>NC_067223.1:16276001-16913501 GCF_019924925.1 Ctenopharyngodon idella
CAGAAACAGATCAAAGCTGCTCGTAAGTGTTTTCGTCCTCTCTACTTTACTAAAGAATACGCAGGATGTTTAGCAGTAACATGCTGTTGTTCTGCACAGATAAAGCCATGGTCCTCAAACACCACCCAGACAAGCGGAAAGCAGCAGGAGAGCAGATTGTGGAGGGGGATAATGATTATTTCACTTGCATTACAAAAGGTTTGAGTCTTGATGTTGTTTTTGGGCTCTACTAGACTGAATGTTCATTATTTTCCTCATATTCTCCACTGTTGCAGCTCCTCTCTTCCCAGTCTGTCAGTAACGCTCTGTTTAGTTCCTGTCTTCTGAAGCCCCTCCTTCTGAAAGCACAAAAGCAGAATAGATCCTCTTATATGCTCTTGTTTGATACCTTCTGAATTATCATATTGTTTCATTGCAGCAATAGAGATCCTGTCAGATCCTGTGAAGCGGAGAGCGTTTGACAGTGTGGATCCAACATTTGACAATGCGGTTCCTTCCAAGGCAGAAGGCAAAGAGAACTTTTTTGAGGTGTTTGCGCCGGTGTTTGAGAGGAACGCCAGGTAAAAAAAAAAAAAAAAATCCCACATGAGTGATTCATATGATATGACACATTTAGTGCACAGAAATCTCACTGCCATATTTCTTTCAATCAGGTGGTCTGTTAAAAAACACAGCCCAAGTCTAGGAAACATGGAAGCATCTTTTGAAGACGTGGATAATTTCTATTCCTTTTGGTACGTGAAATTTAACTCATAGATTTTGAGCCAAAATTATGTCAGATTCATGCCTGAGGTGCGAAAAATAATATAAACCTCTTCCTTTTAATTTCTGAAGGTACAACTTTGACTCGTGGAGAGAATTTTCATATTTAGATGAGGAGGAGAAGGAAAAAGCTGAATGGTAAACAATATTCTGTCATTTGTTATTGGTTACGGCACTGGGTTATTATAGTTAACTAAAACTAAAACCTTAAAAGAAACCTTTGTCACTTGAAATAAAATGAATTTTAAGTAAATTAAATATTTTAAAAAGCTTAATTGTTTTGTTAATGGTTGAAAACTAATAAAAATGACAAAAACACAAAATTTAAAGGTAAAAATATTAATAAAAACTACAATAGTATCTCAATGATACTAAAATAATATCTACTTTTTCTTTTTGTACTTTGTGTCTTGTTTGTCTGTGTATTTCTGCGGTACCAGTCGAGATGAGAGGCGGTGGATTGAGAAACAGAACCGAGCCTCTCGAGCTCAGAGGAAGAAGGAAGAGATGAACAGGATACGGACACTTGTCGGTGAGTATCGGCTCAGACGGGAAGGACCTGTCAGAAGCTCTTGCTGTGAGCGGCTGTGTGAATGTGTGTGTGTGTGTGTTTCAGACACCGCCTACAACTGCGATCCGCGAATCAAGAAATTCAAAGAGGAGGAGAAAGCCAGGAAAGAGTCAGAGAAGAAGGCCAAAGCCGAGGCCAAGAAACGGGAGCAGGAGGAGAAGGAGCGGGTCAGTGCCACTAAACACTTCCTGTGACTTACTGTTTCTAATTACAGATGGATATATATGTATGTATATATATGTGTGTGTGTGTGTGTGTGTATACATTTAATAGACTTGACCAATAACCATATGTGTATCTTTTTTTTTTTCTGTTTCCCAATATTTTGGAGTGAATTTTGATTGCAAATATATTGTAATGCTTTATTTTACAGTCCTGTTGTACATACTATGTTCTTGCCATAGTAATTACAATAACTAGGTATTAATTAACTAATTTACTAAACCTAACCCTACCTACCTCTTGGGTAGTTATATGTAGTTACTTTATGACTCAGTAGTTCCTTGGCTAAGTTCACTGTAGCTGCACATACTGTAAGATTAATTGCAACTGCAATATTTTTCCACTTTTTTTCATTAATATTATCCGTGTTTGCTCTCAGCAACACTGTTCTCTAAATCATCTCTCTCATCATTTTTGCTGCAGTGTCTTTTGTGCCTGCATGTTGTGAGTCTGTGGTGTGTTTGTGTTTCTCTGTAGGCGCGACAGGCCGAGGAGGCGGCGGCGCGGATGGTGAGGGAGAAAGAAGAGGAGGCGGCGCGACAGGCGGCACAGCAGGCCAAGAAAGAGAAAGAGGCCCAGAAGAAGGCCATCAAGAAAGAGCGGCAGAAGCTCAGGACCACGTGCAAGGCAGGAAACCTTCCCTGCTTCACACAGACATTCAGCTCTCTGTGAGCGTTTATCTTCATTTCTCTCTCTGTTTCTCTTAGACTCAAAACTACTTCGCAGATAATGAAGCCGACAGCGTCAGGATGATGGAGGAAGTGGAGAAACTCTGCGACCGGTTGGAACTGACCAGGTGAAGGAGTCGTGTTGTGAAAATGGCTTATGTTTGTGTAGTAATTGCTGGAAAGCTTTTAAATATAATGTCATTTTACACCTTTTATGTTCTTGTCAGTTGCTTCTTTGAAATTATCAAAATGTGGAAGAATAATAATATAATCAAGTTGTTTTCTTTCATTTGTAGTTTGCAGACTCTGAATGAAGCATTGGCCTCTGGGAATAAAGAACAGAGTAAAGCAGCTCTGGAGAAACAGGTGAGAGACCAGAAACACGTCTGTACCGTTTACTTCAATCTTCTTTTTGTTGTCAGCCATTAATCTGTGCATGTGCACAAACGCTTGGGGTCAGTAAGATTTTTTTAATTTTTTGAAAGAAGTCTCTTCTGCTCATCGAATTTGCATTTATTTCATCAAAAATACAGTAAAAATAGTGAAATATTATTACAATTTAAATGAACTGTTTTCTATTTGAATATATAGTAAAATATAATTTATTCCTGTGATCAAAGCTGAATTTTCAGCATCATTACTCCAGTCTTCAGTGTCACATGATCCTTCAGAAATCATTCTAATATGATGATTTGCTGCTCAAGAAACATTTATTATTATCAATGTTGAAAACAGTTGTGCTGCTTAATATTTTTGAGGAAACAGTGATAATTTTTTTTTGAATTTTTTGAATTGGATGTTAAAAAGAACAGCATTTATTATAAATACTACTATTACTAATAATAATAATTATTAATAATAACATTAAAATAATAAGTATTATTTAATATAATAATATATAGTAATTAATAATTATGTTGTTGTAGTCCTAAAAAAGCGATTTCTGTCAAAGAAAATATCTCCCTTTACATTGAACTTTGAGCGTTGTAACTTTGCAGATGTTGTTTATGATCAAACAGCAACATTACACACTAACTAAAGTTAAAAAAGTGAAACCATAATCAAGGACCCCTTTTATTTCTTTTGGAAAAAAAAAAAATCTTATGGATCCCAAACTTCTGAATGGTACTGTAACGTGCTCTTTTCCTGAAGCTCTCCTGGTTCAAGCCTTGACTGTATCCGTGTGCAGGTGCAAGAGGTGAATGTTCAGATGCAGAAGGAGAAGGAGGCGGAGCTTCAGGCTCAACAGGCGGCGCGCAGCGCTGAACATACCAGCGGAGGAGGAGGAGTCAATAACAGAGGCTGGAATGAAGAAGATCTCCAGCTGCTCATCAAAGCTGTCAACCTCTTTCCCGCCGGAACCAATGCCAGGTGAGTCTCCATGGAAACCTGCTGTATTGCAGATTGTACGGATGCTCCTAGTATTCCTGTCTGAGGTGTGCTGTGATTGGTTAGGTGGGAGGTGATCGCCAACTACATGAACCAGCACTCCAGCAGCGGGGTGAAGAGAACCGCCAAAGACGTCATCAATAAAGCAAAAACACTGCAGAAACTTGGTAGGTAACACACTGGGCTTGAAGTATGCTTAAAGAGGCCATAATATTCCCTTTCTCAAAGTCTTGATGTTGTTTTTGGGCTCTACTAGAACAGGTTTTCATGCTTGAATGTTCATTATTTTTCACACATTCTCCATTGTTGCAGCTCCTCTCTTCCCAGTCTGTCAGTAACGCTCTGTTTAGTTCCTGTCTCTATGAAGCCCCGCCTTCTGAAAAGCACAATGTGCTGATTGGTCGGCTGGAGCAGTGTGTTGTGATTGGTCAAGCGCTTCGAGCGTGTTTGGGAAATGTCTCGCCCCTTACCATAACTGCCAGTCTCAACACACTACTAACTCAACCAGGCCCCTCCCCTTTATTCTGTGTTCTATTTAAATGAGGAATATTGTGATGTGTTCGTTCCCGGAAGATGTAAAAAAGCATAATAGATAATCTTTAATCTGTGGCAGATCCTCACCAGAAAGATGAGATTAACCGAAAGGCCTTTGAGAAGTTTAAGAAGGAGCATTCAGCCGTTCCTCCGACTGTAGACAACGCTGTGCCATCAGAGAGATTTGATGGTAAGTCGCCACATAATATATACTGCAAAAACAGTTCACTGGTACAATATAAGCACTTCTCCTAACGTTTCCTCCAGGTGTAAGTGAATCCAACTCTGCACCCTGGACCACAGAGGAGCAGAAGCTTCTGGAACAGGCTTTGAAGACCTACCCGGTCAACACTCCTGAGCGCTGGGAGAAAATCTCTGAGGCCGTTCCCGGACGCTCCAAGAAAGACTGCATGAAGAGATACAAAGTGAGCAGATCCGTTTCATGTTCTGCGTAACTATTTGTGTTTTTAACAGTACACAGAAACGTCATTGAAACCTAATACTCAAGGGTTTTTTAATTATAAAAATTAATTAATAAATAAATACTACTACTAATAATAGTGATGATGATAATAATAAAATTATATATATATATATATATATATATATATATATATATATTAATAATATTATATCTGACACTCTTATAACGCAAGCTGACTGCTAAAGCATTATTACACAGAATGACAAAAAGGTAGGAGGTAGTAAGGTAGAATTAGAATGTTTAATAATAACAACAATAATAAAATTCAATATCTACATATTAAAATAAAGAATAATATTAAAATATATTGCAAGCATTACATGGTAAGTAACAATAAACAAAATATTTTTAATGTTTTTTTTATTAATAAAACTCTTAAAAATAGCAGTAATAGTAGAATTAGAGTAAGATGCCAAGTAATTCATAAAATATTTAATTTTATATTTGTAACACTTATTATAATGCAAGCTGATTGCTAAAGCATTGTTAAACAGAACAAATAATGACAAAAAAAAGTATAAGGTGCCAAAAAATGTACAAGATTTTTTTTTAAATTATTTAATATTAACAATAATAATATTCAATATTCTTCAAGTATCTTATATTTTATCTATTATTACATAGAACAAATAAACAAATTTTTTTAATAAGGTAGTTACAATAAAATGCTAAGTAATATTTTTAAATGCTTTTTATTATAATAATTTAAAATGTGTAAATATCATTATTAATATTATAATATCAGTAAAACACTCTTAAAATGCAAGCAGATTACCAAAGCATTGTTACACAGAACAAATGACTAAAAAAGGAAATAAGCAATAACATGTTCATATTTTTCTGTCTCTGTTTGTCCAGGAGCTGGTGGAGATGATCAAGGCGAAGAAAGCCGCCCAGGAGCAGGTTTCTGCTAAAAACAAAAAATGACAAACGTGCCACAGGGAAAGAAAACACACGTACATACACACACAAAACGTGGTCTTTTAACTTTATTGTGTTGTTCTTTATTTTATAATAAAATAAACATGGGAAAAAAGCACATGTTAAGTTCTCTTGTTTTTGTAACTATGCAGACGGTGTTCTGGTTCACTTCTCAATCCTCACGACCGTAACCAATACATGCCACTGCGGATCCTGTTATAGTCTGGAAGCTGCTCGATGGGACCTGCGAACCATCATGAGTATTTGGTTATCAGTCATTCAGAGCAGCGTTTCTCAACCCTGATCCTGATGCGGGTCGTCTCTCTTATCTGACGTGCCGGTTTCAGGCCATGTGGCTTAGTTATGACCAGTCTAAAACTAGTCTAACTAATTGCTAGTTTTAAAGACACAGGCTGCATCCGAAATCACATGCTCTCTCGAGTAGGTACTTATTTTGAATAAGTAATTACTTCACGACCACTAAAGTGTGTTCTATGTAGTATTAATGTGATCCGGACGCACTACATTCGCCATGTTGTCATCATGTGACCTACCAGTGTCAGCTTTACCAGCTTTAATCCTCTCCCCTGGCCTCATGGGATAGTAAAGTGTCCATCATATGCACACTTAAGAATCTCACCGGAAGTAGTAGATCATCTGGGTACTTTTTGCCTAGTCTTTTATGAGTACTGTGAATTCAGACATTTCTTTTGTGACATACTGTTTTTCCCCTACTATATAGTAGGGAAGTATGCGATTTCGGACACAGCCGGAGTCTCTACTAACGAGCTGACGAGTTGAATCAGGTGTTTAATTAGGGACCAGGGTTGGGAAAGTATCAAATATTTCATTATAACAGAGTAAAGGTGGACACTCACCAACAGCAGCTATAGCAGGAGCTTTATTGTAGATGTATTTCATACACACGTCCTTGATGGTTGTGGCGTCTATGGCCTGAGGACAGAAGCATGAAGACTGAAGCCCAATTCTGACGGTAATTGTTTCTCATGGAGACGTAAGGTGAATTCATCGATTTAGTCAGTGTTTTTATTGCCATCTGAATTCAGAATGTCTGTTTTTCTTTCGCCACGCATGTGAACATTCCCGGTTGAATCACAAACACCAAGGTGTGTGGTAATTTGCTGTCTGAATCCAAATCCCAGTTTATAGGAAGGGATCTTATCCAAAAGTCATTTTGTAAAGCATTTTTGACCACTGGTTTTTGAGGACACATTCCAGGATTTTTCTTTATAGTGGACTTCGCCGGGGTTCAACGGGTTCCAAATAAGAATCTTATCAAAACAATCTGTCATTTTCTAAAGAAAAAAATTACAATTTCTTCCACCTTCGTCACATGTGAGCTTTCCTATGTGATTATGTAATGCGTGGCGCATCACAGAGCAGTGCATGCATTTTTGGTTTTTTTTTTTTTTTTTTTTTTAGAAAATGTCCAATGGTTTCTCTAGATAAGACTCTTATTCCTCGTCTGGGATCATGTAGAGCTCTTTGAAGCTGCACTGAAACTGACATTTGGACCTTCAACCCGTTGAACCCCAGTGAAGTCCACTATATGGAGAAAAATCCTGGAATGTTTTCCTCAATCTTAATTTCTTTTTGACTGAAGTAAGAAAGACATGAACATCTTGAATGACATGGGCGTGAGTAAATTATCAGTAAATTGATACATTTAACTAATGTTAACAAATGAAACCTTATTGGTTACTTAAATATTTAAAAAATGTGGTAACGCTTTATTAATACATTATTATTAGGGCTAGCACAACTAATAATTTTACTAGCTGAACAAGTAGCTGGGTCAAATATTTACCTTATGTGAATAAGAGTTTGTGTTGATTTTTGCTCATTCATCATTTTGGAAGATAAAATGCAAGACAGAAAAACCATGATGCGTCAATTTTCCTATTTTTAAATATTTAAATAAATCAAATATTATTTACTATTGTTAAATTATATACACATTTATTAATTGTCAATCATCATGTGACTGAGCAGCATGTTCACGGCTTTGTAGGATCACAGAACTCGCTCCTCCACCATGAATAAATACATGTTTTATCACAGATGCCATGCAGATTTAATTTTACAGACATCCCCATGAGAAACAATTCTGGTTAAAGTGGTAAACTCTTGAGAAACGCATCAGCAGGTTTGTTTACTCACATCTATTCTGGCCTCCAGCTCATGCAGAGGAATCCTGCGGCTGTAACACAGCATCTGCCGCCCAATGTCCTCGCAGATGGGTGTGGATCCTAGATGAAGTCACCATGAAATCAAAATCAAAACCATTTTTTCTAATATCAGTATTTATAATGTTTTATTCGTACACATTTGTTTAAATTTGCCCCTCGTAATCTTGAATCAGAATAACTTCCCCTCCCTCTTGCAGCAACTTCTCTTCCACAACCATCCAATCAATTCCCTACAGACAAAATCAAGCCCCGCCCTACATTTGTTCTTGTTTGCGAAGCCATTTCACTCATATGTCACAATAGGGAAGAAAAGACTAGTGCAAATTCTATTTCATGACTTTAAACAGCTCTACATGTGATGTGTGTTTGTAAAACCTCTTGATTAAGGTGTGATTTATAGGACGCTTCACTTACCGTCCAGGTGAAGCAGCATGTTTGTCTTCAGCAGGTTTTTAGCTCGGTTCACTTCGCTTTCGGTCACGCTCGTACACAGAGACATCCTAAAGCAAACCATATGTTAATTGCTCATCCGCATTTTCAGCTCAATAGTGAAGGCGAGTAACATCAAGTTCTCACCATTCCAGCTGAGTAAAACGTATCATCTCGTTGACGGTTCCCGGCTCGCACACCATGTAAAGCCCCCACAGACCTGTATCTGTGTAGCAGGTGTTGAAGGACTGGAAACTGTGGCACAAGTTGCCCTGACATGCCATCTGTGCCAGTTTACTGGACAAGTTCTATGAGAAAACTAGGTCTGGTTAGTTGACTTGTGGGTGTTTTCAGTGTAAAGTGAGTTAGTGGAAGCATCTTACCATCCCACCACCGAGGGACCGATCCCAGTTACCAATGAGCGTGTTGGCCACCATTAGAGGTATAGTATCTGGATGTGACCAGCCGACAGCCTCCACAGCGATGGCTATATGAGCCAGAGGCATCTTATCATCTCGCACACGAATCTGTGAGGAATTAAGCGCAGAACTCAAAGGTAAGTCTTTTAAAGAGGACCTCCGTTCAAAAGTCTTGATGTTGCTTTTGGGCTCTACTACTCTACACATTATTTTTTCTCATTCTCCATTGCGGCAGCTCCTCTCTTCCCAGTCTGTCAGTAATGCTCTGTTTAGTTCATGTCTCTATGAAGCCCCTCCTTCTGAAAAGCACAATATGCTCTGATTGGTAGGCTGGAGCAGTGTGTTGTGATTGGTCGGCTGGAGCAGTGTGTTGTGATTGGTTAAGCGCTTCGAGCGTGTTTGGGAAATGTCCTGCCCCTTACCATAACCACCAGTTTCAACACACTACTGACTCAACCATGCCCCGCCCCTTTATTTTGCATATGCAATGAGACAATTATACATCTACTATAAGTATATCCAACTTTATCCGTATACATACAGTTCACTTACATTAAGCGGTATTTAGTATATACCAGATCTGAACTGCTTGATTGTTATATCATCGAAAAATGTTTTTAAAAGTTTTAAAATATATTAAAAGTTGGATATATAGTACATCCTTCTTTACATACATACAGTACAGTATTCTCACATAAAACGATATATACTATATAGCAAATCTTGTCTGTGATTGTTTATATCGTCACAAAAAATGTAAACTGTATTATCTTAAATTATATATATATATATATATATTATTCAACATATAAAACTTTTCTATGTGTAATGACCATTAATCTGAATTATAATTATGTTAGTGTAAATAATGATTTAATCGTGGGTTTACCTCACTCCCGGTGAAATGGCAGGGCTGTAAAGTCTCTCCGCTGTATCTGGCTGGCAGCTTTCCAAAATGAAATTTGGCCAAATCGATTAGCTCATTATGTGACACTCCTTAAAGACAGAAAAACAATACTGGTTTATTAATGGTCAAAATCTGAGCCAGTAACAGAGGAAGTGACTCACATGAACGTGTTCGGTGATGCTGAGCTACAGTGGCTGCATCCGAAATCGCATACTTCCCTACTATATAGTAGGTGAAAAACAGTATGTGAAAAGAAGCTTGTTCAGATTCACAGTACTCATAAAGGAGTTGGTAAAAAGTACTTGGATGACCTACTACAACAGGTCAGATTCTGAAGTCTGCATATGATGGACACTTTACTATCCCATGAGGCCACGGGAGAGGATTTGTGAATGGCAGTGAAGCGACGCAACTGATGCTGGTAGGTCACATGATAATGACAACATGGTGAATGTAGTACGTCTGGATTACATTCATACTACACATATTCATACACGTATTATAGAACCTACTTTTTTTTTTTTTAGCGCTCGCAAAGTAAGTATTTACTCAAAACAAGTACCTACTCAGAGTATGTGATTTCTACGGAGCCCCGGACATGATATGGAGTAAAAAAAAAAAAAATAAAAAAAAAATAGTAGGCTAAATCGTGCGCACGATTTACTATTTTGTTCCCATGATTTATAAATCATGCGCATGATTTCCTTTCTGTTTCTTGCATGTCATGTGCAGGGCTCTGTAGATTTCGGACGCAGCCACTGTTTCTGTTGCTTTACCTCCGGCTGCAGCTAATACAATTCGTGGCCCCTTGTAGTGTGTTGTAATGTATTCGACCAGATCCCCTCGATTTATAGTTCTGCAAAAGATCAAAATGTAGAAACATCAGATTTTTCATTCTGTTTTAAGGCAACACCAGTGTTTTTCCATGCACTGGTCAATTGTGGGATTTTGGGCTATTTTGGGCTATTTTGCTTCCATAACATTCAGACTAGTGGGAATACACATTTAGGCATTCATTTTATTGCACTATTTGCATCTGTAAATTTTAATTACAACACTAATCTTAAAAGCAGTACGTTTTTTTTTTTTCTCCTACACTGAGTCAGAAATTATTTTTTATTTTTTACATATCTTTTTGACACGGCACTTATATACTGTTGTACTCATGTTGATTTGATTGCTTCTACTATTCTCATTTGTAAGTCGCTTATGGAAAAGCGTCTGCTAAATGACTAAATGTAAACATACACCGAACTTTACAGTTTTATTCCTATCTGTGTTCTGAAGGTTTTTACAGAGATGTTTGTTTATATATCATTCGCCTGATTTATATAACATTTTATTTCTAAAAACATGGTGAAAATGTGTTTTTCTGGCTGTTGATTTTCTGATTTATGGACTGATAGAAAGAAATACAAAATCCCCACAGTAAAATCCTTTAACTCTAACATGTCAACAAAATAATTTTTTGTTATTCCTAATGTTCATCAATGTTATGTTTCTTTTCTGGAAATTTATGCAAATTTGTGCATATTTAATTATGCAATGATTGTTTGCATATATAAACATAACATTGCAGAAAACCATTGCTCTAACTTATGGAAATTTTTGCGTATTTAATTATATAATGCTTTGTTTGCATTTTTAAACAACGTTTCAGAAAACAATTCAACAATGAGCTGTAAGAAGCAGGGTTATTATCGTTAACAAGTTATTGAAAAAGATTTTTTTGTTAATTAAAATAAAGGCTGAATTAAAATTAAATAATTATTAGATGAAAAACTTGACAAAAATTAGAAATGTTGCCTTGGCAAGTAACTGAAATAAGTTTGAGTTAAAGCACCAAAACTACTAACTGGAAATAAAAACCAAAACTGAAATAAAAATAAATTAAACGTAAATAGTACAAACTAATAAAATTATCAAAAGCACAATCTGTAAAGGCCGGAACACACCAAGCCGACGCCAACGAACTAGTGGTGACGAAAGCAGACTGCGGGGTTGGCTCACGTCGGCAGCATCTGTGTCCAAAGTTGCCCTGACACATCAAACCGACGCTCGACACCCGACGGCCAAGTAGCACGTCCGTTCTGCGCCTGCACAAGATGAAATGCCTTTCCGTACCAGCAGGTGGCAGTAGCTGAACAGCCAATCAGAATGATCAGATGGCCCGACGGACCAACGAGCGCCGACGCCGATTCAACATTTCGAATCGGCCGGAAAAAAGCCGATGAGGACCAACTTCAGCCGACGGTGCAGAACACACTGAGAAAACTTAGTCGGCCGACGAACAAAAACTGCCCGACGGCCGACCGTCGGCTTGGTGTGTTCCGGCCTTAAACTAAACAAGAATTTTGATCCTGTCTTTATCCAAATGTTCAGATTTCTGTTATGGAAATGAATTTATGCAAATTATTGCATATTTAATTAGATATCATTTGCATATGTAAACATGATTTCATAAAACTCGTAAATACAAAACAATGGTCTTAAAGTACTGTGATTGAACAACTGACAAAAGTATGGTGATATCTAAAATTTGTACCCTGTTCACACCTGATGGACTGTAAACTAGTGACACATACTTGATGTTCTCCGTAGGGCCCAGGATGGTTCTTCCGAGAGGCGTTTCCTGATAGGCTGTAGCGTGCAGGTAATCGAAGACCACTTCCTGCAGGTTGGTCTCCACTTCCTGCATCTCTCTGAGAATAACTCCACGCTCTCGCTCGATCTCCGCTTCTCCCAGTGTGCTGTTCTGAATGATGTCAGCCAGGATTTCCACCGCTGGGAAGAGAGACAGATTTACAGCACACCCATAATGCCATTCTGCCTGTCACGACGGGGTGGTGTTTGGTGTTTACCTCGTGGCAGATCTTTGGAGAAAGCTTTGGCGTAGTACACCGTCTGCTCTCTGGAGGTGTAAGCGTTCAGATGAGCGCCCATGTTCTCGATCTCCAGTTCCAGGTCAAGCTGGGACCTCTTCCTGGTGCCCTGAAACAATTCGATGATTTCTGAACCAAACTGTTTTAATATTAAGACACAGAATTTTGCAACTCGTTGTTTCTCCTACCTTAAACGCCATGTGCTCCAGGAAGTGGGCTGTACCATTATTGCTCTCATTTTCATACCGGCTCCCAGCATCAATCCACAGACCAACCTAGATCATGTGATTACAAATTAGATATTTTGATTATTTATCATTTACATGCCATCATGGGACCTCCTACTTATTTTATTGTTATTTTATTACTTATTTTTTCATTATTTATTATATTTGTCTGGTAACACTTTATTTTGATGGTCCTCTTTAGACATTCTGTTGACTATGTAAGTAACTACATGTTAGTAGAATAACAACTTATTCTACTAACCCTAACAGTCTACTATTACTCTAATTAGAGTTAGTTGACAAATAGTAAGATAGCTGACATGTAGTGAGAGTTAGTTGACATGTAGGTGTCTTCTATGATATGAAACAAATGCATTATGAAATTCTCTCATTTCAATGAAATAAACTACATCTTTTGTATCTATTGTTTTTCATATCATTATTTCAGACAAGGGTGTGTGGCACCTCCCACAAAAAGGGAGGGAGACATTCCACCCCCACATGTCCCAGTTTGAGAATAAAAAAAATAACAAAAAAAGGCACCATAATAAAATTGCCTTCCTAATTTTAATGTTTAATACTCAAATTCATCAGACACCTGGCTCAGATGCTTAGATGTGATGGTGAACTCACCGTGCATGTGGACAGGCCGGAGTCTTCAGATGCCACCCTGAGCCCATTATCAAGGGTCGTGACCTTCGTCTCAGGTACATTTAAAACCACGTGACTGACAGCCTGAGTGGAGCCAGTCTGAAACACAGACATCATTTTAAATCATGTTATACACTCATGATTTACAGAGCAGCATACAGAAGGTAAATATTAAAAACGGATTTGAGTAGTAATAAAATTAAATGTGTGAGTAATGTCTGTTTTTTCCCTTCATGTTATGATGTACGTTTGCATCATTCAGACCATTGTTCATGCCACAGCCTCAACCTGGCTGTTTTAAACGATTTCGAGGACTGCATTTTCAATATTTCGGCATTTTAAATGATATTAATGTTGTGTTTGTAATCTCTCACCCTCTTAATGGCTGTTGTGTTCAATAAAGTCTTTAAAAAGTGTCTCCCCGCTGCGCCGAAACGCTGCACGGACGCCGCCATGCTGTTTACTGACTGAGTGACGCTGCTGAAAAGACGAGTTCCGATTGGACAGAAGAACGCCTACGTCATGCGTTATCCAACGCGGCTGCGTCACACAAGATTAATTATGATAATTTTATAATAATTTGGGTCACATGAAAAAGCGCTATCATCCTAAATTCCACCGCTTGACCCTTATATTTTTACGCCGTCTAGTGGCGAAATGTCAAACTACATGATAAGTTCACTTATATGACCAGCAGATGGCAGCTCTGAGTACAAGATAAAAATACACACACGCCAACTTTTTATGTTAGTTAATTGCGTTTATTTGGCACTTTTAGTGATTTATCATGATTAATAATATAAGATCATATAAAATTGGTATTTGACATGAGAATCTGTCATAAACTTTAACAATTACTTCCATCATATGTTGCATATTACAGTCCTTGTGTTGGTGTGATTGTCATATTTTTGTGGCTAGTTTTTAAAAAAAAATCATTTTTATGCTAAGCATTTTAATTACCATTGTGTATGAAATGTGCTAAATAAACTTGCCTTGCATATATCCTTTCTAATGTGCTTTGTACTTTTAATAAAAGTTACATAATCAAAAATGTATGTCTCTGCTGGAAATTACTTGGTTTTTCAACCCATTTTCAGGGCTGTGAGGTCTGAATGATGCTATAATGTGACAGTAGTTGTGATTAAGACTTTAAGCATGAATAGATGGTTTTGTTTATTTCATGGGACTCTGAATGACCAGTTCATAAGAGACATCTTTGTCTCTGAATAAGGACATATACTAAATAAATGAGCTCTTAGACTCATGATCAAACATCCAGCAATGCTCAGCCGTGACTCAGATGCCAGAAGCTCTTGAATATATGTGGTAGTTTTAGGCAATAACTCACTAACTGAACACACTCAATTCACACTTGTGATGTTCAGTGCTTCATGTGGTTGTTTGAAACCTTTGTCCTCTTCTGTGTTCCTGTAGCGCATCTGATAAAGCATGGCACGTACAATAAGGTCATAGGTTCGATTCACATGCTGTGGAAACATTAGATCTCAGAGTATGTTCCCAAGTTCAAATCATCAGTTTGTGGCCAAAGTCTTACTTAGGGTAAAAAAAAAACACTCGTCTTTCAGGTTTTGAACTATTAAAAACTGAAAAAGGGCAACTTTAAGCAGCACCAGTGGCTTAGCGGTCTATGTTGCGGCTTCATGTGGGAAGTCCTGGTTTGAGTGTCACTCTTATGATGGAAAATGCTTTAGTTTCATTGGATTTTGACAAGTTAAAAAGGCCCCAAAAAAAAGACATAAGCGTGGATGCTCCAGTGCTTCAGCGGTCTAAGCGTTGCTCTTCTGTGTGGAGAATCCCGGTTCTATCCTCTCTCTTTGCAGTGAAAAGCTTTAGTTTCACTGGTTTGGTCCAAAAGAAAAAAAAAAGGACATGCCCCCACAAAAAGGAGGTGTAAGTGCGGACGCTCAAGTGGTTCAGCGGTCTAAGCGTTGCTCTTCTGTGTGGAAAATCCTGGTTCTATCCTCTCTCTTTGCAGTGAAAAGCTTTAGTTTCACTGGTTTTGTTCAAAAGAAAAAAAAAAGGACATGCCCCCACAAAAAAGAGACGTAAGTGCGGATGCTCCAGTGGTTCGGCGGTCTAAGCGTTGCTTTTCTGTGTGGAGAATCCCGGTTCTATCCTCTCTCTTTGCAGTAAAAAGCTTTAGTTTCACTGGTTTGGTCCAAAAGAAAAAAAAAAGGACATGCCCCCACAAAAAAGAGACGTAAGTGCGGATGCTCAAGTGGTTCAGCGGTCTAAGCGTTGCTCTTCTGTGTGGAGAATCCCGGTTCTATCCTCTCTCTTTGCAGTGAAAAGCTTTAGTTTCACTGGTTTTGTTCAAAAGGAAAAAAAAAAGGACATGCCCCCACAAAAAAGAGACGTAAGTGCGGATGCTCAAGTGGTTCAGCGGTCTAAGCGTTGCTTTTCTGTGTGGAGAATCCCGGTTCTATCCTCTCTCTTTGCAGTAAAAAGCTTTAGTTTCACTGGTTTGGTCCAAAAGAAAAAAAGAAGGACATGCCCCCTCAAAAATTAGGTGTAAGTGCGGATGCTCAAGTGGTTCAGCGGTCTAAGCGTTGCTCTTCTGTGTGGAGAATCCCGGTTCTATCCTCTCTCTTTGCAGTGAAAAGCTTTAGTTTCACTGCTTTGGTCCAAAAGAAAAAAAAAAGGACATGCCCCCTCAAAAATTAGGTGTAAGTGCGGATGCTCAAGTGGTTCAGTGGTCTAAGCGTTGCTCTTCTGTGTGGAGAATCCCGGTTCTATCCTCTCTCTTTGCAGTGAAAAGCTTTAGTTTCACTGCTTTGGTCCAAAAGAAAAAAAAAAGGACATGCCCCCACAAAAATGAGGTGTAAGTGCGGACGCTCAAGTGGTTCAGCGGTCTAAGCGTTGCTCTTCTGTGTGGAGAATCCCGGTTCTATCCTCTCTCTTTGCAGTGAAAAGCTTTAGTTTCACTGGTTTGGTCCAACAGAAAAAAAAAAGGACATGCCCCCACAAAAATGAGGTGTAAGTGCGGATGCTCCAGTGGTTCAGCGGTCTAAGTGTTGCTCTTCTATGTGGAGTATCCTGGTTCTATCCTCTCTCTTTGCAGTGAAAAGCTTTAGTTTCACTGGTTTGGTCCAAAAGAAAAAAAAAAGGACATGCCCCCACAAAACTGAAAAGTAAGTGTTGTTCTTCTATGTGGAGAATCCTGGTTCTATCCTCTCTCTTTGCAGTGAAAAGCTTTAGTTTCACTGGTTTGGTCCAAAAGAAAAAAAAAAGGACATGCCCCCACAAAACTGAAAAGTAAGTGTGGGTTCTCCAGTGGTTCAGCGGTCTAAGTGTTGTTCTTCTATGTGGAGAATCCCGGTTCTATCCTCTCTCTTTGCAGTGAAAAGCTTTAGTTTCACTGGTTTGGTCCAAAAGAAAAAAAAAGGACATGCCCCCTCAAAAATGAGGTGTAAGTGCGGATGCTCCAGTGGTTCAGCGGTCTAAGTGTTGTTCTTCTATGTGGAGAATCCTGGTTCTATCCTCTCTCTTTGCAGTGAAAAGCTTTAGTTTCACTGGTTTGGTCCAAAAGAAAAAAAAAAAGGACATGCCCCCACAAAAATGAGGTGTAAGTGCGGATGCTCCAGTGGTTCGGCGGTCTAAGCGTTGCTTTTCTGTGTGGAGAATCCCAGTTCTATCCTCTCTCTTTGCAGTAAAAAGCTTTAGTTTCACTGGTTTTGTTCAAAAGAAAAAAAAAAGGACATGCCCCCACAAAACTGAAAAGTAAGTGTGGGTTCTCCAGTGGTTCAGCGGTCTAAGTGTTGTTCTTCTATGTGGAGAATCCCGGTTCTATCCTCTCTCTTTGCAGTGAAAAGCTTTAGTTTCACTGGTTTGGTCCAAAAGAAAAAAAAAGGACATGCCCCCACAAAAATGAGGTGTAAATGCGGATGCTCCAGTGGTTCAGCGGTCTAAGTGTTGCTCTTCTA
The DNA here is from genome assembly GCF_019924925.1 of Ctenopharyngodon idella. Classification (NCBI taxonomy): domain Eukaryota; kingdom Metazoa; phylum Chordata; class Actinopteri; order Cypriniformes; family Xenocyprididae; genus Ctenopharyngodon; species Ctenopharyngodon idella. Next base: position 16,293,225 of record NC_067223.1, read on the forward strand.
TGTGGAGTATCCTGGTTCTATCCTCTCTCTTTGCAGTGAAAAGCTTTAGTTTCACTGGTTTGGTCCAAAAGAAAAAAAAAAGGACATGCCCCCACAAAACTGAAAAGTAAGTGTGGGTTCTCCAGTGGTTCAGTGGTCTAAGTGTTGTTCTTCTATGTGGAGAATCCTGGTTCTATCCTCTCTCTTTGCAGTGAAAAGCTTTAGTTTCACTGGTTTGGTCCAAAAGAAAAAAAAAAGGACATGCCCCCACAAAACTGAAAAGTAAGTGTGGGTTCTCCAGTGGTTCAGCGGTCTAAGTGTTGTTCTTCTATGTGGAGAATCCCGGTTCTATCCTCTCTCTTTGCAGTGAAAAGCTTTAGTTTCACTGGTTTGGTCCAAAAGAAAAAAAAAAGGACATGCCCCCACAAAAATGAGGTGTAAGTGCGGATGCTCCAGTGGTTCAGCGGTCTAAGTGTTGCTCTTCTATGTGGAGTATCCTGGTTCTATCCTCTCTCTTTGCAGTGAAAAGCTTTAGTTTCACTGGTTTGGTCCAAAAGAAAAAAAAAAGGACATGCCCCCACAAAACTGAAAAGTAAGTGTGGGTTCTCCAGTGGTTCAGTGGTCTAAGTGTTGTTCTTCTATGTGGAGAATCCTGGTTCTATCCTCTCTCTTTGCAGTGAAAAGCTTTAGTTTCACTGGTTTGGTCCAAAAGAAAAAAAAAAGGACATGCCCCCACAAAACTGAAAAGTAAGTGTGGGTTCTCCAGTGGTTCAGCGGTCTAAGTGTTGTTCTTCTATGTGGAGAATCCCGGTTCTATCCTCTCTCTTTGCAGTGAAAAGCTTTAGTTTCACTGGTTTGGTCCAAAAGAAAAAAAAAAGGACATGCCCCCACAAAAATGAGGTGTAAGCGCGGACGCTCAAGTGGTTCAGCGGTCTAAGTGTTGTTCTTCTATGTGGAGAATCCTGGTTCTATCCTCTCTCTTTGCAGTGAAAAGCTTTAGTTTCACTGGTTTGGTCCAAAAGAAAAAAAAAAGGACATGCCCCCACAAAAATGAAGTGTAAGTGCGGACGCTCAAGTGGTTCAGCGGTCTAAGCGTTGCTCTTCTGTGTGGAGAATCCCGGTTCTATCCTCTCTCTTTGCAGTGAAAAGCTTTAGTTTCACTGGTTTGGTCCAAAAGAAAAAAAAAAGGACATGCCCCCACAAAACTGAAAAGTAAGTGTGGGTTCTCCAGTGGTTCAGCGGTCTAAGTGTTGTTCTTCTATGTGGAGAATCCTGGTTCTATCCTCTCTCTTTGCAGTGAAAAGCTTTAGTTTCACTGGTTTGGTCCAAAAGAAAAAAAAAAGGACATGCCCCCACAAAAATGAGGTGTAAGCGCAGATGCTCCAGTGGTTCAGCGGTCTAAGTGTTGTTCTTCTATGTGGAGAATCCTGGTTCTATCCTCTCTCTTTGCAGTGAAAAGCTTTAGTTTCACTGGTTTGGTCCAAAAGAAAAAAAAAAGGACATGCCCCCACAAAAATGAGGTGTAAGTGCGGATGCTCCAGTGGTTCGGCGGTCTAAGCGTTGCTTTTCTGTGTGGAGAATCCCGGTTCTATCCTCTCTCTTTGCAGTAAAAAGCTTTAGTTTCACTGGTTTGGTCCAAAAGAAAAAAAAAAGGACATGCCCCCACAAAAATGAGGTGTAAGTGCGGACGCTCAAGTAGTTCGGCGGTCTAAGCGTTGCTCTTCTGTGTGGAGAATCCTGGTTCTATCCTCTGTCTTTGCAGTGAAAAGCTTTAGTTTAACTGGGTTTGTCCAAAAAAAAAAGATATGCCCCCAAAAAAAAGAGCTACAAGTGCGGATGCTCCAGTGGTTCGGCGATCTGAGTGTTGCTCTTCTGTGTGGAGAATCCCGGTTCTATCCTCTCTCTTTGCAGTGAAAAGCTTTAGTTTCACTGGTTTGGTCCAAAAGAAAAAAAAAAGGACATGCCCCCACAAAAATGAGGTGTAAGTGCGGACGCTCAAGTGGTTCGGCGGTCTAAGCGTTGCTTTTCTGTGTGAAGAATCCTGGTTCTATCCTCTCTCTTTGCAGTGAAAAGCTTTAGTTTCACTGGTTTTGTTCAAAAGAAAAAAAAAAGGACATGCCCCCACAAAACTGAAAAGTAAGTGTGGGTTCTCCAGTGGTTCAGCGGTCTAAGTGTTGTTCTTCTATGTGGAGAATCCCGGTTCTATCCTCTCTCTTTGCAGTGAAAAGCTTTAGTTTCACTGGTTTGGTCCAAAAGAAAAAAAAAAGGACATGCCCCCACAAAAATGAGGTGTAAGCGCAGATGCTCCAGTGGTTCAGCGGTCTAAGTGTTGTTCTTCTATGTGGAGAATCCTGGTTCTATCCTCTCTCTTTGCAGTGAAAAGCTTTAGTTTCACTGGTTTGGTCCAAAAGAAAAAAAAAAGGACATGCCCCCACAAAAATGAGGTGTAAGTGCGGATGCTCCAGTGGTTCGGCGGTCTAAGCGTTGCTTTTCTGTGTGGAGAATCCCGGTTCTATCCTCTCTCTTTGCAGTGAAAAGCTTTAGTTTCACTGGTTTGGTCCAAAAGAAAAAAAAAAGGACATGCCCCCACAAAAATGAGGTGTAAGTGCGGACGCTCAAGTAGTTCAGGCGGTCTAAGCGTTGCTCTTCTGTGTGGAGAATCCTGGTTCTATCCTCTCTCTTTGCAGTGAAAAGCTTTAGTTTCACTGGTTTGGTCCAAAAGAAAAAAAAAAGGACATGCCCCCACAAAAATGAGGTGTAAGTGCGGACGCTCAAGTGGTTCAGCGGTCTAAGCGTTGCTCTTCTGTGTGGAGAATCCCGGTTCTATCCTCTCTCTTTGCAGTGAAAAGCTTTAGTTTCACTGGTTTGGTCCAAAAGAAAAAAAAAAGGACATGCCCCCACAAAACTGAAAAGTAAGTGTGGGTTCTCCAGTGGTTCAGCGGTCTAAGTGTTGTTCTTCTATGTGGAGAATCCTGGTTCTATCCTCTCTCTTTGCAGTGAAAAGGTTTAGTTTAACTGGGTTTGTCCAAAAAAAAAAGATATGCCCCCAAAAAAAAGAGCTACAAGTGCGGATGCTCCAGTGGTTCGGCGATCTGAGTGTTGCTCTTCTGTGTGGAGAATCCCGGTTCTATCCTCTCTCTTTGCAGTGAAAAGCTTTAGTTTCACTGGTTTGGTCCAAAAGAAAAAAAAAAGGACATGCCCCCACAAAAATGAGGTGTAAGTGCGGATGCTCAAGTGGTTCGGCGGTCTAAGCGTTGCTTTTGTGTGTGAAGAATCCTGGTTCTATCCTCTCTCTTTGCAGTGAAAAGCTTTAGTTTCACTGGTTTTGTTCAAAAGAAAAAAAAAAGGACATGCCCCCACAAAACTGAAAAGTAAGTGTGGGTTCTCCAGTGGTTCAGCGGTCTAAGTGTTGTTCTTCTATGTGGAGAATCCCGGTTCTATCCTCTCTCTTTGCAGTGAAAAGCTTTAGTTTCACTGGTTTGGTCCAAAAGAAAAAAAAAAGGACATGCCCCCACAAAAAGGAGGTGTAAGTGCGGATGCTCCAGTGGTTCGGCGGTCTAAGCGTTGCTTTTCTGTGTGGAGAATCCCGGTTCTATCCTCTCTCTTTGCAGTAAAAAGCTTTAGTTTCACTGGTTTGGTCCAAAAGGAAAAAAAAAGGACATGCCCCCACAAAAATGAGGTGTAAGTGCGGACGCTCAAGTGGTTCAGCGGTCTAAGCGTTGCTCTTCTGTGTGGAGAATCCTGGTTCTATCCTCTCTCTTTGCAGTGAAAAGCTTTAGTTTCACTGGTTTTGTTCAAAAGAAAAAAAAAAGGACATGCCCCCACAAAAATGAGGTGTAAGTGCGGGTGCTCCAGTGGTTCAGCGGTCTAAGTGTTGCTCTTCTATGTGGAGAATCCTGGTTCTATCCTCTCTCTTTGCAGTGAAAAGCTTTAGTTTCACTGGTTTGGTCCAAAAGAAAAAAAAAAGGACATGCCCCCACAAAAATGAGGTGTAAGTGCGGACGCTCAAGTGGTTCAGTGGTCTAAGCGTTGCTTTTGTGTGTGGAGAATCCCGGTTCTATCCTCTCTCTTTGCAGTGAAAAGCTTTAGTTTCACTGGTTTGGTCCAAAAGAAAAAAAAAAGGACATGCCCCCACAAAAATTAGGTGTAAGTGCGGACGCTCAAGTGGTTCGGCGGTCTAAGCGTTGCTTTTCTGTGTGAAGAATCCTGGTTCTATCCTCTCTCTTTGCAGTGAAAAGCTTTAGTTTCACTGGTTTTGTTCAAAAGAAAAAAAAAAGGACATGCCCCCACAAAAATGAGGTGTAAGTGCGGACGCTCAAGTAGTTCGGCGGTCTAAGCGTTGCTCTTCTGTGTGGAGAATCCTGGTTCTATCCTCTGTCTTTGCAGTGAAAAGCTTTAGTTTCACTGGTTTGGTCCAAAAGAAAAAAAAAAGGACATGCCCCCACAAAAATGAAGTGTAAGTGCGGACGCTCAAGTGGTTCAGCGGTCTAAGCGTTGCTCTTCTGTGTGGAGAATCCCGGTTCTATCCTCTCTCTTTGCAGTGAAAAGCTGTAGTTTCACTGGTTTGGTCCAAAAGAAAAAAAAAAGGACATGCCCCCACAAAACTGAAAAGGAAGTGTGGGTTCTCCAGTGGTTCAGCGGTCTAAGTGTTGTTCTTCTATGTGGAGAATCCTGGTTCTATCCTCTCTCTTTGCAGTGAAAAGGTTTAGTTTAACTGGGTTTGTCCAAAAAAAAAAGATATGCCCCCAAAAAAAAGAGCTACAAGTGCGGATGCTCCAGTGGTTCGGCGATCTGAGTGTTGCTCTTCTGTGTGGAGAATCCCGGTTCTATCCTCTCTCTTTGCAGTGAAAAGCTTTAGTTTCACTGGTTTGGTCCAAAAGAAAAAAAAAAGGACATGCCCCCACAAAAATGAGGTGTAAGTGCGGATGCTCCAGTGGTTCGGCGGTCTAAGCGTTGCTTTTCTGTGTGGAGAATCCCGGTTCTATCCTCTCTCTTTGCAGTAAAAAGCTTTAGTTTCACTGGTTTGGTCCAAAAGAAAAAAAAAAGGACATGCCCCCACAAAAATGAGGTGTAAGTGCGGACGCTCAAGTAGTTCGGCGGTCTAAGCGTTGCTCTTCTGTGTGGAGAATCCTGGTTCTATCCTCTGTCTTTGCAGTGAAAAGCTTTAGTTTCACTGGTTTGGTCCAAAAGAAAAAAAAAAGGACATGCCCCCACAAAAATGAAGTGTAAGTGCGGACGCTCAAGTGGTTCAGCGGTCTAAGCGTTGCTCTTCTGTGTGGAGAATCCCGGTTCTATCCTCTCTCTTTGCAGTGAAAAGCTGTAGTTTCACTGGTTTGGTCCAAAAGAAAAAAAAAAGGACATGCCCCCACAAAACTGAAAAGGAAGTGTGGGTTCTCCAGTGGTTCAGCGGTCTAAGTGTTGTTCTTCTATGTGGAGAATCCTGGTTCTATCCTCTCTCTTTGCAGTGAAAAGGTTTAGTTTAACTGGGTTTGTCCAAAAAAAAAAGATATGCCCCCAAAAAAAAGAGCTACAAGTGCGGATGCTCCAGTGGTTCGGCGATCTGAGTGTTGCTCTTCTGTGTGGAGAATCCCGGTTCTATCCTCTCTCTTTGCAGTGAAAAGCTTTAGTTTCACTGGTTTGGTCCAAAAGAAAAAAAAAAGGACATGCCCCCACAAAAATGAGGTGTAAGTGCGGACGCTCAAGTGGTTCGGCGGTCTAAGCGTTGCTTTTCTGTGTGAAGAATCCTGGTTCTATCCTCTCTCTTTGCAGTGAAAAGCTTTAGTTTCACTGGTTTTGTTCAAAAGAAAAAAAAAAGGACATGCCCCCACAAAACTGAAAAGTAAGTGTGGGTTCTCCAGTGGTTCAGCGGTCTAAGTGTTGTTCTTCTATGTGGAGAATCCCGGTTCTATCCTCTCTCTTTGCAGTGAAAAGCTTTAGTTTCACTGGTTTTGTTCAAAAGAAAAAAAAAAAGGACATGCCCCCACAAAAATGAGGTGTAAGTGCGGATGCTCCAGTGGTTCGGCGGTCTAAGCGTTGCTTTTCTGTGTGGAGAATCCCGGTTCTATCCTCTCTCTTTGCAGTGAAAAGCTTTAGTTTCACTGGTTTGGTCCAAAAGAAAAAAAAAAGGACATGCCCCCACAAAAATGAGGTGTAAGTGCGGACGCTCAAGTGGTTCAGCGGTCTAAGCGTTGCTCTTCTGTGTGGAGAATCCTGGTTCTATCCTCTCTCTTTGCAGTGAAAAGCTTTAGTTTCACTGGTTTTGTTCAAAAGAAAAAAAAAAGGACATGCCCCCACAAAAATGAGGTGTAAGTGCGGGTGCTCCAGTGGTTCAGCGGTCTAAGTGTTGCTCTTCTATGTGGAGAATCCTGGTTCTATCCTCTCTCTTTGCAGTGAAAAGCTTTAGTTTCACTGGTTTGGTCCAAAAGAAAAAAAAAAGGACATGCCCCCACAAAAATGAGGTGTAAGTGCGGACGCTCAAGTGGTTCAGTGGTCTAAGCGTTGCTTTTGTGTGTGGAGAATCCCGGTTCTATCCTCTCTCTTTGCAGTGAAAAGCTTTAGTTTCACTGGTTTGGTCCAAAAGAAAAAAAAAAGGACATGCCCCCACAAAAATTAGGTGTAAGTGCGGACGCTCAAGTGGTTCGGCGGTCTAAGCGTTGCTTTTCTGTGTGAAGAATCCTGGTTCTATCCTCTCTCTTTGCAGTGAAAAGCTTTAGTTTCACTGGTTTTGTTCAAAAGAAAAAAAAAAGGACATGCCCCCACAAAAATGAGGTGTAAGTGCGGACGCTCAAGTAGTTCGGCGGTCTAAGCGTTGCTCTTCTGTGTGGAGAATCCTGGTTCTATCCTCTGTCTTTGCAGTGAAAAGCTTTAGTTTCACTGGTTTGGTCCAAAAGAAAAAAAAAAGGACATGCCCCCACAAAAATGAAGTGTAAGTGCGGACGCTCAAGTGGTTCAGCGGTCTAAGCGTTGCTCTTCTGTGTGGAGAATCCCGGTTCTATCCTCTCTCTTTGCAGTGAAAAGCTGTAGTTTCACTGGTTTGGTCCAAAAGAAAAAAAAAAGGACATGCCCCCACAAAACTGAAAAGGAAGTGTGGGTTCTCCAGTGGTTCAGCGGTCTAAGTGTTGTTCTTCTATGTGGAGAATCCTGGTTCTATCCTCTCTCTTTGCAGTGAAAAGGTTTAGTTTAACTGGGTTTGTCCAAAAAAAAAAGATATGCCCCCAAAAAAAAGAGCTACAAGTGCGGATGCTCCAGTGGTTCGGCGATCTGAGTGTTGCTCTTCTGTGTGGAGAATCCCGGTTCTATCCTCTCTCTTTGCAGTGAAAAGCTTTAGTTTCACTGGTTTGGTCCAAAAGAAAAAAAAAAGGACATGCCCCCACAAAAATGAGGTGTAAGTGCGGATGCTCAAGTGGTTCGGCGGTCTAAGCGTTGCTTTTGTGTGTGAAGAATCCTGGTTCTATCCTCTCTCTTTGCAGTGAAAAGCTTTAGTTTCACTGGTTTTGTTCAAAAGAAAAAAAAAAGGACATGCCCCCACAAAACTGAAAAGTAAGTGTGGGTTCTCCAGTGGTTCAGCGGTCTAAGTGTTGTTCTTCTATGTGGAGAATCCCGGTTCTATCCTCTCTCTTTGCAGTGAAAAGTTTTAGTTTCACTGGTTTGGTCCAAAAGAAAAAAAAAAAGGACATGCCCCCACAAAAAGGAGGTGTAAGTGCGGATGCTCCAGTGGTTCGGCGGTCTAAGCATTGCTTTTCTGTGTGGAGAATCCCGGTTCTATCCTCTCTCTTTGCAGTAAAAAGCTTTAGTTTCACTGGTTTGGTCCAAAAGGAAAAAAAAAGGACATGCCCCCACAAAAATGAGGTGTAAGTGCGGACGCTCAAGTGGTTCAGCGGTCTAAGCGTTGCTCTTCTGTGTGGAGAATCCTGGTTCTATCCTCTCTCTTTGCAGTGAAAAGCTTTAGTTTCACTGGTTTGGTCCAAAAGAAAAAAAAAAGGACATGCCCCCACAAAAATGAGGTGTAAGTGCGGACGCTCAAGTGGTTCAGCGGTCTAAGCGTTGCTTTTGTGTGTGGAGAATCCTGGTTCTATCCTCTCTCTTTGCAGTGAAAAGCTTTAGTTTCACTGGTTTGGTCCAACAGAAAAAAAAAAGGACATGCCCCCACAAAAATGAGGTGTAAGTGCGGATGGTTCAGTGGTCTAAGCGTTGCTTTTGTGTGTGGAGAATCCCGGTTCTATCCTCTCTCTTTGCAGTGAAAAGCTTTAGTTTCACTGGTTTGGTCCAAAAGAAAAAAAAAAGGACATGCCCCCACAAAAATGAGGTGTAAGTGCGGACGCTCAAGTGGTTCGGCGGTCTAAGCGTTGCTTTTCTGTGTGAAGAATCCTGGTTCTATCCTCTCTCTTTGCAGTGAAAAGCTTTAGTTTCACTGGTTTTGTTCAAAAGAAAAAAAAAAGGACATGCCCCCACAAAAATGAGGTGTAAGTGCGGACGCTCAAGTAGTTCGGCGGTCTAAGCGTTGCTCTTCTGTGTGGAGAATCCTGGTTCTATCCTCTGTCTTTGCAGTGAAAAGCTTTAGTTTCACTGGTTTGGTCCAAAAGAAAAAAAAAAGGACATGCCCCCACAAAAATGAGGTGTAAGTGCGGACGCTCAAGTGGTTCAGCGGTCTAAGCGTTGCTCTTCTGTGTGGAGAATCCCGGTTCTATCCTCTCTCTTTGCAGTGAAAAGCTTTAGTTTCACTGGTTTGGTCCAAAAGAAAAAAAAAAGGACATGCCCCCACAAAACTGAAAAGTAAGTGTGGGTTCTCCAGTGGTTCAGCGGTCTAAGTGTTGTTCTTCTATGTGGAGAATCCTGGTTCTATCCTCTCTCTTTGCAGTGAAAAGCTTTAGTTTCACTGGTTTTGTCCAAAAAAAAGATATGCCCCCAAAAAAAAGAGCTACAAGTGCGGATGCTCCAGTGGTTCGGCGATCTGAGTGTTGCTCTTCTGTGTGGAGAATCCTGGTTCTATCCTCTCTCTTTGCAGTGAAAAGCTTTAGTTTCACTGGTTTGGTCCAAAAGAAAAAAAAAAGGACATGCCCCCACAAAAATGAGGTGTAAGTGCGGATGCTCAAGTGGTTCGGCGGTCTAAGCGTTGCTTTTGTGTGTGAAGAATCCTGGTTCTATCCTCTCTCTTTGCAGTGAAAAGCTTTAGTTTCACTGGTTTTGTTCAAAAGAAAAAAAAAAGGACATGCCCCCACAAAACTGAAAAGTAAGTGTGGGTTCTCCAGTGGTTCAGCGGTCTAAGTGTTGTTCTTCTATGTGGAGAATCCCGGTTCTATCCTCTCTCTTTGCAGTGAAAAGTTTTAGTTTCACTGGTTTGGTCCAAAAGAAAAAAAAAAAGGACATGCCCCCACAAAAAGGAGGTGTAAGTGCGGATGCTCCAGTGGTTCGGCGGTCTAAGCGTTGCTTTTCTGTGTGGAGAATCCCGGTTCTATCCTCTCTCTTTGCAGTAAAAAGCTTTAGTTTCACTGGTTTGGTCCAAAAGGAAAAAAAAAGGACATGCCCCCACAAAAATGAGGTGTAAGTGCGGACGCTCAAGTGGTTCAGCGGTCTAAGCGTTGCTCTTCTGTGTGGAGAATCCTGGTTCTATCCTCTCTCTTTGCAGTGAAAAGCTTTAGTTTCACTGGTTTTGTTCAAAAGAAAAAAAAAAGGACATGCCCCCACAAAAATGAGGTGTAAGTGTGGGTGCTCCAGTGGTTCAGCGGTCTAAGTGTTGCTCTTCTATGTGGAGAATCCTGGTTCTATCCTCTCTCTTTGCAGTGAAAAGCTTTAGTTTCACTGGTTTGGTCCAAAAGAAAAAAAAAAGGACATGCCCCCACAAAAATGAGGTGTAAGTGCGGATGCTCCAGTGGTTCGGCGGTCTAAGCGTTGCTTTTCTGTGTGGAGAATCCCGGTTCTATCCTCTCTCTTTGCAGTGAAAAGCTTTAGTTTCACTGCTTTGGTCCAAAAGAAAAAAAAAAAAGGACATGCCCCCACAAAAATGAGGTGTAAGTGCGGACGCTCAAGTGGTTCAGTGGTCTAAGCGTTGCTCTTCTATGTGGAGAATCCTGGTTCTATCCTCTCTCTTTGCAGTGAAAAGCTTTAGTTTCACTGGTTTGGTCCAAAAGAAAAAAAAAAGGACATGCCCCCACAAAAATTAGGTGTAAGTGCGGACGCTCAAGTGGTTCGGCGGTCTAAGCGTTGCTTTTCTGTGTGAAGAATCCTGGTTCTATCCTCTCTCTTTGCAGTGAAAAGCTTTAGTTTCACTGGTTTTGTTCAAAAGAAAAAAAAAAGACATGCCCCCACAAAACTGAAAAGTAAGTGTGGGTTCTCCAGTGGTTCAGCGGTCTAAGTGTTGTTCTTCTATGTGGAGAATCCCGGTTCTATCCTCTCTCTTTGCAGTGAAAAGCTTTAGTTTCACTGGTTTTGTTCAAAAGAAAAAAAAAAGGACATGCCCCCACAAAACTGAAACGTAAGTGTGGGTTCTCCAGTGGTTCAGCGGTCTAAGTGTTGTTCTTCTATGTGGAGAATCCTGGTTCTATCCTCTCTCTTTGCAGTGAAAAGCTTTAGTTTCACTGGTTCTGTTCAAAAGAAAAAAAAAAGGACATGCCCCCACAAAACTGAAACGTAAGTGTGGGTTCTCCAGTGGTTCAGCGGTCTAAGTGTTGTTCTTCTATGTGGAGAATCCTGGTTCTATCCTCTCTCTTTGCAGTGAAAAGCTTTAGTTTCACTGGTTTGGTCCAAAAGAAAAAAAAAAGGACATGCCCCCACAAAAATGAGGTGTAAGTGCGGATGCTCCAGTGGTTCAGCGGTCTAAGTGTTGCTCTTCTATGTGGAGTATCCTGGTTCTATCCTCTCTCTTTGCAGTGAAAAGCTTTAGTTTCACTGGTTTGGTCCAAAAGAAAAAAAAAAGGACATGCCCCCACAAAACTGAAAAGTAAGTGTGGGTTCTCCAGTGGTTCAGCGGTCTAAGTGTTGTTCTTCTATGTGGAGAATCCTGGTTCTATCCTCTCTCTTTGCAGTGAAAAGCTTTAGTTTAACTGGGTTTGTCCAAAAAAAAAAGATATGCCCCCAAAAAAAAGAGCTACAAGCGTAGATGCTCCAGTGGTTCAGCGATCTGAGTGTTGCTCTTCTATGTGGAGAATCCTGGTTCGATCCTCTCTCTTTGCAGTGAAAAGCTTTAGTTTAACTGGGTTTGTCCAAAAAAAAGGATATGCCCCCAAAAAAAAGAAGTGGAAGTGTGGGTGTGCAAGGTAGCTCAGTGGTTATGAGCATGATCTCCCTGTCGGGAGGTTCCCGGTTCAAAACCGGCCTGGACACTGAAGCGTGGTTGCATTGTGGAATGGTCACCTGATCAGGATCTGTGACAGGCTGTGGCAGGAGCGATCAGGTCCTGACAGGAGGACGAGAGAAGGTCGGAAACGAAGGGGGGAGGTAATATCCAGCTGCCTCCCCCTGGGGATTTCTGGGACGATAACCAGCAGCGGTTATCTATTACACCAAGATGTCGACTTATATAAAAAAATATCCAGCCCGGAGACTAAGTCGTTATTTTTATACCACTTTTGCTTGGATAATCCTCTGCTCAGCCATGGTCTTCAATCCTCCACCCAGACTCGGTCCACTCTCCAGCTCATCCACAACCTCCTTCAGTGACCAGCCCGGGATTCGAACCGGGAACCCTCCACATGGAAGGATGTGCTCATTACCACTGAGCTGCTGGCACATTCACACTCACCATGCTTTTTTTGGGGACATATCTTTTTTTTTTTACACCTACTGGTGTTTAAACGCAAGTACACTAGCCAAAGGAACTAGGGTTCAAACCCGGATCCGGAAGACCACTGAGCACACTGACATGGATCGATTTCTCCAAAAATTTCGAACCAGCACCCAATGATCTGAATCTCGAACTTCAGAGAACTTTGTGGCAAAGACGAATCGCTGGAACAAGCTCCAGAAAATCCCAAAGAACCTCACAGACGTGTTTCAGCTTGGCAATTACTAAAGACTTGGTTAATAACTCTGGTCTGTGCTTTTTTTTTTTTTTTTTTTTTTTTGCAATGTGTGGATGCAAAACCTTTTCTAATTCAATCCCTCACATAAAATCTCAATGTTTGATCTGTGGAAACTGACCTTCCCACATGCTCATCATATTTATTATAATGCAGACATAAATTTCACACGTGTCGATTTATTTTGCACACACACAAATAAATACATTTAACAGCTCTGAAACATTTCTGACAATTTATTGATGATCTTTTAAATAGGTTACTAATGATGCCTATCAGCAAACCAATTTGACAGGGAATATGAGAAAATTATAATCTAAATATGAGAGAAAAAGCTTCAGGTACAAGTAGTTGAGTTTTTATTCAAAGGTTGGAATAACAAAAAATAAGTGACAAGTCTGCACAATCAATGCAGAGATTATTAATGGCATCGGCTGACATTTTCTGTATAACAAAATTATTTTCTGGCAATTTAAAAACAAAACAATTTAAATATGAGGTAGCAGGTAGATAAAAAGTACAGCTTGAAATACTTGCTTACCCTTAATTCTCCATGCAGCTTTTACTGTCATTCAACCTTGTGTGTACATTTAATGAGTACATATGTTTTATTGGCCCTGGTGCTAATTTTACATAAAATGTATTAACTTTAAGGCACTAACCACAGTACATACAGCGTACGGCATGAAGTAATACTCAGGTATATGTTATATCACCTGACTGACAGCCTAAGTGGACTAATTAGGCTAGTTAGTATGACCCCCCCACTAAACTCCGCTGGCACTGCATCACGTGGTTCTAAATTGACAGCCATTTAAAAAGTCTGATTTAATAAAATGTTTACAAGCAACATAAATCTACATTCTAAAGATTGATATATGTTTTGGTGGATGTTTTTTTCAATTATTATGGCTTGGAAAGATATAGTTAAATGTTTTAGAAGTTACAATTTCAGTTTGCTTTCACTGAGTCCAACAGCCATGACGGCCTGAATGTTTTAAATGTTCGTCAGAAATTCTTTAATATTTTGCTAGTTCTAAATGGTATTAATAATATTCTGTCGACTCTTACCTTGTTAGTGACTCGTTTTCATAAAAATCTTCTTCCACTTCACGAACGCGGCGACGGCATGGTCGACTTGAAGCGACGCGGGCGCTGCGCAGACCGAATCGGTGTATGACATCGAAGTACCGCGAGAGCAGAGCGCTCCGTATGCTTTCGAATCGCTCTCGCGGTACTTCGATGTCATACACCCAACGGTCTGCGAAGCGCCGCTTAAGTTCAAACACACATACTTGAATTTGAAATTGCATACTAGTATACTACTCGTACTACTTTTACCATATTATTCTATTGCAGAAATAGTAAGAGTAGTATGCGGTTTCGAATTCAGCAACTGTTTTGTTGACGTTCTTAAAAAGGCGAGCTCTTATTGGATGGAAAAACGTAAACGTCATGCGCTAATCAGCGTGGCTGCAGTACAAAAATAATTTAGTGTTAAAGAAAACTATTGAAGCTCTTTATGACCACGAAGTGACGTCTGTTTGAGCACATAAAATTCGCTTATATGACCGGCAGATGGCAGCACTGTAACAGTGAACAAATCCTATAATTATTTAGCAAACTTTCTTTACACAAACAAAATATTGAAGGTAATATTTACAATTCTTGGATAGCATATAACACCTTGTACATTTCAGAACCAACCAAAGCATTTGTTCATGAAATAACTTCAGCTGGTCATAGGAATAAGACAAGAATAAGGTTTTAGATCTGTTGTGTGCGCTAGACATCATTTGCAAAAATCTGTTTTTAAAGAATAGTCTCTTCACTCATTCACCGACAATGGCAACAAATTACCACATTCACAATTCAATTTGCAATGAATAACAAGCCCTTCATACAACAATTTTTTATTGGTCAAACACAAAGACAAAATTTCTTTCAAAACAAAACAAACAGCATCACGGCATGATCCTGGCCAGAAAAAATATCATTAAATATACAAAAACCAACTTACCCAACCGCTGACTGTTTATTGCAGAAAAGGGCTGATGAATGCTGAACATATACTGCTATCAGGTAGAAAACAATGTCAGATGTCACATAATAAAGACGTGCGATGGGAAACAGTGGGCACTTACAGAATGAAATCAGAATCATTCTTCAGTCCAGAAACAAGCTGTACATTTAACACAAGATCTCCTGCAATTGATGAAGGATGAGTATAAAATCCCTGCTGTGTACAGACGATATAGTCCATGTTTGGTTCGGGTCATGACTCTTGGGGTGTTGGCTGACTCGGGGCACCACTGCGTGTGCGCAGCTGTGATTGAGCGATGTCTGCTAGAGCTGACTGAATCTTCTCCAGCAGCATGTCTCCTCTGTAAACCACTTCCTCCAGACGGGCCGCAGCTTCCTGGTTCTCCTCTTCCAACTGCCTCAGACTGGCAGCCTGTGAAACAAGAGGGAGGAGAGAGATTAAATGACGTGTAGAGAAAAGGTATAAGATTAGATTAGATTCAACTCTATTGGTCTTGGACTCTGCAACAAATAATATAGTACACAGCCAGAAGCGCAAAGCAGCATATAAATAAGTGGAAGTAAAACTCCTGTTTATTTTGCAACACAAAAAGAATGAGAAATTTAACAACCTTAGATTCAAGATGGCATGATCTCTTTTTAAAGAATTTTAAAGGTCCAGTGTGTAATATTTAGGAGGATCTATTGACAGAAATGCAATATAATATACATAACTATGTTTTCAGTGGTGTATAAAGACCTTACATAATGAACATTTATATATTACCTTAGAATGAGCCATTTCTATCTATATTAGTGATGGGTGATTTTAGTTCCGCATCAGTGGTTTGGAGCGTGTATTAAATTGCCAAAGTCACGTGATTTCAGTAAACGAGGCTTCGTTACATCATAACTTTTTCAAAACGTTTCGAAATTTCAATGGTTCACCGCTGGGTATCATTGAACAAGTATCTATGGGTTTTACGTGATCTCTTCTCATTTTATACATTTGTAGATGTTTTAATTAGACATTAGTAAAATTAAAAGGAATAACAGTAGTTAATAGTCTCTTATTTGCCTGTTTAGATGAGCAATCCATGGAACAAACAAAACAAGACCTGAAAATTGATGATTAAACATATACAGACACTTCATATATATTATTAGATGATTAGTTAATTGCATTTGATAGATTTTACTTTCAATAAAACATTTGCAATGGGTTTGTAAAAGGTGTTTTTATGCACATTTGGCCTGAGTTTTTGTTGCATTTATACCAAACACATTCCTGGAGCCTCCCCAGCACTGCATGTTTTCCATATCTCCTTAATCAAACACACCTGATTCAGATCACCAGCTCATTAGTCGAGACTCCAAGACCTGAAATGGGTGTGTCAGACAAAGGAGACATGCAAAATGTGCAGTGCTGAAGAGGCTCCAGGAATGTGTTTGGGAACCCCCGATTTACACTATTCTGTCCAGTAGAATTTATATTATTTAAATAAGGAATATTGTGACGTGTTCATTCCCGGAAGAAAACTCAAGACTACAATGGAGGCGTTTCAGGGAGTTCATAGTTGCAGACCTTTTTTTATGCTCTAACAGCAACATTACACACTAAAGGAAGATGAACATGGAAAGTTAGTAGACACAAATGCAGTAGGCTCATTGTAAAAAGTGGACAAATATACACATAAATGTACCTGCAGCGCAGCAGTAGATTCTTCACTGGGCAGTGAGTCGATCAGCACGTCAACATCTTTTGCTGTTCTTGCTATCAGTGCGGCAAACAGCTGAGCATATTCTAGAAGAACACATGACAACATGTCAGTTAAACGACAATATTTTCTCACACCCCATTCAGCCCTGATTCGTGCACCTTCTGTGGGGTTGGAGGGCTGGTCTTTGTTGATGGCGGTCTGGATGTTGCTGAAGGAGGCAGGTGGCGCGCACTGCTGCAGGACTCCAATCGCATTACAGAACTGATCGGCCAGCTAAAACACACACATCAGAGAGATAAATCAAACACACTGCGCATGCATACAGCCTTGTATAACAATACACCATTGCATTTGCTTTATTGGGTATTTGTCTTTCCTAAATAAACATGCTGAAAAGTTTTACAATTCAGTGCTAATATTGTGAATAATGTGTAAATGTTTAACACTTTAAAATAATGCCCCATTAGTTAATGCATTAACTAAACTAACATTTACAATGGAAAATACATTTTTTACAGTATTTATTAATCTTTGTTTATGTTAGTTAATAAAAATATCAATTCATGTTATTTTAAGTTCACTAAATAATATTAACAGGTACAACTTTTGATTTTAATATTGTGTATTAGTAAATGATGGAATTACCATTAACTAACCTTAAGTGTTACTATGTTTTTTTTAAATTATTTATTTTTATAATATGTAAAAACAAGAGTACATGGCAATAATATGTAAAAATATTTAAATAATATGTAAAAAGAGTACATACTTTAAAGAACACTAACAAAAACAATGCTTTGGTATGTCACAAATAAAGGTAATATTACATAATTAATGTAACTAAATAATTGTTTATATATACATATAAATTAATGTGTGTATATATATATATATAAAAATTTATACATATAAAATATAATATGTATATTCTATTTTTTTATTTATGTATGTATTTCAGGTATGTATTGACCTCAATGTTAATTTAAAAAAAAGCATTTTAATCCCACTTACTGAGTTTATAACAGAGCTAGTATTACATTTACATTATTTCCTATTAAAACATACTTTAAAACAACATCTAGTAATTTAATTAAAGTAGTAGCTTCTTTCTCTACAAATTAATGCGCAAACTTTAATTGTATATTCATTCACAACTGCATGCTATGCTAAAACCTTCATACGCTCCAGGATATTAATATGACCTCTTACACATAATATGATTTCATGAACTAGACTACTGAATGAATATAATTTGACGATATTTGCCGTCTTCTGCAACTTATAAATCATGAAAGAAATGTTTAAATTAGTCTTACGGAGTTAACAGCATCCTGAAGCTGCGTTAGCCTGTCCGCCATGTCGGCGCGTTCTCTCCTTTTCCGTTTCCGCCGACGCAGAGTTCAAAGCGAGATCACGTGACGCCATGCAACCGCGCCTGCGCACTACAGGAGAAGCGCTCGTTTGACTCAAAAGTTGTTGCACTTGTAGCGCAGTGCAGGAGCTAGTCTGCGAGTGACACTTCCGGAGGCTAAATGTGAAGCTTTAAGATGACTCCCGCTTCTAAGCGCTGCTGCTAGAGCGTGTTTATGGACTGGACTGATCCGTGAAAATGCTACTGAAGAGAGAATGCTTCGTTTTGCTCGTCTTGTCGTGGGTCAGTTCTCTGCGCGCGCAGGATGAGAGTGAGTAAACAAACATTATACATCGTTATAATAATCACAGATACAAACGTTTGCATTTAATAAAGGACATTTGCTTGGATTATGAGACAACTGAGACATGATTTACCAACTTAATGCTGATCTTCCCCTTGAATTCACCCTATTATTACTACATAATGCTACAAAAGCTAGTTTTTCTGGGGTGTATTTATGTTTTCTGAGGTCTCTCACACACATTGACTACCTGTATTCTTTATGAACTGGACTAAACTAATGTACGTAAGACACATAATGTACTAATGTAAGTCCCCATATTAAGACCAAGTGTACATGTACAGTCTGGTATGAATTAAAGGGCAGAAAAATCTGGAACATTTATTAAAAATTAAGGCAAAATATTAAAAAAGTACGTTTGTATATGTGTTTTATGTTTTCTATCATATGCATCACGCCTTTATGGCTCATAGTATGAAAAAGTGAGAATATGGAGCTCAAACTCGAGAAAGTTAAACACATTAATTTTACTTTTTTAGTCCCAAACTGAGCAAAAATATGCAAATTCATAAGTAAGATGAAATTCAGATATAAATCACTGAGATCTTTATAACAATAACTGCAAACTACTTGCATAAAATGCACGTAAATATCAGTCGTCACTCTGTATCTGCCAATAATATCTCTTAGTAAGATGATATTTTAATGCTTCCTCTGTAGTTTTAAAACATATAATGCAGTGCAATACAAAGATGATTGAGAGATGAATAAATAAACCTTCCTCAAAAACCTGATGATCATATTTGAGACTCACAGATTTTTCTAAAAAAATGATCAAGTAAACTTAAGTTGCTTCAGTCCATTGAAATATTACTAACAATATAAAAGTTTTTATTACATGCACTTTATAAGATTTCACAGCAAAAAGGCAAGGTGGACGTTTGTACGCTTATACTAAAAGACTGTAATAGTGTTGCATTTTCTTTCAGTGTTTTTTTTTCTATTAATAAACCTAATTCCTGCTCACGATGCACCGACAACAATGAAACAGAGCAACAATCCATGAGATGCAATTTAGAAACTATTTCCACATTCCTGAAAGAGAGATTCTTCCAGAGCAGTGAAGTGTCTTCAAGATCTCTGCAGACCTCAAAACAAATTCACTTACTGTTTGTTAAACATTTTTAAATGTAGACGTAGAACAAATTTAACATTAAAACAAGACAATATTTGGCGGCTTTCTACCTCAGCATTCCGCCTGTAAAGGTTTCAGGTTTTCCGTGACGTACCGCAGGTGTGAGTCATTATGAAATAAGATGACTTGATTATTGGGTAAGATTTCACAGTCAGGCAGGAAGTCTGAGCAATCATGAGCGTTCTTTCTACACCAAATCACATAAACTGTCAAAAGCCACTTCCTCCTTCGAAGCGTTCAGCGATGTCTCTCCTAGCAGTATTTAATTATTACATCGCTGTATATATACATATATAAATGAGATATATGAATACATAAACAGTTGTTAAATATTAAAAAATATATATATATACAGTACTGTTCAAAAGTTTGTAAACATTACTATTTTTAATGTTTTTGAAAGAAGTCTCTTATGCTCATCAAGACTGCATTTATTTGATCAAAAATACAGAAAAAAAGTAATATTGTAAAATATTATTACAATTTAATGTTTTTCTATTTTTATATACTATAAAATACAATTTATTTCTGTGATGCAAAGCTGAATTTTCAGCATCATTACTCCAGTCTTCAGTGTCACATGATCCTTCAGAAATCATTCTAATATGATGATATATTGTTAGAAAATATTTCTATTTTGAATATAAGTCTTCACTATCGCTTTTTATCAATTTAACACGTAAGGGTATTAAAAGTATTAATTTCTTTCAAAAAAAGAGAGAAAGAAAAATTAGCGTCCCCAAACTTTTGAACGATAGTGTATATTGTAACAAAATATTTCTATTTTGAATAAATGCTGTTCTTTTTTATTCATCAATGAATCCTGTAAAGTATCACAGGTTATAAAAATATATTAAGCAGCACAACTGTTTCCAACATTGATAATAAATCATCATATTAGAATGATTTCTGAAGGATCATGTGACTGAAGACTGGAGTAATGATGCTGAAAGTTCAGCTTTGAATCACAAGGAATAAATTACATGTTAATAAATATCCACATAGAAAATAGCTATTTTAAATTGTAATAATATTTCACTATTTTTACTGTGTTTTTGGTCAAAAAAATGCAGTCTTGATGAGCAGAAGAGACTTCTTTCAAAAACATTAAAAATAGTAATGTGTCCAAACTTTTGACCGGTACTGTATGTATGAATAAATAAATGTTTCTTAAATATTTAAACATAACATTTAAAAAGTATTTAACATAAAAAAAACACTTTTTTATCGTAAGAAAAAATATGTTATTGTAAAAATGGGAAAAACAACTCCAAATATTGCGCCTTTATTATAATATTGGCGGCAACAACAACAACAAAAAAACAGGTACTGATACAAACGCGTTCTTGTATGTGTTTTGCAGACCGTGTGGTGTTTTCTTTGGGAACCTTCCAGAATGTGAGTGTCCCAGTGAACGGGACGGTTCAAGCTGTCGTTTCCCGGATTCCCGCTAACGTTTCCTTCATAACACTTCAGTTTCACACACAACGCAGCAATGTTACACTCTCATACTTACAGGTAAGATATCACACACACACACAAGACTGTAATGCACTGACATACATGAGTAAGAAACAGACACACACACACACACCGCTGCCCCAGTTGCATGGGGCTTGACTGAGCAAGACATCATGTGAGAGTTTAATCACAAGCTCTGATCTCAACTCTCTCTCTCACACACACACACACACACACACACACACACACACACACACGCCTCCATGCATTCTATTCATAATGTCAGCAGTTATGCAGCTGTACACAAGTTCAGACACATAGTTAAAGTCAACATGAAATGCTGTTTGGAACCCATGTTACTTCCATATATAGAGTCCATGTTTATATACAGTATAAGTGTGTTTTTGTGTGTATTGGTTAGGTCCCTGTTTATGGTTTCTCGGTCACGGCACTGGATGCTGGTCTGTTGTCCACCCTGATGCTGAGCCAGACCACTCTCTCCTGGTTCCTGAAGACACCAGATGGGAGCAGCGCAGCAGGAATCGGTGTGATTCTGCCGTACAGCAGCGCTGGTTAGAGACCTAACACTTCACCTGCATGCCACAACACAAACGCTCTCATTAAAGGATTAGTTGACTTCAGAATTAACATTTCCTGATAATTTACTCACCCCCATGTCATCTAAGATGTTTATGTCTTTCTTTCTTCAGTGGAAAAGAAATTAAGGTTTCTGAGGAAAACATTCCAGGATTTTTCTCCATATAGTGGACTATGGGATTCAACGGGTTGAAGGTCCAAATGTCAGTTTCAGTGCAGCTTCAAAGGGCTTTACACGATCTCAGACGAGGAATAAGGGTCTTATCTAGAGAAACCATCGGCCATTTTCAAAAAAAAAAAAAAAAATAATATACTTTTTAACCACAAATGCTAGTCTCGCACTGCTCTGCGATGCGCCACGCATGACGTAATTACGTTGGAAAGGTCACGTGTGACATAGGCGGAAGTACCGCGGTAGGGTGAAAAACTCCATCTCATTTTCTCCTCCAACTTCAAAATCGTCCGACATCATTGGTTTACCTTTTTTTGTAAAAGCCGTTTGACTTAGTCTTTGCACGTTCACTTTGTAAACACTTGCTCGGTACTTCCGCCTACGTCACGGGTGACCTTTCAACGTGATTACGTCATGCGTGGTGCATTGCATAAATTTTTATTTTTTTTAGAAAATGACCAATCGTTTCGCTAGATAAGACCCTTATTCCTCGTCTGGGATCATGTAGAGCTCTTTGAAGCTGCACTGAAACTGACATTTGGACTTTCAACCCGTTGAACTCCAGTGAAGTCCACTATATGGAGAAATATCCTGGAATGTTTTCCTTAATTTCTTTTCGACTGAAGAAAGAAAGACATGAACATCTTGAATGACATGGGGGAGAGTAAATTATCAGGAAATTTTATTTCTGAAGTGAAGTAATCCTTTAACAGTCTATTGGCTGGAATAGAGAATATTTAGTGTGTCTTGTTGTGTGCAGATCCCGTTCCAGGAGCTTGTAATCAGGAGTTTGCGCTGGACATTGATCCAAACATCTACCTGCAATACAACTTGTTCGAGACCACCATTACCTTTGCATCTGCTAACATCGGATATGGAAGGTGAGAGAAATTTAATAAAGTCATGGACTTGTCAGGGCATTTTAAAGGGTTATGAAACCCTCTGTTTCAGCACAAATTAGCTGAACATTTTTGAATTGAAAGGTTTCCACAAATGCATGCTGCAGTTCACCACTGCATGCAACAAAATGAACAAAAATATTATACACTGGTTTTTAAGCAAGTTTTAAATTCATTACACAAATACATGCATATCCTGTGAGAACTATAATGTAATGCACATAAATGCACTGTTGCATTTTTAATAAGACTGTTATATTGTGGTGTTTGATCTGTTAAATGCATGAGCTCTAAAGATGGATGGATCGCATTTGTGTCAAAGACTTGGGAACTATGGAAGAGGGTTTATTTCACGCAGAAACTCTTACAAAGCGAAAACTCACTGCATCTACTGTACGTGATCTCACAGTTTTAAGCCTTTATCACGTTCTGCCATTAATAAATGAGAGAAGTGTCTTCTCATAGGATAAGGATGCGACAGTCTCATGAATGAGACCGATGAGTCATCAGCGTGAAAACTTATTTCTAGAAGAATAAATAGTGCAGGAAAAGCTCAAAATTAACCAGCTTTCTACTACAATTCAAATCAATGGATGCTGTCATCTTCTGTGATGTGCAACACCTGTTAAAGTTGCCATAAAACAGAAGTTGCGCAAGTCTTTCCTTTTCTATTGTGACGTATATCTAAGTGAAACGGCTTCTGGTACAAGAACAAATGTAGGGCGGGGTTTGATTTTGTCCGTGGGGAATTGATTGGATGGTTGTGGTTTGCTATTAGCTGATCTCACGCGAGTGACAGGTTGCCCCGCCCTCGTCATCAGAGAAGAGAAGAGATGCTGCAAGAGGGAGGGGAAGTTATTCTGATTCAAGATTACGAGAAACATGAATTTAAACAAATAATGATGTGCACGGATGAATCATTATAATAAATACAATGCAATATTCTGTGCAAAAAAAATCTAACATGTTTTTTTTTTTTTCAGAGGGGAAATTCCTCCAGTGTGTGACGTGGACACAGGCTCCAGTACTCGTTGGCGTCTGGTTTATGAGGTGTACCAGTACTTCCTGCCGGAAGGTGACCTATCAGAGCAGAGTCTGATCAGCAGTATGGAGAGAATGGCCAATGTGCAGAACGTGCAGGACAACAGCAGAAAAGTGTGTGAAATCTCTCTCTGTCCTTCCTTTCAACTTTCTGGGGTCTGTTATGTTGTTTTAGTGCGTTTTCACACCTGGTTCGTTTGCAGTGTTTGTTTCAGAACCTGGTGCTTTTTTTTCCCCTCTTAGTTTGGCTTGTTTGTTCATATATGAACATGCCAGTCAAATGTTTTAAACACTGATAATAATTATAAATGTTTCTTGAGCAGCAAATCGACATATTAGAATGATTTCTGAAGGATCATGTGACACTGAAGACTGGAGAAATGATGCTGAAAATTTAGCTTTGATCACAGGAATAAATTACATTGTACAATATATTCACATAGAAAACAGCTGTTTTAAATTACAATAATATTTCACAATTTTTACTGTATTTTGATTCTAAAAAATGCAGACTTGGCTGAGCAGAAGAGACTTGTAGTTTAAGTCCATGTTTTGGAACAAAGCTAATGATCTACCGGTGTGAAAACTCGTTTCTCATTTATATTATTTATTTAGTTGTAACAGTTTACAATAAGGTTTTAATTTGTTAACATTAGTTAACTACATTAGCTAACATGAACTAACAAACAACATTTACTAAAACATTTTAAAGATTTGTATCTGTTAACATTCGTTTAAGCACTGTGAACTAACATGAATATGAATGTTTTTATTAAGTAAAGGTTAATAACTGCTGTATAATGTATTCACTCATTGTTAGTTAATGCATTAACTAATGTAAACAAATGAGAAGTGTTACTGGTTAGTTTATTCAACTCTTTTCTGCTCTTTCAGGTGATGTCTTTATCCTCTCATGACCGGAAGCAATTCTCCTTCAACTCTTTGCCCGGTCAAGGTGTGATTTTCTCAGTGATTGTGAGAGATCCACTGCTCAACACTTCGGCGTCTTACATCCCTGTTCACACCTACGCCTGCAGCTTCAACTCCACGCTGGACGGATGCAGCGATTTAGGTTAGAAGAGTAACGACTCCCTGCAGAGATTCGCTGTAGATTCGTGCTTAATTATTTTATTCATAAATTTAGAAATTTCTTTAGTTTGTGAGGTCAGCTCCTTCAGCTGCAACTGTTACATCCTACTTGAAAACATTAGCTTTTTAATAGATTCTATGACAGGTTTATGGTTTGACTGGCTATTCAAATGTTTTTTTTTTTTTTTTTTTTTTTTTTTTTCCTGTTTGTTTATTGAATGTTTGAGTATACATTATTAAAGGTGCCATAGAATGGAAAATTGTATTACCTTGGCATAGTTGAATAATTAGAGTTCTGTACATGGAAATGACATACCGTGAGCCACAAACACCATTGTTTCCTCCTTCATATGTAAATCTCGGCACCTATTGTAATCGTTGACATTCTTGTTCTTGTTCTTCTGCTCTGGTAGTCTATGACAGCCCATAGAACCCCTTGCGGAAAAGTTTTGAAATTTGGCACACAGATAGAGGACGGTCTGAACTGTCTCCATAGCAAATTTGGAGTCTCTAACTCAATCCCTCTAGCGCCACCAGCTGTCCACAGTTGCACTCACGCTTATGCTAATAACTTTTTAACCGTAAGGGCTAGAAACAAAATTTTCTCTCCACAATATTATATATTTTTTCTTCTGATTCCTTGGCTTAATACAGTTCGATTGCTATGACATCATGAGAATATTTTCGAAAAACCTACTTTTACAAACTCTTAGGCCTTTGCTCCGATTTTCACAAAAATTGAACCAGATCATCTTCAGACCATGCTGACAAAAAGTTATGGAATTCAATTTCTTAATTTGATTTGTTAAATGTTTTTCGAAAAACATGCAACCAAATTTCATGTAGCGCTTGGGGAAAATAGACATAAGGCTGTATCTCCTCAAAGCTTTAGCGTATTCAGACCAAACTTGGTCCATGTCATCACAAGCATGACCTGAGGTAACATGCTGCGTTTTGGCTTATAACTTCTGAATGGTTTGTCCAAAAATCATAAAAGTGATCTTGTTATATTTGGGGCATCATGCCGAGTCGAATCATCCAATATTCCCATATCTGCCATTTTGGGTGTCGGCCATTTTGAATTTTGTAGTAAAATTTGTGAACACATTAGTGTATCATTATGAAACTCGGTATGGGTCTTCGGCACCATGCCCTAACAGTACTCAAAAGGTTTTGGGGCAGCGCCACCTTGTGGTCAAAAGTTATACTGAAATTTACAAAAATACTAATAACTTTTGAATAAATTTGCCTACTGTAATGAAATTTTGCCATAGTCGGCCGAACTTCTTGTCCGCCATTTTGTTTTTCTTTAAAAACCTACTTTTTCAAACTCCTCCTAGACCATTGGTCCAATTTTCACCAAAATTGAATCATATCATCTTCAGACCATGCTGGCAAAAAGTTATGGACGCAGCAACAAAGTTGAGGCATGATGCCAAAACGACTCTAAAGACAGTATATATCTGCAGTGCTTTTGCTTATTGACACCAAACTTTGCATGCGTCATTGTCACCTCACTCTGACCACACCACATCAATTTGGTCACAGCGCCACCTATTAGTAAAAAGTGATGAACGATTAAATCGTATTAAAATTGACTATATTTATAATTTTTCAGCCTAAAATGATCTTAATGGGTCTTTAATTGCTCATTGTTTCATTTAGTCTGATGGTCCCAGCCATGATGGCATGCCTTATTGTGCCTTCTTTGTGCTTGGCCCCTTAATTGCTGCTTGCAGCTATATTTTAACTTTGTTAATGTATACTTATTGCTTTTATTGTGAAGCTCTGTTGTTTTTAAATGTGCTACAAAAAAGGTTATTGATTGAATGATGATTTCATATTGACATGTTTTGGTGTGATAGAATTATGTGGTATTATACTCTCATTTTGGCAGGGAGAGCTTCCACTAAAGTGTTTTTCACTTTGATGGGTTTGGCTGGGCTGTTTGTGTGTTTTGTGGGCCATCGCTTCTTCAAATGTGGTGAGTGATGTTTTTTTTTCTTATCTTAGAAACAGACCCTGGTACTGCTATTAATATCTGTCGATCTACTAAAGACACCCAAGTATTTTCGGTCTGGGAAAGTCTTTGCCACAGATTTGAAGAGTCAAAGTTTGACATATTATAGTTACAAATATAGTATAGTTACTGAACACTCAAATGGATGGCATGTTTTTAAAGGGGTCACATGATGCATAATTTCTCCACTTGCAATGTTAGTCAAGGCTTCTTGCACAACAAACAGTCCATTCAGAGTTTTATGACCATTTCAACACTCTCTCCATTAGTGAAGCTAAATAATAATGAGCTGTATGTGCAGTTTAGTTTCGTTAAATGGTCTTTTTGTCAGTTTTAAACTCTAAGAATATTTGATTTCTCATTATATGTCTCTGTTAGCAGGACTCTTATACCAGTTTACCAATAGGATACAGCTTCATTTACATGTAACCAGTCCATTAGTAATCAGATTGATGGCTCAACTGAACTGAAAAGCCTTCATGTAAACACTTCAGTCGATCTGATTGAGCTCAATCCGAATTAAATTTCAATCAGATTGGAAGAGGTGGTGTAGACCTGAAGTAATATGATCAGTAGGAAAAAAAAAAAGCATGTAAATGATTGAATCTGACAATCAGATTTCAAAATACCTGAACTCTTCCTGTGTTCTGAATACAAGAAATGTATTTGTAAACAAATATGTGATTCAGATTGCAAAGCTTAGGGTTTATATAAACAGAACTTTAAGAATCTGAAATCGGATTGGATTCATTTGGATCAGTATAGTTTATT
The DNA here is from genome assembly GCF_019924925.1 of Ctenopharyngodon idella. Classification (NCBI taxonomy): domain Eukaryota; kingdom Metazoa; phylum Chordata; class Actinopteri; order Cypriniformes; family Xenocyprididae; genus Ctenopharyngodon; species Ctenopharyngodon idella. The sequence goes on from NC_067223.1 coordinate 16,319,861, forward strand.
ATAGTTAACTAAAACTAAAAACACAAATTTTAGTTATATTGTTACTTGAAATAAAATAAACGTTAACTGAAATAATTTAAAATATAAAGGCAACATTTGTCTTTTTTTTTTTTTTTTTTTTACTTACTAAAATAACTAAAACTAGTCATGCACACAATATAATAATTAGTTCCCTCATTTTACTAAATTATGCGCACAATATAATAATTTGGTTCATTGTTTTACTAAATCTTGGCCACATAATAATTTCCCCATGTTTTATTTAAATTTAAACGAGGGAACGAATTCGTACAACGTGGCCATTTACTAAATCAAGGGAACAAATTATTATATTGCGCACATGATTTAGTGAAACGAGGGAACGAATTACCAAATTTACTGAAACGAGAGTATGAATTCTTAATTCGTGGCCACAAAATATATATATATTTTTTTATTGTCCGCATGTCATGTGAAATAATAAATAAAAACAATACAGACCTATTTAAATTACAAAAACGCACAACAAAATTACTAAAACTTTAAAATTACAATGAAAAATATGTAAATAAAAACTTTAACAGTATCTCAATGATTCTAAAATAACACTGACTCAGATTGACTAAAATTAGTGCATATAAACACACCTAAAGTAACCAGTAAAAAATGTCCATTTCTGTTTCTTTTCAGAGCTGTTCTTCATGGGCTTTGGGTTTATGGCATTTCTCTTCTTTGTCCTGATCACCAGAACCACAACGCTGGAATACGACAGTGAGTTGTTACACACGTACTGAATCACTGTAGAATTCGAGAAGAACAAATAGTGTCTGCCTGAACCTTTAGTATGAGGTTTCTGATCATCTCTTACATCTGTGCTCATATTCCGAGTTTCATGTCATTCTGGATGATTTGCATTGAGCTGATGTCTACATATCTATAAATAGTTTCTGGACACGACGAGTTTAATATGACTGAAACTGGCTACACAAACTAGTTCACCTGCAGCGAATGTCATTAGCCATCTCAGAGGATTGAGGTTATTGTTCTGCCGTAACTCTCTGAAGATTAGTCATGCTGCTGCAGCTGAAGTCATGTGCCGTGGATTTCAGCTGGAGCTGTTAAACAAGTCTGTCTCTATCAAATGCATTGCGTGTGGAGGATGTTTGTCAGCTGTTTATGTGTTTGCAGGACAGGCAGTGCTGAAATGAGGAAGAACATTTTTGAAATGATTTTTGGTTCTCTGAGATAGTTGTAGGTGCTTTCTGATTAATCAGATCATTTTAATTAGCTCAAGTTTGTATGTAAAACACTTTTAATAAGTTAAGACACAAGGCAAAGCCATTGTTTTTTTTTATTCACTGGTCAGTTTTGGTCTAGTTTTCTTCCATAGCATGTCTTCTTTCAGACTAGTGGAAAGAAAACATCCAAAATACACTTGTGTTTTTTTTATTGCGTCTGTAGATTTTATTATCAGTACATCTCTTTAAAGGCCACAAGTTTTGAGTCAGAAATTTCCACTTCAGCATTTACGTACGCCAAACTTTACAGCTTTATTACCATCTATATTCTGATTTTATTCTTTATAAAAAATTCTGACTGTTGACAGTATTTTCTGATCGATCCATGGATGGATAAAAAGAGATCCAAAATCACTCTAATATGTCAATAAAATCAAACTAATTTTTTGGCTTTATCCAATGTTCAGGTTTCTGTTATGGAAATGTATGCAAATTAGATATAGCATCATTTGCATATTTAAATATACAAAACTATTGTCTTAATGCACTGTGATTAATCAACTGGTGAAAGTATGGTTGTATCTATTAGTTAAAATGTTACCCTGTTCACCTCTATCATCTAGCAGCTTGTTGACAATGAATGTCTCTCCGCAGTCCGATTGGCTCTGACAGCGCTGATGGGCGTGGTCGGGGGCGTGGCCCTGGTGATGAGCTGGTGGCGGTTTGGTTCTGTCATGGCCTGTGTGTTGGTGGTCGGACTCATTCTTGGATTTCTTGTCTCCTCTATTGCCTTTTTCACTCCACTTGGTAAGAAATCATGTTCAAAACTTTCAGTTATCCTGTTTCATACAGTTAAAACATACTAAAACATGCCCACCATAATAAAGTAAAACAAAATCACAGACTAAACATACACATTCACTTATCTGGATATAGTAATTATTTATACCACATTAAAACATGTTATTTTAGTTTTATTAATATTTTGAATTAGCATTTATTTTTTACATTTTTAGTTTTCATGTTAGTTTTAGTTACATTTTTATTAATTTCATTATGTGCTTTTGTCATTTTATTAGTGTGTTTTTTTAGGATTTAGGATTAATTTATTTTTATTTCAGTTTTAGTTTTAGCTTTTATTTATTTCTAGTCTCCAAAAACATATTTCAGTTTATTGCCATGGCAACATGTCTAATTTTCATTTAATATTTTCAACTAATATTTATTTATTTTATTTTAGCTTTATTTCAATTAACAGAAATGTTAACGATAATAAACCTGCTACCACTTTAAACATAGATTTAATGTACAAAAAAAGCTTATTTATGATAGCACAACCAAACAACAAAATGCAAATACTTGTGTGAGTTTCGAACATAATTATATAACCATAAAATGTAAGTTATGCTGTGGGGAAAACATGTATTAAATACTTTAAACAGCACGTACATCTGTCAAAGCACCTGACAGGGAGAGCTGCAGTACTTGTTTGAAGTACTTAATGGAATGCAATGGAAATAATGCAATGAAATGCACTCTTCCTGCAGCAGCTTAAATTCAAATTTGCTGCTGATAATGTTTAATATTAGTTGTTTATTAATTTTTACTTCTCTCTTTCTTTTTCCCTCCAGGTGACCTTCCTATATTTCATAATGATGCTGTGTTCTGGGTGGTGTTTGCTTGCATAATGGTGGTTGTTCCTATGTTCTTCATCAGGTGGCCTAGAGAGGTGAGATTTTTGTTTTTCAAAGTAAAAAGTTTTCAAAAACTTCTTTCAAAAACAAAAATTTAAATGTATTTAAAAATTGTGAAATATTATTACAATTTGAAGAAGCTGTTTTCTAGTCAAATAATAAATAATTGATCAGCAAATATTAGAATGAAGGATCATGTGACACCGAAGACTAGTAATGATGCTGAAAATTCAGCTTTGAATTACAGGAATAAATTACATTTTAATTACATTTTACATTTAGAAAACAGTTAATATAAATTGTAATAATATTTCACAATTTTACTGTATTTTTGATCAAATAAATGCAGCCTTGGTGAACAAGACTGAAAAATCAAAAACACTGAAAATTTTTAATTATTCCAGACCGGTAATGTATATTTATTAAGTTAATATCCGACACCTAAACAACATGAACACGTTTATCTGTATGTTTTAGGGCAATATAGCTACATGTGGAGTGGTTGGCGCATATACGGTTGTCCTGGCCGTCAACACCTACACCTATACCAGTCTGTCCTACATCACACTGGACGTCCTGAAACGCTTGCTCAACAACAACTTCAGCCGAGCGTTTATCTCGGTTCCGCTGCAGGATATCGGTAGGTCGCTCAAACATATTGATGTATGGATCCTTTTTAGAGAGTGATTCCACAGTCATTTTAATTTCAATGTTCATTTATAACACTATACTTTTTACCTTAACTAGTTAACGCTGCTGTGTGAGTGTTCGTAACACAACGGCTGAGCGAGAAATGGCAAATTTGGTATCTTTCTATACATACAGATTGTTTCAAAGCAGCTTCACGGTAATAAACAGGAAAATATCGATCAGTGATGCTAGCTGAGACCCTATTGTAATTGTTAAAATTTCCAAGGATCAGCTTTCAAATGTCTTGTATCGCTGGAATCCTTGGCTCAAGATGGACAAAATGCATGCCTCAGATTTGCTTGTCATTCTGGCGAAATTTTTTAGCATTTTGAATTTTTTGAAAAACCTACTTTTGCGAACTAGTCCTAGGTTTTTGGCCCAATCGCAACCAAACCAGTGCAGCAAGATTCTCTGGAGTCTGATAATAATAATAATAATGTCAATAATTATCATAAAAAACTTTATAATTTCGATTCAGGGCCGCCAAAACATTCGAAGTGGGCAGAGCCACCTTTACTAAAATAGCTATAACTCGTGAACGGAATGAGATATTTTCACCAAACTTGGTAAACGTATGTAAGAGGTCATTCTGTGGTCGTGTGAAAAAGGACGTGGCGACTGACCACTTGGTGGCGCTATAACAGAAAAAAAAAACATAAAAATGGCTATAACTACTTTACCGTTAGTCCGATCGACTTGAAAATTGGCATGCAGTGTCTTTGTCTGAGGTGCCATGATTGTCTATGAGGACATTGACGCATCTCAAAAAACATGTCCACCATTGGCCAATGAAAATTAAGCAGCTATCAGACAAGGTTAACGGAGGCAGATCAGAATGAAACTCGCTGGGCATGTTTGACTCACGGCCCTAGAGGCCTGTGAGAAATTCGAAAGAAATCGGCCACTGGGGGGTGCCTTCACGTTTTTCATGCGCATAAAGGATTGTGTATTGTGTGATTTTTCACACACACGCCCACGACATTCATAGCACATGGTAGAACTCCTCATCTGAGCAACTTTGCCTCTAGGACCGCCACTGTCCATCGAATCATTTGTTAAATATTGGAGATTATTTCAAAAACCAACTTTGGCGAACTAGTTCTAGGTTTTTGGCTCAAACTCGATAACTGTTAAGAAGCTTTATAAACTGTGGTAAATTGGCTGTAAATGGTCTTTTCCATATATGATCAAGATGGTTACAGGCTTGCTAATTAAAAGATTATACCTTTTTTATGCATGTGCTTAAATGCCTTAAAGTGTTAATTGCTGTCCGCAGCTATATTTTGATTTGCTATTGGGGCAAATGGAAACGCAAAAAATATATATTTGTTGTAGTTTTTGTTCACCACTATAAAAGTTTGTCATGTCTGATGTTTCTCCAGATTTCATCTTGATCACCGTGTGGGTCGTTCTGGGGGTTTCGGGAATCGTCTTGCAGCTGTATAGGGAGAAGTCGCGGCCGTTTTTCCCGCCAAGCCCGTACGTAATGTGGAGGCAAGAACGAGAGCGCCGGAAAACCAACGTTCTAGATCCCAGCCACCACAAGCCGTCTTTGTCCGCCCGAATCCTCGGACGTATTCGCCAGCTCACGCGGCGCACGGAACCGGCCGGTGAAACCACACCTCTCCTGTTTTAACCCTTGACTTTAGTCCTTCCAGTTGCTCAAACTTGTGGAGAACACTTACATTAGGATTGTGCTCGATTTTAAGAGCCTGACACAGTTTGATTGAGGTCACAGAACCTGTGGAGAAACACGCAGCATTAATGGTGTTTTTGTATGTTCCCAGCAGTGCTTGATCCCATTGCTGCTCTCTGACCGGATTTACTCATGTTAAGCAATTGACCTCTACTATATACAGAAGCTGCCACTGCCTGATTTTAGATGCATTTTAGCAGCTTAGAGGAAACATTAAACTTGATAGACATGTCACATGTTCAGTCCTGTCCAGTGGAGATTTTTTTTTAAACTTTTTTTTTTTATTGTGTCTAATTAGTATAGGATCTAAGCACAATGTGCCTGTCGGATTTTTAAAGACATGCAATTTGTTTTTCATGTTCATCATTAAAATGAATGTATAACACGCTGCGATTGCAGACCGAATGAACAGGTATTCATTAGTAGCCACTGTAAGCCTCTATGGCTGATGTTTGTGTGTGTCTAAATGTCTAAATCCCTGCGGGTCCTCGGAGAGGTTTGGAGCTGATGATGGAAATAATGAGCTTATTTTGACCGAGTTCCTGTGGGAATGTGACTGTTGCACTTGATAATGAGGATTTAAACTGCAGATTCAAGTGTAAGAGGAATATTGAGAATCTGTAGAGTTTAAAAGGAAATGTTCTTTCAGTCCACAAAGATGGTCCTTATCTGTGCTTTATAACTGAATATGTAGCTCTTATGGAGACACAAGCCCAAGTTCAATGTTTTCTCTCTCTAACTGACTCCAGAATAAGTCATTTTGCATTATACGGGCATATGAGCGTATTCATTAATTTCTGATATCCTCTCAGGGTTTCTTCATGTGATCTTTGTGTCTCTCACAGAACTAACCATCTTATTTTTCTAAAGCATTTAAAACATGCAGTAAAGACTTCACATGTTGAAACTGTTTTTATGTGGTAGCAGTATGTATTTTTTGTTTTGTATAAAATTGTTTAATAATTAAATGTTTAATAAAGTTGTAAATTGTGCCATAATACCTAAAATGATATTGTTTTCTGTTCCAAGACAGATTAGAATCAGTGTTACTTTAGTATTATTGAGATACTATCATAGATTTTATTTATATATTTTCAGTTTTCATTTTAATTCCAGTTGAAGTTTTAGTAATTTAGGGTACGTTTACACGACACTGATGATGATGAAAAATTTTAACGTTTTTTTTTTTTTTTTTCTTTTGCGTTAGTTAGTAATTCGCGGTGTCACTTTAAGAAACACTACGCGCCCATTGATATTGGGGAAAATGGGAAAGCAAAAAAATATATTTGTTGTAGTTTGTCATGTCTTATGTTTCTCCAGAATTCATCCTGATCACCGTGTGGGTCGTTCTGGGGGTTTCGGGAATCGTCGTGCAGCTGTATCGGGAGAAGTCGCGGCCGTTTTTCCCGCCAAGACCGTACATGATGTGGAAGCAAGAACGCGTAATACGCATGCGCACGACGTCGCCGTTTTCACAAATTCGCGTTTTTTGTAGTTTACATGGAGTTTACACCACGACACCGTTTTCAACTAAAAACGGAAATCTATTGTGTTTTGGCCGTTCATTTGCACGACAACAGCGTTTTGGTGGCCTGAAAATACAAACATCGGAAAACGGGTTACAAAGTGCAAGTTTTTGAAAACGATACCATTATCGTCTGTGTAAACAACAAAAACGCGAATTTGTGAAGTCTGTGACGTCATTAGTTGGCGTATTACGTTTTTAGTCTACTTTTTTACGTCTATATAGTTTTTATTAATTTTTATTTCAGTTTGATATTTTAGTATATCAAGAACTAAAGTAAAATAAAAAATGTTGCCTTGGCAACTGCTTTGATGCCTTTCAAGTCTATATAAAATAGCATTTGCAATGCATTTTGCCTCATAATGTGACGTAGTTGTGAGTGAAACAAGATATTAAATGAGACAAATGTCAAGCAGGAATTGATTTTAACCATTAAGAATTAATTGGATTGTGAAAAGAATCAAGAGTTTGTAGTAGTGTTATTTCCAGTTAATAATTTTAGTACTTCAGCTTAAACTTAAATGTCATAATGTCAAGGCAACATTTTATTTATATTTTATTTTAATTAACAAATGAATTTATGTTTTAGCCAGTGATAACCCTGGTTTGCAGTGGAAGAATACTCAAGCTAAAAATGACATTCATGTTAAAGGTGAAACAAGTTATTATAGTCTTTTCTTTGGAATAACATGCACTGCTATATTTGAACACACTGAATTATTGATGGTGGAAATCCTGAATGAAATCAGCCAATGAAACAGCCACTGTTCATTTAACAGTTTTAATCACTTTCAATGCTACTTCCGCTCACACTCACATAAAACATTGTTACAAACACAACAAGCAAAAAGAAACTAGCTTTTCATTAAAATGGCACATTGTGACATTCCCTTTACAAAGTCCCATGCTCAGGTAAAGTAATCATTCACAATCTGCCTACAGGTCATTCCACAAATGATTGTTTTCATATGGCTGAATCAGTCAATTTGGTCATTTGACTTTTCCAGACTGAAGCCATGATGATGAAGAGATGGAAAAGTAATCGAATCCCAGTGTTTGACAGTTTCCACAGGCCCTTTCTGCAAATGACAGCCTTCAATCTCTGATGGACATCCAGGTTGCGCAGTGAGAACGTGTGAGGTCATCACGACCCTGTAATGGAGGATTGTGGGATGTGTATGGCAGCTCTGAATGATGGTTTGTAAACACCGAGTCTCTGACGGCCTTTAGCTCTTCCTCAGACTGACATCTGTGCTGGTGAGCAGCGGTGACAGAGACGTGCTGTCAGACGTGTCGTCCCTCTTCAGCACCAGAAACGCCTCGCGGCTGATTCCCAACAGCTCTCGTAGACCGCTGTTCTCCAGCTGTACAGAACAACATCAACATCAACGTATAAACCATAATATCACTACTCCATTATATGTGTTTCATTAACTGCGGTATAGGCCTGGGTGGTATGGCGATATATATCATGCAAAGTAACTGATTATATGTAATCTGGAAAACATAATCAGATTTTTTTTTTTTAAATTGGGTACTTGTAATTAGATTATATTATGTTTTAAAACAGTCTTAATCAGCCAGTGTTATTTTAGTATTATTGAGATACTTTTATAGTTTTTATTAATATTTTGAATTAGGGCTGAACGATGTATCATTTTAGCATCGAAATCGTGATGTGTGCATCCGCGATAGTCACGTCGCAGGATGTGCGGTCAAGTGTAGGAATCGTTAATCCATACGGACCAGAGACCACGGTTCAAAACGCACGTGATTCTCAGATTAATTGCAAAGTTTGACCATCATACAATGAAAGATTATCATTTGAACGTGTTTTAGATCCTGTCAGTTCAAGCGATTTTAAACCATTTGAGCGCAAGATGGCACAAAAGAGAGCTCAATTCTGAACATGAAAATTATTTAAATATTTTAGGGGTACTTAAAGTAAATATTTTAGGTCAAAGGGGTTCCGCAGACAAAAAAAGTAATTTTCTCTCTATATGTATTTTGTATATCAATATGCTGTGGGATTTTCCTATTGAAATCTATGTCTAGGTCAAAAGTAATCTCAAAAAGTAGTCAGACTACATTACCTAAAAATGTATAATCTAATAGATAATGTTACTAACAACAATTTTCTAGTCTGTGTTTTTAATGTTAAACAAACAACAAAAGACAAAGTGAAAATAACTCACCACTCTTCACTGAATTGTGAAATAAAATTACTCACTTTGTGAAATAAAATCTGGGTAATATCGCCCACCCCACTGAGATTCATATGGTGCGTCTCACCTCCAGACGTTTGATTCTCTCTTCATCCTCACACAGTCGCCCTTCATCCACCTCGATGGCTTTCCTCATCACTGTGGCCATTTCATTTATTTTTTCAATGTGCGCTTGCATCTCCTGCAACATAAACACAGTAAATGCCTATTTGAACGCCAGCATTTGGGAGAATCTCAGAAAGAGCGTCTGCGGGACTGACGTTAGTGTGCTGTTCTCTGAGCTGGGTGACTATAGCAGGATCATCTCTCTTGCTGGCCATCAGAAGGCGAAACACCTGCTCTCTGTACTTGCTCATGATCAACTCCAGCGCAGACTGATGCTCCTCCAACGACGAGCGAAGCTCTGCCGAGAGAGAGAGAGAGAGAGAGAGATGAGAGGAGTCAGATTTAAAACCTGACAAATGCAGGGTATTAAAATACCTTCCAAACACACCTTTGTTTTCATGCTGCAGTTCCCGTATTTGCCGGTTTTCCTGCTGGATTCCCATGACCAGAGTAGAGCGTGGCCGATGTCTTGCCACCTGGTTCAACACCTCAATCTCTTCCTGATACTGAGAGAACAAGAAATATGAGGATGAGACTTGATTTTATTCATTGGGCAGACTGAGAACAAGCAATGATACCTGCTTCATGGCCTCCACTCTCTTATTCAGCAGTGTGGTTTGTTCAATCAGGATCTCAGCAGCACTGTCATGATCTCTGAGTCTCTCTACCAGTGATTTGGCATCAGCCAGCACCTTCTCAAGTGTACAGGTCATTCCTGAAGAGCACAAGAAACACACTTGGACTGACTTGGTGTCATGATTACATTAATAAATACATACAGAGAGAAAAAAAATACTCTACAGATGATGAGATAAGTGAAACACTCTTTTACTGCCCTATATTGTTACTGTTGTGGCTTAAATGTATGTCTTGATTTCAGAAATACTGAAAGGTGACTGTCAAATGTTTTGGTAAAAGCCTAGCATTAGCTTCTACGAACATAAATCTACCATTGTTCATTATAATAAAATGCTAGATCGTGTAAATAAATACTGTCCTGAAGCCAGAAATACTTTTTGTTTTATTGTATTTACCAATAACACAGTGAATAATTTTAAACGAATGTAAAATCCTGTCTTACCTTATCTACAGCAACGGCTCAGTTAGAACACTTCCTGTTGCCGCGGGCTTGACGTCACGCGCGAGGACTTCTGGGAGATGTAGGCGCCAACGTCCTACATTACCGAGCACACCGTCCACATGGAGGCGCAATGGACAAACTTTCTGAATGTTTAAACTGCAATTAGTAATATTATGAATGTTTATTACTGTAAAATACGCAAATCACTTTGGTGAGGCGTATTATTCTCTATTATTCTCTAAATGTCTCTGGCCTCAAAATACCATTATAAAGCTCCAGCTAATGTTCTTTTGTTAAATGAGTTTGAGGGGTTTTAAAAGTGGAGAGAGGCCAGTTTAATCCCCAATGTGACCCAGAGGGGGTAATCAGATTTTACCTGTGCAAACAAATCCTGTCTTGTGATTATGACTCAGTTTTATATCCAATGTCCAGCTTACTAACCATATAGAGGAATCATTAAAAGTTTTTTTTCCTGCTACCTTAAGTTATTTTAAGCATTTGGATTCTTTGCCACACAGCGAAATTACAATGACAGAAACACAAATGCACTGTCAGATGGATAATTCAGTGCGTATTTTATTTAACCATAGGCACAGACAGATCTTAAATATTTTAATATAGCATTAATATTAATATTAACATTAATATTAACATTAAAATGTCATTTTAATGTTTAAATTAATTATTTAAACATTGTTTTAGTGATTTGATGAGTTATAAAATATATTAAAATATATAAAATAGCAACCATGTTAATTTCTTATCTATTTTTCTTTTTTCAGTCATGTAATGTACGGCGCCGCCCACCTGCTCTCATGTCCCCGCCCCTTTCCATTGAGGCTTTTGATGTGCGCTCTGATTGGCTGTTTTGAACCGCGAATCCCTCTCAACTGAACATTCCAAGTCGCGTGGAGGAAAAGCAAGCGAGCAGCTCCAGCTTCAGCTGATGCGCGTCCACGCACCCACGCGCGCACGCCCCTGCAGCCGAGCAGCGAAACGTGGATCAAATTTAGCCAACTGAAGAGAAGCAACTAGTTACTGAGACAACTAAACAAACGCATTTAACGCTGGTGAGTTTATTCATGTTGTTTTTTCAACCCAAACCCTCGAAACCAGGAGTTAGTGAAAGGGAGGGACTTTGTTTATCTGAAGATTGTGTGCTTGTTTAAAAAAATAATTTCCTTAGAAAAGGAAATGAAATGTCAACAAACCAGACTTAAGTGATAAAAGACGGTCTCTGTTGTTTATTTTTGGTAGTTACACTGAAAGAGGAGGATTCTTAGGAAGGAAGTTGCATGACGTTTCCATGGAAAATGTGTACTGAATGACCAAGCATTTAAAAATACAGCTCACATATTTAAGATTAAGATCAAATCTTAACGGTTTGAGTTAATATGATCTTAAAATATGTGTCAGTGGTGAGTGACAGATAGACATGTTTCTACAGGGACAGTGAAATTGCCCAAACATGTTAAACACTGCCTCATATTCAGCCACGTCTCATTAAAATTGCAAATTATGATGCTCATCTGAGTATTATACTTTCATCTCTCAGAGATGTGTGCTGGATATAGGTCCAGCACCAGAGGAGTGGAAAACTGCAGGTGTTTCCTGATGGGAACTACAGCCATAAAGATTTCAGCATGTCCTTGAGCTCTGGCAGGGAATTCTGTTTATCACCAAAGACTTTCTCGGTCATGCTGAAGTGCTGTTAACAGATTGAATGTGCCAGAAAAACATTTCAGGAAGCTGAATTATTCTTTTGTGTTGTGAATAACTCCATTTATCGAGTAGACGCTATTATCCTAAGCAGCTTACAATGGCAACTATACCGAAAGACCTCTGATATTTGGACATTTTTAAATCATATTATCAATGGATAATGCTAGGTTTGGGCATTGACACAAATTTCACGATTCGATTTCGATTCAATATTGATTAATTGGCGGGCCTATCAGGTACAGTACATGGCAAAAAAAAAATCTCTCAACTAATTCTGTAAACTGTACTATGGAAGCTTGTTTTCGCCACGGAATAAAACAATTGAACTTTTTTTGATACTTTTTATCTCACAACTCTGAGTTATAAAGTCAGAATTGCACGATATAAACTTGTAATTCCGAGAAAAAAACTTTTTCTCAGAATTGTGAGATATAAACACAATTACGAGTTATAAAGTCCAATTCTGTCTTTATTTCTTGCAATTCTGATTTTTTTTTTTTTTTATCATTTATATTTTTTTATACATTTTATATTTATTTCTGATTTATATCATGCAATTCTAACTTATTTCTTGCAATTGCGACTTTATATCGCACAATTCTGACTTATTTCTCGTAATTGCGATTTTATAGGCTCTCGTGCAATTCTGACTTATTTTTTCGAAATTGCGACTTTATATCGCACAGTTCTGACTTATTTCTCGCAATTGCAAGTTTTTATCACGCAATTCTGACTGCAATAGCGACTTTATATCGCACAATTCTGACTTATTTCTCGCAATTGCACATTTTTATCATGCAATTCTGACTTATTTCTCGGAATTGTGATTTTAGCATTATTGTGCAATTCTGACTTATTTCTCGCAATGGCACATTTTTATCATGCAATTCTGACTTATTTCTCGCAATTGTGATTTTAGCTATATTGTGCAATTCTGACTTATTTCTCGCAATTGCAAGTTTTTATCATGCAATTCTGACTGCAATAGCGACTTTATATCGCGCAATTCTGACTTATTTCTCGCTATTGCGAATTTATATTGCGTAATTCTGACAAACTTCCATACTATACAGGGAACCCCAGTTGGTACATCTCTATAATATTAAAGGTTACAATTAAGTGGTTTGTAGGCTACTTACTTTTAAATTACACATAAGGAAGTTTTTATAATAATGTTATTATAATACATTTTTAATGACATAATTATATTTCTACTCCTTTTTTATATATAAACATTTTAGTGGTGGCTGTCATAAAAACGGATTTATTCAAACATACAATAAATATTGAAGAACAGGTTAAGTAGAAATACAATGAATATGCAATATAGTGCATATCAAAATGCTGCTCTCTAAGTTCATTTTTCTAGCTGACTAACGCGTCTTTGGACATTGAATGGATTTTCTGAAGTAAATGTAACATTACGTGACATTGTTTACAAGCTGTTTTAATTGACGTGTTTCCATGGTTGAAACACTGATTAAAACATTACATGAGACATGATACAGATTTCAGTAAGTTGTACTGTATCTGTCAACACACCTTCTGATGTTCATGTTTATTTTGAGCTGCAACTAGTAGTAAAGCGGAAGAGATGATTAGTTCACGTACCACTACAGCGTCACATTAAGAGCATATTTATTGTTTAAATTTCGTAATAAAATTGACAGAATTTGAAATCTTAGGCGTTGTTTCTTATCAGAAGTAACAAAGCACAAAGCTTATTGCGATTTATTGGATGAGAGACACTACGAAGTTTTGTTCATTCATCAACTGAATACAGCACAGACTGAAAGATGGATTCTTTGGATTTAAGTATCGTTATTGGTTCTTCAAAATAAGGATCGATTTAAAAAAGTTTTTTTTTTTTTTTTTTTTTTTTAACCCAACCCTAGATAATACATGAGTAAACATCGGGTAAAACAAGTATCTATTTCACTGTTTTGTTTACATCTCATTTTGCCATTGTTTAATTGTTTTGTATATAAATGTTGTAATTTCAATGGTTATCTGGCACCCTGCTCTCAAGATTACCGGTACTGGCACTGGCCATAGGGAAAAACCCATATTAATCAGCTGTTTATAAGGAAACCATTACATGAGTGCCAAATAAAAGAGCTTTTTTTAATGTTTTAAGACTTAATGCATATGACTGCATAGACAAATGCATTGATTGTTTACTGAATGTGTCGACAGTATTTGAGCTCATGCTTTTATGTTAAAGTCAAGATGACCATTTTCTACTGTATCGTTATGTAAATCCTAGTATAACAAACATCATCTGTCGTTTTCGGGACAGTTATGACATATTAAGGTCAAAATCATAAAAAAAAAAAGAAAAAGAAACTGGATTGTTCACAATAAAATCTATAACATGCATTTAGAAAATAAATAGTGTCATTTCATGCCGACTTTATTTCTGTGTTTGTGTGAACACTAGCACATGTAAGCCGCCCCAAAAACACCCCATTTCCTGCAACTTTACCAACCATCTGCCTGATACGTGGCATCAGGGGGTTCTTGAGCTTGAGAGGAGGGTGAAGGGGGGGAAATCCTGAAATAAATGAATGCTGGGATTAATTTCCCATGATCTCTGGTGCACATGCTGGTCATTGTTATGAATCTTGGATTACTGTTAGTTTATTAATGACCCAGCAGATGATTAGTGGGACGGGGGTGCTGCATACCCTCTTGCTGCTGCTGACTGGTTAATTGTTAGTGTCTTATAACATGTCATTGCATTACCACGACAACCGCTTCTGTTTACCTTATGCCATAGAGTATCACCATTGGTTTTTTAAGTGCCTGTTTCCTTGTAGATTAGCGTGCAATTCTGGATATTTTTTTTCTGAATCATTGCGGTGAGGTCATTGTTATGTTGAGCTGCATTGATCATCTTTGTTTTGGTGAAATGTTGCTTTGTTTTGTAATTGTAGAAGCATGAGAAAGTTGTTTTTCCTTTCCTTCTTTTCAATAGATCACACTTATGATTCTCTAAAGCGTGTCTCAAACTGTGTTGGTGACCATTTGATTGTCTCAACCTAATGATCTGCCAAAGTAGACCGCAAACTGAGCCACTGTCTCTTGCTGAATATATGGAATTTGTCTCACTGACCACCTACAGTACGTTTCTCACTGTTCATTTGGGGTTATTTTTTCCTAAATCCTGACCCTTATTTTATAAATCAGAAGGCGTGTGAGGTGTGCATGGTTTTAGACTGATCCGGAGCCTGTGGCAGGTGTATAAGAGGGGTTTTAATCTGGTTTACGGGGGATGGGCTTCTGACCCTTGGTTTATCGGACGCCCATCTTCTCCGGGACCATTAATTCTGTTTGTATGTGTGTTTATGGCTCTGCCTACTAATGAAAGCAACTGACAGGCCAATTAAGATCACAAAGGAGCAGGAAGGGGAGGGGCTTTGATTGATGGCCGGCTTTTTTTAGGACCCATGTGCGAGCCACTGGTGCACATATACAAACAAACACGCATACATACATGCATGTGCCACGTGTCAGCTCACGTCTAGAGGGAGGAGGAGCAGCAGGCCAACGGGGATGCGTCTGGAAGCGTGATCCTCTTACGTGATTATGTGATGACCTGAGGAACCATGTGGACACCCCAGCCCTCGCTCCCTTTGTGTCGTTGCATTTAATTAAAGCGACAAATCGACTGTAACTCATGCAGACGTTCATTATAGTGGGATTACAACATTCTGTCTGATGTTCCGCCCAGCCTCATTTCTGCTGTAAAAGTCAGCTGTCTTTATTTTGTGGGTGTGTCTTTTATCAGGACGCCGTTTATGAGAGGTTACTCATGTTTTCATCTGTCTGTGATTTGGACTGAAAGTTTAATTAGTTAAAAGAAAAAAAAAATTGTATTCTGTCATCATTTATGTAATATTGTTTAAAATGTTTGGAACATAAAAGGAAATAATTAATATAATTTTAATACACTTTTCCATCTAAGTGTTTTAAAATTCCTACAAAGTGTCCAGGGACTGTCAAGCTACAGAAAAGTGCATGACAAAACCAATCCAGACTCATGTACTACATTTAAAATTGTTCTTCTGAAGCCATACAATAGTTAATTTTAACAGTCACAATTCATACTTTTCTACAGTGTTGGGGGTAATGCATTAACTTGAGTAATGTAATCAGATTACTTTTGCAAGTAACTAGTAAACTAATGCATTACTTTTAAATTAACAACAAAATATCTGAATTACTTTTTCAAATAAGTAACTCAAGTTACTGTGTTTTCCCATTTATTGACTGACAGCTCTCCTGTCCGCATGTTAAGAGAAATCAAGGTCAGAGGTGTTGTGTGCGCTGTGTGAACATGATGGTTATTGTAGTTCTAGACTGAGCATTTACTCATCTCACTTGCACAAAAAATGATTCAGTATTCAACAAAATGAATAAAAACAGTGAAACACAATCACAGAATATTGCAGAAACCTGCAATAATTAAATATATTAAATTAAACATATACTTAATGTATTTAATCTCACTTTATTAACCAATGTCTTTGCTGCTGACCTTCGATGATCTAATTCAACCATACTAATAAGCAAAAATGACTTTAGATAAATATCACATTTGTGATCAGCCTGAAGCTTATTCATTTCACTTTTGGTGTGAAAGGGTCTTTACATTTACCGAAAATAGAACTTTTTTTGTTGTTACTAAAAAACAAACAAGCAAGCCCAAGTGAGAAAAAGTAACTCAAAAGTAATCTAACGCATTACTTTCCATAAAAAGTAACTAAGTAACGCAATTAGTTACTTTTTTAGGGCATAACGCAATATTGTAGTGCATTACTTTTAAAAGTAAGTAACGCAGTTAGTTACTTTTTTAGGGCGTAACGCAATATTGTAATGCATTACTTTTAAAGGTAACTAAGTAATGCAATTAGTTACTTTTTAGGGCGTAACGCAATATAGTAGTGTATTACTTTCCCCAACACTGTTTTTCTTGATACTTTTTTGTTTTATTTTTAAGATTGACATCCATTTGTCATTTTCTGCTTTTGAGCATGTGTTAAATTTTATATTTTTTTCCAGAAAAGGAAATATGGGATTTGGGCTGAAACTTCAATTAAATGTCTTAAAAGAATAGTTCAATTAAAATCCTGTCATCATGCTGTTTCAAATGTTTTCTTTGTTCCATGGAACAAAAAAGGAAAGAATCAATAGAATTTTAATACTGTTTCCAATTTGTGCCTTAAACATTGTTACAATTTTTCTGAATCCATACAATAGTTAATTTTACATCATTATTTGTTATTATACTTTTTTTTTTATGGTACTTTGAAGTTAGGCAGCTATTAGTCACCATCTACTTTTAAGTATCCACTAAATATCCATTTGTCTGAAAAAGATAATTGCATGTTTTGGAACAACATGAGAGTGAGTAAATGATGACAGATTTTTAATTTTCAGGGAGGAACAACCCTTTTCCTTTAAAGAGACACAGAAACACGTTCTGTTGTAAATAAACACAGAGCGGTCAGACACGTCTCTCGGTCAGCGTGTCCGTTAGTGACGGACTCTTTCCACAGCCGTTGTGTTCTGACAGAGGAATGTGGCCCTTGAGACCTGAAGCCACACTGCCACCCACTTCATAAGCCGCAGCCATCAATTCTGGGTTTTGTGTGTCCTCTGCTGTTTCTCATCTCCTCCGCTGCATGACATTTTGTGGGCTTGAAATGCACAGAAGACGGACTTGATTCGAGCTCTCATGCTGTTCCTCCAGTAATTAACTCTCGTTCTCTCGCTCTCTGTGGTATTTTATGTCTAGCCGAAGAGAGAAAGCGATTGTTTATTCTCTTGGTGCCCTTCAAAAAATTTTCAGATTCTTTTGTGTGCTGTCATGGAGGAGTTTGTTGTGAAGGACTGTGTGTGAGCGAACCTTGGACTGTGTGTTTGATTGAGGGGGTTGTAACAATAGGGCCATTGTAAATGCTTGGCTGGGATTGGATGGGGGTTTGCTGAGCGGCTTCATTAGTCAATCTCTGTTTCCTCCCCTCTCTCTCTCGTGCGCTCATATCCTCTGTCAGCGAGTTGTTGTGAGTGTGTGTGTGTGGGATTTAATGCGTTGAGGTGTTCAGGTGTGCCAGCGGGACTGGATTCTTCTGAGTGTGTTTCTCAGGTGAGCGTCTCGCTGTGGTCTGATGGAGATGATGGAGGTTTCAGGATTCGCATGAGTGTGTCACTGACAGCGTGTGTGTGTGTGTGTGTTTTGGGGAAAGGAGGCATTTGCTTTGTTTCCTCAGCTGTGCTTATGTTGACTGAACTGTCTTAATTTTGCTGCCTATCTTTCCGTCTTTCTCTCTGGTGTTTGGTCACAGTGATTAGTTTTTTTCTTCATTCTTTTTGTTTTGTGTGTGTGTGTGTGTGTGTGGTGGGGGGGGGGCATTATTACAATTTATTTTAACAATAAGCTGCAGGCGATGATTATCCATCCTGTGATGGGACAAACAGAGTTTCAGTTTTGTGTGTTCACAGGAAATAACTGGCGCGTCTGAGCTGGTGTGTCTGTTTTTAACAGTATCTGTCTGTCTCTCTTTCAGAATGTGGACGTGAATCTTTCTTGTAACTGATGATGGCGGTTCAGGCTGGATTGCAGGTACAAGTTTATGCCTTTTTATGTCTTATTTATGTGCTTTTGCATGCTTTTTGAATCAGTGGCACAAGATCCTGCAGCCACCTTGCCAAAGCTTTGATGTTTAGAATATTTATATTTATTTTTTTGGATCTTTTATCAAAAAAGACGTGAAAATGAGGAATACAACAAGCAAATATAAGTTTTTAGGAGAATTAAGGAAAATAATGATGTTGGTAATCTGAGCTAGTTAGAGAAGAGTTCATAGGGGTGTGACGAGATCTCACGATATTAAAACGTGACGAGATTTCGCATCGAGGTGAAAAGCTGTCTCGCGCTAGTGTGAGGGTGAAATAGAATTTGCCACCGTTACGTTTACATTACGCCTCCACTGTCGTTTTGCTTTTTATAGAAATAAAAACCATTTAATTTGGTTGGATAACAGTTGCTTCAATCCCATCCAGCTCATCCAACACGAGCTTCAGAGCGGTACAGTGCAGCAGGAATCAGAGTTCACTAATCACGTGATGAGAGTAAGCGGCGAGATGACTGACAAGACCATGGCAGAGGATTCATTGCACAACAGAGCCTAAAAGCGCCTGATAAATGTCTTATCTTGTAAATTACGCACTCAGCACCGCCGCTCCCTTTACACAGAGTATGCACGAAAGCGAAAGTAAACCGCGAGCGCAAAACTCGTCTCGTGAGCTACCTGTCTCGTCACACCCCTAGTAATTCAGCATGTGTGTATCTGTAATTGTATCTAATGTCATGTGTGAACTGACCACATTATGTAATGACAGATGCAGCTGAATCTGTGCATGTGAGATTGAACACACCAGACAGGCAGCGCAGGTGTTTGCATTGAGTTATCGACCAGTCAGAAAGAGCAGTCCAAAAAGCAAAGACTAACAGTAATTAATTGCAATAAAACTTTAGTAGAGCTGAGCTGACCGTAATCTTGGATGTCTTTATATAATATGAACAGAGCAACCCCACATGCAAACACTTTCCTGTTTAATTAGTCAGGTTTTGAGCACGAGCGGAAGAAACACTCCATATGTGTGTTAGTAGGAGCCTGAAGCTCTCGCCCGCTCTGTTCCTCCTGGGAGTTCGGTGTGTGTGGGAAAGGCAGGATTCATGCTCACAAAGTAGCAGTGAGCTTGTGGGGTTTCTCTTGGAGTGGCCTGCTTGTGTGTGATTTCATTTTTCAGTCATTCCCAGCACAGAGGTGTGATTTAGGCTCTTTTAAAGATCTGATCGAATTGGTGACTGATACTGTGTGTGGCTGTGGATGGTCGTGTTGTTTGTGTGTTTCAAACAGATGTTCCGCCTTAGTCTCTAAGGGGCCATATGACTGTGAGACAGAAATTAGATGTTGTTAGTGGCATTTGCTAAGGCAGCACTATACTCATGGTTAAGGGTTTGTTTAAATACTTAAACTCAAGTATTTAACTTTAGCATGTTTATGTGAAGCACAAATAAAGCCTGTGAGAGATTTTACCACAAGTTCACTTGTGAGAGAGTTGTTTTGTCAGTAATGCATCAAAATGTTTTTATACCGAAATAAATAATCGATTATTTAATCAGATTTATTTAACCTCTTAACTGTCACATCTCGCTGGCGGGACACTTGCCGCTCGTTTTATGCATTGCCTTTTTTATATCACATTTATATTCACATTTTTTTTTTATCACAAAAGCTTACAAACTCAAGATTCATCCTGTGAAAACAGTTTTGAAATCGGACTTTACCATGAAAACACTACTTTAAATTCTTTTAGCGAGCTCCTCCCCTAGTGGGTGGAGTCAGGTTTCATATTACAAAATTTATTTTAACTACTTTATAATCACAATCTTTTCTGATCTTGAAAAAAATGCATATTGTCGGAAAGGTCTGAGTCTCACGGTTCCATGTTTGCCAACTGTTTTGTGATAGAAGTGATATTTGGACAGAAATTTATAAATTTGTTACAGGAGAATGCATAAAAAAAATTCAATACAATGTTGTTGACACCCGGTGGCTATTTTTTGGTACAGCGCCTAAACAAAATCTCATAGGAACTTCAATTTTTGTGACATCAACTTGAAATTTGGAAAAGATCTTGGTTAGACATATGGCTTTCATTTGATAGCAGTTTTAGAGTAAAATATATTTGGTAAAAAGTTTAATACAGTAAATGTTAAACTTCCATAACTTTTTCATACTTTAATTTTTTTTTAACTTTATTTCACATCAAAAGTATGGATGACGGGCACTCTACAAATAATGTTTAGTGAAGTTTTGTTCACACAACAAAGAGAGAAAAACGCACAGACTAAAAGATCTTGGTTCATCGAAATGAAGACTGATTAAAAATTGGAAATCAATATGATCAACCCAGCGCTAGAGTCCACACAGCTAACATGTTTACATGTTGTAGTTTATCCACTTTAACTCCATCGAAAGTTGCGAATTTAACTTAATGCACAAAATTGGAATATCGCATAAAACATTAGCAAACAAAGCACCATTTCCATCCCATGTTTATCATACATCATAAATGACTTGAGCCTCAGAGCGCACGGACAAAACGCATTAAACACATGAAATCTTGCATTTGGATGCCTGGTGTTTGGGAACGCAATTGTGTGAGACGCTTCTAGGAGGTCATTTTCCCAACCGTTTTGATGGCCAATTTTGGCTGAGGCATTTCCGAATAACTTAAACATTTGAGATGCTGTTCAATGGAATTGATCTGCTGGTTAGTCCAGTTATCCAATCACATGATCTGTTAAGGCAAAGACACAAGTTTTTTTGTTGTTGTTGTTGTTTGTTGTTGTTACGCATCAAGGGATTTATTTGGGTTATGTGTTTCCATTGTAGTTTATCCACATCTCTTATCAGATAAAAACAAATTTTCTTGCGCATTTTTAGAATCAATGAGCTGTTTCCATTCAGCAGTTTGTTTTTCATGCAATAGGTGTGTTGAATCTCTCTCCTCCATGTGTAAGTTTGTTATTTGATTAGTCATGCTTGTTAGCTTCACTTTGATGTCTGAGTGTTTGCAGAACTGTCCTGATTTCAGCAGACACCCTCCTTCCGGAGAGGGAGCGTGGAATCCGTGTGAGGGGTCATTGTGGCCCCACCACACAATTTTGTGTGTGTGTTTGGTCTCAGTAGAGTGTGTTTCTCTGTGTGCTTGAGCTGAGATGTCTGCACTTCCTCTTTCTGTCTCAGGCTTGGTTTGGTGAGAAGTTTGATGTCCCGTTACAGAGCCCTCGAAGCCTGCGGTCTCCCCGTCCCGGCCCCGGTTTGGCTGATGTGTTCCAGTATGACCAGTGGTTGGCCGTGCGGCACGAAGCAACGCTGGTGCCCATGCAGGAGGATCTCGCCATCTGGCTCAGCGGCATGCTGGGTAAATCTGTTCACGCAAAATAAGACCTCTGTGACTTCCTCTTCCACTTACTTGCTCGAAAGCCAAGAATCACTGCCATTATTAGCCTAAACGTCTTTTCCTTTAGTCAAATAACTGAAACCTAAAGCCCCATAAATCAAGCAAAGAAGTGTGGGAAACGGCATTCGCTCGCGTATAATGGTGACATACGACCCCCGAAACAAGAACTCAATCTCTCGGTCTTTGTAGAATAATAGAGGGTGTTGCCTTTACCTGTCTGTCTACATGCTTCACGTAGGCCAAAAGAAAAAGTGTCACCCAGAAAAGCTTGTTCACCCATAAACCTGTTGCTTTTTTTTTTTTGTTAAAGTCCTTGTAATCCTATAGTCCTCTTTCAGATTATACATTGCACACATTGTGGAATTTGAACAAAATACTAAAATGTGACTGCACTTTATTTTCCAATGACAGGGTGCTGGCGAATGCCCTGTCATAAATGTGAATTTTATTTGTTATATATTGAATTCTGACCAGCACATGATGGCATAATGATCCAAATTTAATTAAATTAAAGGGTATTTTTGCTGGTAATTTTTTTTCTTCTAATTCTCAGCCCATAAGTTTTTCTGTTTGCCCGAAATACTCACAGCAAAGTTCTTTTTCATTCTTCACTTGGGATAAAAAGAAGTTTGAAATGTCTTTTCAGCAGTTAAAGGATTACTTCACGTCAGAATTCAAATTTCCTGATAATTTACTCACCCCCATGTCATCCAAGATGTTTATGTCTTTCTTTCTTCAGTTCAAAATAAAGGTTTTTGAGGAAAACATTCCAGGATTTTTCTTCATATAGTGGACTTTAATGGGGTTCAACAGGTTGAAGGTCCAAATGTCAGTTTCAGTGCAGCTTCAAAGGACTCTACTCGATCCCAGACGAGGAATAAGGGTCTTATCTAGTGAAACCATCGGTCATTTTCTAAAAAAAAAAAAATTATATACTTTTTAACCACAAATGCTCATCTTGCACTTGCACTGACGTAATCATGTTCCAACGTGATTACATAATCGCAGAGCTAGTGTAAGATGAGAATTTGTGGTTAAAAAGTTTTATTTTGACAGCACGGAGAACCGAACAGGGACTTCCTTTCTCTGTCTTCAGTAGTTTACTGTCTTTGTTTAACAGTTCTGTCTAATAATTTAAACAGAAAGCAAATGCTGGAATACTTTTTTCATGTACTGTCTGCATTCAGTAAATACAAGCAAATTTTGTCATTTAGTCTTTAGTTGAGATATGGTCCCCAGTGCACTGTTGGTTACATTAATAGAAATACAGAATTTTACATTAGTAAATATTATGAAAAAAAATATATTGCCGAAATTATGTACTCTCTTTAAATTAAATGATGTGATTATCATATAGGCCTATATCAGCTTTATATGGACCATCCTGCTCTCTAAGATATCAACATCAGCCATCAAATAGTCCGTATTTGTTAGCCACTAGTTATTTCATAACATGGTCATTTGCATCATCATTCTCAAGTTGACAACATGGAAATACAAAGATATCTGGTTTTACAGGTGAGCAGGTGATAGCTGAACGCTTCATGGAGGAGCTGGACAATGGCGTCAGACTGTGTCGTCTGGTTGGAATTCTTCAGAGTAAAATCCCACAGGATTCAGAAACACAGGTGGGTAAGGAACATGTGAAACTGTGCGCATAACCGCAGAGCTGTTCAGTTGTAATTCCTGTCTTTGTTTTGTTAACAGCTGCCCTCAAAAAAAATTCAGTTCAAGAAAAACGCCTCCCCTGGATCGTTTTTTGCCCGGGACAACACAGCGAATTTTCTGTCCTGGTGTCGTCATATAGGAGTGGACGAGACGTATCTGTTTGAGTCTGATGGTTTGGGTAAGAGAACCTGTTTGAGGACTTTTGAAATGTGTAGGAGTTTGTGCATCGCCTAGTTTCTATTTCTGTCATGCTGGATACCTGGATAGTCAACCAATTTCAGATGCAACAAGGAATCTGCAAATATTATAATGCATTTTAACTTTGGTTACAATTAATTATGAAAGGATATAATGCATTATAACATACATCATGAATACCTTTTATAATGCATTATACATAAAGGCTTTAAGTAAAGCGTTACCAGAAACTGATAAAACTGATTTCATAGATTTGCTTTGCTATCATTAATGATTATTTTATATGAATATCATAACAAAAATGAGACTGAAGCACTATTTTGAGGGTTTGCCAGCATTCGTCAGTCTCTCGCTGTAGTCCATTAGAACAGGACTCTAATCAGGTTGGCTAAATTAATGAATTTAAACCAAGCCCAGCGGCCTCTGAGCGAGTGTGTCATTCTCTGAGCTGTTTAACGGGCTGTAATCGTTTCAGAGGATCTGTGTCCGTGTACGTCAGTTGAGCTGCGTCCCTGAACGTCTCCGTAAATCTCCGATCTTAATGAGTGTGAGGGATCCGGGGTGCAAGTCGTTACCTGACGGCCCTGGGACTTTGTGTCCTGAGGAGTGCGAGTTACAAGTCCATGTGTCACTGTGCATTATGGGACGGGAACTGACAGAACTCAATGTGTACTGTACTGTACCGTACTAGTTATGATTGGCTTTGCATGAGAAATGAGTAACAATGCTTACTGTTGGATTTCAGGGCTTTTGGTTTCCAAAAATTGTCTTTTTGGAGTTTTAAGCCCTGAAAGTATGATTATATAAAACTTTTTACATTTTAAACTATTTGATATTTGTGATATGACTCTTTAAGGCAAGACACTACTGGCAAAACCATTGTTTTTTCATGCACTGGTAATTTTTTATTCTGTTTTGCTTTCATAACTGATGCACGAAAAAAAAAAAACATGCAAAATAGACATTTAAGTGTTTATTTTATTTACACTTTACATGAGATAATGCATCATTTATATATTTAATATTTTAGCTCTTTTGCACTTTGTTTGCCGAAAGATAAAATGAATTGGTAAATTTCATTAAAAAATAAATAAATAAATCAAATTAACATTTTCTGCATTCGATTACCACCGTTTTTGGTAATAAATTTGTGTTAAATCATAATACACACATTAAAACAGTCAGCGTGGAGTTTCTGAAAAAATAAAATGCATTTAATTGGACACTATTATATTTTAATAAATATTAAATTGTTTAAATTTTATGAATTCAATTGATTAGACATGCTTTTGATTATTATAATTTAAAGTATTAAAACAGAATCCAGAAAAATTAAACCAGAAAACACCAAATTAAAAAAACAGATTTCATAGATCCGCTTGTTATGAGACATGATTATTATTATATGAATATCACAAAACAAAAATGAAACTGAAAATTAGTACATTTTTGATTAAATAAGGCCTCATTTGCATATTTAAACATAACAGTTCAGAAAACGTGTAATAGAATTCAATTGTCTTACTGCGATTAATCAACTGGTGATATCTGTTAGTTATAAATGTTACCCTTTTCACCTGCGGCGTCTTTGACAGTGAGTGATCATAAAGTAAACCAACTGCTCTCTCTCTCTGTCTCGCCCTCAGTTCTGCATAAAAACCCTCGGCAGGTGTGTCTTTGCCTGCTGGAGATCGGACGGATCGTCTCCAGGTAAGTGAAGCAGCTCTGATGACCCCACAGGTGACAGATGTCAGGTTGTGCTTTGAGGTCAGAGGTCAGGGCTTAGGAGTTGGGTTGGGGGCAAATTTACGTGGATTTCACAGGATTTAAGTGGATTGGGTTCAGTACTTAGAGCAGCTATTGTGTTTTGTGTCCTAGAGAATCTAAAACAAATCTGAATTTATTAAGTGTTTCTAGAATAACACATAACAGTGACTCATATGTCTAATGTAAAAGGGTTTATTTTGTGATAATGACCATCTGATTGTGATTTCTTATTAACTTGTTACTTACCAAATAAAAAAAAATAGGAAATTCTGATTTGAGTTTGACATTTTATTATGTGAGAAAATCACCATTTAATGGTAATTATACACAAATATTTGATGGCATATTTAACAATTATATTGTGAAAAGTAAAGGTTAAAAGTGTTAGGTCAGTCTGTTGATGGGTGTGTTGTGACTGGTAATGTTTGTTGGTTCAGGTACGGGGTGGAGCCTCCGGTTTTGGTTAAACTGGAGAAGGAAATTGAACTGGAAGAGAGTTTAATGATGACTGATCACGCTTCTCCGGTGAAAACCTTCACCGTATGCTGTCAGCACGGAGCGCTGTACCACGCTGTGAGTATCACACACATTAAACCACCAACACTTA
Source organism: Ctenopharyngodon idella (assembly GCF_019924925.1). Taxonomy (NCBI): domain Eukaryota; kingdom Metazoa; phylum Chordata; class Actinopteri; order Cypriniformes; family Xenocyprididae; genus Ctenopharyngodon; species Ctenopharyngodon idella. Next base: position 16,346,097 of record NC_067223.1, read on the forward strand.
TTGACGTCAGGCTTTTACTTTGTATAAAGTATAAAAAAATTGTATAAAAAATGGCAAATTTCTTTATGCATGCATGCATTATCTAGATAGTGCCTAGACAATGTGCCGTATACAGCAGCACACACTGTGTTTGTGTTGCTGTTTCCCACAATGCAGTGCACTCAAATTTACCTCCCAATTATCCCAATGTAACAAATGAACTGGAAGTGATTATAAATTACAAATTTTAACGTCTGATGCTTTACTCAGAGAGCCCTAAGTCAAGCTATTTTACCCAAAATTGTATTAAGAACCCAAAATAACCATATTTATTGAAGAGAGTTTTTATTTGCTAATATATTTATTATTGCATTCTGTTCCACATGCTATATAATATAATGTTCATGTTTTCTATAGAAAATCATTACCCATTTCACAGTTTAATTGTAGGCTCAATCCAGGGTTATTATTGTTAACTAAAACTATTTTAAAAATCCATCACTTAAAATAAAATAAACATCAAAATATAAAATATTAAAAAATGTATTCTATTTCAGCTAGTTGCCAAGATAACATTTCTCATTTTCGTTTACTTTAACTAAACTAAAATTAAATATAACAATAAAAGGTATATTAAAAAAAAATTAAGTAATAAAAATGATAAACACAGCAGAATTACTAAAACTTTAAAATAATTTTTAAAAAAAATTTATATATATATATATATATATATATATATATTTATATTATATATATATATATAAATTCAAAGTATTAAAAACTATCATATCAAGTAAATATAAAACATGTAAATATATTCTGATTTTGATCAGATTTGTTAGATTATCTCTTCATTCTGACCCAGTTATCACACATCTTCTGTCAAGTTTATTATAGTTTGTTGAGTGTGTAAACAGCAGCTGTTGTTTTGAGACTTCATGCTTCACGTGGGGAACATTTTTGCCCTAAACGCTAACAAATTCACTGTCTCTGAGCCAAATACCAGCGGGACGCCCTCGGGTCCCTGAAGGACTGATGAGTTCATACACTATCTGCAAACTAGCTGTTATTTTTCCATCTTGCAGTGAATTTCTCTTCACCTTAAACTCTTTTCATTTGTAGGATCGTGCGGACCAGGACGACCCTCCCTGTAACTGCTCGCAGAAGTTTTCCATTGAGTATCTGTCTGAGGGACGCTACAGGCTCGGAGACAAGATCCTGTTCATCAGGGTAGGAGTTTTTAGAGTTGTGTCTTTAAACAATCTTTAAAGTCGCGACGAAATGAAGATCTTTTCTTCTGTATTGTGACGTACTTCTGAGTGTAACTGATTAATGAAAAAGAATAAATGTAGGGCGGGACTTGGTTCTGTGCAGCAGTTGTTGATTGGATGCTGAGGTGTGGGCGTGGCTCTCAAACATGTATGCAAATGAGCATGAGCTTACAGAGGTGGAGTTTGGTTGTTTCTTTGGAGAAAAACTCAAGCAGATGCTGTGTGAAACCTTGCTTTCTGATAAAACATTCAGTGTGGCAAATTCATTAGGTTCCTCACTAATTAAAATCCTCCTCTCTTTTAGATGCTCCATGGGAAGCATGTGATGGTGCGGGTCGGTGGAGGTTGGGACACTCTGAAAGGGTTTCTGCTGAAATACGACCCGGACCGCGTGCTGCAGTTCACGACTCTAGAGCAGAAGATTCTGGCCTACCAGAAAGGCCCGTCCGGCCCAGGCCCTGCCCTCAGCACACAGACCACGCAGCCACCCACGATGGACCCCATCGCAGCCGTTAACCTCCTCCCAGAGTCGTCCTCTTCATCATCATCCTCAGCCTCCACGACATCGGTGTCCAAACCCAACACACCCACACCGCGCGGCTACGCCCAATCGCCTGCCTCCACGCCCTCCATGCCTCGTAAGGCTGCCGCACCCAAGAAGATCTTTCACACGCCCACTGCTTCCCCGAAAACCACCCCTCTATCATCGCCCGTCCCGAAAAGAAGCCCGCTTCCCCAGTCAATCCCAACATCTCAGAAAGTCCCTGCCGCCACCGGCTCCAAGACCAAACTGCGTCCGCGTGGATCTCCATCTCAACCTCGCAGTCCCGTCTGCCCTGAACCCACCTGCAAGCTGCCTAAACCTTCGGCACCGCCCGCGCAGAAACCTCCTCCCGGACCCGTACGCTCTCGGCTTACACCAAGACGCCCTCCTTCCCCTGCATTAGATTCCAGGAAGGGGCGTCCGAATGACCCCAAACAGATGATTCCTCTCAAGAGTAAATCTGTAGAGCAGAGCGCAGCCGGTGTCACACGAACTGCCGCGGCCGTCAACGTTAAAACAACCCACAGGAAACCTTTGGTCAGCAGTAACCCGCCCGCGGTGAGCACCACCGCCAAACCGGCACCCACGAGCACTTCCCACAAACTCACTACACGGACTAAAGCCACCAAACGAGAGGAGCCCTACTTTGAGATGAACAATAAGAGAAGGGTAAAGAACTGAGAATTCTGGGATATGTTTCTTTTTTTTTTTATCTGCACGAAGGGTCAAGCTTCACTTATGCACTATACGGAGTCAGATACCATATTTAATTTGATTTGAATGAAAACCAAAGTGTGGATGTATGTTTTAAACATTGAAAACACGTTTTTGAAACATTGAAAATGTTTCTAGCAATGGAAAACATGAAAATTAGACTTTTAATACAGTACAACCTGCACGTCTGTCTTCCAGCAGTCTCGTTTTCATTCATATCAAAATTAAATATGCCATAACCTGTTTTCTTTGCATCTGTCAAAACATTCGCCTCATGCTTTCATTTGTGCCATATTACAAATCATCAGGAAATGCCTCGGATACATTTTACAGGAATTAAAGGATTAATTCACTTCAGAATTCAAATGATCATTTTCCTGATAATTTACTCGCCCTCATGTCATCCAAGATGTTTGTCTTTCTTTCTTCAGTCGAAAAGAAATTAAGGTTTTTGAGGAAAACATTCCAGGATTATTCTCCATATAGTGGACTTCAGTGGGGACCAACGGTTTGAAGGTCCAAACTGCGGTTTCGGTGCAGCTTCAAAGAGCTCTACATGATTCCAGATGAGGAATAAAGGTCTTATCTAGCAGGACAATTGGTCATTTTCTAAAAAAAAAAAAAAATTTATATACTTTTAACCACAAATGCTCATCTTGCACTGCTCTGTGATGCACCACGCGTTACATAATCACGTTGGAAAGGTTACGCGTGAAATAGGCAGAAGTACCGCAGTAGGGTGAAAAACTCCATCTCATTTACAAAATTGTCCGACATCGTTTTATCTTTTTTTTTTTTTTTTTTTTTGTAAAGGCCATTTGTCTTAGTCTTTGCACATTCACTTTGTAAACACTGGATCAGTACTTCCGCCTACATCACGCGTGACCTTTCCAATGTGATTACTTAATGTGTGGCACATTGCAGAGCAGAGCAAGACAAGCATTTGTGGTTAAAAAGTGTGTGTGTGTGTGTGTGTATATATATATATATATATATATATATATAATATATATATTTTATTTTTTTTTAAATGACCGATCGTTTGCTAGATAAGACCCTTATTCCTTGTCTGGGATCATGTAGAGCTCTTTGAAGCTGCACTGAAACTGACATTTGGACCTTCAAACCGTTGGTCCCCATTGAAGTCCACTATATGGAGAAAAATCCTGGAGTGTTTTCCTCAAAAACCTTAATTTCTTTTCGACTGAAGAAAGAAAGACAAACATCTTGGATGACATGGGGGTGAGTAAATTATAAGGAAATTTGAATTCTGAAGTGAACTAATCCTTTAACACATCCTTTTAGCTACTGTAATTATCATTATTTTAGCTAAGAGGTTATAGATTTAGTTCAAGTCTGTTTTAAAATTATGCACAATCGTCACCATTTGTGTTTAATATCTGTTACTCTTCAAAGTCAGTCCATGTCTGTTATAAGATCTGATTTGACTCCTGATTATGTTTTATCTGAATCAACATCACTGATTTATTCACTGTATGTTAATGTCTTCCTTCTGATCTCATAACCAGCAGAATGTTGTAAAGGTAAAGCGGTATGCGTGTGTCTTCATGTATGATGTAGGAACAGATGCGCTGTGGGCGTTCAGATCACATAATACTGAAATACACGTGCTGTTCTATTTACATTGAGAGCGCCTCATTGCTTTATTACATAAGAGACATATGGAAATCCGTAACAGCCCATAATATGCAGAAAGGCCTCTCTACGGCAACCAAAGCAAAATTCATGTTTAAATCTCATTTTTAGAGCACATTTTAAACTCATTTTTAGAGGATTAGGGTTTGTGTGCCTTAAGTTTGTTGGAATATATATGTGTGTGGTTTATTATCAGACGCCCACGAACAACTTTATTCGGTTAGTTTGGCAGGTACATGCGGATTAATTTGTATGTTTTTAAGTTGGTCGAGCAGTCAGCTGTTATTATATGAATTGCTACCTCCTTTACGCCACACAAATACTACTGATGCCCATAAACACCTGAGCTTTTATTTTATCATACAGTCCAGGACAATGCTAAATATTCTTCTTCAGGTTTATTCAAGAGTTGTCGTCTATACAGAAAGGTTATTATAAAATATTAATTTTGTGTAATGGTTCATTCTTTTTTGGGGAATATGGTTCTTTTAATTGTATTTTTTGTGTCAGATTGTGTGTGAGAAATTCTTCCAGCACTTTAAGAACATGTTTGTTTTGAATGTAGTTTGTTTTGTTTGTTTGTGCTCAAATAAAGCTCTATACAGTGTATATTTCCCTGCATTTGTGGCTTTACTTGAACATAGACTAATTCATTCAGAATGCAAGGTAAGTATAATTTTTTGTCTTAATTCTTATACTGGCATTGTGTAAATTGCAGGATAATATTACAATGAAAAATTACAACAACAAAAAAATCTGAATTGCGAGATGTAGGTAAACTCGCAATTGCCTTTTTTATTTTTAAATGTGTTTTGATAAACATATTTATCAATTTCCATAACATTTCCAGGCCGGGACATCACAATTTTGTTACATGTTACAGTGAAAACTACATCAGTTTGGGATGCACCAATATGGAAATTTTGGCCAATACCGATAACCGATAATTCTTTATATTTGAAAGCCGATAACCGATATATTGTGCATTCCCAACATCAGTAACACCACCATTCTCCGTCATAATCTATTTAACCTCTTAAATCTATATAATGCTTCCTGATATGAGATTATAGCAGTTCATTTGTGTGAAAGTGCTGCCCCCTAGTGGCTAAAAGGGAAGCTACAAGCTGAGGGATCAACTACCTGCATTTTATATTTTAAAGACCCAATACTGTGAAAAATTAATATTATAAATGTGTAAAAGATTTAGTTTTTATTACATTATATCATTGCCCCTTTTTTTTTACTCACTTTACATTTATTGTTCATTTAAATAAACCTTCATTTATTTAAATATGTTATCTTAATTTATTTAAATAGTTTTAATCAAATATATTTATCAAATTATTTTATTTAATTATTTATTTTATTTATATCAAATGTTTTTATTTATGTATTTATTTTAATCAAATATATTTTATTTATTAATTTTATTTTATTTAAAATTGTATTTTAATTTAATGTATTGATTTATTATTTAAATAAACTCGTATTTGTTTTAATTTTTTTTTAATTTTAGGGGTTTTTTTCCTCAACTTTTCCACGGACACTTTTGTGCTAAATGAATGTGGCCAAACACCTCAATAAATACAGAACATTTTCGATGTTTAACCACAAGAAGGCGCACTTTTCCACTTTCACTATTCATATCTACCTGAAGCTCTTCTTTCCCCCCTCAAAACCTTTATATGCTACTTAATATCTGTTGCTGTCTGAGTTTAGCAAAGACTTAGATATAATAATTCTGTTTTAGTCGTGCATCCTTCAGATGATAGATTAATACTAAACAGATTACCTGGACAATCTGGTACATTGGCTTATGTCTAATAACTACCCTGATGATGGAGGCTTTTGAGTTTGCTGAAGTAAAGCTGCACGTAGTTCAGTCTTCAAGTCTATAAATTTCAATATTGCAATGCTTGCATGACTTTTACAGTCTTTCCGGATTTTTAAAAAGCATTTTAAAGAGATTGCACTCAAAAAAAAAGAGTAGTTTCTAACAGATGGAATACTGATCGGCCTATGAGATGATCATATTTATACATTTCCATCACATTTACAGTTTTAGACATCACAATTTTAAAATCCCCTGATATTTTTAGGTGTTCCATCACCTTGAGAATCCGGTACATAAATGCATGGTTTGCGCAGATGTACATGTATAGCCAGCTGCATTTTTTAACAGACATAAGTACACAACTTTGCAGTACAGATCATAAAATATGAAAACAGATTATTAATATATTACAAATAAATGGACACAAACCAGGTTAACAATTCTAACCGATCAGAACATAAAACATTCAACTGAATTTAAGACTCTAGATAAAATGACTACCCATCAAATTTATTAAAATATTATATAAATCTAATCTAGCTTGTTAAATATGTGCCTTCACTCGAGCAGCGATCGTGCTGCGTCAAACCCAGAGCGCGCGGACATTATTCTCCACTCTGGCGCGCGACGGCTCAACATATCAGCACGCGCGGCGAAACGCATCCCAAACTCGCTCGAAATATCGTTAGAAACATAAAATTCCGCTTTTTCGAACTCTTCTTATCGTCTGCTTGACAAAATGGGGTCTTTCGCGTCGAGCTCCGCCATTTTGTGGCAGAATAACTTGCGAGAGGGGTGCGTGTAATGGTTGAATGTAGTCACCCCGTGTCGTTTATATCCGCCCGGCGGTTATCACAAGGGACCGGGAGTAAATGACTAACCATCCACTGCAACAAAGCGCAGATTGTACTACTTTAACTGCAGACACCACGGTGTAACTTAAGCTATTAATGTTTATTTCTGAGCAGCGCGCAGTGCCAGATATGTGGCGTTTTGTAACAGACTGAACAGGCTTTTACTTATACATTTCAGATGTTTGTGAGTCATTATGAAATATATTGGATATAGGCTATATCTACATTTATTAAAATTACATAGCACAATGAAAAAAATGTTTCCATCCAAGGGTATGTTTACGCAACAACGGTGACAAAAAAACGGAAAAGTTTTTTCTTTTTACAGATGACAACGCTGTCGAAACGATCCCGTTTCCACGGATCCGCAAAAACGACTAAATCGCTGTATTATGCTGCTGAGTTTTAAATGCTGCCAGGCCAGTAGATGGCGATGTCATTCTGTAAAGAAACACTACGCACCTAGACCGAAAACATAATACGAGTGCACATGACATGACCATTTTCACAGATTCCCATTTTGTAGTTCTCACGGAGACGATCGTTTTCAAAAACTTGCACTTTGAAATCCATTTTCAAAAGTTTGCATTTTCAGGCCCCCAAAACGCTGTTGTCGTAAATAAAAGGACAAAACACGTGAAAAGTTTTCAGTTTTTAGTTGAAAATGGTGTTGTATAAACGGCCCCCAAAGTTGCAAATTTTACTTATGCACAAAACTGGAATATCACAATAAAACAGTTGTGCATAAAGCACCATTTCCATCCCATGTGTTCATGAGAACAAAATCGTCACTTCATGGGAAATTGCCGTTAAATATCTGTATTAAAAATGGAAGTTGATGCGATCGGAAAAGAAACTGTGCCATCATAAATTACTTACTTGTGCCTCTTATCGGATAAACAAATTCACCTATATGTTTTTAAAGCACATTTCTAGAATTTGTGCACATCTTGGCCTTTCCACCCAACGTTTTTAATGCAATATCCCAATTTTTTTTTACTTTTTACAATAGTTAATGAAAGTTATTATAAAAAGACAAAGTAATTCAGATGACACATGGCTGAGTTTTAAAAACAACTTCATTTAAACTTCTTTCTCATAGCCAACACTTTGCTTGGCTCAAGTTTTGTTATTTTTATGACGCTAGTGTAAACTGACAGTTCCCTTCCCCCCACCGACGCTCATGGCTGGTTTCCGTTTTTAACGGTCAGGAGGAGTTTCGAGACTCTCCCTTTTTCTTCAGCGAGCTCCGTCTATTGTTCATGAGCGGCGCTGTGGCGGTGTCAATACCGACGCTCGCCTGCAAGGGGGCGCCGCGGAGTTGCGCGGCCTCGGGTCTTTTTGTCTGAACTGGATCCCGCTGCCGCTTCACAGTGTGCGCGATTAAACCGGAGCCGCGTCCGTCCCGCACTGTCAAAAAACCCACACCAAACCCCAACACAAGCGCAGCCGGTACCGTTGTTTTCCCGTGCAGCCATGAGCGGCGCAGCGCTGCTGTTTGGCTGAGCTCGCTCGGGGTCTGTTCTGGCTGCCGTTGGAGCGGGTTTCTCCACTCTCATCCTCCGTCATTTCTTTAACTTTTCAAAACACTCAGCCGCGCCGGACCGGAGCATGGGATCCCCGGACTCTTAGTAACCGAATCTGAGCCGGGGGTTTGACCGAATTTCAGCGAAACGATGGCGAACTCGACGGGGAAAAACCTCCCCGAGCAGCGGAGGAAAGGACAGGCTTTCCTGGACGAGCTGCGGCAGTTTCACCACAGCAGAGGGTGAGCGGGAATTTCGCGCTTATTATAACTTGAGTGACCCGCGCCGGGCGCGTGAGGGGGTCCGGACGGATCACGGGTGCTCATTCGGCTGTTTTTCTCCACAGATCACCGTTTAAAAAGGTTCCCGTGGTGGGTGGGAAGGAGCTGGACCTGGGTGCTCTCTATGTGAGAGTGGTGTCTTTAGGGGGCTTCGCGAAGGTAAGTTCCTTACAAACACACACACACACTCACTAAACTCAACATTTCTCATCTCACACACACTCTTCCAGCTCAACTCCCCGACCCGGTTCGGCGGATCTCCCTGCGGTTCTGCCGAGCATCGGCCTGTGTAAGTGTATGTATGAGTATGTGTATGTGAGTGAGTGAGTGAGTGAGTGTATGTGTGTTGGCGCACACACACTTTCACACACACTCACTTCAAAATTACCGGGCGGCTTTTACATCGATTACGAGAACCGAAGCTGAGGCGCCGAATCCCGTCCGGACCCGCCGTGTGCATCAGCGGATTTATTCCTCCCGTGTGGCGGAGGACTGCGAGACTGTAGGCCGCACACAGGCCTGTGTATTCCGCGTTGTAAATACACCCGCAAACCAACCGCGTCAGATCCGCGGTCCAGTCGCGGGGGTTCGGACAGGTTCGCCTCGGAGCACGTTGTTTTTCGGCAGCGGGTCTGATTTATTCATTTCACATGGGAAAGTGTAAGTTAGCCGGAGTGCTAATGGGAGTTAGCATGCACACATATACACAACACACACACTATCTCTCTCTTACACACACGGTCCTGCATCTGAACCGAACCCCTCTCATCTGTCTCATCACCCTACAGGTGTCCGACAAGAACCAGTGGGCCGAACTGGGCGAGGATTTCAATTTCCCCAGGAGTTGCTCGAATGCTGCTTTTGTTTTGAAACAGTACTACCTTCGGTGAGTCTTTCTTATTCAGTTTCTCTCTCTGATCAACTCCAGCACATGTGCTCAATGTTTACAGGCGCTTCTCTGCTCTGATGCACTCAAACATGCGGCTCGGTTCCGACTCAAAAGCCTGTGTTTTGGGGGCTTGTATGTTCGCGTTGATGATTTCATTAGATAGTTTTTACACTCTTATTAATTTCCACTTGTATTCTACACATGCATTCTAATGCATCATTAAGTGACAAATGCAATCTAAATCAGGGAGTTTTGCAGGGATAGATGCACTTGTATTTGGGCCACTTTTAAGGGTGCATCTGTCACTTGCATTGGCCTATAATACTTTGTTTTCTTTGCACTTTTATGTAGTTTGAAGTATATATATTTTTTATATAAGTTTTACAACATGCATGCTGTATATTTGAATAAGAGAGAAAAAGAAAAACTCTAAAGGAGGCTTTAGCTTAGATCATTTTTCTGTGTTTTATACATGGTTCCTTTAAAATGACTTGCATTTGAGTCACTTTTAAGGATGCATCTGTCACTAGAACTCTTGTTTTGGAGGCACGGTTTTGTTTTATATGGTTTGAAGTTTAGTTTAGTTTAGTTTTTTTTTTTTTTTCAATTTGTTTCACAATATGCATTTGCTAATTCCTGTATATTTGAATAAGAGATAAAAAAAAACTCTTAAGGAGGTTCTAGTTTAGATATTTTTTTAGCTTTTACTCTCTTTAAAAAGCCTTTTCAGCTTGTAGTGTTCTACACATTGTTAATGCAACATTGTGACATAAAATCTAAGCCAGCGTGTTTTACTGTCATAGATGATTCTTTTGGACTTGTATTTGAGTCACTTTTAAGGATGCATCTGTCACTTGCATTGGTCTATTGGAGTCTTTTGTTTTGGAGGCAGGGTTTTGTGGTTCGATAAGAGTTTGACAAGAAGTTTCACATGATGCATGTGCTGATTCCTGTGTGTTTGTGATTATATTTGTGTTCTGGATCTGTGGTGTGTTTTATTTTCCTCTTGTACTTGAACTTGTTTTGTGCTTTCTAGGTTGTTATCTGCTTGTTTATGAATGTGGTTAATGGTGTTTTACAACATGCGCACACTTGATTCATGTATAAACAACCAAAGATGTTGCACATGCAAAATCTTTCTGTTCATAGATATATCTTCATAGCATCAGAAGCGAGGAGCGTAGTGTTGTCTGCTGTACAGTGAGAGCGGCTGCTGGTTTTCCACGTGCATCTCTCTGTAGTTTAGTAGGTTATGGGGGGGTGAGACAGACAGACTTGGCAGCAGGGAGCGTTTAGGCTGTGTGGGCCGCGAGGAGACGTACACCTGCCATGCAACGGACTAAACGTAATTATCATTCTGCAAAGTCTCTTTTACTATCATTGCAAGAGAGGTTGTTTGTGAGAAGACCTCAGAACGCCGAGGGATGCAAACCGCATTCTCCTGTGTGTCTTCCTCATGAGAGCGGTATATGAAGGACAGAATAGTGTGAATAGAGCATTAACCAGTTTTATTTGTGGCATCCAGTCATGCATGGATTTATTAGACATGCTCTGGTTTTATTTTCATAATCAAAAGGTCTTAGGCTACGTTCACACTGCGAGCCTTAATGCTCAATTCCGATTTTTGCTCAGAACTATTTTTTTTTTTTTTGTATAGCTGTTTACATTGTTGTTGTTTTAAATGTGGCCAGTATCAGATTTCCAGTGTGAACAGATCATGGTTCTGAACTGACCTGCATGCCCAAAAGAATGATACAAACAGGGTTGCCAGGTTTCTACCACAAAATCCACTCAATTGCTTCTCAAAACTAGTCCAAAACTAGCACAATCGCATTCCGTGGGGTACTTACGACACATCACTGCCCTTCTACTGACTACCTTTCATAACTGTCTTGATAACGTAGGGAATGTCAAATCTTTGAATAGACTCCCATGAGCGCAGAATCGAGACGAATGTTGATCTCGAGTGACGTAAAAATCGCATGAATTCCAATATGACTGTTCACACTGTAGGTACATCACAAAACAACATCTGACCCTGTCGGATTTAGTACCACATATGGAAGTGGCACAATTTGGAGAGATCAGATTCCATGTGGTTAGTACTGTTTCACACTGTCATGGGGAAAACAGATATGAGTCACATGTGGACAAAAAAAAAATCAGATTTGGGTCACATTTACCTGCTTTAGTGTGAACGTAGCCTTAGTGCTGCTCAATGTTGATGTAACTAATGCCGGTAGTTTTTGAAATCCTGAAGAGGTTTGTGTCATGTTGAGGTGTATCCGTCTTGGTGGAAGCGGATCTGGAAGCTTTTAAGAGTTTAGACAGACATGATTGTTCAGAGGAAACTCAATACCTGTGATGGGGAATCTTCTTGTGAGTTTAAATCTGTGTAGTTTTTACAGTAAAACAAATCATCCCTGTTTATACATTAGTAAACACTCAAAACTAGTAAGCCCTGTGTTTTAAGCTGCAGGTGTTTTGATTGGATCAGGATGTTGGAATGTTTTAATTACAGATGTAATTTACAAAGACCTTTTCCCAGAACTATCTCAAAGCCTCTGAAAACCTTGGGAGCATCCCACACACATACCACGAGGAAAAGTCCTGCAGGCCCTGTCGGACCTCAGTCCGATTCACTCGCACCACACAGACTGAGAAATGAATCCAAAACAGCTTGTTTTCTGAAGGAATTTCGTTTGTGCTTTTTTTTTGATGGATTGTAGTAGAACAGGTGGAAACCGTTGTGTAGTCTAACTCTTATCTCATGCTGAAAAGAGGAATCCGTGTGTCTGTTTTCACCGTCACAGCTGAGGAAGAGCTGGCGAGGGATTTGAACTTGGGTCTTTGGGTTCGTGGCGTGATGCGCTTTCCGCTGAACCGCTCGCCAGCGATCGGAGCATGTGAAATGAGTCATTTAAATGTGGCATCTGCATTCAGGCGCTCCGTCTGCCAACTAAAGAGAGGAGAGCAACTGAACAACACATGTCAATGTCTTAGTAATTGGCAAATAGTCTATTTTTAAGGACAGGGCAGCTTTATTTTATGCACGGCGTATTGGAGCATGTGTGGTGTTATTCGTTCTTCTCCTTGTTTGGTACAGACCATGCAGTCATTTGTTGCTCTGATTCATTTTAGCGAATCAATTGATTTGGTTCATGTCAATGAGCTGGTTAGCAAAAAGTATTCATTGATTCATTTGAGTCATTATTCAAGTTTTCCCAGAAACATTTTGCATGGTTTTTTTAGTACTGCTGTTCAAGTAATCATAGAAGCATCAAGTAAGCATGGAAGTTGCATGTAAATATGTGAAACTTCATGCTAATATGAATACTTTGAATTTGCTCTAGTTTATTCATAACCTGCACTGTTTTAGTTTTTAGGTGCCGCACTTTAATTCTGTTTGAGGATATATTAGTTGTATAAAAGAACAACTGTTGTCTCTCTAGACTGTGTGATTTTTCTGCCAGACACAGAACACATTCAGCAGCTCCTGCAGGTGAAACTTGACCTTTTTCACTGTGTCTCCAGTAGGGGGCAGTAAATCACTGTCTGGACCTGAGGCTTTGCACGTGAGCGCTGACTGGATGCCATAGTTCCTGATCTGTCAGCTTCATTTCTGTATTTACATGTCTGGTTTGGGCAGCAGATAATGAGTCTGCCTTTTTACCTGGCAGGTTTGTGAATGAAAAATAGGTTTCACTCGATGAAAGTTCATTTCCAGCCCTGCTGCAACACACCTGTTTGGAATTATCCAGTGCTGTTGAAGATCTTAATTAGCTGGTTCAGGTGTATTTGATTAGGGTTGGAGCTAAACTTTGCAGGAAGGTAGATTTGCAGGAACAAAATTGACTTAAATTGTACAGAATAGGCCTGATGCTTTCAGAAGGTCCTCATTTAGTGTCTCGTGAAACATCAGCCTGTAATCAGCTGTGGGTTTGTCTGAACTCTCACACTGAGCAACCAAAGAGTCATCACTACAGTTTTGTTTTGTTTTGTTTTTTAATTCATTAATTTCTCAATGGCCAATAGGGATATATATTTGCAGGTGGTGAAAATGATATACAAATAAAAACTGTCATTTATGCACCCACAAGTTGTTCCAAACTTGTGTGACTTTCCTCTGTGGATTATAAAAGTTATTTTGTAGAATGTTGGTAACCAAATAATTTCGGTTCCTATTGACTTCCATTGTATGGACAAAAAAATACAATTAAAGTCAATGGGAACCGAAACTGTTTGGTTACCAACATTCCTCAAAATATCTTCTTTTGTGTTTCACAGAAAAAAATACTTCATACAAAGTCATACATGTGTTGAATGACATGAGGGCAATTAAGTAATGACAGTTTTCATTTTTGGATGGACTGGATGGCAGCAGATAAGTTGTTATATACAATTCACAATTTAATTAAAGGCGTCCTTGATTATGATTTCACATTTTTTTTTTTTTTTTATAAAGTTAGTGTGTAATGTTGCTGTTTGAGCATAAACAACATCTGCAAGGTTACGACACTCAAAGTTCAATGCAAAGGGAGATATTTTCTTTTACAGAAATCACTTTTTATGGACTACTAGTCTCTCCATCAGTGTCCGACTCCGGTTTGAACAATGTAAGGCTGAACACCGTTACTGACAATCCTAATTTTGGCTGAGTGAGATTCTCCAGCTTTGTTGTTGTTGTTGAGTAACCGAAGCGTGAGCTGTTAAAGCTCCGCCCTCTTCTGGAAAGGGGGCTGGGAGCAGCAGCTCATTTGCATTTAAAGGGACACACACAAAAATGGCGTGTTTTTGCTCACACCCAAATTGCAAATTTGACAAGCTATAATAAATGATCTGTGAGGTATTTGAGCTGAAACTTCACAGACATGTTCAGGGGACACCAGAGACTTATATTACATCTTGTCAAAAGGGGCATAATAGGCTCCCCTTTAAAGAAAATGACATTTGATTTGACATGGGAGAACTTGTCTTCTGGTTGTCTTGAATATCAGCTTTCACGAATTAAAATCCTAATACACCGCTGCGTGTGTCCAGTACAGTGTGTTTTCTAGTGTTTATGGTGAGTAGATGTCTATTTATAGTGTTTGTATTGTAACAGTGGGAGGCGTGTGTGTGAGTGTGTGCGCAAAAGTGAAAGCTCATTCAGTCGAGGGAACCACTCATGAGTCACACTCAAACACGCGGAGCTGGACTGTGAATATTACTATTAGACTCACAATAGGATTTGATCCCTGATTCTCTGGAATAAACTTCTCGTGCTTTCTGAACGTCATACATTATGCGAGTTGTATGATGGTGATGTTTGGTTGGAGTCTTTGGTGGGTCTTTAAAATGTGATTTATGTTAGAATGGAAATGGTGCAGACATTTGCGTTTGCATATTCTCTTTGCATTTGACAGGCCGATTAATCGGTTATCATCTTAGCCAACAACTGAACACGCTTGGCCATTCTGCCTAGTGTTACTTCCAAAATCTTGTCAAATGAAATATTGTACATCCTAAGAAGGTTTGTCTTATTTACTATCATTAAATTGTATGCTGTATATGGTTATTGCATTGGCAATCAGCCACTCTGCTCTCTAAATATCTTTTCTTGGCATCAACCACTTAAACTGTAAACGTTTTTTCTCAGTCCCTGAGGTATGCAAGTTTGGAGCAATATTTTTGTTTGTGTGGATTTTGCAGTTGAAGTAAATGATGTTCTCAGTCACACATGCTATCCCTCCAAATACACGTCTGAGTACAGAAACCGACGTCTGCTCATTTAAAACATCTTATGAAATGTATACGATACTATTATAATCCCTCAATCTTTTAAACAGGTGCTCACTGCTCAGCAAATAAATGTGTCTGGATGTTAAAGTCTTCATGTCTCTTGAATTTCCCCCGGGATCATGAGCATATATCTGTCTATCTGTCATTTGGTGTGTTGATGTCTTTTTCTGCTCTCTCTGCAGCTATTTAGAGAAGTATGAAAAGGTGCATCATTTTGGAGAGGAAGATGAAGAGGAGCAGCCGGGAAATCCTAAACATTTGCTTCCGATTGGTGCAATACCCACGTCATACAACTACCAGCAACACACTGTATCAGGTACAGATGAGCCCTGTCTGCTGCTCTGAGGCTTTTATATTTTTATATATATATATATATATACACACACACACACACACACACACACACACACACACATACACATACACACACACCTGGCTCAAAGGGTTAGTGTGTGCTGGAGCTGCACCTGTGAAAACTCTGAATGCCATGAAGGAAATGGTACTCCTGCT
This sequence comes from Ctenopharyngodon idella, assembly GCF_019924925.1. Classification (NCBI taxonomy): domain Eukaryota; kingdom Metazoa; phylum Chordata; class Actinopteri; order Cypriniformes; family Xenocyprididae; genus Ctenopharyngodon; species Ctenopharyngodon idella. The sequence continues at coordinate 16,361,939 of NC_067223.1, forward strand.
ACCGCACTCATTTCAGACAGACAGATGATGTTTACGTTTATATAAGGATTGGTGTAGGTTTTTCTTGTTGTGCATTGTCAAATTTTCTTTAAGTGCCGTTTGCTGCACCACTCATACTTGGTTAGTGATTTGAACAAACCTGATAACTTTTTAAAAGATTAGTTAAATTGTTAGTTTTATGCATTCATTTGATTACCATCATTTTTGATCATTTGTGAATGTAGAATCCGGAAAAAAAACATACTCATATGGCATTGTTAAAAAGATTGTATTATGAATTCAATTGATTAGACATTCTTTTGTTTTCATTAAGCCATTTAAACAGAATACAGCCAAATTAACACAGAAAACAGTTTTTGGGAAAAAATAAAACTTCATAGGGTCCAACAAACACTCAACGTCCATATGCTGATGTAGTGAGGAGTGAAGTTTACATTTGTGGTCTGAACAAACTAATGCATCAGCCCTCTACGCACACTTTGGCAATAGAATCGGCATTTGCTATAAAAATAGTAGACTATATTTACTCTCCAGACTGATATAAATGTAATTATTAAAAGATAATATTACTACTAATACCAGCATCTCTTCTGCTTGTTCTTAAAAGCTGAATAATTCCACATGAACTCTGTTATTTTGACAGGAAAATGCAACAATATTGTTTACATGTAGCGTGTCGATTCGCTCTTTCTCTGCGTGTGTGTGAGAGAAACGCTCTCAGCAAAAAGAGACCGTGAGTTGTGCACCTTCACACTAGAGTTTGCGGTACGTCAAATACAGCTACGCTGCGCATCCTTTGAGCTGAATTGAAATAGTACAGATCGCTTGACAGAAACCGAAACTCTCAAGCGCTCATTCAGTGTTCAGCAAGTGATAATATATCTATGCTAAATTTATACTTAGCCTCTAACACACACACTAGCGAGTAAAATCTAAGAATTTATTAGCCAGTGGCTAATGATAAACATTATTTAGTTGCCCAGAGTGAAGATTTAGTCGCATATGTGAGTGATTTAGTCGCATTGTAGAGGGTTGTGCATTCACACTTGGCTGAGTGTTTTGTATGAGTCTCTGAAAACCACCTCCTTTTTGCTAATTCTTTTTGACAGACTATCTCCGCCAAAGCTATGGGCTGTCGACGGATTTCATCCCTCCATCCGATTACAACAAACTGGTGCTGTCTCTCCTGTCTGGGCTCCCGAACGAGGTGGACTTTGCCATTAACGTGTGCACGCTGCTATCCAACGAGAGCAAGCATGCCATGCAGCTGGAAAAAGAGCCCAAACTCGTCACACTGCTGCTGGCACACGCGGGAGTCTTCGACGACTGTACGTTTGCTCCTGCGGTTACTAGAGTATTTGTGTTTTGGGACTGCATGTGTTTTAACATTACATGTGTGCTTGTCTTTCAGCATTAGGCAGCTTTTCTGCTGTATTTGGGACAGACTGGCAGGAGAAAACGTCACGAGACTTTGTGAGGGTAAGCAAAGCATGCTTTTTGCTTTCTTTTAACAGTATAACTTGTCCTTTTCTTGTGCTCTTAACTCTCTTGTTGTCCTCTCTTTGTAGTTTTGGAAAGATGTCATTGAAGACAATGAAGTCAAAGATCTCATCTCAGACAGGAGCTGCACACCTCAAAGTATGTTTGTTTACGTGTCGGCTACTCTCGTTTCCTTTGTGGTGAATAGTGTAGTTTCACTTTGATTAGTCGAGACGTTTTAACCGAGTATTACTTAAAACTAAGCGTGCATCATGCTTTTTTCAGATGGATTGGAGACGAGAGACGTCTGCACTTCTCTCTTCCACCCGGCACGTAACATAGGCATTGGAGATGTAGAGGGCCAGCGGGTGTTGCAGGTGGCAATGATTCTGAGGAACTTGTCCTTCGAGGAGGCCAACATCAAACTCCTGGCAGCTAATCGCACATGTCTGCGCTTCCTCTTGCTGTGTGCGCACTGCACCTTCATCCAGCTACGGCAGCTGGGTCTTGACACACTCGGCAACGTTGCTGGAGAGGTCAGAGTTGACAATCTAAAAGATTCATCCTACATTTTTGTAGGCCAACCTGGAAGTTAGTATCACACTGGTTCCCTCAACAAAAACCTAATAGGATTTTTTCATTGACTCTTGGATTATTGCAGACACTGATACGATGAAAGCTCCCAAAAATCAGCTTATTGAATTAACCTTTTGCCCTGGTTTGCATGCAGACGATTAACCTGGCAACTCAAGTATATCCACATGATGCACTCAATAAATTGAAAAAGTGAAGTGTGACTCTGCTGGATGACTAAATAACAGTATAAAATTCATACAGTAGACGGTTGAGTACATAGTGTATAGTGCGTCATTTGGGACGCAACTTTTATTTAAAAAAGAAAAATCAGGTTATTCCCCAGTAGTGACGTCAAAGCCTAGTCATTATTGTACCTGACTCAGAGTATTTCATTTGTTATGAATAAGCAGTATTTTGACTGTAAATTTAAAAAAAGAAAAAGAATGTCAAGAATAGGTCAGTTTGCGACAAGGCCATAAACATGTCTTGAACATTGGAGGGACCCTTTTTTTTTTTTTTAAAGAAATTAAATAATTAAAGAATTAAAAGGGATTTAAGGGAATAAAGAAGAAATAAAAATGATAAAAGTTCTGTGTCTAATTGTTGTGAAGTAGTCCATTTAAACTTGTTGCAAATATTTTAAATAAAATATGCACACATTCACTCTCGTTTGTAAGTCTTATCACATTAAGTTATGAATGACATCATTTAAATGACAGCATATTTTCAGTTCAAAATGGAGAAATTCCATTAGAAAAGTTGAGTAGTTTGCATCACTGTACGTTACTGTGGGTCGTTAAACATTTAAAAAAACATTGACTTCAAAATGATGGGAACCAGAAGTACTAAAATGCTCATTTCTAGGTTTTGGCCTACAAAAATACATCCATGTGTGGTTCTGTCGACTTTGTGTCAGATCTTTTGTTAAACATGTCTGTTTGTCCTTTTTCAGCTTCAGTTGGATCCAGTTGATTTCCGAACGACGCATCTGATGTTTCACACCATCACGAAATGTTTGTTGTCACGGGATCGTTTTCTCAAAATGAGGGGTAAGTATCTTTTTTGGGTGAACTGTTCGTGCAGTAAAAGCTTTTCTGTGAAAGTTGCTAAATACTTCCATTGCGTCCTGCAGCCATGGAAATCTTGGGAAACCTGAGCAAAGTGGAGGATAACGGCGTCCTGATCTGCGAGTATGTGGATCAGGAGTCGTACAGAGAAGTCATTGCCCTCCTGACGCTGCCAGACATCATGCTGGTCATCTCGGCTCTGGAGGTTCTGTACCAGCTGGCTGAGCTCGGGGAGGTCACATGCTCGAAAATCTCCTCTGTGGAGAGAAGCATAGGTACACATTTACCTGCTAAGTATGAGAAATACTTTCAGCCTACTGTCAGTAGTGATGCGTCAAAACCCAAAATTAAAGTTTTCATTTAGCCCAAAACTGAAAAAAAAAAACATTAAAGACCATGAAAACAACATTTGTTGTTTGAATTTCGTTTATAAAATTGTTAGTTTGAAAGCTGAGTCTATTTCAGATCAAAAGTTGCAAAGCGCAAATAATGTTTAGTGACTGAAAGATCAATCTTGGGATTTAAGAATCAATATCTGATCATCAAAATGAGAATAGAAAAATGAGAAATTGATATTGCCAATTGTGGTGCTAATTAAACTCCACTTTTTCGGTCCGTGATTTCAGCCATTTCGGTTGCAGAAATTTTGGTGCATCCCTAACCATGATGAGCAGTGAGCTGAATAGTTTGTGTTCATGTATGTCAGATCTTCTCGTACGGTTGGTGTCAGTGGACCTGCACACGTTCGGACCCGACGCCCTGACGGCAGTAAAACTCATCGAGCATCAGGCCTCCAGCTCTCAGGTCTCAGAGGTTCGACCGCAGCTGGTAGAGCACGTTCCCCCTCCAACGCAAGGCACTCCTGGCGCTGGTAAGTCTCCTATGGGTCTGCTTTCTGTTTTTGTGTAGTAGGGGTGTGCAAAAATACATATTCAAATATCACAAGTAGTTTTTCTTTTTAATAACCATTGGAGCAAGTCATTTACACAATATAAGATTACAGACACAAAACTTAAAGTTTGTTTTATGTTTTTTGTCATCAAGAAAGCCAAAGCAGCTGGTATGGTGTTAAAAAACCTACAAACAAACATATAATTAAAATCAGTTAATAGTCATTTATCCACATTAAAGCCCCATCTTTAAATATATTAAAGCTAAAAATAAGAGAAATCTAGATAAACTTGTCAACCTCAATAATTAACCAGTCAGTAGTTATTCTGAATCAGTCTGTATATTTGCATCCGTTAGTTATCTAAATCAGCGCTGCAATCTTTTATTTTTTCCAGCAGTTTGGTAAAGCACTAAAATAAATTCCTTTTATCAGTGTTTTGTGATGATATTGAGTGATTTGCTCACAAAATATTGTTTAATACTGGATCAGACTTACAATATATTGAACCCAGCATAATATATGAAGTGGTGTTTTTAAGCTCAGCATTGTGAACTACTTCTCAATAAAATAAAATAGGAAATGAATGAGGAATACTGTATTGTTCTGAATGTTTTTTTTTTTTTCTTAGAAATACATCTTAAAAACGGGTTTGTCTTATATTCAGGGTCAAGATTTTTGTCATTAATACACCCACAACAATAGGTGGCGCAAAGTCAAAGAAAAACTTACCATCTAAGAGCCGCGTGACTGTCGTGTTAGTGTGCCTCGCTTGCCAAACTTCCCCCGTACGTGATTTTAAAACGTAAGACGGTACCCAGATTTTAACTACAATAAGTACTTCTACTGTTAATGAAATATAATTCAGATGGGCTACAGGTTATTTTTATGGTATGCCAAAAAGTGTTTATTTTTAAATGTGATCGTTGGTACATTTTGTCAGTATTACCATTCTTTCAAGACAAAAATTTAAAATTTGAAAAATATACAATATGAAAATTTATCAAATAAAAGCTTTTTTTTATATATATATATATATATATATATATATATATATATATATTACACACACACACACACAAATATATTTTCTTTATAAAATTGAAGATTTGGTCTTTAAAGGTACATCTTCAAAAAGGGAGATTGTCTTATAATCAGGGTCGTCTTATATTCGGAACAATACGGTACTCCTACAGTGAGCGGTAACTGTGCTAATGAGTTTATGTAATCTGTATTTACATTCTGTTTGGGTTTGTTTCATTGTAGTGAACAGGGCACCTGTGCAGTCTACGCCTCCGCCTGGGATTGTGGAAGTAGATGGAGAGAAGTTCACAACTCAGTGGTAAGACAGAAAGTCTTTCGTTTTTGTGCTTCTCACTTCCGTTAAATGTTCTGGTGTTTTATGAATGCTTTCTGCTCTTGGTAGGCTCAATGCTCATTTTGAGGTTCATCCAGATGGTTCGGTCTCTCGCTCAGAGATGTACTCTGAGTATCTGGCGACCTGCAGCAAGATGGCGCGGGGTGGCGTGCTGACATCCAACAACTTCTACAAATGCCTGAGGTGAGATTAATGGAAATGTTGGGCAGATGCTGTCCCAAATTGTATATGTTTAACTCGAAGAGAAAATCAACGCTGTGCTTATGTGTTTCTCAGGACGCTGTTTCCTAATCACACGGTGAAGCGTGTTGAGGACACACGGCTAAGTGGGCAGGCTCAAATACATGTGGTTGGTGTGCGGAAGAGGCCGATTCCTCTTCCTGTCCAGCTTTATTATCAGCAGCAGGCCAGTCCTGCACCAGTTCCAAAACACGAAGCCCCCTCAGAAACCCCTCAGACCCAGTCAGGTATATATACAGTTTTATTATTATTTAACTGGGCTGGATTAATTACGTTTCATACTTGTCGTTTGAAACACTGTTAGTGGAGCTAACACTGAATTTTGGTGCCAAAACTATACAGTGTGAAAGTTTTAGAATGTTATAGCAACAGACAACCAATCATAAACTGCATAATCATAAATTGGGAAAATGATATATCGGTCAGTCTCTAAAGTTTATACATTGTTTTTATGCACTTTTTATGACTGGATTCCACAATTCTGTCTGTTTTCTGCATCGCTGAAATCATAGGGCCCTAGTTAACATGATTGTAAGAATGTAACACAAGTCCTTGAAATGTTTACTGTGGTGATGAGACAGTTGCATCTTGTTTATCCATGCAGCGCTGCTCCCTGGTGTGGGAGGGCAGCTTGTCCGGGCTCCAGCACCAAGCCTTACTGCCGGCCAGGCAGCACCACAGGTGGCCTTCACCATGCACGGAACGTCACACGCCAACGCTCCCAGTGCTCCTGCGCCAGCCCCGACTGTTCCACGACTCCCAATGAACCCACCAGGACAAGCTGCACTTCCCGCTTGCCCTCCAGCCACCGCCCCAGTTCCCATACGACCCAATGACATCCTCAAAACTGCCATGATCCAGAGCTCCATCCCCACGGCATCTACTGCACCTGCAGTTCCCAACCACAGCGGCTCGCCTACCCAGCAGCCCTTGCTCCATCATGCCCCTGTTACACTGATCCAGCAGGGGCCGCCGCCCCAAGGACACGTATTTACAGGTCGAGTGCAAGGAGTTTGTCCTTCGGTGGCCCAGCAGCGCTTGCAAGCCCCTTCCCAAGAGGCCGTGGTGCTTGCACCGCCTCAATATGTGAGTGCGCCATGCACTTCGCTAATGGCAGGAGGGCAGGTTGTGACCGTTGCAGGCGTGACTAGCACTCGTGTTGCATTTCAGAACATCGCCCCCAAACCAGCACCTCAAGCGCAGTCGCCACAACCTCAACAGCAAACGCAACAGCAAAGCCTAGTCATTGTCAGTCCCAATCAACAACCCAACACCGCATTCGCCCCAGCCATTCATCAAATCGTACTAACCAACCCCAATCCTCAGACCATCCAGCCGCAGCCCACGGCGTCTCCCGCTTCTCCAAACGCACCGGTCCCTAACCCTGCCCCATTGCAGCCGGCCCAGCCACACACAGTCAGCCAGATGCTGTCTGTCAAGCGGCAATTTCAGCAGACTCCGCCCCCTCCTCCACCCCCCGCCCAACCTACCTCTACAGAATCCAGTCTGATCAAACAATTATTGCTTCCGAAACGTGGTCCTTCCACCCCTGGTGGAAAACTCATACTCCCCGCTCCGCAAGTTCCCGCTCCTGCGAGCACCAGGGCGCCCAGCCCGCAAGTCGTATACCAGGTGACCAACAGCGGTTCGGTGCCACCTCAACCGCAGTTGAACGTGCAACTTATGCAGAGTCCTGGTGCCGTTCCCATCTCCATCCTACCAGGTCAGATCATTTCCACCTCCACCCCTGGCACCCTCCTGCAGGCGGCGCCCAGCAACCAAGTTACCTTCACTGTTGTGCCAAACTCTGGCTTCCCCGGCCAGGGAGCGCAGACCCCGCCCACAATCGGCCTGCAGTTGACTCCGCCTCTGCCGATCGCGGGAGCCACGCCCATTCCACCTTTCCGAGGTGACAAAATCATCTGCCAAAAGGAGGAGGAGGCCAAGGACGCCACGGGACTACATGTGCACGAGCGCAAGATCGAGGTCATGGAGAACAACTCTGTCGCAGATGGTTCGGCCAAAGCCAGCAACGGGGAATCGGCAGAGGTGGACGGACCGAAGCTGCTCAATGGGAGGAAATTCGACTCAAGTCTACCTCCATACCACTCAGGGAACAACCAAGCAGAGGCTACACAGGCGCCGAACGGCCCTGCGACACAGGGCAGCAGCGAAGGCCCTGGAAAGCAGACGCCCTGCGACCCTAAAAAGCTAATGGTGAACGGGGTGTGTGACTTTGAGCGATCGGACGCTGGTTCCCATCCGAGCAAAAACATTCCAAATCATAAGGCTTCCAAACACATGGGGAACGGTGAGGTGTTGTCGCCTCAGAAAGCGCACGTGGCTTTTGGACTCACGGACTCTCTTGCTGCTCCTCAGCAGGACACTGCCAAAGCAGAGCAGGCAGAACGCCTGGCCAACGGGCCCAGCCACGGCGCTGAGATCTCCAACGGCCCAAACTCAGAGACACTGGGCGTGAGGCAACAGCACCCACCTCATAACCACTCCCCACCTCCACCCGTTTCAGAGCCGCCTCCCGCTAACGGCACCACGGAGAGCCGGTCGCTGAAGAGACCGCTGGAGGACGGGGACAGAGGTAACTCCGGAATCCCCACAAAAATGGGTGTACGGATAGTGACCATCAGCGACCCCAACAATGCTGGCAACAGCGCCACCATGGTGGCCGTGCCGGCGGGCGCAGACCCAAGCACAGTAGCAAAAGTAGCAATAGAGAATGCAGCACAGCAGAGACCAAGTGTGCCCTCGCCGCTTCCTGAAACCAATGCTCAGGTAGTGTGTTTTTGTTTAATCTAAAAACATTTACCTGGCTTTATCCAATGTTTTGATTTCCTTTCTGAAAATGTATGCAAATTAATACATATTTCAATATAAAATTTTAGAGAACTTATGCAAAACAATTGTGCTTAATCGACTGGTGAAAATGTGGTGATATTTATTAGTTAAAATTTTTACCCTATTCACCCTGTGTGCCCTGTATAGAATACTATGAAATATGTTGTGTGCCTTATTCTGTGTAAGAAGCCACATCATCTCACAAAAGCATGTTTTCAAACACTCAACTGATGTTATGAAGTGAGTTTGGAGTTTAAAAAGTTACTAAATGTTGCCTTTTGTTGGACAAGAGGTTCATAAATGCTTCTCATGTTTGGGAAGATGTTTGACGCGTGTTGCCTTTTCAAATGCACGTTTACTGATCACAGAGCCATGCGTCACTGACAAGCTTGTGCATAAAAAAAATAATCGCAGCCTTTTGCAATTTCATAATCGCACTAATCAAATTTGGTTTAACCGTGATTTCATGTTAATTGCGATTTATCGTGCAGCCCTAGTGTGAACTGACATCAACTACTCAGTCGGGATATTTGGGTGAATGGCAGTGAGATTTTTCTTTTTTTTTTTTTTCCAACTTGCAGAGGAAATGCCCAAAAATTCTTAAATGGGTCTTATTTTCTGTATGTAAAATGTATTTTAGCTATTTTTCTGTTTTTGGGCTGCCGTGACCTTTTTTCGCCCTTGTATTTCTCTTCAAATATTTTTTTTTTTCTTGCACTTAATGTATAAATCCTGCACACTACTCAAACTTGCATTATTATGAAATTTTATTAGCAATGTTTCGGTCAGTCGACCTTCGATTATAAAACACGCAAAAGTATTAGCAAATTTCAAAACGCGCGTTACAAAAAAAGAAAACGCCTTATTCTAGTTGTGTGCAGGATTTATGCATTTTCTCAAGTTTATATTGGACTTTTATCGCACATGAATAAGGTGTGTGTGTGTGTGAGGCACTATATTTTCTAGTTCTTGCACTTAAATGTAATAATACTGTAAAAACAAAAAAGAGCAATAACACAAAGAAAAACCTGTGAATTTACACCATGCTTGTTTATATGTGCAGTAGTTGCTGTATTCAGACTGCATAATCAGTTTTAAATTAATCTTATGCCTTCTATTCACTGAATATTCATCTCTGCAGCAGCCTGTGTCAGTTCAGACTCCGCCTCCAGTGGATCAGGCTGCACAAGGAGCCAATCAGAGTTCTCCAGCACCCGCCCTCTCTCCAGATCAAGCACGTAAACCTGGACAGAACTTTAAATGTCTGTGGCAAGCATGCAAACGGTAGGAAAACACATGCTTTATTTTATAGATGCTGTTCTTGTCAATGATGGATACTGGTGACTAACACTTTTTTTTTTATTTTTTTCTTTAACATGATGTGTGGTCAGGTGGTTTGACACACCGTCACAGGTGTTTTACCACGCAGCTACCCATCATGGCAGTAAAGACGTGTACCCAGGGCAGTGCCAGTGGGAGGGCTGTGAACCTTTTCCTCGACAGAGACTATCCTTCATCACACACCTGCAGGCAAGATCCTGTCTTTCTCTTTTTATAATAGAACTCTATTATAATAACAACATCAGTATTAAAATAATAGCACTGATCCTGAGTTTCTACAAAAATATGAGGCAGCACAACTGTTTTCAATAATCAGAAATGTTTCTTGAGCAGCAGATCAGCATCTTAGAATGATTTATGAAAGATTGTCATTTTAAATATCAATTTAAAGTGTATTCAAATAGAAAACAGTTTTTAAATTGTTGTAATATTTCACAATATATCTGTTTTTACTGTCTTTTCAATCAAATAAATCTTTCAAAAACATAAAATTTGTCCGGTAGTGTATTGTGTGTGTTTTACTAATCATAAAGTGTGTTTTGCAGGATAAGCACTGTTCGAGGGAAGCGCTCATAGCTGCACTCAAACTGGAGGAGCAAACACAAGGCAGCAACCCCAACACTTCCAAGTGTGTAGAACTTCTTCAGCTCATTCTTGCTTATGGTCTTAGATGATTGTGACAGACATTTTCACTGTGTCGATATGCAGGTCTCCTCCAGCGGCGGTCAACAGTCCTCCGCCTCCTCCCAGACCACAGAAAGCGCTTGTCAACCACCCCAGTGCAGCTCTGATGGCTTTACGCCGGGGCTCGAGGAACCTTGTGTTCAGGGACTTCACAGTGAGTATAACCTCATGCCAACAACAGCGGCATCTCTGCTGCTTTCAGACATGTAAAATGATGTTATGTTTTTGTTTTCTCTGTTCAGGATGATAAAGAGGGACCAATGACCAAACACATTAGACTAACTGCTGCCTTAACGTTAAAGAACATCGCCAAGTACTCGGATTGTGGACGGAAGTAAGTAAACCGCTTGTTGTGTTTAAATTCTGTGGCATAAAATCATAATCATATATGCCAAAATTCTGTAAGATCAAAGTTAGATTTTATGTCAAGTACATTTTTTGGGTCATATTTCACACTAAAATAGTAAATAAAGATATAAGAAACTGCATTTTGCATTTTAATGAATACATTTGTTATAGTATTTATTAATCTTTTCTCGTTTTCTCGTTTTCTTGATTTACCGCGAATACCATGTTTTACCATGACTAATGTTGATCTAGCTTACTGTAGTGTGCAACAAGTCTCTCATAGCAGCCGTCGAGCGAACGCAGAGAGTAGCATTATAACAACTTTCAGCATACAAATGTACTTAATATGATAAACAGTGCTGCATGACCGGAAGAAGCGGAAGCGCTCGTCTGTGGCATAATAAAAGTCCCGCTGCTCTTGAGCCGTGTCGCGCTTGTCTCTCGTCTCAGGTTCTTTTACACCTCCCATGATTCCGTGAAATCAAGGCGTCATCAAACTACACCTTTGTTTTGAATAAGCGACTTCTAGTGGCAAAAATTACATATTGTGCCTTAAACTGTTGGGGCCTTATTGTAAAGTGTTACTAAAATGTTTAATTGTCGTCATGTGGTAACACTTTACATTAATTTGTTAACATTAGTTAACATGAACGAACAATGAACACTTCTACAGCATTTATTAATCTTAGTTCATGTTAATTTCAACATTTACTAATGTATTTTAAAGATCAAAAATTGCATGCTAACATTAGTAAAGTGCACTGTGAAGTAACTTGAACATTTTTCTTATCTAACACTAACAAAGATTAATTAATGCTGTTAAAATATTTTGCTCATTGTTAGTTAATACATTAATAATAACAAAAGAGAACTTGTTATATAGTTTTACTGATAATGTCAAAATTCAAAAAATCTTGAAGTAGTCTTCATTACTGTATTTGTAATGTTATAAATATAAATAATAAATAAATATTTTGGGGTGAAATGTGATTGTTTTTAAGATTCACTTGTTCTATCATGTGCACCCAACATGCAGCAGACTTGAATGTAATAGGACTGTGTGTTTGTGTTCAGGCTGGTGCGGCGGCATGAGAACCATCTGTGTGTGTTGGCGCTGAGCACTATGGAGGTCTCCACCACGCTCGCGAAATGCCTTTACGAACTCACGCGCTCCCTGCAGGCCTGAGCTCAGCTCCACCCAAAAACCTTTGGAAGCAGAAGAGACTCCAGTTTCCCCGTTCTGCTGCCGCACAGGTCGCCAGCGTCGTTGGGTCACGGGGCAATACCTCTTGTCTCCCTAAAACCTTCCTCCCCCTCTCTCTCTCTCCATTCCGCCGACCCCCGGTCCCTCTCCACCTTCTCCCTCACAAACTGCCACGGGTCTTCCACCAGCCACTCAGAAACCAGCGCCCATTTCACTCTTCTAACCGCCTCCTCACGCCTGGCCCAACGAGCACATTTTTATAGTCCCGGACGAGCGCCGCTGATTGGGCGGGGGGGATTCTGTGGGCGGGGCAAGTGGGGCAAGCAGAGGTGTGGCTAGATTCTTTTTCTTTGTAACTTGATAGCTTGGTTTTCTTACTTGAGCCGATTATATTTTCACTTATTTATTATTGAAATAAATACCAATATGAGTAAATGAGAAAAAAAAAATTGTGTAAATATTTGTGAATAGATATAAAGTTAAATCACCCTCCTTCATGCCGCTGCTGCCCACTGGTATCAGAAGCATTACGTTAGTAGGTTCAGACTCACGTTTTTTATTTCGACCCCTGGTTACTCGTTTGAGATGTGATTCTGTACTCAGCAGTGGATGAATGTACTTAAACCCTGTAAATATTCTGCGAAGGTACTGATGCTGTAAAGTTTTGGGAGGGCTGGCGGAGGGCTACAAGTTTTTCTTTGTGGAACTGTGATGATTTTTTTTTTTTCTTTTTTTTTCTCTCCCCTTTTTTGTACTATTATAACTTGTAGAACTCATTTTGCTGGCTGAAAGAGTATGAAATAATATATCATATGTCATTTTGTAGAAGAGACAAAAAACAACTATTGAAGGTATTCCCCTCAACCTGTATTCACTGTAACCGTCAGAGTACGAGCCGCCCGCCCGTACGTGATTCTTTTTGTATTTGTAAATTGGTTTAAATACATGGAGTTTTATACAGGTTTTCTCCTGTGTTCTTTGCTTTTCCGTGCAGGTATGATATTTTCCTCCAGACCTTTTTTCTATCTTAATATAGTGTGGGATTTTATTGTACTATTTTGCGTTTTCTTTTTCTTTTCTCATCCATTCTTACGACCACGCCACATTCCGGCTCCCGGACCCCAGGCTGTCCTCTCTGCTGTGTGTTGTGTAACATTTATTACTGCCTGTTGTGTTAGCATCCCAGCGGGGTCGCGACCCCAACCCCCCCTCACCATTTCTGCAGTGTCTGTAGGGTGTGCAATGATACATATATCTAACAGTCTGATATAGATTGGCTTCATTTACTTTGGTGACTGTTTATAGTTTTTAAATAAAAGACTGAACATTTTTGACATACTGTTGACATGCCTTTTTTTTCTTCTGACCCCCTCAATCATTGTTTCAGGTGTGTTTGAGCTAAACTGTGTACATATGGAGAAATTCAGGTGCAAAAACAGCTGTGCAAAAAAACATACAGTGCACAAAAATCATAATAAAATAGATTTTACCTGCCTTACTCTAATATTGATCTGGTTTATTTACTGAAACTGGTAGATCAATGTTTCTCTGCTGGTCGAGACTGTTATAAAAGAGTTTGGCGTTTCAATTATTCATAGTTGACAGTATTTATAGGACTTGTACTGTAGAAACTGTTGTGCAGTTCTTCCTCCGATCCACTAGTTGGCAGAAGCGTGTCGATCGCGCAGTAGGAATAAAAATAAAACGCATGTCGCGTTAAATGTGTAAAAGTAAAAAGTGTTTATATATACATATAAAGCACATAAAACAGAAACATTTTGCATTATGGGATGTTCCTCTGAATCATAAATCAGCTCTAAAAAAGCGGTCTGATTCATTTACCTGATGGAAAAAAGCACTAAGACACCAACAAATCCATCAGTTTTCAGAACTTTTTAAAGTAACGAATGTGATCAAGAATAAAGCAGCAGACATGACGCTTAACATTTCAGACACAAAACACAATAGTAGTTAAATTATCATCGTTTTAGGTGAGCTGAATCAGGTGCGTTTGATTAGAAAGAATGTGCAATGTTGCGGATACAGTATCAAAGCTCAAGGTTATCCCATTGTTGCTGAAGGAATGAGGCACGAGTCTGGGAAACACGTAAGTTCAGAAAGATTGAATGTGATTATCGTAAAGTGAACGGACAAAGAACGCAAAGACGATAAAATGGCGCTGCTGCTTGTTTATATACCTGTCACGTGATGCGGTTAATCGCTGGCAGGTGCGCGTGATTACGCCGCTTCGGTATCGACACTTCCGTGTTTGTTTCTGACAATTATTTTTATTAATTTCAACTCATTTTCCACATTTGATTATTTGTCTTTGGTTGGGCTGTGTAACTAATAAGATTAAAATATTAAAAAAAAAAAAAACAACTTAAAAGATTATTATTTAAGGTAACTCTTATTTTGTTTTATCGAAATATTTTAATAAATTATTTAAAAAAACAAAACGTGCGCTTGTAATCGTTAATTAAAAACATTACCCTGCTACCGCACAGATTAATTTATAATATATAAATTTGAATCGATAGAAAATCATTTAATGTCAGGTTTTCCTCTGACTCGAGATACCGCCGTACAGGAAAATAACAGCAATGTAATTCACAGAATTCACCACAAGAGGGCGTTCAGGGTCGAATTTTTAAATCTAGGCTACATTACATATATAATGATATTTTATTAATATTTTGCTGCACGTTCATAAATAAATTAACTGTATTTAATCAATGAAAAATAATTTAATGCATAGAATTTATAACTGCAGAAGGTGGCAGCAATGTAATTCACACAGTTCACCACAGGAGAACATTTAAACTCGAAATTAAAATACATATAAAAATATATTTCTATTAAATAAAGGGAGTAATTTGACAAATGTTTTGCTGATTCACACGGTAATGATCAATTTATTCAATATTAATCGATTAAAATAAATTTAATTCAAGATTTTCCTCTGACTCGAGTTATAGGCCTGTTGAAATAATTAACAGCAGTGTAATTCACACAAGTTTCACACAAGTTCAATTGACTTGCCTTTTTAAAAATGTATTTATTTTATCAAAATATGAGACAGAACTACAATATACTGCGACTGACACAGTTCACGCAAGGACTTTTATCATTTTTTCCCCTAACAATATATTTCCTTTGAAAATACATGTTTGTCAGATGTTTTGATTAGTTTTGTTTAAAATATTTTAATGCGTAGAATTTATAACTGCAGAAGGTAGCACCAATGTAATTCACACAATTCACCACAGGAGGGCGCTCGGTTAAGTTCTTTTGACTGGCATTTTATCAAATCATGAGATAAAACACAACAATTTAAGAGAAATATGCCTTTCATACAAAGAATATTTTTGTGAAAAATAATATTAAATAACTTTTTTTCACTTTTTTCTAATTTTTTTTCCAATAAAAAAAAGGTTTTGCTGCTATACAGAGTAATCAATAATACAGTTCAGTTAATACTACAATTCAGACTAGAATTTAAAATTTATATTACAGATATAAGAATATATTTCTACTAAACAAAATAGGCAATTTGCCAAATGTTTTAATGCTACACTTATAATCCGTTTATAAAAATATATTAAATTATTGCAATAAATCATTGCATTTAATTGAATGTTTTCTTTTGGTGTTATTCATACAACTGGCCACAGGAGGGCGTTCAGGCTCGGATTTTTAAATCTATATTAGTACTGATGTAAGAATATATGGCAGATGTATTTTTACTGCACAGGATCATCAAAAATGTATTAATTAACATTAAGTCAATGCAAGATAATTTAGTGCAAGGTTTTCCTCTGACTCGTTTGCCGTAGAAATAAGTTGGAGATTGTGATGCACACAATTCACCACAGGAGGGCGCTTTTTTCTCTAAAATATGTTATTTTAACAAATCGGGAGATACACGCAGTAATACACAAGAGAATGATACAAATTACACAATGATTTTGTCAATTTTCCCCCTCAGTATATAGTTATATATATGTTTATAATCATTTTTTTAATCAAGATTATTGTAGAATCAGTGTAATTTACACAATTCACCACAGGAGGGCGCTCGGTTAAGTTCTTTTGACTTAAGCTCTTTTAAAATATATTTTATAAAGATATTTTCACAATAATAGGAACATTTTCATGGCTTCGATTAATCAATCATTTATAAAAATAAAAAATAATAATAATAATAATAATTTCAATAAATGCAAAAGAATTTAATGCAAGGTTTTCCTATTTACCACAGGAGGGCGCTTAAACTCGAAATTAAAATACAGGTGTAAAATATATATTTCTACTAAATAAAGCAGTGTAATTCACACACGGTTAAGTTCAATTGACTTGCCTTTTTAAAAATGTATTATTTATTTATTTTAACAAAATATGAGACAGAACAACAATATACAGCGACTGATACAGTTCACGCAAGGACTTTTATCATTTTTCCCCTAACAATATATTTCTTTAGAAAATACATGTTTGTCAGATGTTTTGTGACCGCACAGGACATTCAGTAAGTTATTAAATCATTTCGAATCAATGTGAAATAATTAATGGAAGATTTTACTCGAGATATAGCCGTAGAAGAAAGTAACAGCAATGTAATTCACACAATTCACCACAGGAGGGCGCATTTTCCTCATTTTCCTGTTATTTTAACAAATAATGAGATATATGCAGTAACACATAAGAGAATCATACAATTTACACAATGATTTTGTCATATTTTCCCCTCAGTTTATAGTCATATGTATGTTTATAATTTTAAATCAAGATTATTGTAGAAGCAGTGTAATTCACACAACTCACCACAGGAGGGCGGTCGGTTACGTTCTTTTGACTGGCAAGTTTTAAATATATATATTTTATAAAGATGTTTTTACAATAATAGGAACGTTTTAATTGCATAGAATAATCAAACATTTATATAAAAAATAAATGTAATTTGAATAAATGCAAAATAGTTTAATGCAAGTTTTTCTCGAGATATTTGAGATATAGCCGAAGAAGTAGCAGCGATGTAATTCACACAGTTCACCACAGGAGGGCGCTTAAACTCGAAATTAAAATACAGGAGTAAAAATATATTTCTACTAAATTAAAGGGGGTAATTTGACAGATTTATTTTAACAAAATATGAGACAGAACACAACAATATACAGCGACTGACACAGTTCACTCAAGGACTTTTATCATTTTTCCCCTAACAATATATTTCCTTTGAAAATACATGTTTGTCAGATGTTTTGCGACCGCACAGGACATTCAGTAAGTTATTAAATCATTTTGAAACAAAGCGAAATAATTGATGGAAGATTTTACTCGAGATACAGCAGTAGAAGAAACTAACAGCAATGTAATTCCCACAATTCACCACAGGAGGGCGTTGAGACTCGGAATTGTAAATGTATGTTACAAATATAAGAATATATTTCTACAAAACATAATTTGTCAGATGCTTCCTGCACATGTTCGTAAGTCACAAAATAAATAGTATTTAATCATTTCAAAATAATTTAATTTAAAATAATTGAATGCGTATAATTTATAACTGCAGAAGATAAAAGCAATGTAATTCACAAAATTCACCACAGGAGGGCGCATTTTCCTCTAAAATATATTAACAAATCGGGAGATACAGAACACAACAATATACAGTGACTGATACAGTTCACGCAAGGACTTTTGTCATTTTCCCCCTAACAATATATTTCCTTTGAAAATACATGTTTGTCAGATGTTTTGTGACCGCACAGGACATTCAGTAAGTTATTAAATCATTTTGAAACAACGTGAAATAATTAATGGAAGATTTTACTCGAGATACAGCAGTAGAAAAAAGCAATGTAATTCACACAATTCACCACAGGAGGGCGTTGAGACTCGGATTTCTAAATGTATATTACAAATATAAGAATACATTTCTACAAAATATAGATAGATTTTTGATGCTGCACAGAATAATCAATAATTTATCGAACTAATCTTAATCGATGCAAAATAATGCAAGGTTTGTATGTGGCTCGAGTTATTGACGACGTAGAAAAAAATTGCATTTGTGTAATTCCTGCAGTTCACCACTGGAGGGCGTTCAGACTTTCATTTTAATGTGTTTTACAGATACAATACGAATGTTGCAGCAGTGTAATTTACAAAATTCACCACAGGAGGGCGTTACTCGAATTTTTATGTGTATATGTATGTATTTATTATTTATTTTTTTCTTGCAGACAAGTCCTCCACTGCAAACTCACATCCAGCTCTGACTCCACTGAACATGAACATGATTAATCCCGAATAAATAATTTGTCAAGCATCATAGTCTCCTTTCTGTTTGTCTGCTCTGACTGAGACTCGTTTCATATATATATATATAATTTTAATTTGGACTTCTTATTTGGTCTTTATTGGTCTGGACCTCAAGACTTGGTGTTTTTTTAAAAAATACTAACATGGTTAGGGTTGTTATCTTCATGGTGGAAAATATCCAATTACAATCCTGGATTGGGGAACAAAATTCCTCCAAAAAACAAGTTATGATTAATGATGATCCAGTGGTTTAGTGGTCTGAGTGCCACTCCTTCCCATGGAAAATCCTAGTTCAGATCTTGCTTTTGCGGTGGAAAATGCTTTAGATTCATTGGTTCGGAATATTTAAGACAAAACTCCCCCTAAACAGAACAGTTCAAGCAAACAACCTCCAGTGGATCATGGTTCAGATCTCACTTTTGTGGTGGTTTAGTTTAGTTTTAATGCTTTGAATGATCCATTGAGACAAAATTGCTTCCCCAAAAACAAGCGTCAAACACACCTGTTCGAGTGGTTCAGCGGTCTGCATGTCAGCGTTTGAGTGTTGGTCCTTCACGTGGAAAGCTCTGGTTCAAATCTCAAATTGTTGTTTGTGAAGAATTTCTTTAGTTTCGTTGGTTCTGAATAATTAAGAAGAAAACTGACACCAAAGCTGGAGCGGTGAAGTCCCGGTGGTTCAGCCGTCTGATCATCACTGCTTCATGTGGAGAATCCCGGTTTGAATCAGTCTTTGTTGTAAAAATGCTTTAGTTTCACCAAATAAAAATGCCCCCCAAAAAAAGAGATTTGAGTGTGAATGCTCCAGTGGTTCAGCGGTCTAAGCATTGCTTCTCCAAGTGGAGAATCCTGGTTTGATCCTCACTCTTGACAGTAAAAAGCTTTAATTTCACTGGTTTTGTCCAAAAAAAAGGATATGCCCCCCAAAAAAGAGGTGCAAGCATGACTTCTCCAGTGGCTCAGTGGTCCAAATGTCGTCCCTTAACGTGGAGAATCATGGTTCGAATCTCAATTCTGAGATGGTAAACTCTTTACTTTCATTGGTTCTGAATGATCAATTGAGACAAAACTCTACCAAAACAGAAAAGCTCAAGGAAAGAAGTGGCTCCGCTGTTTGAGTGTTGCTCCTTGATTTGGAGAATCGCGGTACAAATGTATCTTTTGCGGTGGAAGATGCTGAAGCTCTGGTGGTTCAGCGGTTTGAGTGTTGGTCCTTCACGTGGAAAGCTCTGGTTCGAGTCTCAAACAGTTGTTTGTGAAGAATTTCTTTAGTTTCGTTTGTTCTGAATGATTAAGAAGAAAACTGACACAAAAACCAAAGCTGGTTGTGGACGCTCCAGTGGTTCAGCCATCTAAGTTGCTCTTCCAAGTGAAGAATCTCGGTTGGTGCCTCATGCTTTGCAGTAAAAAGCTTTAATTTTATTGGTTTTTGTCCCAAAAAAAAAGGATATGCCCCCAAAAAAAAGCAGTGGAAGTGTGGATGTGCCAGTGGTTCAGCGGTCTAAGTGTTGTTCTTCTATGTGGAGAATCTCGGTTTGATCCTCTCTCTTTGCAGAGAAAAGCTTTAGTTTCACTGGTTTTGTCCAAAAAAAAAAAAAGATATGCCCCCAAAAAAAAAGAACTGCAAGTGTGGGTGCTCCAGTGGTTCAGTGGTCTGAGTGTTGCTCTTCTATGTGGAGAATCCTGGTTCTATCCTCTCCTTGCAGTAAAAAGCTTTAGTTTCACTGATTTTGTCCCAAAAAAAAAGGATATGCCCCCAAAAAAAAGAAGTGGAAGTGTGGATGTGCCAGGTAGCTCAGTGGTTATGAGCATGATCTCCCTGTCGGGAGGTTCCCGGTTCAAAACCGGCCTGGACACTGAAGCGTGGTTGCGTTGTGGAATGGTCACCCGATCAGGATCTGTGACAGGCTGTGGCAGGAGCGATCAGGTCCTGACAGGAGGACGAGAGAAGGTCGGAAACGAAGGGGGGAGGTAATATCCAGCCGCCTCCCCCTGGGGACTTCTGGGACAATAACCAGCCGCGGTTATCTATTACACCAAGATGTCGACTTATATAAAAAAATATCCAGCCGGGAGACTAAGTCGACAATTTTCCACCCATCTTTTCCGGATAACCTGATGCTCCACCTTGACCAGGACTCCTCCTTCACCTTGCTCCACCATCTGCTCATGCACCCCACCTCATATCCAACTGCTCGTTTTCTGGAGATCTGGCCGGGGTTCGAACCAGCAACCTCTTGAACCATGAGGCAGCGCTCATACAAGTGAGCTACAGATCTCTTGGTTTTAGATGTGCTGGAACTTATATTTCACCTTTTAACCTGCATGTGACCTGTGATATCCCACACCATTTCATGATTTCCCAATATGAGTATAAGTAAATGCGATTAGGTCAGGTTAAGTTGCTAAACCGAAGTCTTTCTGTTGGATGATTGAGAATCACTGATACTGACGGCTCACAGAGGGTTTTCAAACATCTCTGTGGGAAATCATGTTTCAGATCTAGACTAACCACTGCCTAAAACAGGTCAAGAGATCGAGAAGATTCAGTATGAATTGGAGGCAGGGCGAGCTGCATCACTTCTCTGCCATTCACAAATCCTCTTTCGTGGCCTCATGGGCCTCCATTATATGCACACTTAAGAATTTCAACGGTAGTAGGTCATCCAGGTACTTTTTGATTACTCTTTTATGAGTACTGTGAATTTGGATACATACTACTCATAACATACTATTTTTCACTTACTATATACCAGGGAAGTATGTGATTTTGGACACAGCCATTGTCTTTTTGAGAACCATGACTTTCCACCTTTGCATAAGTTAACAAGCCCCTTAATTAAGGTTAACGAGAGTGTACGATGCTCTGAATTGACCCTGTGAAGACTAAAACTGATCTGAACGCAGTAAATCGACACAGGACGGGATTCAGGGAGCTGGTTTATTTCATTGCTTCTGGGAGGGTAAACAGACACAGTGATTGAACTGCTTAAACAGAAGTACAGGACTGATAACCTGATAACAACAAAATCATCTCAGCTCACCAACAAACTACCCGTGTTCTTTCCACGTAAGATTATGATTGAATCACACACACACTCAGACACACACATTCAGCTTCTGCAGGGAATAATAAAGCTAATGCACATGTACTCCAGATTGTTTCAATGCTTCTAAAGGGAAAAGTCTTTATGTTCAGGTCCAAATATTGACTACTGAGAGAGAGAGACAGAGAGAGAGAAAGAGAGAGAGAGAGAGAGAGAGAGAGAGAGAGAGAGAGAGAGAGAGAGAGAGAGAGAGAGAGAGAGAGACAGGACAGGTCCAGTCGTACCACTTGAATCATTTGCCTTAATCATTTGCTTTGCTACTTTAAACTTAGAAGCAAAATGCAATTATAGCAACACCATTACAGACCTTAACCCCCCCCCGCCCCATACACACACACATACACCCATAAGACACAATCCAATAAAGGGCATTTGCACTATATCAAATCCAAATTAAACAAAATATGTCATCTCTAGAAAAATCTTCATTCTTGTATGCAAATGTGTTAAGAACGGCTCCAGTCAGTGACACCGCGGTGGAGGAATTGCACTTGTGCAGTCAGCAGAACAGCGACCCTCAGCTCTTCTCGGATTTGCTTTTGCGGATGCGTTTGTATTTGTCGACGTACGCTTTCACCAGGTTGGCCACTTTGTCTGCATTCACCTCGCCACTCTTACTGTGGCACACCTGAGAGAAAGAGCAAAAGTTGTTTTTTTATTTTTATGTTTTTATTATATTTGATTACATAATAGTAATTATAATATAATACATATTTATATTTATTTATTTTATAGTATTTTTTATTTTATAGTATTTTTTTTCTTTTTATTGTTTATATTATATAAAAAATTTATTAATTTTATTTATTTTTTTATTTAATATAATAAAAACAATATAAAATATATATTAAATATATTAAAAAAGAAAAAAAAATATAATAAAATTAAATAATATAAAATAAAAAAAACCAAATATATATAATTATATAATATAAAAATCAAAACAATAAATGTAATATATTATATTATAATTATTATAATGTAATCATACTAAAAACAAGGCTGGTCACTACATTTTCCATCAACAGTGGCAAGATTTCTCATTTGTTTTCCATGCGGAAAAAAAAAAGTTTAGATTTTAGTGTGAATTATATAACCCTATGAATCGACTAAAAATGTAAACTTACTTTTTCCACAGCTTTGCGTACAATCTCTTTATATTCCTCCTTGTTGATTTCATTCCTCTGATAATATGGCTTAATCGCTGTTTTTACCTCATTGATGGCCCGCTCCTGAATCTGCAATTTCTGCTTGAAAGGGAAAAGTGTATTTTAGGAAGTGTAGTGCAGGATATGGACATTATTAACATGGAGGTGTTTGCATGAACGTGAACACTTGCCTTCTCCTTCTTTGAGCTGTCGGCATGGGCCTTACTGTGAGTGGCGGGTTGGGTGGTGGAGGACGGCTGGGCCGCACTGGCCATCCCAACAGGATGAGGCGGCCCTGCAACTACTTTGGTTGGCATGGGTTTGAAAGAACCTTTGCCTGGTACAGAAAAACTGGGCATCACCTGCTGTAAAAATAATTAGCACATATATAAATGCATTTAAAGGGGAATTCACCAAATTAAACATTAAAATTAAAACCTCGACATTTACAATGTTGCTTAATTTTATATTACCAGCACAATCATCTCGAATATAGTGATTTTTTTTTTATTCCAGCTATTTAAAATAATGACATTTTTATAGATTTAGTTTCACTTATCGAGAATAACCCTGGTGCTCACCTGAGATGGGTGGCTTTCAGGCGGTACCGCGGTGAAGCCGCCCTGTTGCACAGGTGGAGGTGGTGGTGGAGGTGGAGGCAGACCCTGCACGGCTATGGATGGGACCTGTAGGAGCGACCCAGTGGGGTGCAACTGTACTGGCACTGGAGGGGGCAAACTGAACTGAGGAGGAGGCTGCAGACCCATGGCTGGAGGTCTCGGCAGCATATGCCCCATGGGGTAACGAAGGACCCCCATCACACCGAGCTGGTGGGGCATCAGGGTGGGGGGTAGGGCTGGCACTGCCTCGGTTGGCAGGGGCGCATTTGGCTCATTCTGTGGGGGATCTGAAATATGGAAAACAGACATGAGAATAAATGTGACCCAAACATATTAAAGGGGAAATTCACCACTGGCAAAATGGGCTTATAATTAAACTTGGCTGTCTTTGTTAATAGAAATGCAAATATCTTTGAAACTGGAGCTACATGACTAGAGAAAAAGAGCTGTGGCATTATCTTCAATACCCATAATGCATTTTTGAAAATCGGCATACTTATGCTTTAAGGACTAGACTAAAGAAATCACACTGATGCGAAAATGACAAACAACTGTCTGTTAACATGTCTATTCAGATTCAACAGATTTTTTTATTTATTTATTTTTTTTTTATGCCAACCAATAACATTTTTAGCCACATTTTTAACACTTTTAGCCACATGTCCAGAGCTGCTGCAGTTACATAAAACAATGCCTAGGTGGCGCTCATGAACAGAGGATTTTTTT
Source organism: Ctenopharyngodon idella (assembly GCF_019924925.1). Lineage (NCBI taxonomy): Eukaryota > Metazoa > Chordata > Actinopteri > Cypriniformes > Xenocyprididae > Ctenopharyngodon > Ctenopharyngodon idella. The sequence continues at coordinate 16,385,920 of NC_067223.1, forward strand.
TAAATAAATGATTAAACTGTTAAAGTTTTATGATTTCAATAGATTAGACATTCTTTTTCATTACTAAGGTTTAAATGTAACCATTAAAGGGAACTGAGAAAAATTCAAGCGAAAAAAAACAACAACAACTACATTTCAGTAAAAATAAAAAAAAAAACCCAACAGATTTTAAGGCCCTAATTTAATGTAATTTTTGTTAACCATTTAAAAATTTGTTGTACAAGTTCCATGATTTCAATTACTTGGACATGCTTTTTGATTACTAAAGTTAAAATGGAATCCTGAAAAAAAAAAAAAAAAAAAAACCCAGAATGAGTAAAAAATAAAATGGAATTTGAGAAAGAATAAAATGGATTTCATAGGGCCCTAAATCCATTATCAAAGAGTTGAAGTGCATTTTCATTCAGCCCATCTGCTGTTTTTTACGCATTGGTCTGAACACACAAATCGTATACGAAAATAGTTTTTGTTGGTGATAAAGACAGACCTGCTTGTTTTGGGACACTTGGTACAGCTTGATCCTCCTCTTGTCTGTTCCAGGTATTGTTGCCGCCTCCTCTGTCCCTGCGCGAGTAGTAGTTCTGCACATCAGCGGGAAGAGTTCGCCGCACGGCCCAGCTCGACGCTGACGACCACCCTGAACGATCCATCGCCGTCTCGCCGCCCTCAGACTCTTTTCTCTTTCCTCCGGCTCTGTTTTCGTTGAAGCGACTATAAGAATCTGTGTTATTTGCTGTCCCTGAGAAAGAAGAACGTTGCCTCCAATTATCTGCTGGCTCGCCCTGTTGGCTGGACGACCAGTGTGCTCCTCCTCTACCGCGTCCGGCGTTCCAGCCACCCCGAGACCAGGACTCTGCAGGTGGATCGCCTCTAGCATCAGTGTCCGGCCAGAGGCTCTCCCTCTCTTTCACCCAGTCCGGGTTCTCGCTCCTGCCTCGATCGGGCGACGCCTCATGAAAGCTGCCGTTGTCGGATGAAACAGGATCTCTTGTTGACAAATGCCCAGGTTTTTCCGCATTGTTCCTCCAGTTGGAATTGCGGAAACCTCGTCCGCCACCCCTGCTCCGCCATCCATCCGTGCCCCAAGAATCCCTCTTGCGAGGAGAGTGGCCGCCATGATCAGCGCGTTCCTGAGACGGGCTCCGGCGTCCGGGTCGGTTTCTGTTCCTTGAACGACTACGTCGCCTGTGACTCCGCTCCCTGCTACGACTACGGCTGCGATTCCGCCGGCCCTCCCGCTCTTCCTCTTGCTGATCGCGGCTCCGAGATGTGGATCGGGTTTTGTGGCTACGGTCCCGTGATCGAGACCTTGACCTGCGTGAGCCTTCATTCTTAGACTCCCTGGTAGGCGACCAAGTGGTCGTAGGCGAGTGAAAGCGAGACCTGCGGGATCGTCCCTCCCGCTCCCTCTTGTCCGAGCCTTTCGCTTCCTTACAGCAGTCAATCTTGGGCTCTTGATCGGCCGTCTGAGCCACATTCACAATGGGATCTATTTCAGGTTCAGCAGCATGGGCTTCACTCTCAGATGCAGGAGAATCACACTCCATGGGAATGAGGTCAGTGTTGTCCTGAGGACTCCTTGCATTAGTGTCCTTAGTTTCTGAATTAGCTTTCTCTCCAAGAACAGACGAACCGGCGATCTGATCCTTTTGGAGAGGTGGAAAGCTACTGGATTCCTGCTTGTTGGCATTGTCTTCCGTGGTGTCAGGCTCCGGTTTTAAATCTGCAACCTCTTGGAGAGTTGGAAGGCTACTCGATTCCTGCTTGTCGGAATCATCTTCTGTGGTCTCAGGCTCCGGTTCCAGATCCGCAATCTCTTGGAGAGGTGGAATGCTACTCGATTCCTGCTTGTCTGAATTGTCTTCCGTGGTGTCAGGCTCTGGATTCAGATCCGCAACCTCTTGGAAAGGTGGAAGGCTTATCGATTCCTCCTTGTCGGCATCGTCTTCCGTGGTGTCAGGCTCCGGTTTCAGAACCGCAATCTGGTCCGAAGTGACCGTAGGAGGTTCAGCTGTTGATTCCACTTGCAGAGATGATTCAACATCCTGGGAATCCGATTGAGACTCTTGCAAATCAGCAGAGGAAAGAGATAGGCAATCTTCCTCCACTATTGGTGGAACATTCACCAATTCAACGGAGTCTGCATCACTTGTCTCCACTTCCTCATCCTCCTTATCTTCTGGTGAAAGTTTCTGATTGTCTTCATCTTCAACCATACTCTCAGTTAGCATTTCTTCTACTATTGCCATTTCCTCTTCCTGGTTATTGGCCTCAGTAGGACTCGTCTCATTCTCCACCTCCATCTTGTCCTCCATATCAAATGGGTCATCAATCTGATCAGAACTTGCTTTCTGGTCTGTTTTTTTTTCCTCAGATTCTGTTTCCTCATTGACTCCATCTTCCTCATGATTCCCAACCTCATCATCCTCATGTTTCTCCACCATCGTCTTCTTCGCACGTCCTTTCCTCTTTGCTCCCGACCTCGGATTGTTCCCCTGCTGTCCCCTGCTCGTAGAAGCATGAGTATCGTTTCTGGTTGGTGGTGTAGAAGAGGTGGCGTCCGAATCTGTCGGTTGCGACTGTGCAGCTGAGGAATCCTCTGCCTCAGTGCGATTGTGTCGAGAGGAACGTCTGGTTGCAACAGCCTCTGCTGGCTTCACAGATGTCTTCGACCCAGAACCCCTGGTTCCCTTTCTCTCCTCACCTTTGGGGCAGGTGACGGCACAAACTACGCCATGAGGAACTAAGAAACACAGGAGACAAAACAAGTTTTAACAAATTGTTAACAAAAACATTATTGTTAACTGAAGTTAAAATATAATTGAGGGAAAAAATGAAACTAAAACTAACTAAACTAAAATGAAATAGACGACTCTGTATCAAGTGAACTCACCGGTGTGTTCAGAAAGCAGCAGATTCAGAGAGGCGGAGACAGCTGACAGAAGCAGGTGTGAGTGGAGTAACACCCTAAGTGTCAATAAACAAGGTTCATAACCCAAAATGCACAAAAAAGCAAATAGCAGCTAAATAATACAAATACTACATTTTAGATTTTCATTTACACCCATAAAACAAAGTACTATAATTGGCCAAAATAAATATATGTAGTTTCAAAACAAAAGCCAAATCAGAATAAAGTCGAACTCCCCTAGTAAACAGGAAGAGATCATCTTAACATCATGCGTGCAATGAGATTCGAACCTGGCGGTTTCAGCAGTTCTTGTTGTTTTTGAGTGCATTATTCATCAGATTCTCAGTAAACAGACACGTTCCTCACCTGGGCACACCTGTAGAGAGGACAGGTACAGAGGCAGGAAGCCATCTGCGTTTTCTCTCTAATCTCCTCCACTGAACGCCATCTGGCCCCTCCTCACAAACATCAACAGATCCTGCCCTACAGCGCAAGACAGAAACAACAAACAAAACACTTTAACCTTCTACAAAGTCTTGATGTTGTTTTTGGGCTCTACTAGAACAGATTTTCCTGCTTGACTGTTCATTATTTTCCTCATATTCTCCATTGTTGCAGCTCCTCTCTTCCCAGTCTGTCAGTAATGCTTTGTTTAGTTCCTGTCTCTATGAAGCCCCTCCTTCTGAAAAGCACAATGTGCTCTGATTGGTCAGCTGGAGCAGTGTGTTGTGATTGGTCAAGCGCTTCGAGCGTGTTTTGGAAATGTCCCGCCCCTTACCATAACCACCAGTTTCAACAGACTACTAACTTATTTTGGCCGGTAATTATTGAAATGAGGAATATTGTGTTCGTTCCCGGAAGAAAACTCAAGACTACAATGGAGGCGTTTCAGCGAGTTCAGAAACTGACACTGATATAGAGAATAACTCCCGCTGGAGGGACTTTGCAGATCTTTTTCATGCACAAACAGCAACATTACACACTAAAGAAAGATAATAGGTCCATCCAAGAGACACTGTTCAGTTAAAAAAGAAACAGAAGGCACATGATGTTCTGCCGTCAGGTCAGTGTGCACTTACATGATCTGCGTCAGCGTGCCGAAAGTGGCTCCCTGCTGGCTGGGCAGTGATGGGTGAAAATGCTGAGTGAGCAGAAGAGAGTGGCATGAGTCTCCCCTCACCTGCACACATAAACGCTGCTTAACACCTCCTGTTTTATTCATACGCAATAAATGAGACCAAACGGAGGAATACATTAGTCCAATACTAACCTTTCTGTTTTTATCGATAGATGCATCCGAGTCACCTGGCGGGGAATAAAAGACATTTATTTTGGAAAGCTCTTAAATTGCTAAACATATATCAGTTATATAGAGCTCAACGCCGCAACAAACTATTGAAAAAAAAATCTGAGTAAAAAGCTCTTACACCTCAAACCAGAGCTGCACGATTCTGGATGAATTGAGAATCATGATTTTTTTGTTTGTTTGTTTGATTTGTTTAAAATAGAGATCACAATTCACCCACGACTTGTTTAGACAACTAAACAAAATAACATGTAATTTACTAGAGGTTCTGACAAAATGTTAATTGCTGCAGAATATTTTATTAATTTGAATTTATTTTTAAAAAAATCTGTTTGCTTGAATAATTCAATGACTCACTCATAAAGTCTTAACTTGTTTCACTACTGGATGAATCAGTGTTGAATAAATGATTCAGTGACTCGCTCAAAGACTTCACCTGTTTCTTTCATTACTGGATGAATCAGCGTTGAATGAATGATTCAATGACTCACTCACATTAGGCTTGTTTGAGATGCATTGGCGCAGCGCAGACTGATCGGCGTATGACATTAATGTACCATGAGAGCGATTCAAAAGCATAAGGAGTCGTTTGCTCTCTAATCTCGCGGTATTTTGATGTCATTCACCAATCAGCCTGTGCTGCGCTGATGCATCTCGAACGAGCTTAGAGATTTGTTTCATTACTGGATGAATCAGCATTGAATGAACGATTCAATGACTCATTCATAAAGACTTCACTTGTTTGTTTCATTACTGGATTAATCAGCGTTGAATGAATGATTCAATGACTCAGTCATAAAGACTTCACTAGTTTAATTACTGGACGAATCAGCGTTTTTGAACGAATCTCTTGAATGAACGATTCAATGACAAATACAGTTTTTAACAGTGACTTTTCGCCACCTACTGGTGTAACGATGCAACGGATACAATCTTCATTTGAAGTTACTTTCAAAGGTTGATTTATTCTATTTTTTTAATGGTTAATCATGCAGCTCTACCTCAAACATAATCTAATGCGAGTCGTTTCAACAGGCAATATTCTTGTTTATGCAACTTGATCTCCCGACAACATCTGTGGCAATTTCAACAGGTCTCTAACTTTGTGAAAAAGAAGTGAAAACACTTATATATATATTGTGCAGTACCAGAATAAAACAAAAAAGAATTTTCTTTTGCAACATACACGTTACATATACCAATACTTCAAGATTTCAAGTTGAAATTCACATTAATGGCAATTTATGTTCATGTTTATTCCTAATAAAGCATTAAAGCATATTATTAAGTCCAAAGTACTTTCCGTTCAATCAAGAGAACTTAAGTTGAATTTAACCTGGAAAAAATGTTTCATATTGAAATATAACATAAGCACCTTATGAATAAGTCAAGAATCAATATTTAAGCACATACCTTCTCTGTGGCATTTCTGTTTGGCATTAGCTCTTTTCTCTTGCGTTCTTTCCAGAGTTTCTGTCTCTGCCCTGTTAACGACACAATTAACTATTAAAAAAATCAGATGAACAGCAAAATGAACATATGCAAATGCAGCCACGCAGCACTTACACAGAGACACGGCGCATCCGTTGACCATCCTGACTGCAGCATGCGCGCAGCTCTGACAGTCTGAGCGCCTTCACAGGAAGCTGAAACACAGAGGAGAAGATCGGCTGAGTTTCATCAGGAATCAGAGGCTCTTACAGAGACATACAGGACATCAGGAGGACATCTGACCTTGATGCACTGCTGCGAGGAGCCCTGCAGGTAGATCGCACTGAAGGGTCTGCGGTCCACTGGGCAGGACTGAACCATCTGTAGTCCATCACACACATCATCACACATTACAGTATGCAATATATATTTCCTGGGTAGTATGCAGATCATACAGGCTGTTAAAGCTGTCACTGATCTATAAATATTAGGGGTGTTGCGGTACATGTATTCATCCCGAACCGTGCGGTATGGATGTCACAGATCGGTTCATGGAGTCAGACGATGAATACAGTCAGTTACAGGTAGTGCCACTAGGTAGTGCACACACGTCGACTGCGTCTTTCTGCGCTTATGAACAAAGGAGAATACTTTGAAAGGCTCGCACATTCAACTGTGCGAGAAACGGAGCGGAACGCAGAAAATTAAGTATAGGAGGGTTGGTCTTAAGCTTTGAATGTTTAAATAGTTTGAATAGTTGGACCTAATGCACAAGATTTATTTTTCATTATTCAATGTATCTGTACTTCTATAACACAAGATGCTTTTTAGTTTTGTATCTGATTGTGACCAAATACCTTTTGTTTTTTTATCACCCTGCAAAAAAATATGACCTATGTGTATTCTGTTTAATGCTTAGTGCTTAAAGGGTTAGTTCACCCAAAAATGAAAATAATGTCATTTATTACTCACCCTCATGCCGTTCTACACCCGTAAGACCTTCGTTAATCTTCAGAACGCAAATTAAGATATTTTTGTTGAAATCCGATGGCTCAGTGAGGCCTCCATAGCCAGCAATGACATTTCCTCTCTCAAGATCCATTAATGTACTAAAAACATATTTAAATCAGTTCATGTGAGTACAGTGGTTCAATATTAATATTATAAAGCGATGAGAATATTTTTGGTGCACCAAAAAAACAAAATAACGACTTATATAGCGACGACTTATATAGCGACTTATACAGTGATGGCCAATTTCTGCTTCAAGGAAGCTTTGGAGCGTTATAAATCAGTGTGTCGAATCATGATTCGGATCACGTGTCATACCGCCAAACTGCTGAAATCACGTTACTTTGGCGCTCTGAACCGCTGATTCATAACGCTCCGAAGCTTCCTGAAGCAGTGTTTTGAAATCTGTCATTATTTTGTTTTTTTGGCGCACCAAAAATATTCTCATCGCTTTATAATATTAATATTGAACCACTGTACTCACATGAACTGATTTGAATATGTTTTTAGTACATTAATGGATCTTGAGAGAGGAAATGTCATTGCTGGCTATGCAGGCCTCACTGAGCCATCGGATTTCAACAAAAATATCTTAATTTGCGTTCTGAAGGTTAACAAAGGTCTTACGGGTGTGGAACGGGAGGGTGAGTAATAAATGACATTGTTTTCATTTTTGGGTGAACTAACCCTTTAATACACAAAAGTAGGCTGTACTGTACTAACTAAGGGACTGAATGCTGCTGGGTGGAACAAACTGTGATTCGTACTACAGTCTGTTCAAAATAAATGAAAAGAAACCTAGCATTGTGGATTTGTTCCTTTGTCCGGTGATACTTTAGTTTAGGGTCCAATTTTCACTATTAACTAGTTGCTTATTAGTATGCGTATTACTAGAATACTAGCTGTTTATTAGTACTTATATAAAGCACATATTAATGCCCTATTCTGCATGACCGTATTCTACATCCCATAATCCTACCTTATTAACAACTACCTTACTAAATATTATTAAGCAGTAATTAGGGGTTTATTGAGGCAAAAGTCATAGTTAATTGTGAGACTAAAGTATGACCATTTTTCCTATTGTACAGAAATCGCACCAAAACATGACCCCAAAACCAAGGTACGTACCGAACTGTGACTTCTGTGTACCGTTACACCTTTATATTCACCAAGGCAGCACTTAATTTAAAAATAAAAATAAATAAATAAAATTAAAAATTAACTTTAGATTAAAATAAATAAATTATACAAAAATAGATTTAATGTAAATAAATGCACGAGTGAATACATAAATAAATAAATAATAAAGTATCTAACAGTATAGTACTATAATGAGTAAAAAAAAAAAATTGCGTAACGATGTAAACTTAAGACTTTCAAAATAGTATTTAAACATGTTTCTAGAAATAACTTTTCACACATATGCCACCTTAAACATATGCCACCTTAAAATTTTGCTGCTTAATATTTTTGTGATTTTTTTTAATTCATTTTTAAGGATTCTTTGATAAATAGAAAGTTCAAAAGAACTGCTTTTTTATTTTAAACGGAAATCTTTATAAATTTATCTACATTATCTATATAATCTATCTTCGTAGATTATAAATGTTTTTACTGTCACTTGTGATTAATTTGATGTGTCCTTGCTAAATAAAAATATTTCTTTCTTTCCACTTAAAAAAATAAATAAATCTTTTGAATGGTGCTTAAGAAATGTTTCTTGAGCAGCAAATCAGCATATTAGAATGATTTCTGAGCGATCATGTGACACTGAAGTCTGGAGTAATGATGCTGAAAATTCAGACCAGTAATTTATGTGTGTATATATATATATATATATATATTATATACACACAGACACACACAAATAGAGTATGTGGAAGTGTTTTATATTCGACAGCTGACCTGAGCCCAGCGGAGGATGCAGGCCGAGCAGTAGACGTGTCTGCAGCAGTCCGGTACGGCTCTATCCGTCCGTCTGGGACGGTTCAGACAGATCGGGCACCGCTGATCCTCCTCATCCTCCAAACTTCCCTCTGAGTTCTGCCCACCTGAAAAATCACAAACTAAATTTTATTAAAAAGCTTCTACAAAATGCAACCACAATAAAACATGCAGTGCATTCCAGTCAAATTCAACAACTCAGTCCATAAGCCCTGTTCACTTTAGTGTGTGTGTGAAGTAGATGAGCATAAAGCCCCACTCACCCTTTCCTGGCCCCTCTTGCATCTTTGGCTCCGGGTCACAGCAGCTCCGAGCCCTGATTTACTATACCAACACATTTAAAGAAGAAACATAATAAAGTACAATTCAGATACATGAACATCATCATAATGACAGCGTAACTCTGTCACTGTGTCTTTATTTGCTCTGTTTATTTACTCCCTCTCTCGGTCTCAGCACAGCTGAAGTTTGAGTTGTTCATTAGCAGTCTTTAGAGATAACAGAGGCCTTTAGAGCGTGTTATACTCATTTAAATCCGTCCCACATGAATAATCCGTAAGAATAACACACCTAGACACATACAGAGATGTTTACATGTCCCGTTTATAAGTTCAGACTCTTGTTTATCAGTGTGACGCGGCTAGCTGTGTTAGCATCTGCTGTCATTAGCGCACTCACCTCCGCGCACGTCGCTCCACGGGCTTCAGATCATATAATAGCACGCAGGACGGTCCTTAGCGCAAAAACATACACTTTTCGTGCACTTTCATGAGCACTTGAGCTCGTATTTCCGATAGATTTAAAGGCGCCCGGCCACATGTGGGTCAGAGACTGCAGTTCCGCCTCTTCACCGCTGTGGGGCGCTGCGACGGGGCATGATGGGAGACTCACCGCGTCATCACGTAGGGTTTAAGGTTCGCGGAAGTAAAATTCAGTAGAACGGCGGATGCTGAACGTTATTCTGAAAAATAAAAAAAATCCACCAGAGGACGCTCCTTTTAAAAGTTTTAGAAACCCGTTTTCAATTAACATTAAACAAAATTATTAAAAACGTCACACACCCACAAAAAAAAAAGAACAAAGACGAATAAAACGAAAAAAATATGGAAGCCAACTTCCGTCAAAAAATAATGCTTTTGTAAATCATAATAATTACATAAAAGTCAAATTTCTGACATACTAAGTCATATATATAAGATGAAAGTCGGAATTGTGACTTTAAAAGCCATACTAATGAGATAAAAAGTCATAATTACGACAAAGACTTTTTAATCTCATCATTATGACTTAGTATGTCAGAACTATGACTTATTATTTCGTAATTTCGACTTTTTATGTCATAATTAAAATTTTAAATTATAAATAGAGCAGATTGGTTCCTTAAACATAAATGACTGAATATCTGACCAATGAGAGATTACGTCGCTGCGCAGTGATCCTCCTCTATGGGGACCATTATTATGTTTATGATGGGGACGTTTAGTTCTTCTTTAGTTTCTTTTCTACCGAATAATCTTTCTAACGTTCGTTGACCTCGAAGCGAGTGTCCGTCATATTAAGAGTGTGATTAAAGAGTAAATGTGATTACTGATGCCAGCTTAAAGTCTTAAGTCTTTCAGTTCGAAAGATTGAGTGATAACACTTTATAATACAAACTATATATCAAAACAGCCAAAATAGCGATTTCGGTTATGTAACGGAAGAACAACTTTCGTGCAGTAGAAAAACGATCCAGCAGAGGGAGACATTGTCTGTAGACGCAAACAGAAGACCCAGTTCTGTTTTCTGTACATTATCACAAATCCTTTGTCAAACTTACACTTATATTTAAAAATGTCTGTTTAAATAAATTCATTTTTAATAATATACATTTTATCATATACATATTATTATGAATACATAATATTAGGTTTCTTTTAAGCCTCATTATGTAACACCACTGACAAAACCACATCATTCAATTAAAAATAAATGTTGTGTTTAATACCCTGAAATATTTATTGTGACCTTCTATTATATATATATATATATATATATATATATATATAGAAAAAAGTCAGCATTTAAAAAAATGAACATTTTTAATAATTTTTTTTTTTTTACATTTACATTTAACTCATTATGTGCAATACCACTGACAAAACATGTCATTAAATGAAAAATAAATGTCATCTTAACTTCCTAAAATGTTTAGTATGACCTTGTATTAAACTAAGAAGATAAATTAATATTATTTGTATTTGTGAAGAATTCAAAATCATTTGTTTCACAGAATGCTGTATGCTGTTCAGAACAATACATTTATATATATATATAGGGTTCTTTTAACTCTCATTATGTGTAACAGCACTTCATTAAATTAAAAATAAATGTGATTTATTTCTCTACAATAAGTCAATGACACATGAATGGGTTATCTTGAACCTTTAATAGACATTAATTACATGATATACATAGTGTTTCATTGAAACAAGAGCGTATCATTCGCAGGAATGGCCTCTTGTACATGAGGAGCGCTTCACCCCTCTCGACTTCGACTACAGCATTTAGTAGTAATGTAAAAGGTGTGTGTGTGTGTGTGTCGGGGCTGAACCTTGCGCTCAGTTTGACATTCACAGCCAGATGAAGAGGGGCCGATCAGGGCCCCGACACACACCGAGGGACATCTAAAGCCATTTTCATATTTTAAACATATTGAGCAAAATTGAAGAAAAAGAAAAAAAAAAGGGAAAAAAAAGAAGAAGAAATGACAGCATATATACACTTCATTTTGTGGTATATACACATATATACAATATATATATATATTTATATATATATATATATATATATATATATATAAATATAGTAAAATAGATTACATTACACTGATGTTTTTCCATAAATAACGGCTGGAGAGTAACAGGTTGGATGACACATGAGGTTTAGCTGTTGGAAGCACAGTAAGGTGTGTGTGTGTGTGAGTGTGTGTGTGACTGTGGTCATGTGACCTATCAATTCAACACACTAATAACGGTTGATTAGTGAACGACACACACTCCCCGTCTGTCTGTCTGTCTCTCGTTCAAGCTGCCGATGGCAAACACTGAAATGGTAAGTCAAGTTAAACACTAACGGTCTCATTTCTCCTCAGCAACAACGTTCTGCCATTTGATTCAGTGTGTCACAAATGACAATCACACCATGAAGCTTTAAAGTCAACGTGAAACACATTAGCGACTCATTCTACTTCCATAATGTACCGTGAAACAGGATATTCAACTCTTATCATTATTCACTATTATTGTCGTAACCTTCAGTTTATTAAATAAGATTTTTAGAGTCTAAAACAACGATTAAATAGTTATTTGACTAGTGGTAAACATCATTTTGATGTGACGTCAGTTGAACAGTGATTTCAGATTTCAGATAACGTGCAATGATGAATCGCTGCAAAAAAAAAGTATTTTAGTCTGGTTTTCCAATGCAAATATCAAACCGTTAAGTATGTTTTTAATGAAATGTATCAGAATGAAGTGAGTTTAAGCTTAAAACAAGAACAAATATCAGCCAGTGGCATCAGAAAAATAACCTTAATTAACAAACTTAACAAGATTATTTTTCTGATAGTTTAAAAACCCACTTAATTCTGATGCATTTTTCAGTAAATAAGACTTAATATCTTCAGTCATTTTGCTTCTAGAGTTAATGTAGCTTGATTTACGAATGTTTAGATATTTGTGCTGGAAAACAAGACAGAAACACTGAGTAGGAAATTCATTTTTTGCAGAGTAGAACATGAGATGGTGTTGACTTTAAAGCCCTTCGCAGTCATCTGGGTTTAAATAAGTTACAGTAAATTCATTCAGCCGTTCCACCTGCCTGAAATCAACAACTACCGATCAATATTTGTTCATTAGTAGATCTACACGACAGGTAAAGGTGACTCAAGTAGTACAGTATAAATGGCATTGTAACAAATGCATTTAAAGCACAGCCAAAATGTGCGAAATTACAGTTTTTTTCACATGTGCTGAAAAAGATTAAGTGCTTTTCCACATACAAACACCGATATTTTTGGCAAAGGTGCGAACAGATGTCGAAGACAAGTCTCCGTTCGCTGTTGATGGTGAAATCAGTACAGTTTTGGTTGCGAGTACTAAACCTGAAAACGGTGAATAATGCACACGCTCCTGTGCGACGTACCACCGAAACTCAGCTGTACCGGAAGAACAACACAAAAAAGGAAAGCAAATCGACAACAAAAACTGAAGAAAAAAAAAGAAGCACAACAATACGAGTGGATCACCATCTGTGTGGCCTAACAGCATACTGTACAAAGTTCAGGACATTCTTTCAGAATGGGATGTTTGTCTTTGCTCTGCGCTGAAATTAGAGCAGCTTCTTCTAGTTCTCAGTTGCAGAGTCAGCGGATCGGCTCCGCCCCCTTCTGCCTGACGATTAGCATTAGGACACGCCCACTAGTGGCCGTCGGAGTGGTCGTCTGAAGATCCTGCGTTGTGGATCCAGTCCAGGATGATCAAAACCATGCTGCAGATCATCACTATGATGCCCATGATGAGGAACAACAACGCCTGAGGAGAACGAGAGTGTGATGAGACATACTGAGTCTATCGTCCTTAAGAACACACACAGATGGACAGATGGACACGGATCTCTTACCCCGATCTTCTGGACAGATTTCATGGACTCCTTCTTCACTAGTTTGATGTAGAAGGCCGAAGGCAGGATGAAGATGAGCATAGCAGCAGCGGACGCACCTACAGAGAGATGGAAAACATTAAAATCTTAACTGAAATAAAATATAAAAAACGTATTTTAGTTAGATAGATAATAGATAGATAGATGATGCTAATGAAGTACTAATGAAGTACTAAAATAACTCAAATGGAAATAAAAATTAATAAAAACTATACTGTAAAATTTTTTTTAAAAGTTGTAAATAGAATTGTAAAATAAACATTAATTGAAATAAAATAGAAAAAATAATTTTTCAAAGTTGCAAATAAAACAAAAAATTCTGGAGTATGTTTTATAGAAGAAAATCCATTTCAGTCTTTCTACTTTAAAATTTTGTTTATTTCAATGTTATGTGCCATTTCTTTGTAATTATTTGTGAAATTTACTTGCAACGTCTGAGTGAAAATTGCTCAAATTGTATCAAAGTAAATCCTACACCATTTTTTTTGTCTATATAGATGTACAAAAAAAAAACGAATAAACAAAAAACACACAACGAAATTACTAAAACTTCAAAATAATGCTAAAAATCAAAATAGTATATTAATGATACTAAAACGACACAAGCTGTGACATCACATCCTGTGTCCCACCTACCGATAAATCCAAAAATGTCTCTGATGGTGGGAACAAAGATGACAAGGATGTTGACGCAGACCAGCAGGGCGACGGTGATGCAGATGTGACGCGGCCAGCTGAAGTCTTTAGAGGCGCCGAGGAGATGGTTGACTGAGGTGCGGATCTGAAACATTGAAGAAACCTTCGATCAACACACCTGCAACGTTTCTGTGTGCTTCAAGACCTGCGAATGTGCAGAAATACTCACTGGGAAGAGAACCACGGGCACGGTCAGCGTCACGGCGGTCAGGACGGCGAAACGCACGATCAGAAGCACCAAGTCAACACTGTAGACCTTTGAGTAAGTGTGCAGGAGCTCGGGTTCAACGGCCTCTGTGAAACACAAAACAAGCTCTTACTTCAAACACACTTCAAACTGCACTATGAATTATTATTTTATTTTACAGTTTTTATGAATATGATGTTTATAGTTTATAATTTCATTTTTGTTTTAGTAATTTTGTTGTGTTTTTGGCCTTTTTGTATATGTTTGTAAATGTATATGTTTTAGTTCATTAAGGAAAATGTTTCATATGGTTTTAGTAACCCTACTCTGAATGATGAAAAACCCATTTTATTGTCAACAAGTTGTGTTATAACTTTGTCCAGAACATCAAACAATTCATCCCACAAAAATGTTTATTTTTCCTTCGCTGAGTCTGAGAAATCCCTCCGTTGCATAACATTTCCTGTCTATCAGCTGCAGCAAACAGCTGAACGTCTCTCACTCTTTCCCAAAACCTATGGAACACACTGGTTCACCGCTGGCCTTCTGCCGGCTCAATCCGGAGCGTTTTAATGGACACACCTCCGTTTAAAACAAACAGCCTCACTGTACATTTTAACCCAGTATCGGACTATCAAATGTGTCGTAACGTGTTTTGGAAGCCGTTCAGGCTCGGATGTGGCCGTGCGTCTGTGTTTTGCTCACCGTTGAAGGTCAGGTATCCGAACAGAGCAGCCAACAGATACATCACAAACATTCCCAGAAACGACACATTCGCAACGTTCTGCATATTCTTTCGGGAACGACTGCAGATGGAAAGTTAGAGAAAGAGTTAGTTTTTTAAAGGGCGCCTTTTGACTTAGCTTTTCCATGATTTATTCTTGATTACTATAAATCATTTTACAGAGGCTGAACTACTACAGAGGTTTTACTATTATCAAAACTTTGTAAAAGGGCATAATAGGTCCTAAATGTTACTCACTCTTTGAGCTCCTCGTACATGGGCAGGATAGCCGGGTGGCACACAAACGCAAAGGTCAAAATGGGAACTGCATACACAGTCTAAGGTAAAACAATAAAGTTAGATCAGCGCACACTCCTCACACTCAAATGCAAATATCTGAATGCAAATATCAGCCTCGTACCTGTGAGTTAAAGACGAAGTACTTGGGTTTGCAGGACTCTTCTTCAGTAGTGTTGACCTGCGGTTGAGAGACGTTCACTGTGATGTTAATGAAGTTCTCGGGTAGTGGACAGGGGATCTGGAACTTCTTGTAGATCACCTGAAGAACAAAAGCAGGAGGGAACGTCTCATCAGACTAACAATAGCAGCTCTTGCTCTCATTTGCATGTTTTTTTATATGTATGTTAAACAGGAGCATTTTATGATCATTTTATCTCAGTACTCACCACAATGACGAAGAACACCATACACAACAAAGAGAAACCGCTAGTGTATCCAAGATAACCTGAAAATAAACACAAACCAAGAGGATCAGCACAAAACACACTAAATACAAACATCTTCAGTCACGTCATATTTTATATATATCATTTTTCTAAAATTTAGTTACATTTATTTTTATATTTTTTTATTTAGAATTTAACATTTTAATAATAATAATAATAATAATAATTATTATTATTATATTAATTATAATAAAATGGTATTTATTATTTTATTCACAATTGTATTTATTTTTAATTATTACAAACATTTCACCCTCATATTATTTATATAATTTTTCTAAAATTGTATTATATTTATTTTTATAATAACCGTATTTATTTATAATTTACCTTTAATAATAATAGTAATAATAACTTATAATAATTACATAAATTATAAATTATTTACATTTATATAAATTATTAAATTATTAAACTTAATAAAATTACATAAATTTATTATTTTAATAACTATTCCCCCTCATATATATTTGTTCTACAATTTTATTTACTTATTTATATTAATTTCTAATTTATCATTTTACAATTTTTATAATAATAACAAGAAATTATAATAATTATATTATAATATTATTTTCATATTTTTATGTTATTAATCATTTAATTTATCAAAACAATTTCATATTTCATATATATATATATAAACTTTTTCCCCCTCATATATATTTGTTCTACAATTTTATTTTATTAATTTTTAATTTATCATTTTACCATTTTTATAATAATAACAAAAAATTATAATAATAATTATATTCTAATAATATTATTTTTAATATTATTTAATTTTATAATTATATTTTTATTTTTTATATATATATATATATATATATATATATATATATATATACAATTTTTCTATTTTATTTTATAATAATTTTAGGTTAAACTTTATCTTAACATGTTTATGTTACAGTGTAATTATACATTTAAGTACTGAGTAATAATAATTAACTACATGCATTTTCTATAGGGTTAAGGTTAGGATTAGAGTTAGTTGCATGTAATTATACACAATTTATAGTAATTACTATAGTAACTACATGTAAAATGTGTGACAAGGAGATTGTAAAATAAAGCGTTACCTAATTTTAATCAAATTTATCTTAATATTCTTTGTGCAAAATATAATCCCTTATTTATTCTGGGGTAAATTCTAGTTTTGTGAGTTTCACTCTCCTGTGAAAACACTTACCCAGGTTTTTAAGCAGCGAGAGTGGCAGTATAATGCTGACGGTGACTAGGAGAACCAGATAATCTCCATTAGTGTACCACGCACTGCAAAACAAAACACACCACAAAGATCAAAATTAGTGCTGAGGAAATGACACGCAGCTGTTCTGCTACATCCTGTTTCCAAGCAACACACTGTGAGAGTGTTTGCGGTGTTTCAGTTCTGTCTGGGGCCGTGTATCATGTTGTTTTGTGTGCAGGGGCCTTTAAGCTCCATGTAGGGGTCTGAATCTTTCATGTCAGTGTTTGTTGTATTAGGTCACTGTCACAAAGCTCTCAATTGACGTCTTTGAACAGACGTTCAGACCCCCCCGGCTGGACAGCTGTACAATGAAGCGCTCACACTGTTCTAACCAGTGCTGAAAAACATTCCAGAGCAAAAACAACAACAGCAGCCTGTGAAATCTTACTTGTCATTGGATTCTAAGAAGGCCTTAATGACGATGGGCAGCTCGTACTTCACGATGTAGAGGTAGCTCGCCATTGCTGGGATTGAAACAGAGTTTAAAAATGCTTTAGTGCCTTAAACAAAACCAAACTCAGTGTTATCTGCATGTTCACACTGCTGGTCATACCTCCAAAGTTCTGCATGGTGATAGAGCAGGATGCTGCCAGTTTGCCTGGAATCCCGAACGCTTTGTACCCCAGCTGTTCGTACACCAGAGAACCTGAATAGAGGAGATCAGAGTGTTAAAACTCATACTTATCACAGTTAAAAATAGAAACATGTTCACAGTATCACAGAGAGCAGCTAACCTCCTTCATTGGCCGTTTTGAGCAGCAAATGGACCGAGTACAGGGAGAAAATGGCCACGGCAACCAGCAGGATCCTACAGAAATGAACAAAAACCATGAACACCGAAAGTAAAGCTAACAATAAAACAAACAGAACTTGAACCGCATTTGATTAGATGGTTAAAAGTGTTGCATTTTCATCAAAGATTTCATTGTGTGCACAGAAAGACCTAGAATATCCCAGCTAACAGGGAACATTCTGGCAAGGTTCTCTCAAAGTTATGAACAAACGTTCTTCCAGTAACGTTAATAGAACGTTCATTCAATGTTATCTGGTCTTTAATAATGTTCTCAGAACGTTAGCACAAAAAACATTATCAATACATCAATTATGGAACGTTCTTTTTCTGAAACGTTCTGATAAGTTTTTTAAATGTTACTACTTCTGGAATGTTCAGAGAAAGTTTTGAAAGTTCTGAGAATGGAAATGTTAGCGAAAGGTTCTTAAAACATTTTTGTTAGCTGGGATGCATTAAGAAAAACAGAAAGCTCATGTTAACTTTAGATGTTAAATGAGTTGTCTATGTAGACAAAATGACCTCAACTTAAACCTAAAGTTTGCTCACCCGACAACTGGACATAATGGACTCTCTGTAATGCCTCATGTTACGAACACACACACACACACACACGCAGAGGGAGGTGACTATGGATTAGACCTGATTATATCCTCACACACTCATTCATTCCACTGTCTGCAGCTCACTTGATCCCATTATAACCTGCGTGACCTTCAGTAGATTTCCATTTCACATGTCTGGAGCTGAACATCACATCTTTACTATTTAACCCGTTCTTTAAGCAAACAGTAAAGCTTTCCCTCCAGACACTTCAATTAAACCAGCCATGCCCATTTATTTCAATAAATTTTATGTTTTAAACTCAAATGATTGGGATTATATTGTCCACCCTGATTTATCAGTCACTGGAAATCCCATTTTGGTTAACCAAGGAATCATTTGAGTAATTCTTTGATGGATGATTTGGCATTCAGACAGATTAAAAATGCAGCATCCATCACTTTTACATAACCAGCAGAAACTCACACACGGCTTTGTTTGTAAACACTAAGAAGCACCACGACTTCCTTTTACCTCCTTGATCACAGTCAAACTGATTTACTACAGTAGATTTACACCTACCAGAATCTATGGGCAAATTGCTGGACTCATTAATGGCATTAATTATCCTAATCAGGTAATTGTGTACATACTTTCAGCTAACAGAAATATGTTCTAAGAACATTTTGCTAACATTTCCATTAAGTTATGAAAATGTTTTTTCTTTCAAAAATCATCCAGCTTTTTAAAAACGTTTGGTTATGCAAACATTCCATTTGATCATTCTGCAAACATTATAGGAATGTTACTTTCGAATGTTCTCTGAACATTCCGAAACAAGAAGTAACATTTAAAAAACAAACTAGAAAAGTGGATGGTAACCAGATCTGGTATCATCTCATGCAAATGTGCATGTAAATGTTTAAAACTGAGGTTTTTTGTCAGTTCTTCATTTCGCACTACAGAAGCACCTCAATACTCACACAAACAAGGCGATGCCAGTATTAGCCATGGCATAGGAAAGTCCCAGTATTCCACTTCCCATGATGGCATTGCCCAAGTTAAACACTGACATTCCGAACGTCGCCGAGCCTTGGGTCTGAAAAACAAGAACAGCGAGATTTATAATGTGATGTTTAACTTCAGAATCTGAAACCTCTTAGACCAGATGAACCACTTACATATTCAGCTTCATATTTCTTCTTGCCCAAGTGATGATCAGACAGGAAGTTCTGACTTTCAGCGTCCACGTCGGTATATTGCAGTCTGTAATCACATCAATGCATTAGATAATGTTTTATTTTATCTAAGGAATGATTTATTAGCTAATAGTGACTTGTCCAGGTCAAATTAAGCAGGTTTTACCCGTTGAAGGGGACTTTGGTGGGACAGTCCTGATAACTTGTGTATTCGTTGCTGTTGGAACTACTGCTGTCCACCTCTGGAGTGATGTTAAAACGACTCATCTTTGTATTTGCAAGGGCGTTGCTCATTCTGTAATAAAAACAATGAAATAGTCTCATTATTTTATATATATTAGAACAGCACACAATAAAGACCATTACATAAACACCTTGACAAAACAGGAAACAATGGTGTTCACAGGAAAACTTGTCCCCAGATAACGACCGTCAATGCACGCACCTTTCCTGTAAAATGCGCTACCCCACGTGTTTTATTATGTTTATGTTTTATTTTATCTAAGAGATGACTTGTTAGCTAATAGTGACTTGTCTATAACTTAAATGAAGCATGTTTTACTCGGTGAAGGGGACTGATAACTTGTGTATTTGTTGCAGTTGAAACTACTGTCCATCTCTGGATCGAAGTCAAAATGACTCATCTTTGTATTTGCAGGGGCTTTGTTCAGTCTGTAATTAAAAACAATGAAATAGTCTCCTTATTTTGTAAGGATTTAGGTTTAGCTTGAACATTGTGGGTTGGGATCCCACCAATGAGGCTTTAAATTTTTGACTGATATTGTTAAGGAACATTCACACTTGTTTTATTATGTTTATGTTTTATTTTATATAAGGGATGACTTATTAGCTAATAGTGACTTGTCTATATGTTAAATGAAGCATGTTTTACCCGGTGAAGGGGACTCTGGTGGGACCGTACTCGTTGCTGTTGGAACTGGTGTCCATGTCTGGAGCGTAGTCAAAACGACTCATGTTTGTATTTGCATCGGCTTTGTTCAGTCTATAATTAAAAACAATAAAACAGTCTCCTTATTTTGTAAGGATTTAGGTTTAGCTTAAACACTCTGGGTTGGGATCCCACCCATGAGGCTTTACATTTTTTATTAAGAAATTCTTAGGCAAGGTGGTTTTGGTTATTGCTTCTTTAAATATTATGTCTACTGATAAATGTAACAACAATATATTAGAACAGCGCCCAATAAACACCTTTACAAAACAGGAAACAAAAGTGTTACTTTCTTAAAATGCGCGTCCCCGCATGGCTCAGCGGAGCCGCGCCTCAAGACAGCACCGCAGCCGAGCATCAGGTCACGTGACCCATCAGAGCTGAGCGCACAACGAGTGGAAAATTACAAACCGGCACCGACAACAGATCAGCACGCGCTGCGTCCGCCGCATCTTCATCAACTATTAATACCGACGTCTGATCAGTCTAAATTTGTATTTTCGGAACAAAATGATTAAACACCACAACTAAGGTATTGATTCTGGTCGTGTGACTCGTTTATCGTATTTAAACACATTCTGACGACCAATCAGACCGTGGAACGGAAACTAAAATGTTGATTTTGCATTTAAACTCCCAAAACCCTATGAATAATTATATAAGATCAAATAATAATGATTATATTGCTAGAATGACAAAAATTATGCAGATGCTCGGTGTGTGAAGCAGACGCCCCCGCATTTATCAATAACCACCGGTCAAATTAAACATCACCAAAAAAAACAAAACAATAAAACATGTAATTTAATATGTGCATCCTTTGACAGGGTTTTACAAAATATTAATGTTTAAGATCATTGGTTTTGCGCCAGCATTCGTGTGTTTGATGAATGAATGAATTCCTTTTAAACGGATGTGTAGAAAGAAGCTGATGAAACACGAATGAGTCACGCCGCAAAAACGGATCTGGAGCAGCACAAAACAAACCAGACCAAAATGAATAAAAACGATCAAATAAAAGCGAAAATAGCGTGATACGGTTATAAAAAAGAAAAAAAGAAATCAGAGAATCATGGCGGTTCTCAAACAAAATAATGTCAAACTGGTATGAAATCTTACCTTATGAATTAAAGAAGAAAAATCCGTTTCTTCAGCTCCGGTATGAATGGAGAAAAGAAATGACCAAACCCTCCCAGTAGTGAAGAATGTTCCAGTGATCAATTACAGAACCGATAACGATTGATCCTTCAGAAATATAGGCTACCGTAATAGATAACGAATAAATATTAATGAAGTAAATTAATCATAAATATTATATAAATACAGTAATACTTGTAAACACTACAATTTGTAATACTAATATTAATATTAATGTTGAAGATTGGCGGAGATGTCCTCTGGGCGCGTCCGGTATCAGTGTCGTGTTCTGATGCTGCTGAATGACGGTTTATATGCATTGCATCAGCCGGCGAAAAAAAGGGGCGGACCCTCTGACGTGGATTGTATACAAACACTGAACAGCCTTCCAGAGACTGGAGTGAATCTTTTCCTGCCCCAGGAAGGCGTTTTCTTCCTGCTCTTAGGAATTAAAATGTACTGACCAAACCTTACAATGAGAGCAAATGTAGAGTAGAGTTTCTCCTGGACTTTTAAAAATAAAGGTACCAACACAGGGTTTTCACAGCCATGCCATAGAGGAACCATTTTAGTTCCTCAAAAAGCCTTTTAGTATATCACCTCTATGATCTGAGCTGCTGTCCACATTCATGTCATACCTCTGTACACCGACTGGATGTCTTTGACAGAAATAAGATTAAATGGAGCAAAAAGATCCAAGTAATCTCACATGTGTCTACTTTTTTACTTTATGCCAAGAATTGACAAATCTATTTCTCCTAAGAAATTTCAGGAGAAACATCTGAGATAAATGTTTGAAAGAAATGTAGATGTATAAAAATATTTAAATTCCATGAGCAATGAAAGAGCTGCACAATAAAATATGTTTAATATTCTGGGTGGTAATGGAGAATATCTTGGGGTCTATATCTGTGTGAATCCATTGGAATGATCTGGATTTATGAATGAATGTTTTCTGAAATATGGTTTAAAAATGACAAATAATTTGACATCAGAGAAACCACAGATATAGGCCACAACCCGCTGTATGCCCTATATTACATACAGGCAGAAATATCTGCTGAACTCAGAGGTTGCTCTAAGTCTTTGATTTAACTCACCTTTGACTTGGAAGTTCCTCCTAAAATGTGTTAAGAGAAATAGAAATTTTTTTTGTCAATTCTTGACATATTGACAAGTAGACGAGCTCCTTTTAACGTAATTACTGTCTACTGAGAAACAGTAGACTTTTCTGGGAGTGAATAAGATCATGAGACCACATGACTATGATGCTGAAGAGGGGAGCCGTGAGGAACAAAAGGAGGAATTTTACAAAAAGAGGAACTTCTGAGATGACGTTAGACACAATGACAGATTAAACAGGTCGGGAATGAGTGCGCCCCGTGCTGCTTTGGGTCACTGCAGACAAGGGCAACGAGTTGAGTTTGTTGTTTCAATCCCAGCATAACTTAAACGAATCACTCGCCTGACCACCTTCGCATAGAAGTCCCTCGTCACCCCCCGATCGGCCAAATCCCCCAGTGGAAGTGGACTCCGGTCTACAGTGATTTACCCTCGGATTAAAGGCCACTGCAGCCTCTGAGCTGGAGTTCACAAAAGAACACGGATGCTGGAATGTCTGACCTATTGAAACAGGCCGTGGGGCCCCAGGCGACGCCCCGACTCCATAGGTAAGACTGGATCAACAAAAGCATTTTTCTGTCTCCACACTGTGTGAAAAATGGATGGAAGAAATCCCAGCTCTGACTCTGAAACGATAGCATCCATTGAGAAATGACACACATTACATAGTACAAAATATACAAGTACAAGTTTGCATTTACAGTTAAATTTCATAGCGTTTGTTCACTGCAGATTTCCAATTCATTCAGATAACAGCTTTTCAATGTGAATCCATCTGGATTTCCAAATGAATGGTTTCTGAAATGTGGTCTAAAAATGTTCATATCTTCATTGCGCTAATGCTTTTTCATCGACCAAGATCATTAACAATAGAGATTTCCAATTCATTAATTCAGATAACACCTTTTAAATGCGAATCCATTGGAATAATCTAGTTTTCTGATTGAATGGTTTCTAAAATGTGGTCTGTAAATGTTTGTATCTTCATTGAACACTAAAAAATGCTGGGTTAAAAACAACCCAAATTGGGTTGAAAATGGATGAACCCAGCGATTGGGTTGTTTTAACCCAGTGGTTGGGTTAAATGTTTGCCCAATGTGCTGGGTAGTTTTATTTAACCCAACTATTGTTTAAAAATGACTGTGTTCCTGGCTTAAAATGAACCCAAAATAGGTTGGAAATTAAAAATCAGACACATAATTACTAGAGGCAACAATAATAATCAAAAGGTGAACATTTATTAATAAGCAATTCAATAGATGTTTATTGTTTAATTGTTATTAATTAAACTTAATAATAAATGTTAATTTCCAAAATTTTTGGGTTCATTTTTTTTATAGCGTTTGTTCACTGCAGAACAGGTCAATAGAGATTTCTAATTCATTCATTCAGATAATTCAGTGTGAATCCATTGGATTTGCCTCCATTTCTGAAGTAATGGTTCTCAAAATGTTCATGTTCTTCACTGAACGAATACTTTCACAGACCAGTATCATTAAAAATGCAGAAGAAAATTAGGTGAACTTTTTTTTTAGCAAGTAAGAACCTCTATTATTGGCAATGACCTAAAACAAACATTTACTCCCTTTCATGTAAATACAAACCTGACTTTCTTCTGTGGAACACAAAAAAAGGTATTTTATGAGATTTTTAGGTGTTGGAAACTACATGATGAATTTTCTTTTATTTTGGGGGTGCTGGTGGTGGGGGTGTGTGTGGTAATGCATCTTTAGAAGAAATTACATTTTACCAAAATGTTATGCATCTCATCAGTCCAAAGAATATTTTTCCAGTAGAGCTTCAGAACATCCTGGAAGCTTTTCTGCAAACTTGAGATGGGCAGCAATGTTTTTTCTTCTGGAAATCTGTGCTTTTCTCTCTGATAACCTCCCACGAGCACTGTTTTTGCCGGTGTTTTTCTTATGCTAGACTGGCGTCATCATGTGTCGGGATATCTTAATATGGGCAGATCTTTTGCTGTCACCCTATGGTTCTGTGTCACCTGTTGGAGGTTTTTAAAGTTTACCATCACACCAATCTTTGTAGGACGTCCTGTCCCATGGAGAGGTATAGTGGTGCTGGATTTCTTCCTTTGGTAAACTATCTGCCTGACTGTGGGACCAGAGGCCCAAGTACATAGAAATCCTTTTGCAAACCATTCCCAGCCTTCTGAACTGGTTCACCTCTTCTCCTGAGCTGAAAAAAGCAGGTAACCAAAATGTTCAGTGTGTGAAAGGGCAAAGTAAACCCATGGATTTTTCTGAGCTGCAGCTATAAATTAAACATCTTGTTCTGTAAATACTTGAGGGAGGTACTGTTTACTCATTCGTTCAGGTAGGTTTTTGGTTGATTTCTTTTATTAGAGTTTTAGTTCGAATTATCTACCTTTTACTCTCCTTTCAAAACAAGAGTTTAATTCCAGGAAACGTCCTTTTTCAACCTTCATCATCTATCATCTGCATGGCGAATGGCTTTGAATTTCTTCCAGGTGAACCCGACTGCATAGTTGAAATGAAAAGAAAATTAAAATCTAAGAAGAAGGTTCTGGAGAATTTCTGTGTATTTCTTGGTTTTCAGAGCACAGGGGTCCGTGAGAGAGAAGACATCCCGCCGGTCCCCTGCAGAGCAGGGCAGAGGTCGGCTCATCTTCCCCCAGCTCCTGGCTCACTCTTATATAATCATTTTATCCCCTTGAATTAAACAAACAGCCGCCTGCTGTCCGCACTCATGGGAACCTGCGGAGAGTCCGACACGGAGCTCACGCTATGCACATCACTTTAACAGCAAAATGCCTCATGATAATAGGTCCTGCTGAGGCCACCAGCGCTGGAAATCTGTCAGACGGATATTATGAAATAAAATCGATGATCTGTGACTATTGGCATTGATTTTTTAAAGCGCTTTTTTCCATGTTCAACTCTCTTTAGTGAATAATGTTGCTGTCTCTATATCAGTGTCACTGTTTCTGAACTCCCTGAAACGCCTCCATTGTAGTTTTGTGTTTTCTTCCGGGAACGAAAACGTCACAATATTCCTCATTTAAATAATTAATATGCAGAATAAAGGGGCGGGGCCTGGTTGAGTTAGTAGTGTGTTGAAACCGGCGGTTATGGTAAGGGGCGGGACATTTCCCAAACACACTGGAAGCGCTTGACCAATCACAACACACTGCTCCAGCCGACCAATCAGAGCACATTGTGCTTTTCAGAAGGAGGGGCTTCATAGAGACAGGAACTAAACAGAGCGTTACTGACAGACTGGGACGAGAGGAGCTGCAACAGTGGAGAATATGGGGGGAAATGGTTCTTTTAGGAACTGATCACTGAAAGGTTCTTTGGCCACAAATATCAAATATGCCACAAATATCAAATATCACAGGCAATACTCATAAAAATAGCTTCTGACTAAAGTCGTGATTAAAAAACACAGCGATTCTTGAGGGAAACTAGAGAAACCAAATAAAAAGTAGGCCATGGGGACGTTATACCAGAAAGATGACGGTACACTCGCTCATTAATATCATCAGCACTATCATCACGTCTGTTGGTGTTATTGTGTTTCAGATGTGTACAGCTGTGGCAGGAGGTTTAGTGTGTTTGTGACAGAGTTATCAGACTGGAAAACAAACGCTCTTGAGACAGACACAGGAAGTGAAATGCGACCGTGCAAATACATGCATTGTGCATTTCTCTGACCCTGATTGCTAGTGTCTGTTTGTGTGTTTCTGAACACCTGCAAGCCAAGTTCACAGTAAGATGAGATTTGAAATATATTTAGGTCAACGGGTTATAGGAGGTTAGAAGAACTGCAGAGTTTAACATCTGCGATGGTCAGAATCTCATCATCAGCATCTGTGACAGTACACTCTAAAAAATGCTGGGTTAAAAACAATCCAAGTTGGGTTGAAAATAGACAAACCCAGTGACTGGGTTGTTTTAACCCAGCGGTTGGGTTAAATGATTGACCAACATTCTGGGCAGGTTTATTTAACTCAAGTATTGATTAAAATGACTATATGTCTGACTTAAAATGAACCCAAAATAGGTTGAAAATTAAAAATCAGACACATAATTACTAGAGGCAACAATAATAATAATCAAAAGGTCAACATTTCTTAATAAGCAATTTAATAAATGTTATTATTCATTAAACTTATTAATAAATGTTCATTTATTAAACATTAATAAATGTTCATTTCCAGCATACTTTGGGTTCATTTTTAAGCGAGCAATACAGTACTTTTAAACCATAGTTGAGTTAAATAAAACTACCCATCAGGTTGGGCAAACATTTAACCCAATCGCTGGGTTAAATCAACCTAATTGCTGGGTTTGTCCATTTTCAACCCAACTTGGGTTGTTTTTAACCCAGCATTTTTTATAGTGTATAAATTTCAATGTGCGAATGCTTAAATCCCGATTGGAAAGATAAACCATCTTGATGGTCCAGGCTGGTTGATGCTGGTCTAACTGGTGGACTAATGCAATGCTTACAGAATAATGCATATTAACCAGCAAAACTAAACCAGCACCCAAAATATCATACCAGCACACAAAACATAATATAATTCAGTGTTCCTGTAACTCAAACTGCACAACATGGCAATAGCAAAGCCAAGGTCATGGGTTTGATTACTAGTGAACACTGTAAGCCCTAATAAGTTAGCAAAAAAATTGTTGACTTCAACAAGTCAACAAGCTCAAAGATTAATTATTTCAGCCTTATTCCAATTAACAGAAATGTTTTTAATAGTTTTAGTTAATGATGATAACCCTGGTCCCAGTGAAGTACATCACCACCACCGACGGCCTGGATGTAACCACAATGAGCCATGACATAAATCCAGGGAATTTTCCAGATGAACAGCAGAAATTAGCTGGGGAGGAATACGGGCATCTTTTGATATGAAGCTTTGGACCTGTAATCCTCTTACAGCTGAAAGAGCTCTGAATTCCTGGACCTGCAGGAGTAGCTGAGACGAACCTCTAAACGGCATCAAAACTTTCCGTTAATATTGTAAAAGACAACCTGGATCCAAAGCGTATGAACCCACTGACTTCTAGAGTTTGTGTCGGCAGAGAGCTGGGGAACGGGATTACAGTGAATCAGAGAGAATCAGAGATCGGGATTCCTGGATAAACTGTCCTCACTGGCACTGAAGACACATAAAACTTGCCAAACAGACTAATAAAGCAGATGCCATCTTAATATCCTGCAATGAGATTATTGTATAACAGGGATGGAGCGTGATTTAATCGTCACGCCAAACATCTAAAGCACATTCCCTTAATTCCCACAGGAAATATGGTCTGAACATGGTTATAAAATATAGTATCTGTTGGCATGGTTTACATTACAACTACACATAACTTCAACAACAATGTTACAATTTCCTGTGCAGGAACACTGGGGTAAAGAGAAGGAAGTGACAGGAAGAACAACACATGCCAAAGCTCTGTCTCACACTCCATTACATCACACTATTGACCAAACATGGTGGTCATTAACATGCTCTACAATCTATAGAGTGGTGCTTCCCATTTTTCAGCTGCTCTGGTTCCGAAAGTATTTTTTACAATAATTTTTCCCATAGGGATTTTAAAAAAAAAGTATTTGTTAAAGAGTTATAAACCATGAACCAAGCCAATCAGCTACGAGGTGAATCATAACACTACAAATTTTGATTTTTGAAGCAAAAAAACTATTAGAAAACCAGAAAACCAAAAAACTGATTGAAAAAAACTACAATCTGAATTAAACTGAATTAAAAAACTATGAAGAAACCAGACAAAAAATTGATTAAAAAAACTACAATCCTATTAAGTACTGCAAACAGCATAACTGAATTAAAAACTTTGAAGAAATATAAAACCACTCATTTATTTTATATATATATATATATATATATATATAATAACATTTTAAGTTTATTACAAAATATGCATATATATACAAACATTTCAGTCCTTTGGGAGCACAGAGATCGAATTGATTATGTCATTCGCAGTGAATGGGCGGAGCTAAAGAGCACATTTTGTTTGTGGCGACTTTGATTGGTGAATTTCTCGACAGAATCATGGGTAATGTAGTTTTTTCACCAGGAATTCTGCTGTTAAACACGATTATTTTAAAAAATAAGCTGAAATAATACAGGGTGACAGCTTCAGCAGAAGCAAATACCATCGATTAACAACCTTGTAGCTCACAGTAGGTCCGTCTTTAAAGGTTTATTATAAATTATCATTCAAAATCAATTTCCCTATATAGAAAATGAATGGAATTTTTACTTCCGGACGGTTGCGCTCTATTCCATTCCCACTCCACTCATCAGAATCGTCAGTCAATGAGCTGTAAAGTGGATCATTCTGAGAGAACTGAACCGATTTTTACCTCATATTCTCCATTGTTGCAGCTCCTCTCTTGCCAGTCTGTCAGTAATGCTCTGTTTAGTAACAAACAAAATGACGAAACGACTAAAAAAATAAACTAAAATGAAAATGAAAACTAAATATAAAAATAAAAGCTAATACAAAATATAAATAAAACTAAACTAAAAACTTCTAGACCGAATACATTGTATACAGCTCACTTAGATTTATCAAGTAGCTATTGTTTTCCAAAAGCTACTTGTAGTATTTAATCTAAAATGTGTGTTTGTTTCCGAACAGTATCATTTATCTCTTTGTGCACAAGGACAAAACTAGATTGGCGTCATCAGCTAATAAATGTGACATCCTAATGACCCAGGTGCTGCACACACAGATAAAAAAAGGGCTGTGTTTCATTTTCATCTGAATCACATGACAGCGCAGCTCAGCCCATCCCGCCCTTCCCTATGCAATTGGGAAATTTCCATTCCCTGCTTTGCTTTTCTCAAGGTTACGTTCACATCGATCCACCAAGCTTTTTTCTGCCTCTTGATGTTTTTATAATTCAATGATCACCAACGGTCCGAAAGCAGACATGATGTTACTATCCTGTTCCCCACTTAAATGTAAGAAAAATGCCCACACTGGGTCACACATAAGCCTATTATACAGGACTGTGGATTAACTGTCTCTCTCTTCCTGTTAAATGAGGCCAAAGACATGAACGCCTTGATCAGATGCTTACTGTGACATTAAGTGACGGCTTGATCAGGATTCATCCCGCCTGTATCTTGCAGTCTCGTTCTGGGAATCCGAGCAGAGCAAGTGGAAGCAGAGATCATGCTGATTTAAAGGAGCAGTTCACCTAAAAAATGAACATGCTGTCATTTACTCAAACTCAAACAAGTTGCTCTTCTCCATACATTTAAAGAATAAACTGAAGAACAAAAAACAGGGCATTTTATATATAACTATAATGATCGATAAAAATATTGACAGCCAATCAGAATCTGTCCTGCTTTAATGAGCTCGAGCATTTAAAGCAGCAGGCGACAAAACTGCAGAGTGCTTATAATAAACAGAACGATATCATCCGCTAGTGTGGATAGTTATCATTATAGTTATTGTTCTTGGTGTGAACGGGCCTTTAGGCTTGTTATCTGTAATAATTCTCATATCTCAAGTCTTCTAAAGCCACATAATAGGGTTAATTATAGTTAACTAATACTAAAACCATAAACTTTAAATTAAACTTGACTGAAATAAAATAGAATAAAAAAACTTAAATGTATTTGTTTCAGCTAGTTGCCAAGGCTACATTACTCGTTTTTATTTCATTTAACTTGCTGTACTAAAATAACTAAACCTAAAACTGAAATAAAAATTAATAAAAACTATATAGACATTTTTTAAAAAACAAAAACTATTAAAAACGACACACAACAAAATGACTAAAACTAACTAAAATTCATATGAGAACAGAAAATGCAAAAATAAAAAATGATTTAAAATATTAATGTTAATCATTAAATTTCATCTGCGTTGGAGGATACTGGTGTTGGAGCCACTGACGTCAAACTGACGTCAAAGCGTAATGAGTTTACCAAGGCAAGTTCAAACATGGAGAATTGCTTCATTTATGGTATGTTTATCATGATTTATTCTCCTCTTTTGGAAATTTAAAATATTCATAATAACAATAATACTTAAATTAATTGTATCCAATAATTTAACAATATTATCTTTACAAACAAACAAAAAAAATAAACAAACAAAACAACAATAACAGTTATAAAATCTTTCAATTTGATAATTGCACTAATTTCTAATATTTTCCCAGGAGAAACTTTAGTAAAAATGTCCATTAACGCAATTTCTGAATAAAAACGTCGCCTAATATTGTTTACAGAAGGACATTCCGATAAAATGAGCAAACAGGCAATTCAAAATAAAAACAACGGTTATACTGGACCACAACCTTAAAATGTTCCTGCCAATTTTCAGTAGGTGATCAATTAATTAATTAATTAAAGACAGTCATTTTCTTTTCTGGGACAGTTTGTGACCACAGAAGAACACATCTTCAGGGCAGGCGTTGGTCTCCATTACCAAAGGCAACATACCAAATACTCGATCACCTACACTACAGTGTAAAAGTACGCTGTGTTCCTCCACGTCAACCACAAACCCAAACAAATATTACACTCCGTACATGCAGATGCGTTTATGACGGTGATGTTGGTCATAGTTGTGATTTACTGCTGGAACAGAGGAAGATTTTGTGAGTGTTTCAGAACAACGCAGTAATTTTGCACTTGACTGTTAGATGTTTGATTCATGCATTTCATGCACAGGTGCCAAGTGAGGGGTTTAACCTTCTAGCTCAGGTGTGAGTTATTGACATGGTTCTCTAATCAGAGGTTAGAGAAACTCAGAGAGGTGTATAGTCACAGATCACGTACATGGCGAGACATAAACCACGGGTCTTGTTGAGGAGAGGTCTGTTTTTACTTTACTAAGGGATTAGACTTAATAATAATTATACATTTTATTTATAGAGTGCTTTTCAGGGTACTCAAAAATAAAAATAAATAAATAACAAACAGCATGAAAAAGCATACAAATAACAAAAGCAAGAAATAGTAACACTACATAAAAAACATCTCAAAAACTTCTATAGAGTGGTGCTTCCCATTTTTCAGCTGCTCTGGTTCTGGAAGTATTTTTTACAATAATTTTTCCCATAGGGATTTTTTTTTAAAGTATT
This sequence comes from Ctenopharyngodon idella, assembly GCF_019924925.1. Taxonomy (NCBI): domain Eukaryota; kingdom Metazoa; phylum Chordata; class Actinopteri; order Cypriniformes; family Xenocyprididae; genus Ctenopharyngodon; species Ctenopharyngodon idella. The sequence goes on from NC_067223.1 coordinate 16,417,707, forward strand.
TGTTAAAGAGTTATAAACCATGAACCAAGCCAATCAGCTATGAGGTGAATCATAACACTACAAACTTTGATTTTTGAAGCAAAAAAACTATTAGAAAACCAGAAAACCAAAAAACTGATTGAAAAAAACTACAATCTGAATTAAACTGAATTAAAAAACTATGAAGAAATATAAAACCACTCATTTATTTTATATATATATATATATATATATATATATATATATATATATATATGATAACATATTTTAAGTTTATTACAAAATATGCATATATATACAAACATTTCAGTCCTTTGGGAGCACAGAGATCGAATTGATTATGTCATTCGCAGTGAATGGGCGGAGCTAAAGAGCACATTTTGCTTTTGGCGACTTTGATTGGTGAATTTCTCGACAGAATCATGGGTAATGTAGTTTTTTCACCAGGAATTCCGCTGTTAAACGATTTCTTAAACGTTGTTCCGATTTTAAAAATAAGCTGAAATAATATGGGCTGACAGCTTCAGCAGAAGCAAATACCATCGCTTAACAACCTCGTAGCTCACAGTAGGTCCGTCTTTAAAGGTTTTTATTCCATTCCCACTCCGCTCATCAGAATGGTCAGTCAATGAGCTGTAAAGTGGAGCCTGAGAGAACTATACCGATTTTCCCTCATATTCTCCATTGTTGCAGCTCCTCTCTTGCCAGTCTGTCAGTAATGCTCTGTTTAGTAACGAACAAAATGACGAAACGACTAAAAAATATGAAAATGAAAACTAAATATAAAAATAAAAGCTAATACAAAATATAAATAAAATGAAACTAAAAACTTCTAGACCGAATACATTGTATACAGCTCACTTAGATTTATCAAGTAGCTATTGTTTTCCAAAAGCTACTTGTAGTATTTTATCTAAAATGTGTGTTTTGTTACATTAAAGGAGGAACTTGAGCCACTGGAGATTTCACTTGAGCCAGTAAATAAGCAACCACCCAGAACACCTTAGCAACCGCATAGCAACGCCCTGGCAACGTGAATCAACCATATAGGCCGAGTCAACCCTGGTTACAGTCATACACAGTTCATTAATTGACATAATTCACAGCAGCGCCATCTTTGATTTTTAACGGGAATGAAAGCTAGGATGTGAGGGGTAGACAGTAGCCTATCTTCAGAGGGTTGTACTATTATTTAATTGTGTTTTTAGATTGTTCTGTTTACGAATTTATAAGTGATCTAGGAGGTTTATACAGCTTTTTAAAGCGGAGGCCATTTTGAAAACAGTAATAAGTCTATCCCTCACAGCTTCGCTTTCATGTCATGGCGCTGCTCAACTATATGCTATATTCCATCGGAGTTGCTTTCGTCACTTTTGTGGTCTGCGCGCGATTCAACCGCTCTGGTTGACTCGCGCGCTGTCCGTTAATCACGATTCGGCGCGCTTCGATTGGACGGACGTGTGTCGCATCGACTTTGCAGTGATATGGACGTCGCCATCTTTCATATTTACTTCAGTCTGTTGCTATGTTAAAATTTACACTGTTTTATAAATGTATGTTATATAGATCTTATTGTGAACAAGTCATCAGTGGTGGACAAAGTACACAAATCAAGTACTTAAGTAAAAGTACAGATACCTTAAAATATTACTCCAGTAAAAGTACATGTAAACAAAAAAAGTAAAATGTGAGACTACAGACGTTTTATTATTTGTAATAATTTGATAGAAATAAAATGTAATAAAAACCTTAATTTTATTCAGGAAGTTTCCCCTCAAGAAGTTTTCTTACATAGCCTAACAGTTTTAACCGGTTTGACTACATAACTTTGGGTTACACTGACCCAGTGCCGAGTAGGAGTGTGAGTGTTCATCATTTGTATTGACAGTAAAAATGACCCAGCAGGTGAGTTGCAGAAAAACTATTTAGCACCTGGGTAAAAAAAATATAAATAAATAACCCAAAAGGCTGAACCCAGCATTTTTAGAGTGTATTAAGTACTTAATTTCAAAAGTACAAGTACAAAAGTACTTGATTTTTAATATACTTAATTATTAAAAGTAAAAAATTGTAAAGGCCTAAATTTGGATCTTCTGGTAAAAACGACTTCTCTCTGGTTTCATATGCAGGACTTCTTCTAAATCGAGCCCCTGGAAGCTTGCATTCATCTCCACTTTTCTCAAAATCCAATCAGTTTTAAAATAAACCATTACACTTGAATGTCACAATACTGGAAGTCTCTACTTTTGTTTCAAATTTGGTTGCCAATCCCAAACATGGTGTGGATGCAGGTGTGTACACTGAAAAAAATGGTAACCTAAAAATGATAAGCCAAAAATATTATTTAATATTGCTGAATCAACCTAAATACATTAATTTATACCAACAAAATTATTTTTTATGGGTTAAATCAAGTAAAAAACAATAAATTTTTATGGTAACAATCACAGGTTACCACATAGCATGGCTGAGTTTTGCACCAGCAAGAACAAAAATAAATAAATCAAATTTGCTGTGTAAATAGTGTGCAAACTACCTAAATACCCACTACAAATACGAAGCTCAAAGTACAAAGTAGTAATTAAACAGATCCATGTTGAAATGACATTCAGCTTTATTCAAAAGGTCCTGAGTCAACCTGACACAGCCGTCTGCTGCTCATGTGACCTGTGCTGTTACTCCAGGTGAAGCACTGTTTATGTTGGTTTGAGAGCATGCGTCAGAAACACGGATCATAGTTACGTATCTGTAAGCAGAGGGTGTGTGAGAAAGAGAGAGAGCGTGACAGTGCAAGCTTCAGTCATGCATGATGTTGTGGGGTCAAAATCACCTCAGTCATCGCGATCAAAGGTTGATTTAGGATGCATATGTCATCTGATTCCATTGATTACTATTCATAATTGATTATTGATACTTAATTGTTTCAGGATGCAGATTTTATGAGTGGTGACACAACACAGTACCAAAAATATTTGTCGTACAAAAGTAAACAAAAACGCCCTACAAATCAAACACAGAAATGTATTGACCACAGGCCAAACAACGGATCCTTTTCACATTTCTGTGGAAGTCGTCATAAGCTGGTAAACTTCTACAGTGGAGAAACGGAAACTACATAAAAAATATTTTTGCATTCCCATTTGCTCTAATAACAAAAGAAAGTCTTATTAAAAAACATATATTTTATTGAATGCAAATGTAATAAAACTTTTTAAAATAGGCTCTGTAAATAAAATAAAAAATTATTGAGTACGTTTTACAAGAAAATGCTATTTCAGTCTTTCTACTTTACGATTTCATGTATAATTCAATGTTAAATTTAAAAAATAAAAAAACTACGTTAATAACAGTGGAAACGCGCCATCGCAGCGATATTGACAGTTTTGTTTTGTAAATATCTCTCGTATCTCAACATTTATCCTCACTCTAAGGGTTTATTTAGTGTAGTCCTGGTCATTTTCTTTGAGCCTGTGTACACATGTTCTCTGACACGCCCTGTCAAGGGAGGAAACACGATCCTTACATGACCTCATCGGTCTCAACACTACATCTACAGCAGATTCCCTGTGGATTGGGATTTGTTTGTGCTGTAAATCAAGCTTTTTTTTTTTTTTTTTTTAAATCGAGTTAATGTGTCCCAGTCACACCACAGTGACTCATCAAACACCTTTAGCATAATTAAAGCACAACTCACTCACTGCAGGAATTAAGCAAACAAACTTATCACAGATCACATTCATTCCACTGGAGAAAAAATGCCATTTCACTTGCCTAATAAAAATGCTAGCAGACAGGTGTGGCTATATTTTAATCGGGCATCACCTCAGCATCTCTTTACAGCTTCATTTATGATGATTATAGCATGAATAGAGGTGTTGTGTCATGATAATACAGGTGAAGGATGTCTTTTGCAGGTCATAGGGTTGGGTGCTATTTCTGTTTATTATAGGACTTATCAAACAAAGCACTGTAATTGCTACTTCCAGAGATTTCCGAACATGAAATGCCACACTTTCCTGTCTTGTGTTGACATGTCCTCTTAAAACAAGAAGTTGGCATGGGACATAAAGGCTCATCGCGGTCACTGCTGCTTGATCAGACAAGTTTCGCAGGACGTCCCAGAGGAATGATCATGTACGAGGGTGTTGTCAATCTAGACAGTATTTAATTGGACAAAAATGCATTTGTGTGTGCGCGTTATGAGTCAGCAATATCTCAAAACTTGATTCTATGGGCTCTATAATGCTGACTTTACACACTGTTGTGATGCTGAAACATTAGAAACGCACAGAACTGCCATTCTCCTGAGTTTGAGCTTTAATAGAGCATCTTTTCTGTGATGATGAACAACGCTATTATGATCCACAGACAATCCTGCTGCTTTTTCAGTCTGTGGTACCGCAGTAAACCCTTTTATTAATCAGCATTACAGAAAAACACCATCAGGCCCTATAAAGACGTAATAGCAGACACTCTTTTCATTACTAGAACTTTCTCGCTCACATTCTCCTCCACCTGGTTAATGTTTAGCTACCCACCAAACCAAAGCTGGCACTCCTTTACATTCCTAAAATATTCAAATGTAGGGTGTTTTCACTCAAGTCCTCTTTAAAGAACTAAAAAGCGCCTCATGTGACATGCAGATCACATCACAGATTATTACCTACACAATATTATGTATTTTTACCTGCCGCCATAACACAGAGTTCACAGGTTTATGTGTGTTGAATATGTGTATTGTGTAATGTGTGCCGGATTAACCCAGTCACATTCCTCAAATGTACATGAAGAAAGACTCTGAAATGTAGTTTCACTTGTGACTGGGTTTTGTTGAAGAAAATGCAGAAAAAGCTGTAGATCTCACTGACATCGAGTTGCTTGTTCTGTAAACTGATTCTATAGTGATTTCATTACATGCATGTAAAAAAATCATTATATTTCACATTAGATTTCTTCAAATATTTTAAATAAAATTATATATTTAATAAAATTATAGTTAAGTAATTTATATTGTTAAAAAACATGTGTATATTTTATATATATATATATAAAAACAATTAAAAACAATATAATATTCATATATGTATAATGCATAATCTAAGCATTTAATCCAGGGTAATTCAACTAAAACTAAAGCTATAAAAACATTTCATTAGTTGAAATGAAATAAACATTAACTGAAATAAAGGAATATATAGTAAAAAATTTAGCTTATTTTATTTCAGCTATAGATCGATATAGATCTATTTAAAATAAAACAATAACTAATAAAAATGACAAAAACACAATAAAATTACTAAAACTTTAACTAAAATTGCAATAAAAATGAAATATATAGTATGTAAATATATTGAAAAATATTGATTAAAAACTATAATAGTATCTGTTATACTAAAATAACATCTGATAATCTGATAATACTATAGACATTATAAATCGATCTGAAACAGAAGACTGTTCTTTCATGAAAAAAGCAACAAACATTTACAGACTCAAGTCAATTCAGCACTTTATACAATAGAAACTGTTTAAAAGCAGCTTATAAGCAGGAAAATAAGAGAATCAATCATTGAAACTTCATCAAATATCAGACAAATTCAAATTCTGCTGTAAAGCAGCAAAGACAATAGAGTCATTACTCAGATCAGTTCAGCTTTGTTGTCCTCTGATGGTGTCGGTGCAGTTAAACTGAGAATACTGCTGGATATTAAGCGTGTTTTTTGACTCAAATGAGCATCATACTGATGTACAGTGATACAGACTGTAAGAGCGGCAGAGAGGCCAGATGTGCTTGTGTGGTGGTCTTATGTAACCAGCTGTTGACATGATTCACACTGAGCCTGTGACCTGCATCCTGACTGAGAACACACGCACACACACACACACACGCACACTCAGTGCTGCATTAAACATGAGCTCGAGATCACGTGTGTGTGTATGTATCGGATCAGGTGTTGTACGTTTGAAGAACATGACACATCAGCTTTTTGTTGCCCTGTAGTTTAAAGGTGTGTTTGTGTATGAAATTAAAGAAATATGACTCATCACACACACACACACACACACACACACACACACACACACACACACACACAGCCTGTGTTCAAAAAACATTTAATAAATGGCATCAGACATCATAGTTAAGTCTTCTGATGCTGAGTTTATTGTATAAACAAAAAAACATTATATTGCATTATATGCGGTTACACAAAATCCACTGTGAAAAAAGTCTTTAAATATTTTAAATAAAATTATAGTGATATCATTTAATATATGTTTAAAACTTGTCCAATTATATAAAACATTTTAGAAAAAAAAATACAATTATGTGAGTGATTATCATGAAAACTTAAAAATAAAAAATTAGACATTACATTTAGCTTAAAGAAAATTATTATTTTTTAGGGCTAAAATATTATTTTCATAATATAATTTTTATGATTTTTATGTTACTTGAATGATAATTAAGTACCCCCCCCCCCAAATTTATTATCATAATTATCCTGTTAAAATTAAGAAATAATACATTATATTTAGCTATTTACTTTCATGATAATTAAAGTACATTTTCCCCCAGTTCTCACTATTGTAATTATATAAATGTAACTATTTATACCATAACTAATTTATGAATGCTTTAGTGTGATGAATTACATTATTTGTGTTCTCATTAGCATAATTAATTTATCTCTGATATTTTCTTCGCATCATCATGGCAGCAGAACTACGGTAACACTTTCTCCATCAGTGAAAACACAAAGAAGGACGTCGTTTCACATTTCTTTATTTTTCATGTTACATAATATGGAAACAGCTTCAGTGATACAAAAATCCCTCAGTGACGTGGCAGCTCACGATTGGTCGAGCCGCAGGAGGTCGCAGTCGATTGGCTGTGGATTATAATGGCAGTTTGTAAGCGGACGAGGTTTCACCTCTGTTTCTCTACAGCCAGAGAAGTACTGGGATACTGAGTTAATTTCACATTACCAAAATACATGTAAACTGTTACAGTTCGTACATTCAAAGACAATTTTAATAGTCACAGTTTTCCCTGAAGGAAGCGACAGGCACAGAGCTGTAGTAAACACGCTTAAAGTCCACATGAAATGGCATTCGCAACACATTTTACTTCCAAAGTCAACTTTAACTAATAGGACCTTATTGTAAAGTGTTACCAATTTCATGTCGACTTTAAAACACATATAACTTGCTCATACAGATATGCGGTTTGCAGAGGTAAACAGTGGAAGACAAATACTGCTGATGGTTTTCAAACGTTACATGTGACCAAACATTCATCTGTGAGTCTCTCTGTACCATTTCGGCTGCAAACTAATCAAGTAACATACAAAAAAATAAACACGCAACTCCATTCTTCAGTCATAAAAACCATGGAGAAGGAACAATAGAAATACAATGGCTTTTCTACAAATTTACAAAAGAAATAGGCATGATGGCACCAACATCTAAAATATAATACTAAAACTCTACTGGTGAACATCTGATGTTTCGTCCCTTCCAGCGTCCATCAATGACCCAAAAGAAAAAATACTATTTACAAACCATATACAACGTCCAAAAAGACCATGTTTGTGATTTAAAACATGCAAAAATATCATACCATTTCATTTGAAATATCTGCTTTATGAGTAAGTAGATCACCAAAGGATCTTTAAATATTGTCCACTTTGGCTGAACCAGCGCACGCAGAAACCTGTTTCAGCACGCCACTGTCTCGCTTCTGTAAACTTCGTTGTTTTTCTCCAGCAAGGCAGTGTAGTCAGATAGCAAAGGCACAATCTTGGGTTGACAGTACAAGCTGATTTGCTCACGAATCACGTTCTGTTTAAAGAGGACCTGTTATGCTCTTTTACTAAGTGTTGATGTTGTTTTTGGGCTCTACTAGAACAGGTTTTAATGCTTGAATGTTGATTATTTTCCTCATATTCTCCATTGTTGCAGCTCCTCTCTTCCTAGTCTATCAGTAACGCTCTGTTTAGTTCCTGTCTCTATGAAGCCTCTCCTTCTGAAAAGCACAATGTGCTCTGATTGGTCGGCTGAAGCAGTGTGTTGTGATTGGTCGAGCGCTTCAAGCGTGTTTGGGAAATGTCCCGCCCCTTACCATAACCGGCAGTTTCAACACTCTACTAACTAACTCAACAAGGCCCTGCCCCTTTATTCTGCATATAAATTATTTAAATGAGGAATATTTTGATGTGTTTGTTCTCGGAAAAATACTCAAGACTACAATGGAGGCGTTTTCATGCTCAAACAGCAACATTACACACTAAAGAAATATGAAGTGAACATGTAAAAAAGCATAATAGGTCCCCTTAAGGTCAGGTCAGGGCCTGCGTGTGACTTAACTGTAATTAATGAGTCACAAACATCTACATAATCTTCTCATAAAAACGCAGCACTGCCCGTTTGGCGTGGCATACGGCAGTTCAATCATCTCAACGGTAGTAGCGATGGAAAAAAGCACGTAAGGAGATCGAGAGTGCAAGAAATTCTTCATGAGACCCAACATTCAGTTTAGTCACTGAGCTTAAAGACGTTAAAATCCTCTAAATGAAGAGAATCGAGTCAAAAATCTCAATGACTGGTTCAGCTGTGAGGATCTGGTTTTATGCAGCAGTTTGAGAGGAAAAAGCAGAGCTTTTGTGGACTGACTGTTCGCGCAACCTTTTGGTACAAAAATTTGATAATTGGACCTTTTCCCCCTCTCAAAGAGGAAATATGATTCAAACGATAATATTTAACAAAAAGTTCACTCAAAAATGAAAATTATCATCATTTAATTGCCTTCAAGTCTTTTTTTGTCAGCTTTTCCTCACAAAAACATGACTGAAATTTCATCTTTGAGTGAACTATTCCTTTAAAAAACACAACAAACTAACTATCAGTGACCAATAAAGTCAGCTAATGAAGTCAAACATGATTATGAAAACTTTGCTGGCATGTCTTGATAAAAATCCAGAAGTGCTTATATGATGAACCCTGCTGCCCAACTCTCTCTCTCCATCTTTCACATTCACGTCACAATGACCGACCGACTAACCATGTCCTCCATGAATTCACCTTCACATCTATCTGAGAATCCCGAACGCAGCGATCCGAGTGCTGAGAAAACACATAGGAGAACTTAAAACAACAAGCGAGGGCTGAGAGGGAGAGAGAGGCAGAGGCACAGAGTTCAGTGAGAACTGAAGGTCCATGTTGTGAGATGATCTCTGGGATGAAGCGGCTTCAGGCGACTGATGATGGGTTAGTGAGCACCTTTAGAGCCGGGCGGGTTGTGGATCCAGTCCAAGGTGATGAGAGACAAACTGCCGATCATGAAGAAGACGCCAACCACCAGGAAAATGGCTGCCTGTTAATATAATATAATATAATATATGAAGATGGCAACCACCAGGATGTGATTGATGATTTTATATTTTAGGTGCCGACCACATATATATATATATATATATATATATAAATCTGTACTTACAGATATTTTCTGAGGAGATCTGAATGGTAAACTCTTGACCAGCCGCAGGTAAAATGCCGCCGGCAGGATGAAGATGAGCATGGTGGCCGCAGATGAACCTACAAGAGGAAGAGCAGGAATCATTATGTGTGTGTCACAGTTTCTCTCAAGTGGGAAAAGAGGCCACATCTACTAACAAGTGTTGTCTGGACAAACTACTGACCGATGAAGCCAAAGATGTCTCTGATGGTGGGGACGAAGATCACTAGGAGGTTGTTGAAGGCCAGTATGGCAGCAGCGATGAGGAAGTGTCGTATCCAGCTGAACTCTTTTTCTGCGAAACACAGCGTGGTGACTGATGAACGAATCTGCAAACAAACAAACAAACAAATTGTTAATTCATACATTTTTTTAATCAAACCACACAATTTCTTTTAAAATACTGAGCAAAAAGGATATAAACACATTTATATAGTACAAAGATGTGTTTAAAGATGTAAAAAGCACATTAAAAATAATTAATATAATATAAAAATATATAAATGTATCACATTCATTGTTAAATTAAAATAATATATATTAAAAAGTTTTAATAAATTAGATATATATTTTTTACATTTATTGTATGCATATATATCTGAATCTAGCATCTTGAAATGCTAAAGCTGCAGAGAATCAAACCAAATCAAACGACATTCAGTTCCAGAACAACCGTCCGGCGGCTTTACAGAGGATTCCAAACAAATGAAAAGAAAACAACTTCGTACATGAACATGATTTTCTATTTAGATTTAATGGAATTCCTTTGAGAACTAATATTACTGTTATGAACTTCTTCGAGCGCTGCAAACACACACACAGAAGTCTGAATGGACCCGGAGCAGGTGAGTGAATTATCTGAGCGCAGGTCACAGGACCCAAACTGATCCGCTCAGAGCATGAGAACAGCTCACACTGGGGCAAAGTTCATCACACACACACACACACATGGGCGGAGCTGGAGACGGATTACCAGTGTAACCGTGTGGTAGAGTTGCATCAGCCAGCAGCAGCAGGAAGCATCTGACAGAGTTTGACACGGATCACTTTTAGTTTATGTTACGCTTTTCTATACACTAGTACTGTTGAAATTTGACTAAATTAAATTTAGCCTTCTTGTAAATACACCTGCATCTGACTGGCACAGAAAGGCAGCGTCTCAGTATGAACTCAGTATGATCTAAGGTTGCAATTACACTGCAAAAAATGATTTTTTTACTCAGTATTTTTGTCTTGTTTTCCAGTGCAAATATCTAAACATTCTTAAAGCAAGATACATTTAAAACTTAAAACAAGACAAAAATCTGCCATAGGGGTCAGAAATATGAACTTAATTCAAGAGGAAAACCAGAATATTTTTCTGACCCCACTGGCAAATATTTGTTCTTGTTTTATGCATAAATTCACTTAATTTTGAGGATTTTTTTTTTTTTTGTTTCAGAAAACAAGACTTACATTTACTTAAAATCTCAAGTAAATGTATCTTGGTTTATTAAAGTTTATGTATTTTAGTAAAAAAGACAAAAATACAATTAAAAAAACTATATAAAACATTTAAGATTAATACAAGACAAAAATTCTAATATATATATATATAAATTAAAAAAATGTATATATATATATAAATAATGTAACAAAATGTAAAAAAAAATTAATACAAATAAATAAAAAATTAAGTGTATTAAAATATAGTGTATTAATATATATTCATTAGTAATATATTACAAATTATACATATTTTTAAAATATAAAATCCTTTAAAAACAAAAGTAGATACATTTTTATACTTTAACAATAAATATTGTATGGATGCAAGTAGCAAATATACCTGCAAATAAAAACTATAACAGCAAAAATAATGATGATATGGGTGGTTGCTACTGTAATAAATATAATGCTAGACAGGGATAATACACATAATTTAAGTATTTTTTTTAGTAGCAACATGTAAGAAAGTTGATTAATGGAGTTCTCAGTTATGGTTTAATAACTACAGGTTGGTTCGTCTGTAGACTCTCAAAGTAACACATCGTTACAGAATCAGACAGCAGACGGAGTCGGTAAAATCACAATAGCGTTGCATAACCGTCTCTGATCAGAAAGTCCTTAACACAGTGACGCTGCTTTGTGACTCTTACATAAAGCCGAGGTTTCTAGCCGTCACCTGGGTGCGACATTTCTGTTCGCTGCCCGTCCGACTGCTCAAAGTATTCGGCATCTGCCGGCGAGCGCATCTGGAGCCCTGCGCTGACCGCAGGACCCAACGTGTGACATTTTCCCAGTGACCCTCCTGCTCGACTCCTGTCTGAGAGTTACCGTAAGGACTAAGGCAGTGGTGGACGCTCACTTCTCTTCTGTTTAACCCTTACGATATTCTTTTTCCCTGAAAATGCTAGTTAATGTTATCGCATTGGACTAAAACGTACTGGCTTTGCTCACACAGGGTGTAACGACTTTCCCCTAAACATTTTTTTGAGACGAAAATCATATTAGAATGATTTCTGAAGGATCATGTGACACTGAAGACTGGAGTAATGATGCTGAAAATTCAGCTTTGATCACAGGAATACATTACAGTTTACAATATATTCACATAGAAAAGAGCTGTTTTAAATTAGAATAATATTTCACTGTTTTTACTGTATTTTTGATCAAGTAAATGCAGCTTTGCTGAGCAGAAGAGACTCATTCAGAAACATTAAAAAATCTTACCAATCCCAAACTTTAGTGTATATCATTAAATACTGCTCTTAATCACTGGTTTCAACACAGTATTTTGTGTTATTAGTTATAATAGTATATATAGAGATATATTATAGTGGTATCTGGTGTATATTTACACGTTCATGTTCAAATCTGTCATCCTGAGGTCATTGTTTTTTGTGCCGCAGAAATAGGCTACTTCTGCTTTTTAAAAACACTATAATCTAAGAAATGTCTAAGAGATTTTGTGGCCCTAAATAGCTTCAGTGCCTGCTGTTTGTCGTGTAGATAACTACATTTTCAGCCTCAGTGTTGTTTAATTACTTTAAATGAGCAGCTTAACATGCTAGTTTCAAAGAAACGACTCTGAAAATAGTCCCTGAGCTCACAAACACAGAGGAAGCTCAAGAGATCAGTCATCAGCCACAAAACCAGATGTGGAACAACAACACAAACCACCCTCCAGATGAAACCCACCGTGGGTTCTGGTGGAAAACCAGCGCCGCCACTTCACACACGTGAGAAACGCTGTAACCTCAATATTAGGATTGTAAGGGTCGTGCTGTATGGAGCTGTAGTGTTACTCTCAGTCAGATATGTTCCTCAGGAGAAGCGAGACTATGTGGGCATCCATGGCCTCATTGAAACAAGCATTTGATACATGTGAAACTGGAGCTGAACAGCCTCATGGTCCTTTATAAGGACACAGAGCAGCACACCTGTCATTGCTCATGTGACTAATGTGCCTTGATTCAAAGTACTGTATGTGATTTTTTGGAGCAGTATGAATGGGATATCACTCCAAGAGCTGTCCTGAGGAGTCTCTGACAGGCCTGGAGTCGTAACAGAGCTTATAAGAGCGTGTTTTAGCCAATCAGAAACACCCATGGCCTTCCAAACATTGTGCACGTTTGAATTTGCTATTATGTATTTGAAGGGAGGGTTTGGAGAAAGGAAAGTATAAACACAAAAATGTTTAAAAAATGCTAGTGTCATCGCTCTGGCCTCATTAGACTCCATGATGAGACACGTTTATGCCTCATTCACATCGGCCGTCCGTCTTATTTCTGTTAGTAGTGGTGTCTGTGCGTCTGACTCAAGGTCTCCGTGGCCCTCAGACAAAACAAAAGAAATCCTCCCACAAAGGCTGTGACATTTAAGAGCAACTTGAAGGCCAAGAACTCCTTAGAAACACGAAATGTCACATCTCACAAACTCTACAACCCCTGATCTAAACCTCATCTAACCAGACCACAGACCTCAGCTGAACTGCACTTGAGCGACTGCACATGTGTGCATGTTATTTGATGTTAAAGCTGTTTTACTAATAAAAATACAAGCGTGTAGCATGGGGCGGTAGTGACAGGCAGGTTTCATTTTTATGCAGCTTTTGAGTTACTATTTTAAACAAAGCAATCAAATAATACCAGCTAGACCTGAAAAACCAGATACTTCAATCCTGAATGAAATCCTCATCTGAGCTGTTCTGTGTGTTTATAGCGACTCAAGTGGTCACATGCTGTAACTGCACTCTTTGCAAGGTCACCGCACTGCATCAGGTAATATTCCATTCCCTTCGCTCGCCCCGCCCTCACTGTGTGTGTGTGTGAGACAGAGAGAAGGAGAGAGAGAGAGAGAGAGAGAGAGGGCGGGGCTTGTAAACAGAGAAAAAGAAGCTCTCAGACGCCCTCTGCTGTCACATGACAGAAACATATATATATATATATATATATATATATATATATATATATTTATTTTATATAAAACTAATAATATATTTATTACAAAAATATATATTAAATAATATATAATATAAATTATAAAGTTTATATATATATATATATATATATATATATATATATAGAAATGTATATATGTATATATATAAAATATTATATATTAATTAATGTTATATAATTTAATATATTATAAATATATTATATAGTTAATAATATATATTATCCATTTAAATAATAATTCTAAAGTTTATATATATATATATATTTATAATACAATATTCACATTTCTTGTATATAAAACTAATATATATATTAAACATTATATATTAAGTAATATTATATAACATATAATATATATTATTTATTTTTAACATTAAATTATATATATTATATATTTAAATAATAATAATAATTGTAAAGTTTATTGGTGCATTATGTTTTTAATTTCTGAGCTATTGTTTTTAAGAGCAGGGCCCTCTGGTGGATATTTACAGCACTGCAGGCCCCAACAGGAGGATAGTAATAAATAAAAAAGCATTAAAATGGCATCAAAGGCATGTTTGCATGCAGACAGTGTGTTTTGGTACTCACAGGGAACAGCACAATAGGAACGGTGAGCGTTACTGCCGTCAGCACTGCCAAACGCACCATCAGAAGCCACGTATCAAACTTGTAGACCTTCGTGAAGGTGTGAAGCAGCTCTGCCTCGACATGATCTGACAGAGAGAGAGAGAGAGAGAGAGAGAGAGAGAGAGAGAGATTGTTATGGTAACAAGAAACAAACATTCTTGACTGGAATGTTTGATGGCGTAAGAGTGTTTAAGGTGTGTTTGAAAAGAGTGTGTTTGTTACGCACCATAAAACGTCAGGTAGCCGAACAGGGCGGAGAGCAGATACATCACCAGCATAGCTAAGATGGACAGGTTTGACACCCTCTGCATCTTCTTCCGAGAGCGACTGCAGTTGACGAAAACAGAAACGGTTCATATAAGACCTGAGAGGTTCTGGGTAGGAAGATACCACATGTGATTCAATATTAGCTGTTTTTTAATGTGTTTTTCCTCACTCTTTGAGTTCACTGTAGATGGGCAGAACTTCAGGATGACACACGAATGCAAAGGCGAGGATGGGAACGGTGTAAGCAGTCTGAAAGACAAAAATAATGAACACCATGAAGCTCTTTTCACACTCACACATACACACACACACACACACACACAGTATCTTCTGAACATGCACTAGTCTGACGAGCTCAATCATCACATCCTACACACCTGTGAATTGAACACAAAGTATTTGGGTGTGCACATGTCCTCGTGATCGTCGGGGTGGGGCGTGAACTCGACCGCGCTGTGGATGTCGTGGGCTGCCGCGTGAGGGTCCAGATGAGGTCCGTTCACCACCCCTTCAGAGATATACGCCAGTGCCGAGGCGTTCTGCAGCGTGTACAGACCCAGAGCGTCCGAGCCGTTTATACTCATGTTCGACTCGTGCTGGTAGAAGAACGGAAGAGGGCAGGGGAGGATCGTCTTCTTATAGATCAGCTGAGAAACAAAACCAACATACAAGAGAGTGTTACGAAACAATGCACAGATACAAATGTTGTAATACCATATAAGACACTCCGCCTTGCTATTAAAAATTCATATTAAAAGGTACATAAAGAGTAAAAGAGTGTCAGGCTTCTCAGTAAACGCACCACGCCCAGGAAGAACACCATACAGGACAGAGAGAAGCCGCTGGTGTATCCAAGATACCCTGTGAGACGAGAACCGAGTGAGATACACGCTTCCTGACATCACAAACACAAACACAAGCTCTCTGACACCTAAAACAAGGTCTTACCGAGGTTTTTCAGCATGGACAGCGGGAGAATGATGCCGATGGACACCAACACCACCACGTAATTCCCGTTCAGGTACCATTCGCTGCACAAGAACAGGAGGATTATTATCATTATGCTTTCATCTACTGTTATATAGACACAAACTGAGGCACATGACGACTTACCCAGAGCTCTCCTCCAGCCCGAGAAAAGCCCGTATCACCTCTGGCAGCTCGTATTTGACTATGAACAGGTAGCTGGACATGGCTGAGCACAAAGAGAACACATTAATGTCATATCACTTGTGCAAAAAAAGCTTTTTGCCATCTTACAAAGTCTTGATTTTGTTTTTGGGCTCTACTAAAGCATTATTTCCCCCCCCCATATTCTCCACTGTTGCAGCTCCTCTCTTCCCAGTCTGTCAGTAACGCTCTGTTTAGTTCCTGTCTCTATGAAGCCCTCTTCTGAAAAGCACAATGTGCTCTGATTGGTCGGCTGGAGCAGTGTGTTGTGATTGGTGTTTGGGAAATGTCCCGCCCCTTACCATAACCCGCAGTTTCAACACACTACTAACTAACTCAACCAGGACCCGGCCCCTTTATTCTGCGTATGAATTATTTAAATGAGGAATATTGTGATGTTTTCGTTCTTGGAGGAGAACAACTGTACCTCCTATGTTCTGCAGAGTTATAGATCCAAATGCTGCCATTTTTCCTGGCCATCCAAACGCTCTTTCTCCAAGCTTCTCATAGATCAGTGATCCTGCAGCCAGAGGATATTATTGCATCGACTGCATGTTTCATATACAAATGTGTGTGTTTGCAGTCTCTCGGCAAACTCACCTCCTTCTTTGGCCGTCACGAGTAACAGGTGAACGGAGTACAGCGACAGGATAGCGACTCCCAGCAAAAGGATTCTAGAAAAACATTTGAGAAAAGTCAGAAACTCTTCCAGTAACCTTTAGTAAAACATAAAAAAACCATGAATTAAATACATAGAGCTACCCAGCTAACAGAGAACGTTCTGGCAAGATTCTCACAACGCTCTTCCAGTAACATTAATACAAGTTATCTGGTCTTTAATAATGTTCTCAAAACTGCAACTTTTTAGTTGGATGTTCGTCAAACATTTTTTAAATGTTACTACTTGTTTCAGAACGTTCAGAGAACATTCAAAAGTAACATTCCCATAATGTTTAAAGAATGATAAAATGAAATGTTAAAATGGAATGCTAAGGGAAACGTTCCCTTAACGTTTGAAAAAAAAATATTTTGAACATTGGGAATGTTACAGAGCCCCTCACATGACATGTAGGAAAAAAAATATTTAAAAAAAACTATATTAAAAAAACTATTTAGTTCCCTCGATTTGCTAAATCGTGCACGCGATTTACTAATTCGTTACCTCGATTTATTAAATTGTGCGCACGATTCAGCAAATCAAGGGAACGACATAGTAAATCGTGGGAATGAAATAGTAAATCGCACACACGATTTAGCAAATCGAAGAAACAAAATAGTAAATCATGTGCATGATTTAGCAAATCGAGGGAATGAAATAGTAAATTATGTGCATGATTTAGTAAATCAATGGAACAAATTAGTTTGTTTGTTTATGATTTAACGCCATGCGAGCTACCTCAGCTATATTCATGGCAAGAACAAGATTTTTTTAGAAAAAATTAAGAAAAAATGTAATTACGTTTTTAAATTTGATGGAACGAATTAGTAAATTTTTCGCACGATTTACTTTTTTCTATCATGTCCTGCGCGGGGCTCTGTAGAACATTATCAAAATGTTCTTAGAACACATTTTTGTTAGCTGGGTATTTTACATAGACTCTTCTTGTCTAAGTGGGTGGTTCTTGTCTGAAATAAGATGAAATGTGGACCAGAAAAAAATCTGGTTATGGGGAATGACTGTAAATGTCTTTACTGCAGTATTTGAAAACTTCATCCATACATATCTCTTCTGTAAGATCACATGTTGTTGTGCAATGCTCTAAAATACTCTTGTGTAAGTCAGATCTTCTTCAACACATTCGGGATCATCTTATACTTCCTGTCAAGTAACATGCTGCGACTTTAACTGAGGTTTATTTTTGAAAGGCTTCTAAATGAAGTGCCAGTGCTAATGCTAATGAGCCTCTCAAAATAAGATGAGCAGATTTTTAAAATGGAAACCGGACATTTACTATAGTTCAGTGGTCAAAATACGATTAAAATCACTTTATATATTATATATATAGATTAAAAACAGCATAGATAGATTATAGAGTATTATATAGATATATAGATTAATAACATTCTTATTATCATTTCTGAATGTTACCTGGTTTAAAATGTTTTTTCTTGGTTATATGAACGTTAAGGGAACATTCCGTTTTATAGTTTTTCAAACATTACGTGAACGTAACTTTTGAATGTTCTCTGAACATTCTAAAAAAGTAGTAACATTTTAAAAAAACGTAAGATGAACGTCCAACTAAAGAAAAAATAGGCCATATTTTAGTATTTAAAAAAAAAATATTCCATGAAAGATGTATAATGTTTTTGTGGTAACGTTTTGAGACTTATTAAGATCTTATTAAAGATCAGATAACTTTGGTAACCAGCAGGTTATGTTGGTCAGGCTTTTTTTGCAGTCTATTTTCATCAACGCGCTGTAAAATTACTGTCACATCTAATTCACTCTCAGCTGTAGCTGTAGACAAGATGAATCTTCAGAATTGGTTAATGGTTGGGTCACTCGACACCAGCCTCCTGCGGCTCACCAAACAGAAATAACCGTCTGACATGAGCAGCAGAGAATGAATGAGAGATGCGGGTCGAGCACTGACCGAACGCCGCTCAGGTGACCATTAGTGCTAAAGGTGTGCGTCCGGCGTTTCCTCCTGCTGTGGCGGGTCAGTACGACTGCAGCCGCTCACAGCTGACTGCTGTCAGTCACACACACACATGCTTAAACCCCTCAGTGAACAGCAGATGTGAGCCGTTTGCTAAATATAGCCATATAGTTCATTTGCGATGTGTGCGGTGTACCATGTCACAGACACCAGCTCTGGCCCTGAAAAATCCTGCCGTCCCGACACAGTGTTCGCCAGCACATTCTTTGATAAGATCCTCTAAAGGGTTTCTGAAAGTACCACATTAGCTATATATGTAACAACTAGCACTTTTCTAACATCTGCATTTCAGTAACTCCATTAGGATTGGCTGAAATTTCCATCACCTAATTAATATTCATGAGCCAAGCTGATAAATTCCATTACACGGTCCCTCCCACTTTTCAGATAACAGGGAACAAACACTCACATAAACAGTACGATGCCAGTGTTGGCCATGGCAAAGGACAGTCCCAGAATTCCACTGCCCATGATGGCGTTACTGAGGTTAAAGACGGACATCCCAAATGACGCGTGACCCGGGTGCTGCAAAAAAGGGGGAAAGAGGGTTAATCCACAGCTCAAGAGAGACTATGAATATGCTAATGTGTTTCAGAAATAGAATATTACATATTCTTCATGATATTCTTCATATTTCTTCTTCTTCATCATGCCATTGGTGAGAAACTTCTGACTCTCTGCGTCGTCTTCTTCCAGAAACTGGCTGTAATCAAAAACACAAACACATGATTTCATTCACCATGTTAAAGCATTTCACAGGTTCTCATTTCTTTGCTGTTACATGAGTTTGTCCACATATTGTCATCATTTCCGGTGTCATCAGACTGTGTGTCACAATGTCCTACATCTGGACATTAAACAGCATCAGGGTTAAACACACACAACAGCGACTCTGACCTGTTGATAGTGGCTTTCTCCGAATCGATGGGCTCCGTGTAACGATCATCCACACTGCTCTCATCGTCCGCCTCCGTGCTCACGTTCTTCAGCTCCATACGGTCCATGTCTACAGCCGTGAGGAAGGATTTAGTCTTCGGGAAAAGAACTGGAAACACAACCAGAGAAGTTTGGTTAGAGCTGAAATCTACATCAAAAATCTGGCTAACAACAAATATGTTCCAAATACGTTCCCATTAAGTTATTTAAGAAAACGTTATTTTTGAATGTTCTCTGAACAGTTTTTTTTTTATAAATAATAATATATAAATAATGTTTTTGTGCTAACGTTTTGAGAACAATATTAAAGACAGATAACTTTGAACGAACGTTCTATTAATGTTACTGGAAGAACGTTTCTTCATAACTTTGAGAAAACTTTGCCAGAACGTTCTGAGAATGTTACCTGGGAAGAAGCTCAAATATAAGATCACTACATCATTCCCATGACTTAATTATGACTTTTTAAGTGATAAAGAATGAGTAAATGTGCCTAAACTCTGGCAGGTTAACTATTCCTTAGTTTATGACAAGTGACCATGAACCTATCCTGCTAAACAAGTCAATATAACAACATTCAGAGCCAAATGTATTGACTGAATCCCTGAACTTGTGATAAATCAATCACTATAAACTCAACACAACACAAATCTGACCTGTTCCAGTTTCACCACGGTAAAACACATCCTGATGTTTTTTTTCCCAACAGTTTCAAGGTTGGTTGGATTTAAATTTATTGACACATCAGATTCACAGACTGATTCAACAAACAATACAACATTTATCAATCAGAAAAAAGACTACAAAATATGTATATTTTCTTTTAAAGTATTTGTGGTAAAAATTGGGTCCATTGTACAAAATAAGTCCTGATAAAAACTGGGCAGACCAAAAACATGTTCTTCCAAAAATGGCAAAATAAACCCATACATTTGGTCCATTTTGCCATTTTTATGGACATAACAGTGGATATGGATAGATACGTTCTTTGCCAACTTCTAGTTTTGCTACAGGCACAATAATCCTGGAAAAACACACAATAATAGCAGGACACAAATTGGCCTGTTGGCGGGTTTGAACCTACAGCCTTTAGTTAGCAGCTCAGCTCTTTACCCACTAGCTCAGTGATATTTTATCACTGCAATCGCACGCGTCACTGTTGCTCGATTCAGGATTTATTCCCTGTTGAGTGTTGCTGAAGTTCTCAGTGTTTTGCTCCAGGTCCACATAAAGGATGTGTTTGTTCAATGTTTGGGTTGAGGACTCATGTATCTGTGCGTCTGATCCGCTCCATGACGCATGAGCTCTGGAATCAGCCGCGTTTAGCGCCGGTCCAGCACACACCTGTTATGAGCGCACAACACTCACTGGCCTCAGGTCAGCTATTTCCAGCCCACGTTAGGCACAAACCGTTCTAAAAACCATTTCCAATGAGACGGAGACCATTACATAAGACTCCGATGAGCCAAAACACAGCCAAACCATTCTTGCACCCAATTACCCACAATCCCACCAACACAAAGCCCTCATTGATACGATTCATAAATGTGGCCAGAGAGACTGAGAACTATAGACTCATGGAAAGCTGAAAATATTCCACAGGTCTCATTCCAGCGTACAGTGCTGGGAAGCTTCTCTTGCACACAGATGTGGTACGTTTGCTGGATTCACACATGAGAACAGTTTTACATTGAGTAAACAGTTTTTAATGTGTACTGCGCTGCACCGCAAGACATACAGACTGTGGCTTATTGCTTTTATAAAACATTGGCAACAGCAATAATAAGTATAAACACTTCTGCAATGTAATATACTTCAATAATCCAACTGTCATTGTTTATAGTTGACGAGCCAACGGGGAACGTTCTCAGAACGTTCTGGTAAGGTTCACTCAATGTTATGAGCAAACGTTCTTCCAGTAACGTTAATAGAATGTTCATTCAAAGTTATCTCGTCTTTAAATGATTAGTTCACTTTAAAATGAAAATTACCCCAAGCTTTACTCACCCTCAAGCCATCCTAGGTGTATATGACTCTTCTTTCTGATGAACACAGTCTGAGTTATATATATCATATATAATCATATATATATATATATATTGGATATATATATATATATATATATATATATCCAAGCTTTATAATGGCAGTGAACGGGACCAATGAGTATGAAGCTCAAGAAAGTGCATCCATCCATCATAAACATACTCCACACGGCTCTGAGGGGTTAATAAAGGCCTTCTGAAGCAAAGCGATGCATTTGTGTAAGAAAAGTATCCATATTTAACAAGTTATGAAGTAAAATATCTAGCTTCCGCCACCTTCTGTATTCAACTTAGGAAGAAGGTGTAGGACGTAGCGTAAGCGTTTTGAACTGCAAGAGGCGTTACGCTTTCTTCGTGAGTTGAATACGGAAGACGTTCTGATGGAAGCTAATTATTTTACTTTAAAACTTATTAAATATTGATATTTTTCTTACACAAATGCACCGCTTCGCTTCAGAAGGCCTTTATTAACTCCCCAGAGCCGTGTATGGATGGATACACTTTATGGATGGATACACTTTCTTTAGCTTCATACTTGTTGATCCCGTTCACTGCCATTTTATATAGCTTGGACACGTCTTAATATTTATTAATATAACTCAGATTGTGTTCATCAGAAAGAAGAAGGTCAAATACACCTAGGATGGCTTGAGGCTGAGTAAAGCTTGGAGTAATTTTCATTTCAAAGTGAACTAATCCTCTAATAATGTTAAAACTCGATTTTTTCTGAAACGTTTTAGTTGCACGTTTGTCTAACGTATTTTAAATGCTACTACTTGTTTCAGAACGTTCAGAGAACATTCAAATGTAACGTTCCCATAATGTTTGAACAATGATAAAATGGAATGTTCCCTTAACGTTCGCATAACCAAGAGAAAAAGTTTTTAAAAATTTCAAAACTGTTCAAAGAACATTCAGAAACAACGTTTTCATAACTTAATGGGAACATTAGCAAAACGTTCTTAAAATATATTTTTGTTAGCTGAGGTTGCAACTCGGTGCATTAATATAGAATAAGTGTCACAGGAGTGCGTTTATCTGCATTTTACAACAACGCAGCTCATCCAATCAGAAATTAAGAGTCTGAACTGTCAGTTTTATAATCTTAGGGTGTGTTTACACTTGTAGTTCGGTTCGCTTGATTCGTTTGGTCGGACCAAAAAAAAAAAACATTTAGTCCTGGTCCACTTAGCGTTCAGATTGGCATTTTTATCACCGAACCTTTTAGGGTCTCATCTTCCTGTTTTTGGTTCGTTTACATGTCTTTGGCCCGTGTTGCCTTCATATATCATTCGAAACGCAACAGCGTTCGTTTGGAAGTGGACCGAGACCCATTTTTTCAGGGGTCTCGGTCCGCTTGTTTGGTGCGCACCAGGGTTCAGATGGCATCGGTCACATGTTCAAATGAACCGCACTAACAGAGCAATCGCACAAGGGTTCGTTTTAATCGAACCAAACATGCCAAGTGTGAACGCACCTTTAGTTTGACTGTTTTGCGTTTCATAACATGAAGCTGTTTTTATTCATTCATTTCATATGAATAATCTGATACTTTCACAGAGTTCCAAATTAATGAAGCACCTTTTGCTTGTAAAGAATTTCAGTTACTGGTTTATCAAAAATAGGCATTGCCAGATACATATTTATATTAACATGTTCCTCATTTGTAAGTTGATCTGGATAAAAGCTTCTGCTAAATGAATAAACAGTAGTGTAATAAACATCACCATGATTTAAAATTACTCATACCATGATAGAAGATTTTAGTTCCCTAATCCCTATAGTCTAAACTAAGCATTTAAATACTTTTCACGTAACTTCAGCTGTCAAGAACAAACAATGTTTAACTATGTCTTGTAAAACCAGCCTAACCAGTGAGAAAGCCCAACAGACCCAAAACAAAACTAACTACCACTCCTTAAAAACACTGAGATCTGACACTCTCCTAACACACAAATTTATGTGCATTTCAACACAATAAAACTCTTTTAGATTTACAACCAGAAGCAGAACTAGAACAAGACATACCTCAATTGTTTTTCTTTGACAGCAAAGAAATTAAAAAGAGAACAAATGGAAACCTCAGATGTTTTTCCCATAATCACATGCATCTCCTCTAGATCTTCAGCAGCATTTTGAAGTAACAAAATAAGCAACAAGTAAAATAAACCATTTAAACCAGACTGTTAACATGCAGTCCAAGTGAAACCTGCGTGGAGTGGCTTTAAACTGGCTTACACTGTAAAAAAAAATGATTTTTTAGAAGTTCATTGGAGTAGAAAATACTATTTCAATCTTTCTATTTCAAAATTGACTTCCATAATTCAATTAACTGCCATTTCTATGTAATTAAAAGTGAAATTTACTAGAAATTTCTGAGTGAAAATTGTTTCTACACCGAATTTTTCCCAGTGTAGTTGTTGACAAGCTGTTCTGGTGAATTTCTCCAAGCAGCTGGAGTTGACCTGAGCGTTTTACGACACGAGAAACACTCGACTTCAAAGAGAATGTCTGTGTTTGTGCATTCTTCAACTAACCGGCTGGAGCTGACACAGACCACACACTATAAAACCCCAGCAATGAGCAACCAAATGCAAAAACACACACTTTTAACAGATCTCCTCTGACTTTAACCTGGTTATAATCTATTAATAGTGGTCTAGTTACTCACAATGAGAGCCAGTCAGACGATGGACACTTGATGTGCTGACAGAACACGGATGAGCTTCGTTTTTAGCCCTGGAGGTGAGTGGCAGCTTTAAAGAGCATTGGGAGGGCCCATGTCAGCCAATCAGGATGCTCCAATTGTCAAGTACTCCACGTGAAGCTCCGCCTCCTCTCCCCTCCACCTGCGTCACTGAAGGGCACACAGGCTTCCAGAAATGAGTTTGAGATAAGGCGAGGCGTTGCATCAACTTCTGTTTGCACTGGGGCAAGAATCTGGGGTCGCTCGTCCTCACGGACGCAGATATTGAAGACTTGCTCTGGAGCGCCAACCAGCAGCCACCAGTCTGCATTCGCTACTGATGGCGTGTGCAAACACACATACAGACCCACACATTCTGGGGTCACTGATCAAAAACTCAGAGATGAACAGAAACTTAATTCAAATCGGATCAGAAACTCTGAAGCCACAATCAGACCGACTACTGGCAGGTATCGGCCACTTGAAAGAATAAAAGACGTGCTACATCTACAGTTAATGGTGAATTTTGTAAATATTGCGTAAAGTTCTAGATATATCAGATACCAGCACTCTAGATCTCTAGATATCAATATTGGCCATTAAAAAATCCATTAAAATACTGACCACCAATATACATCGAAGTTGTAAAGATTAGCCTACTGAAGTACGTTTTATAAGAATTTTCTACTTTTTTTCCTACTTCAAGCTCAATTCAAAGTTACTTCCCTTTTCTTTGTAATTGTTTGTGAAATTTACTAGCAATTTCTGAGCAAAAATTGTTTCTTGCACCAAATGTTTCCAGTGTAGAATTAGTCTTTTAACAGCTGCTCTTATCCAAAGTTGTAAACTTAAAACTGGCTAAATCACCAGTCAAATCACCTTTATTTATATAACGCTTTATACAATAGATCTAACCAACAACCTTCTGACTACCAGTCTTGAGCTTTAACCAATGCAGCACATCACCTTACACAAATAATCCCAGTCGACCAATCCAATCATCCAATATGATGCATTTTGCTACCCACAAAAAAAAGGACAAATTATTGACATTCACCAATAATCAGTCCAATAATCAATCAACTGCGTCTGAATGTCGTCACATATTATTGACTAGTCTTAGTAAAAAGTCAATTCTTACTGTCTTGATGCAGGTGCTCCAATCTCAAGGAGAAAGAGTCTTCCTGTGCCGAGAGGCCTTTCCTTATACGGAGACACTTCAACACTCTCAACACCACCAGCCAATCAGCAGCTCTGGCTCAAGGGTCAAACACACAATGTTCCACAGAAACACAACACCTCAACATCACACTCAGTATTATAATGTAATAATAAAAACTTGCTAATTTTCTTTTAACTTTACGGGGGGGAAAACTCTAAATAAATCCAAATATCTTGCCCTCAAACAAACCAACACTTTGACAGAGTCTGAAATAACTACTTCTCCCAGCGCCCCAAAAATTAACCCATATTTACTTATTATTTAGACACCATTTCTTATCACCAACAAAAATGTACCCTAAGCCAGCGTTTCCAACCTTGTTTCTGGAGGCACACCAACAGTACAGTCTTCAAACTCTTCCTAATGGAGCTTTTTGTAAATCTAGCAACGTTTTTTATATTTTCATTTTTAATAAAATTAATGTAGATTTATAACACTGTAATTTGTGTTATATTACCTTGGCACTCAATTTTAGAAAACTAGTTAGTGTTTCTAATACAACAGCTGATGGAGTGACGGCAATTTGACATCTTTTTCTTCTCTGACCAACAAAATCCATTTTTTTTTACTCTTTTGAAAAGTCTTATGTAATAATGCTATTGTTGATTTACTTCTTTTGCAATTGGGGCAAATAAGATCGCATGTTTCCATTCACCTCTACAGACGTTCGCCAACAATAGCTGGGTTTCCACCCAAACGTGACGCGAATCTTTTCAAAGTTCGCAAAAAACAAAAAAAACCCAAACAAATGCGAATTAGGTGCATGTCCATCAAGTTGTTCGAGCAGATGGCATTGGTAACCTAGTAACAAACAGTAAATAAAAAACCATCAGTGGAAACAGCCGATTAGTCACAAGGGTTTAATGTTCGTTACGTCAGAATTTATTCGGCAAATGTGTTTCCATCTCCCATTATTCACATTAACTATTTTTCGCACAAGTCAAAAACCACCTCAAGCAAGCGTAAAAACTTTTTTTGCAAATTAAGGGATTTTTTCCCCCCGAAATTTGGTGTTTCCATCACTCGTTTCTGATGCGATACTTCAAAATGTGCATAAACACAGGGTGATGTAAACATAACTTATGACGGCTTCCACTTCTGATAATCCTGAAATGTGAAAAAGGTCCATCAAACACATCTGATTCAACTCATCGGCTCGTTAGTAGAGACTCCAAGACCCGAAATAGACGAGTCAGATAAGGGAGACATCCAAATTGTGTACTGCTGGTGTGCTTCCAGGAATAGGGTTGGGAAACACGGCCTTGAACACTCGTGGTGGCTTCTGGGACACACTATCTTGGAGCACCATGCAATAGAAACAAAGCTGTCATAGAAACAGAGGAATGATGCGAGAGATGCCACACTGGGAAGCAACGTTCCACACTCCCGTCCGAAACCACCAAGCAAAAACAAGACAAACTGTCCCAAACAACATATGATTTTTGCCTGTGAGATTCAGTTCTCAAACCTGCGCAATGAACCTACACGGTCTCAGTGCTATTATTTCACCGAGCTCTTGCAGCAGGACTCATGTTCTCCTTCAGCTCTAAGATTATCTAGCCCGACCCTGCGTACGGCTCTAGATTACATTACACAAATATATCAACCAGCAGAGACAGACGGCAGGAACCTCCACCAGTGCTTTACCTTTACTCCATAAAATCTGAAACCTGACTCTCGTACTTGTATTTTCGACATTATATACATTTAATCAATATTTATTGATTTGTGAATAGCAGTGAAGTGATGTAACTGACGCTGGCAGGTCACATGATGATGACAACATGGTGAATGAATTTAATAGGTCCATATTACATTCATACTTCACACATTCAATACAGAACATACTTTTTTTAGCAGTCACAAAGAAAGTATTTATTCAACACAAGTACCTACTCAAGAGAGTATGTGATTTCGGACACAGCCCCAGTTATGATTCAACACAAATGTGAACCTGGACCACAAAACCAGTCATAAGGGTCATTTTCATCATCTGAAAGCTGAATAAATAAGCTTTCCATTGATGTATGGTTTGTTAGGACAATATTTGGCAGAGATACAACTATTTGAAAATCTGGAATCAGAGTGCAAAAAAAAAAAAAAATCAAAATATTTAGAAAATCGCCTTTAAAGTTGTCCAAATGAAGTCCTTAGCAATGCATATCCACTCACAAAAATACATTTTGGATATATTTACGGTAGGAAATTTACTAAATATCTTCATGGAACATGATCTTTACTTACTATCCTAATGATTTTTGGCATAAAAGAAAAATCAATAATTTTGACCCATACAGTGTATTGTTGGCTATTGCTACAAATATACCCGTGCGACTTATGACT
The DNA here is from genome assembly GCF_019924925.1 of Ctenopharyngodon idella. Lineage (NCBI taxonomy): Eukaryota > Metazoa > Chordata > Actinopteri > Cypriniformes > Xenocyprididae > Ctenopharyngodon > Ctenopharyngodon idella. Next base: position 16,445,604 of record NC_067223.1, read on the forward strand.
GGTTTTGTGGTCGAGGGTCACAAATCCTAAATAAATTTGTTGATGCATTACATGCTAATGGTTGGAATATCAAAAATGAATGACCAACTTTTGCCCAATTAGACAAATTCAGGGATAATCCATGAAAAAGAACTCAATTCAGTACTCACAAGCGTGCGAGTACTGAATTGAGTTCTCTTTCTCATCTTGTGCTTTAAACGGAAAAATACACACAACAAAAGTATGTCAAAATCCTTAGCGCTGAGCTCTGGACTGTAAGGCATGAGTATATGAAGATACTAAAACTTTAACATCACGGTTTTCTGTAAAGCTGCTTTGAAACAATGTTGTGATGAGCAGGGCGGGCGAGAGCCGTGAGAGAACTGCGCGTTGCACCGGTCTCGAATCTCTCACGGCTCTCACTCGCCCTGCTCGTCACAAATGTGTATTGTGAAAAACACTAAATAAATTTGACTTTTTTAATATGTGTTTGACAAACTTCAAAATAACAAAAAATCTAGTTGTCTTAAAAGTTAAAGCACCATTATCAATGAACTCAAAATCAGATGAAAAAGCATTACAATCCTTAATCACAAGGTTCAGGCAATATAAATATAAATGTTAATGCAAATTTGAGCTGTTGGTGGCGCTAGACGGTTTCAGATAAAGACCCCAAATTTGCCAATAAAGCAGATGAGACGTTCCTCCATCAGTGTGCCAATTTTCACATCTTTTTAATCATACAGTCTCTGGACTGCAATGGATTACCAACCAGCAAAATGGAAGAAAAAAAGAAAGAAAAAGAAAATATATCGTTACAGACCTTTGGTGCTTGACCTTTACAAAAACTGCTCTCCAAATATAAAATGAATGGCAAGTATAAAACCCTGACAACGAGTTTCAAAAGTCTATTTTCTAGTTGTTATGTCCTTGGTTTCATCTCTCTGCCCAACATCTTATCAGTCTATCGATTTGCTCATTGCTTGTGACATCAGTGACAGACAGAGCAGAACACATAATGGACTGACCTGAGCTGCTCGTGCTGAAAATAATGAAAGATGAGGCTGAATGACGACAGAAATCCGATTCTTTACAGAAGCTGAGAAAGAATCTGAGCACACTGTTCCCATAATGAAAGTATTCAACTTCTGCTTGTTGAGGGGAGTGTGATGTTACTTTACTAAGTGATCAGATGCATGATTTTTTCCAAGCAGAACCAAACCATATTGTGAAGATTGACTCTTTTAATGCAAAGCAGTAAGAAATCACCTGGGAACCACCCAGAACCCCCTAGCATTGTGCTAACAACCACTAAATAACCATATATTAACGTCATGGCAACCAACCAGAACACTGTAGGGTTGTGGTGAGCTTTTCATGGGCAGTCATGTGTCATAACAATGATCAGAATTATCATAAACATGAAATTTGATCATAACGTCCATTTTAAGCTGCCAATTAGTCGACACTGGAAAGGCGAAGTTCTGTGTGTTCTGATCTGGCCCGGTATGACAGAAACATTGTGTTTGTTCTCTGAGGTTATTTCAGTCTTTGAGTTAGCGCCAAAATTACAGTTGGGTCCAAGAACCAGCTATAATTTTGAACCGCTTTCATTATTGGAAAAATACTGAACCCAATGACTGCCATGACAATAAACCATTCATTATTTGAATTTTCAACAAATGCAACTACGTTGCGATTGTTGTGATATAAATTACCATATTTTCTGGAATAAAATTAGATTTTATCATCTGAAAAGTGCTGCGAGATTCCGAGGCGTATATTACGCAATTAACGTCAAGCAAGCAAAACGTGCAAAGGATGAACACTAAAATTATTACATAAATAAAACTACACCTAAAATAAACTTAAATGTCAATATTTAAAAAACAAAACAAAAACTAATAACATGACACAATACATAATGAAATGATAAATCAAACTAAAATTAACATAAAAACTAAAAATATATATAAAAAAAAGCTAATTAAAAAATGTATAAAACTACAATAAAAACTAAAATAACACACAATTGGATTTTAATTTGTAGGGGTTTTTTTGCATTTCCAAGACTGCTTTAAGTTTATAATAAATGTTGTTTATAATGAATGCCATGATTTTATACTTATATTTTTAATTTCTGTTCTGAATAGTAAAGTAAAGAATTTGTTGCAGAGGTGAAATAAAATACACATTTATAGTGTTTATAATGTTTGTAAATGTTTAGTTTTACTTAACGGTATTTTACATTATTTCTAAATGTAATCTGACACAACTTACCTGTGTTTTTGTGTGTGTGACTCACAGTCATGTGTGACTTATTTTCTGGAAAATACAGTCATTCAGGTGATATAAGATATCACCTCCATCTCACAGAGTCTAGTTTTGTGTACATTATCTGAAATGATTGACGGCTAGCGTTCATCTCTGACCGAAACCTAACAAACAGGTTACTACGGTTCACAGAATCATGACATTGCACAGTCACTGTTTAAATTTACTTTCACCAACTGTACTATGCTGGGCCTCAAACAAACTGGCGTTAATGTCCAAAAAGTTCAGGAATATGACTACTTGACGGATATATTGCATAGTCAGTTCTCTGATGATCATAAACCGTTTTTTGCCATCTAAAAGGTCCAAAACCTTTCAAGATAATGACAACAAACACATCTATGTTAGTCATAATTGGTCCATGATGTTCTGTACTGTTAAAACATGTTTTGCATCACATGTTCGTGGTTAAAAGAAAATCAAACTAGCAAACACAATGAACCTATTATGCAACTGAACAGCTTTCATTAGGTGTTAAAGTGTAAAATACATGCAATGCCAGAAATTCATTGTTGTGCTCATGAATTATTAAAGGTCCAATCACTGTGGAAGTGCAATGCATGTGTGTGAGTGAGTATTGGTGGGCGGATCACACATTACAGAATGTTCTGGATTAGCATAAACTCAATACAACTGCAACACATGGAGTCTAAGATCACTCATTATCACTCTTTTGCATTCGTACTTTACCAGTTTAGTGTTTAAACGTAGTTTGCAAACAAGACAGTGGACTTGCTTAAAAAAAAAACTGCTCGTAAATACTCATCAGCATAAAAATTAATAAGAACAATATTTTTCTCTGGAAACAAATGCATAGGTTCCTCTTCTAAAGCTCCAGTTTAGATGCTGCTTCCTCATTGCACTCATGCACAAACAACGAGATGCATCAAACAAACGTTTATTCCTGACACAAACGTCGTAAAATTATGAATAAAACATTTTATGCTGTTAAACACTTAACTGAGCTTTGTGTGCATGCTTTAATGCTGCTGCAGGTTTGATGGACTGATGCACGAGCTTTGCGCGCGCCAAACAACCGCTTTGTGTGCGTGAAACCAACACAACACTGTTCATCAAAATATTCAAAACACACGTTTAAAGCACAGTGTTTTTTTCCGGAAATGTATCGTTCAAATACGATCTATAATGTTTAAAACGTGTTGCTTTAACGTTTGCAAGCGCCTATGGAAACAGCTTCAGTAACTTAGGTAGGTGATTTGCGCAAAATATTACACGCAAACGTTATTTTTGTCGTTAGGAGCCTTGAAACAATTTTTTAAAACATTAATATAATCTTTAGTGCTCATTCTATGATTTAAAAACAATTCAGAGCCGTTTCTTTTACATCTAGTGATGCTTTTAATTTGATCTTGCATAAACGGACTAGTGATGTTGCAAAGGTGCAACATCATCAATCTTTCACTTTCATTCTGGTAATAAATGTGTGTCTGTGTGTGTATGAACCCACCTGGATCCTGAAGGAATCAGCGCAAATCTCGCAGGATGAAGAGAAACTGGCGTCGCTCCTCGAGATCAAACCCGTTTTACTGGGAGGAGCGCGTGGAAATTTCCACCATGTGATGGCAAACCCTCCACGAGCATCAAATTACACCAACAACACACACAGTAATGGACGGGGGTCTCTTCCAGAGAAGGTCATTCATCCTGAGGGGCTACACGAGTGTGAACGTGAGATCATGCTGGTCCTCGAGGCTGTTTGGGGTGTTTTTGTTCTGTCACGGATTTATTTTATTTTATTTTATTTTATTTTATTTTATTTTATTTTATTTTATCCAACCTCGCATGTCGTTTTTTTGCTTTGCTTTAATTATTTATTAAATTATTTGATTTTAGTTTATTTTATACATAACTATAATGTCCTTTTGTTATTTTTATTACAGTCGCAGCTAACAGGAAACGTTCTGGCAAGCTTCTCTCAAAGTTATAAACAAACATTCTTCCAGTAACATTAATAGAACGTTCGTTCAAAGTTATCTGGTCTTTAAAGGTAGGGTAGGCAATGTTTTTCATAAACTCTTTTTGTTGTACTGGTTGAAACTTTCTTTGCAATCAATAATAGAAGTGGTCTAAATATTAAAAAAATGTACATATATCTTTGTTGGAAGTCTCAGGACCAAAAAATGTTCGTCCAATCATTGCATGTCCTACCTGCCTGTCAACCTATGTAATTACATACTTCTGCGCAGACATCACACGTCATCAGCACGTTCCATATATTTGATGCAGAGTTGTAGACAGACAGTCACCAAGTGCCACAAACAAACAGCAGCCATTTTACCGTTCCTCCTGAACCAAAACAACAAAATTATGCTGCGGTCACTCCATGTCATAACCGTAATTATGAGATTGCAACCTGTGATGTTCTACCCAGAGCTGTTCACGTCCTCACACTTGGATTTATGCGTTTTTATGTTAACACTATCAATGCCGAAATGAATCTGCAGCAGTCAGGTGGTACAACTAGGGCTCTGTAAGTTGTTTACGTTCATTATGTGCTGAGACATGAGGTAATTTAACACCATCTCTCGTGGCGCTTTGCAGACTTTGCTCTGGCTGTGCGCTTTCATGTGTTTTGGAGGAGGTGTGGCTTTGGAGACGCTCTGAAGGGAGGGTAAGCTTTTAAAGCTAGCTTGCTATATTGCTAGCCTCTCCAAAATTGCCTACCCTACCTTAAATAATGTTATCAAAACACTAGCACAAAAACATTATTTACACATCGTTCATGGAACATTTTTAGTTCGTCTAAACGTTACTTTGTTTCAGAATGTTCAGAGAACAATCAAAAGTAACATTCCTATAATCTTTGCAAAATGTTTAAATGGAATATTCATATAACCAAGAAAAAACATAGAGAACATTCTGAAATAACTTTCGTAACTTAATGGAAATGTTAGCAAAGCGTTCTTAGAGCGAATTTTTGTTAGCTGGGGATGCTTTTGCAGTATTGTAGACAATGTATCATGCCAATTGATTACTTTATTCGTTATTTAGTTTGTTACTCTGCACAGCATTTTATCCATGTTGAGTCCCATCAGCAACTCCTGGGAGCGCATTAGTGGTGCCATATTCATAAATCACAAGGTTTTTGCAAGCTTTTCTCAATTGAAATTAATAGAAGGACATTTACACACTGCCAAGTGAAATCAGATGACTTTGCACATCTGTGAGTGAACAGATATCCCTGCCAGCCTCACTCATGTGAATACATGTGCATGTCCTTGAGCGAAATCAAACACACTCATCCAGATCGAGGTGCATGCAAAGCTTCTGCACCTGAGAAGAGATGATGCAAGATTGAATGCAAAAACGGCAGAATTTAAATCAAGATAGCTTTCTCATGGATTTTATTGACTCCTTGGAAATGCAAGGTGATGTTTGGCGCATTGCATTATGGGATTCAGTGTTTAATGCAGTGTGCTCTCTTCGCACACTGCACATTTTGGCAAATGCATGTCATGCAAGTTTTCAACACTGCACAGAATACATACTGCAAAAATAGTAGTACAGTAGTATGCTATTCCAAACATGAACAATGACATTAATTCAGAAAGGTCTGTTCAGGTTAGTGTAAGGGTCAGTGTACAGCATGCTGCAGGTATTTTTAGATGGGCAGAGTTACATTAGCAAGTGACCCACATAGCAGAAATAGATCTTGAGCACAGACAGCGGACTGACATGCCTTGTTGTAAATTAGATTCAGTATATCATCTAAAATATGATTTTCATCAATGGCTTGGAAGGAGGTCTGAACTGAGAACGAACCTCACAGCTGATTTGGATCACTCTACAGGCAGCAACTGCTTGTGTCATACAAATAGTGCTCTGCATGTGACAAATATATGTTCTAAGAACGTTTTGCTAACGTTCCCATTAAGTTTTTGAATGCTCTCTGAACGTTTTTAAAAAGTTAAAAACATTTTGAGAACATTATTAAAGACCCGATAACTTTGAACAAACGTCCTATTAACATTGCTGGAAGAATGTTTATAACTTTGAGAGAACCTTGCCAGAACGTTAGCTAAAGTTCTGAGAATGTTTAATTAGATTGAACTAATTATATATTTACATAGTTAGTTACTGGATTTATTTTTCCATAGTAGTGGAAAATGTTCTGGCAAAATTATGAACAAATGTTCTTCCAGTAACATTAATTTAGAACGTTCAGAACATTCAAAAGTAACGTTCACATAATGTTTGCAAAATGGAATGTTGCCTTAATGTTCGCATAACCAAGAGAAAACATTATTAAAACATTCAGAGAACATTTAGAAAAAGTTTTCATAACTTATTGGGAACGTTAGCAAAACATTCCATATTGTCTTATATAAAGGATAGTTGCAATGCTGCCTTAGAAAGTATCTTATAAGGCAACAAATGCCTTTTTTTTGTGAACAGCAGTGCCTAAAAATAGGTTTTGCAGTAATCAGTTCTTTAAAAAAACATTTTTTTCTTAATGTGAGGAACATTTTAATAATCTAAAGAACCTTGTTCCACTATAAAGAACCTTTTGCGCAATGAAAAGGTTCTTCATGGAACCATTAATGCCAATAAAGAACTTTATTTTTAAGAGTATATGATGCGTTACAGTGCTCTCTAGGTAGGCAGAACACTTGGTTATTGGAACAGAGTCGGATGACTTTATGACCTTTCTCTCTCTCTATAGCGTAATGTTCTAAGTTTCACTGTATAATGAGCACAATATCATCATCAGTCTGTTCGAGGTTCTAGTACATTCTGTTCTAATGCTGCTGCTTTTACTGTGAAGAACCATCAATCACACCACTGACACGCTTTATATGAGTGTGAACGTGTGTGTTGATCTCACTGCACAGGTATGCACTCGTCTCAACACCCTTTATTCTGCACATTTTTCTTGAGTTCTTACAGAAAATTAGGTCAAAGTTTTGTGGGTCAATTTGTAAAGTCTCTCTTATATAAAGAGATCAATCTTCAACTGGAGTCCTGACATTATTTACTAAAACAAACACTAGACAAATGATTTACCCTTTAGATACTTACATATGTCAGGCTGAAATCAGCAGGATTTGAGAAAAGCATTTTTAGTGCTGTTGATTGAAAAGCGTTTTTTTATTATTATTATAATAGACCTGATGATGGTGCAAGTCATTTTCACTTTGGAATGTGATGATTTTATTTATTCAGTGTTTCTGAACTCCCTGAAACTCCTCCATTGTAGTCTTGAGTTTTCTTCACAATATTCCTCATTTAAATAATTCATACGCAGAATAAAGGGGCGGGGCCTGGTTGAGTTAGTTAGTAGTGTGTTGAAATTGGCGGTTATGGTAAGGGGCGGGACATTTCCCAAACACCAATCACAACACACTGCTCCAGCCGACCAATCAGAGCACATTGTGCTTTTTAGAAGGAGGGGCTTCATAGAGACAGGAACTAAACAGAGCGTTACTGACAGACTGGGAAGAGAGGAGCTGCAACAATGGAGAATATGGGGGGAAATAATGTGTTTTTGTGATGGAGCTGGTGGTTTGCACACATCGTCCAGACATGTTGAGCCGTAGTGCTCATGTTTGAACTGGCCTGTAATATGTCTTGATCCCATTCCCACTTTCTCTAGCCAACATTTTCTGTCAAAAAACTGTTAAAAATGTAACATGAGCCATATAAGTTCAGTCCTCTGGCACTTCAGCAATGATACACACTGCAAAAAATGTACCGCTATCTAAACATTCTGAAATCAAGATACAGTTACTGGAGAAGCAAAGATATTAAGCAAAGATAATTCCTCAGATATTAAGTTTTTGTTTTAGATTTAGGATTAGAGTTAAGTAGTCTTGTTTTTAACTTAATTTTGATACATTTTTCAGTAAATAAGACTTAATATCTTCAGTCACTTTGCTTCTCAAGTAATGTATTGATTTAAAGGTTTAGTTCACTTCAGATGTTCATGTCTTTCTTTCTTCAGTGGAAAAGAAATGAAGGTTATTGATGAAAACACTCCAGGATTTTTCTCCATATAGTGGACTTCACTGGGGTTCAACGGGTTGAAGGTCCAAATGTCAGTTTCAGTGCAGCTTCAAAGAGCTCTACATGATCCCAGACGAGGAATAAGAGTCTTATCTAGAGAAACCATCGGCCATTTTCTACAAAAATTAAAATTTTTATACTTTTTAACCACAAATGCTCGTCTTGCACTGCTCTGTGATGCTCCACGCATTACATAATCAAATACAACACGAACGTGCAAAGACTAAGTCTTATCAGACAATATCTCACAATTTTGAAGTTGGAGGAGAAAATGAGATGGAGTTTTTCGCCCTACCGCAGTACTTCTGCCTACGTCACGCGTGACCTTTCCAACGTGATTACGTAATGCGTGGCGCATCACAGAGCAGTGCAAGACGAGCATTTGTGGTTAAAAACCTTCATTTCTTTTCCACTGAAGAAAGAAAGACATGAACATCTTGGATGACATGGGGGTGAGTAAATTATCAGGAAATAAATGAAGTAATCCTTTAAGGATGTTTAGATATTTGTACTGGAAAACAAGTCACAAATACTGAAGAAGAGCATCTTTTTTTTTTTGATCTTTGTTTTTGATGTGATGCTTGATTGAATCAGTATGTGTGTGTTTGCAGGACAGTATGGAATGTGAACAGCAACATTCCCGCTGTGCAGGCGCTGTTTTTACTGTCCAGTGTAATTATTACTGGACATTCAGTCATCCAAACATCCAGCAGATTTGTGTTTGCAAGTGCAAAACATGCCACCAAGTTCCCAGCTGACAGGGAATGTTTTAAGAACGTTCTGGCAAGGTTCTCTCAAAGTTATGAACAAATGTTCTTCCAGTAACATAAACAGAACGTTTGTTGAAAGTTATCCAGTCTTTAATAATGTTCTCAAACGTTAGCACATTTGTATATCGTTTGTTTTCCTGAAACTTTTTAATTGCACATTCGTCAAACATTTTTTAAATGTTACAACTTGTTTAAGAACGTTCAGAGAACATTCAAAAGTAACATTCCTATATTGTTTGCAAAATGATAAATTGGAATGTTCCCTTAACATTCGTATAACCATTGGGTTTTTTAAACTAGACCTTTTTGGATGTTCAAAGAACATTTAGAACTTCATTCATGCACTGCAAAAAAAGTGTTTCTGTCTTGTTTTCCAGTACAAATATCTAAAAATTCTTAAATCAAGATGCATTTACTGGAGAAGCAAAATGACTGAAGATATTAAGTCTTGTTTACTGAAGAAATTAATCAAAATTAGGTGACTTTAAGCTTAAAATAAGAACAAATATCTGCCAGTGGGGTCAAAAAATAAACTTAGATTATTTTTCTGACTTAATTGGCAGTTTTTATTTCTTGTTTTAAGCTTAAACTCAGTTTTGAGAATTTTTGCAGGGTAATTCAAGCCCAGATTACATAATTTTACTGCATTTGCATGGTTTTCCCCTGCTGTCTGTGACCGTTTGGGTGTATGACTCTGGTTCTGTCAGGACTGAAGCGACTTCATGAGCTCTTGAAGACCGTGACGAACTTCACGTGGCGATTCATCACACAGACACATAATGAGGTTTTGTTAATGGCAGGAGCATCCGTCTGTGACCATCAGACCAAAACACCCCTCAAAAGACACCCACAAGTGCCCTAAACATGTTACATAAGCCGTTACATAACCACCATGACGACTATAAAGACATTAGTGGAGCAGAAGAATCTGACAATTATGTGTGCGACACTTTCAGATGCTCCTTAAATACCCAAATATCTGATGTGTGACCTTCAGTACACTGATTTCTGCTGCTGGAAATAGAAAACAAACTGATTATCTGATTGAATGTGAAGGTATTTTCATGACACACTGAAAAACACCGTAGGAACAAACACACTGCGTCTCACCTGTGAGAGATATTTCACAAACAGACATGAGACAAATAAGTGCTGATAGGAAACAATCTCAAACACACACATGATTTCTGGGTAAAGAACGGTCAAACTTCTCACAGACGTCCACATGATGTGCATCATTTCATCAGCATTTTACCTTTACACTGTAAAACAGATTTTTCAAAGTTGTAAATAAAGATTACTGGAACACTTTAAAAATGCTGGGTTAAAAACAACCCAAGTTGGGTTGAAAATGGACAAACCCAGTGATTGGGTGAATGCCCTATTATTTAACTTAACTATTGTTTAAAAATTACTTGAAAATTTTAATGAATAATAATTAAACAATAAACAGTATTAATAAATGTTCACCTTTTGATTATTATTGTTGCCTCTAGTAATTATGTCTGATTTTTAATTTCCAACCTATTTTGGGTTCATTTTAAGCCAGACATACAGTCATTTTTAAACAATAGTTGAGTTAAATAAAACTACCCAGCAGGTTGGTCAAACATTTAACCCAACCGCTGGGTTAAAACAACCCAGTCACTGGGTTTATCCATTTTCAACCCAACCTGGGTTGTTTTTAACGCAGCAATTTTTAGAGTGTATGTTTTACAAGAAAATACTATTTCAGTTTTTCTACTTCAAAATTTCATGCTTTATTCACTGTATTATTCATTTCTTTGTAATTACCTGTGAAATTTACTAACAACTTCTGAGTGAAAAATGTTATTTTTCAGTGCACTGCTTATCTATGAATTATTGATTAGTTTGATATTAACCCAGCTAACAGATAACGTTCTCAGAACGTTCTGGCAAGGTTCTCTCAAGGTTCTTTCATTCAGTTGGACATTCGTCTAACGTTTTTAAATGCTTCAGAACGTTCAGAGAACATTCAAAAGTAACGTTCCCATAATGTTTGAAGAATGATCAAATGGAATGTTCCCTAAACATTCGTATAACCAATAATTTTTTTTTTAAACATTTAAAAAAACTGGATGTTTTGAATGTTCAGGGAACATTCGGAAATAACGTTTCTGGAAAAACGTTTGTTCATAACTTTGAGAGAACCTTGCAAGAACGTTCTGAGAACGTTAGCTGGTGACCGTGAGCAGAAATCAAACGATCACACACTCATCATGGAGTATGATGTATTTTCAGTGAAGGTGTGTTCATGGAGTCCAGAGCTGATGCTCCAGCTGTAACGTCTGCAGCTGCATGTATTTTCCTGCTCCTTGTTTTATTAGGACACTGGAGCAGAACAACAAGTGCAGAAACATCTGTACGCGTGGAGGAGATGCCCTGGGTGTTGACACAGATGGATGCAAAACATGGATGTTCTTTAAGAAAACATAAAGACAATCACAGATTCTGGAGCAAAACACATACTGAAAATATCATTTATTAATGAATCTGTGCTGCCTCCACTAACAAAAAGACAGCAATAACTATTTTTATGTATACACTGTTGGTTTAATTTCAAAAAGTATGTTACCTTGTTGAATTAAAATTTTAAGTTCATGAAATTAAAAATTTGAGTTAATACAATGAAGGCGATTAAAAATATTATGTTATCTGAACTACATTAATTATACAAGTTGATTTGACAAAATAAAAAATGTTGTGATAACAAATCATGAAAATATTTTATGCTAATGTTCCCATTAAGAAAATGTTTGTTCAACATTATAATAATGTTCTCAAAACGTTAGCACAAAAACATCATTTATACCTCGTTCATGGAATGTTTTTTCCTGAAATTTTTTAATTTGACATTTTTTAACTACTTGTTTCAGAATGTTCAGAGAACATTCAAAGGTAACATTCACATAGTGTTTTCAAAATGACAAAACAGAATGTTCCCTTAATATTTGCACAACCAAGAAAAAACATGCATTATGTTCAGAGAAGGTATGTCTTCTAGAGACTGGCAGTATTTTCTGGCTGTGTAAAAACCTTTATCTTTAATATGTCAACAAAATGAAACAACTGAAGCTTGACTTTATGCAATCTTCAGATTTCTGTTCTGGAAATGAATGCAAATGAGTGCATATTTAATTAGATAATGCCTTATTTGCATATTTAAACATTGTTTGAGAAAACTTGTAATACAAAAGCACAGCAGCATCACTAAATCACTCAAACTTCACACTCTTAGAAAAAAGGTTCAGTGGTTCTATATACAACTCAGTTTTAAAGCCAAAAAGATTCTAGGTTAAATGTCTTATATTATTGCATAATACTTTCATGTTTAATGGGTTATTTCAAGCTTTTTTTAGTGATAATGTATGTTTACGTATGAAGTATGTTCAAAAAATGTAATTAGAATTAAAAATGAATTAAAACAAAATAAATTAGTTTAAACTAAATCCATAAAATGATTCCATCACGGGAACCCCTAAAACTGGCAGGACTGAATGCGTTGACAGGATCTCTCTCTCTCTCTCTCTCTGTCTCTGTCTCTTTCACTCTCACATGGACGCTGTCATGTGCCGGTCATTTTCCAAACTGCTCCTGATGCACAAACAACACTGATTTGCTGTCCCTGTATTTTTCCACAGAGCAGTGGAGACTTCACTCTCGTCCATCCACAGTGATTTAAAAACAACTTTCTGGCACTCGGGCTGAGAAACTCACTGCTGTATTTCCAGCATATCAATCCACACACTGGCCTCGATCAACAGAATCAGAGCCCGAGGCCAGCGAACAGATCACACGTGTGACGTCTCGTCTGAAGAGACTGAGGGCGTTTGAGTTAAAGAAATCAGGCAATGATTTTGATGTATTCCCTATTGAAATATGCAGCTACAATAAAAAAGCCCTGCATTTTGCTGGACAAAAACCTACTTTTCACCTACTTAAAAACTCAAGTTCAGCTGCTGTCTTAAATTAAGTACAATCAAATTAGCTGTACTTTAAAAATCAAGTTGTTCAATCTTGTATAACTTAGAAAACAGAGGTTTAAAATGTTAATTTCATATTTATTTATGCCATCCATCTGCACTTCTTATTATTTTTAACTTTTAATACATTTTCTATTTATATAATTGGACAAACAACACAGCTTTGCACCATCACTGTCTTATTTTAACCATGTAAATAACAACTTGTACATATAATTGTGTATATTGTACACTCTAAAAATCTATGAGTAAAAATGTATGAGTGTATAAACTGTAATTGTGTGTCAGCATATGTGTGTACATATAAAATGTGTATTTTGTGTTCACATTAAGTAAATGGGATTTTCCAATGCCACAACAAATTGTGTGTGAGTACGCTTGGCCAATAAACCTGATTTTGATTAAATTATATTGAAGAGTTAAAGTAGTGGAAAAACATACATTATGTTGCCATGACTTATTATAATATATTTTTAACAGTGTATTTAGAGCAAAACATGTCTCCAGAAATGACACATGAAGTTTATAATTGTTGCTTTCTGTCAAAGTTGATTCGTCAACAAAACTATTTTTGTACTAATTATGTTTATGAATCTGACAATGTGCAATGGAAGCATCATAATGTTCCCAAAGGTTTTGTTGCCTCGTTCTTTGATGCGTTTCCTGTTCAGTGTCAGATTGTGTTTGTTTGCAGATGGTTTTCGGCTGTTTCGTTGAGATGATCTGTATAAATAATCTCATGTATGTCCGTGCAGCGGTCAGATGGATGAGCAGCTGTGTTTTTCTCGCCGTAACCTCGTCCACCTTCATGTCTTCTCGCATGTTTTCTAGGTTGTGGATCTCCAGATTTTACTGACCCTGAATTTCTCAGAAAACACCTACGCCATAGACCCCCGGTGAGCCACTATTTTGGGCTATTTTTCAAGCAATATGTGTCCACAGGGGCTCAAAATATAAAAAGCTGTTTTCTTAAAGTGTATCATGATATGTAAAAGGCATTAAAAGCAGTTTTTGAGTGGTGAGATGACCAATTTGCCATTGTCTAAGCTAATAGGCCACATAAGAGGCTGTTCACATACATTTCTATCAGATTCTCTCACCAGCCAACAAAAAATGCTTTGCTTTGTAACAAACATTAAACCAGATGAGAGCAAGTGTAGTTTGACTGTGATAGAGATGCTTTGAGTGGCATCACGAGTCCAGCAGTGACTCTACTGCCATCTAGTAGAGATATTAGGATCTAAATTAATTCAAAAAGTATTTTTTTTTGTCCATACTATGCAAGTCATTGGGGCTTATCAACTGTTTGGTTAGCCATATTTAAAAAAAATATATATCTTTTGTGTTCAGCATAAGTAAATTATTCCAATTGTGGAGACTCACCACTAACAACTGTGATGCGGCCATCTTGAAAATCGCTGTGAAAGGTAACGAATGCCACGTGACAGCGGCGCATATGCGCTGATACCCCGCATGTTACCTTTCACAGCGCTTTTCAAGATGAACCAATCACAGTCGTTTGTGATCATTCATATGCGGATGTGAGATATTTAGCATTTTAATGTATAGATTGGAAAAATAATACAAATATCTCCAATAAGGCAACAACCGTGCTGAGTTGTGACTGGATTTTCTGAGTCATTACGCGCCCCCTAGAGGAAGAGCGCGATTGTAACCAAAGGAATTGTAACCATGTACGCATGCGCAGGCGCGTGCTCGTCTCGGCCGCTGCGGGTTTTGCGCACAGGGACGCGACGCGGCAGCAGCAGCGGAGGAATCCATAGCAACGGCGGATAAACATGAGTTACTACAGCAGGTAAGACACCGATGGAAACAATTCTTAGAAATTATCCAAAAGTGACATCCGTTTTGGGACCGTTGTGTGCGCGTGCATGTGTGATTCATCTTGTCTTTCGTAACTTTGGAGTGTTTTTTCGGTGGGTCCTGTTGCGTTTCGAACGTGCCATAACATCAGCCATCAAGCTAAAAACACAAAACAACACACACGGATTTAGAACAAAACACAAAAATCTAAATGAAACAGCTGGATTATGAACAAAAGAGAGGGAAAAATAAAGCAGGAGAGTGTGAATGAACGCGGTCAGCTGGATTTGATGGGGTGTAACGGTTGAGAAGCAGTTAGCTGGATGATGATAGCAGGGAATACAGATGAACATCACGATGTCTGTGTAACATTACAGTTTTAAATTAATAAATATGAGGTTCAGCTACTGTAAATCACAGCAAACGCCTCGTTGATGAATTTATCTTTATAAATCTGATCTCACAGTTCAACAGCATCGTGAATGAATGGATCTAATTCGTTACCGACCGTTACAAATATCCAGTGGTTTCACGTTTCTGACAAAGTCATGTGATGTAATTTGTACGTCATTGCTATACTGACATGACATCATAATATAGCTCAATTTTTTTAAAACTTAGTCACATAATTGAAATTTGACTATTAACCCTCTTCTAATTATTGAAATGCCAAAATAATGATTTATCTTTTTAATTGTAAAGTATGCAATCTAGTGTTGTGATTTTATACATTTGCACTGATTTAAATAATAATAAAAACCATTGTGTCCAAATATGGCATAATAATTTTAAATAATTATATTAAATAATCGCTTAGTAAATTGTTATGAAAGTAATATCACATTACAAAAGTAGGCTTAACTTTCTTTTATTCAATATATAGTTGATTTTCTTCTTTTGATTTTTATAGGTGAATTAACTGATTCACCTATAGAAACGTTTCTTTAAATGGGTCAGTGACGTGACGGGTCATTTTTTTGTCCAAAGGCCTTAATAATAATAATAATAAAAAAAGATAAGACATCCAAAGTATGTAAGGTAGCTCTCTTTTATTGAATCCAAAAGGTTTTAATAATATTTTGCTACATATAATGGTATTTTAAAGATTTTTAAGTGTCAAAAGGTCATTTGGTTTAAACATCCAAAGGCACCATTTCATTTGTGATTAAAATATCTTAAAATGTAATAAATATATATATTATTCTGGCATGATTTTATAACATCATATATCAACATAGTGCAACATGGTATTAAAATTATGTGTAGAAGTCACTGCTTTGTTATGAGAAAGAATGAATTTCATTGATGTCATTCGGAGTAACCAATATAAAGGGACCATTTTGGATCAAGTCATGCGGTCAATATCATGTGACGGGATGTGACATCATTCCAACACCTGCAAAGGACCACATGGTCGTGAAGCAAAGTAACTAACTCTCTTTTAACTATTTGAAAAATTCATGTTTTCACTTGCTCATACGCATGTCCCGAAACATCAGGTCATTCGGTACAACCGCTATAAAACATGGAAAATGTTGTAATATTTTAAAAACTTGTACTAAATATAAAATGTTTGATTGTCCTTCGCTAGCTAGCTAGATATCAGCCTGTTAGCATTGTTTGAAAATATCGAAATTCGGTATAACCAAAAGTGTCATTCGGTAAAACCAAAATTTTGGTTAAACCAAATGACTTTTTTGGTGACAAATTTTGTCCATCTTGTAAAAAATGACAAAAGCAGTGTTAATTGATTATAAAAACCACATAATCTCATAGTTAACATCTTAAAAAAACTTCAAAATTAATTATATCTCCATTATGTTTTTTTACACGTTTTAAAACCTTATTCGTCAATGACCCAAATATAGTTGAATATCTTTCCATGAGCTGTGATTAATACAGCTAATCTATTAAAATCTACATTATATTTGATTTATTTTTACGACTTAGAATATTGTATAGATATTAAGTACTGTATAGAAATTAAGTTATTTATATTTTAAAATGTATTAATATATTGATACTTTTATTGATTTTTAGAACATTGCATTCTGTTCTATTGGACAAATTCTCTAGTTCTTTTGTTCGTTACTGTTCTGTTGTTAATACTGGTCATATGGAGGGAGTGATTAATTAGTCATTCTGTCATTATAATCAGTGTTGTGGATGAATCTGTTCTGACAGCGGTGAGGATGAAAGACTCTGTCCTGAGTCGAGTGTGTTGGCAAGACTAAGATCTCTTTCGACATCTGCTCTCAGTTTCATTGTGTATGTATTGTCCTCTAAACACAATCCTATCAGAACCACACTCCTTCCTTTCCCATGATGCAGTGAGCTGGAATTCTGTGAGGTTTCATCTGATGCACAAGGACAGGAAGTGGTTTGGATTTATCTGCAGCTTTTGTTTAACATACAGCCTCCATTTTGGCTTCTGCTGTGTGTTTGGCTCCTAGTTTAGTCTGTAAGATTTCTTGAAGGTCTCTGATCGGATGAATCCTATTTTTGATTGGATAAATATTTTTTAAATAGTGAAAGTGCAGCATTAACATTTTGTCAGAACCTCTAGTAAATTACATGTTATTTTGTTTAGTTGTCTATTCAGAATTGTGGGAGAATCGTGATCTCTTGTGGTTTATTATAAGCAGCAGCACTGACACTGAATACATTAGGCTTGTATTTGCATGCATGTCGGCATGTTTATTTGTGTGTTTGCACGCATGTGTCTCCTAGATCTCCTTAATGAACACAGCTGGCTTGGATTCACATATCGGAGCGTGCATTTTCAAGGAGTTCTTTTAAAAAACCAGAAAATGGTCCATGCACTCACAGACCTGATGAATGTGTCTGAGAGTGTCATTATGGTGCAATTACGGTGGCCATTAGATGAATGTGGAAGTACAGCACAGCCTGAGATTGGCATCATTATCAGAGCCGTGAGAGGAAATGACACGCTACAGATGAGGCGATTGCGGTTTGTGTTTACATTTATAATAATTTACATAGCAGACGGTTGCTTGCCAAACCAATTTACACAGCATTTTCGCTACCTACTCAAAGGGTTCACTGCGTTAAAAGAACAAACTTTCCTTTTTTTTTTTTTTTTAAATAAAAGTTTTTGAAGTTCCTTAAAACTTCCTCTTTAGTTCAAAAAGACCATTAAACTGTAAAAAACCGTCTTGTTTACATGAACACATTCACACTGAGATAAAGAGGAACCCATATAACAGGGATTGTTCTGGCAAGGTTCTCTCAAAATTATGAACAATTGTTCTTCCACTAACTTTAATAGAACAATTATTAAGTTATCTGGTCTTAAATGATGTTCTCAAAACGTTAGCACAAAAACATTTTTACAAACGTTAAGGGAACATTCCATTTTATCATTTTGCAAACATTTTGAAAACGTTACTTTTGGATGTTCTCTGAACATTCTAAAACAAATAGTAAGACGAACTAAACATTTCAGAAAAAAAGTTCCATGAATGATGTATAAATAATGTTTTTGTGCTAACATTTTGAGAACATTATTAAAGACCGGATAACTTTGAATGAATGTTCTATTAATGTTACTGGAAGAACGTTTGTTCATAACTTTCATAACTTAACGTTCTGAGAATGTTAGCTGGGAATGTTAGCAGACGTGTGTGTGATAGCTTTAAACTTGCGGGTTTCACGTGGTGAAGGTTTCACACTTCAGAGGTCTCTCGGTTCCTCCCGCACACCAAACGCTCTGTAGCATCCTACTTTTCAAAGGGCGTCTGTGGGGTGTTGTTGCCATAGTAACCAGCAGCAGCCCTAAGGGCTTACCTGCGGCTGTCATGCGTGTGATCTCACATGACCTGCACACAGGTAGAGACGCCCGAAACCCAGACACACACTCACACACTCGACATGGAAACGGTGAAGAGCTCTTCTCAGCCCGCTTACAGCCGCTGGTCGTACAGGTACACACACACACACACACACACTCTCACAAAAGACAGAACAGAGGTGTACTGTTCAAAGGATGCGGGTGAGTTGAAAGTTTCTCAGATTATGTGTGTGTGTGTTTCATTGAGGTGTGTGTGGTCTGGATTCACATGAGGACAGTCGCTCTGTTGTGTTTGTGAGGTGTGTTTGCAGTCATTAAGATCACAGTGTGTTTCATTTCCTGAATGACGCCTCTGTTGTTGCCAAATATTGACATTTACTGGGTAATGAAGAATAGAATGGTAACAGTCGATGGATGGATGGATGGACGGATGGATGGATGAAGGGTTGATTACTTTAGCCATCATAAACATGGAGGAGAACTGTTGCAGTGATTTATTCATAAAAATATAACATTTGGTCCGGATAGATAGATAGATAGATAGATAGATGAATGGATAAATGGATGGAGGGATGATAGATAGATAGATAGATAGATAGATAGATAGATAGATAGATAGATAGATAGGATGGATAAATGGATGGAGGGATGATAGATAGATAAATGGATGGATATCTATCTAGATAATTAGATTGATGGATGGAGGAATGGATAAATGGATCGATGGATGGACGGATAGATAAATAAATGGATTGATGGATGGATATAGATGGATGGATAGATAGATGGAGGGAGGGAGGGATAAATAGATGGACGGATGGATAGATAGATAAATAGATGGGTAAATGGATGGAGGGATGATAGATAAATGGATGGATAGATAGATAAATAGATCGATAGATGGATGGATGGATAAATGGATGGATGGATGGATGGATGGATGTATAAATGGATTGATGGATGGACGGACAGATAGAAAAATGGATGGGTGGATGGTAGATAAATGGATCAATGGATGGAAGGATAGATAGATATCATGGTGTGTGTTTTGTTGATGGTGTTTCTGCTCCTCTGAGATCTTCAGATCCACTGAGAGCTGAAGTTTCCTCTCACACACTTCTTTCTTTCTCCTGCTCTAGAGAGCATCTGTTAGAGAGTGTGTGTGTGTGGGGGGGGGGTGTTACCGCAGGTTGCCATGTTGATGGTGGTAACCATGGTTACACAGGTGTCACATCAAACAGCTTGTGTGTCATCTTACCTCAGTCACAGCGTGAGCATGAAACATTCATTCGGGTGTTCAGACTGCTCATTTTCATCACTCACTCTTTCTCTCTTGTGCTTCTCTCCTCTGTGTCCGTCTGTAATCGGCATGGACATGAAGACCCTCCAGTTCCTCCAGCTTCGCGTCCACCGCCACCACCAGGTACAACACACTCACTACAACCACAAATCAATTATTTTACACAAAATTATAGCTCAAATTAACATATTTATTTACATGTAAACAAAAATACAAGTTTCCTATTTCTTTTAACACAGGTTTGAAATGTTTCTCCAGCCTCTGAGTGTCTGTGTGGGTGTGTGTGTATTTTTAGACACATATTCATGTATAGATGTGTGTACGTGAGGACGTTTGTGAGGAATTTTTTTTCGTTTGGGTGTCTCTCGGTTGCCTAGCAACACAATGACTGATACACGACTAATGCAAACACTCACACTGAAGTTTTGGTCTGGACGCTCATAGCCATCTTTCAACATGTCAAATGATGTATTTTAGGATCAGATTCTGCCTTTGGTGATTATAATGAGCTTATTTACTGAATGAGACGATATAATTGTGTGTGTGTGTGTGTGTGTATGTGTGTGTTTTAAATGGGTTTGCAATGTTGTTGTGTTGTTTCAGCACGCTGGAGGACGACAGTCTGAACCTCAGACAGCAGAAACTGGAGAAACAGGTGAGATACATTTACACACAATTAAACAACACACCATAAAACACACAAAACATAAATACACAATCATAAAACCGCTAAACACAAATACACTTCAATACACAATAACATGTCAAAACACAATAATACACAATAATGTGCATTAAAACACAATAATACACAATAATGTGTAGGGCTGCATGATTAAACTGCACGCGATTTGGCAAAGGCTGCGATTATTTAATGCGCAGCTTGTCAGAGCTGTACGACTCTGTGATCAGTAGTAAATTCCTCTCGATCTGAAAGCCAGAGGGCGCTCTCGCGCAGAAACTCCAAATATGCCCTGCCGCAGAAGAAGATAACATGCATCATAATGCTGTAGCTGCACAAAAAGAAGATTGAAACGCTTTGATTGATTAAACATGACTAATAAACACACGACTGCCTGATTCTGTGTAAGAAGCCACATCATCTCACAGAAGGATGCTCAACTGTTGTTATGAAGTGAGTTTGGAGTAAAAACATGTTATTAAATGTTGTTTTTTGTTGGACAAGATGTTAATAAATGCTTCTCATGTCTGGAAAGATGTTTGACGCGTGTTGCTTTTTCAAATACACATTATAAGCAACTCAAACTCACAGTGCTTTCAGATGGATTAGCATTTGGAGCCATACTTCATTGACAAGCTGCGCATAAAAAAAATAATCGCAGCCTTTGCCATTTCATAATCGCACTAAGAATCGTGTTTAAGTTCAATGTTATTTTTTTGTATCATGCGATAAATCGTGCAGCCCTAATAACATGCATCAAAACACAATAAAACACATCAAAACAAAATAATACACAATAATCTGCGACAAAACACAATAAAACACACATCAAAACACAATAATACACAATAACGTGCATCAAAACACAATAAACCACATCAAAACACAATAATACACAATTACACATGCCAGAACACAATAATACACAACAATGTGGATCAAAACAAAATAAAACACACATCAAAACACAGTAATACACAATTAATACACAACAACATGCATCAAAACACAAAAAAACACAATTACACATGCTAGAACACAATAATAACCAATAACTTGTCAAAACACATCAAAACACATTAATACACAATAACGTGCGTCAAAACACACATCAAAACAATAATACAATAATATGCGTCAAAACATAATAGGGGCTTTAACTAGCCACTAGGATAGTTCCCCGAGAACTAATTTCTCCCCCGGGCCATGTTCCTGGATGCATTCGCACCGGAATAGGAACTCTGAAGCGGCCAACAGCGGCGTCTTTAAGCGCGGCTTTAACAAATGCTAAAAACCGGTGGATGGAGGATGGCGTGATCGGAGCTGTGTTTGTTGTGTCGTGGGTTTTTTGATAACGGAGGTGGAATGTAAACACATAATTTATGCAACTGAAAGAGCAAAAAGTGGGGCTAAGAGACGAAATCTCTTTCAGTATTACATATCATCGAGTCAGAGAAAAGAACACAACCCTGCAGACAGCAGGTAAATGCCGTTATCGTTGTTTTCCGCCGTCATATTTCAGAGCTTCTCAGCTGTAAAACAGTTAATGTGGTTTCCTGTGAAGCGGTGCCGCCCTCAGCGTGGGCTCGATGGTACCACCT
This sequence comes from Ctenopharyngodon idella, assembly GCF_019924925.1. Lineage (NCBI taxonomy): Eukaryota > Metazoa > Chordata > Actinopteri > Cypriniformes > Xenocyprididae > Ctenopharyngodon > Ctenopharyngodon idella. The sequence continues at coordinate 16,467,933 of NC_067223.1, forward strand.
GACTTTTCAGTGAAACTGTTCTTCTCTCAAACTCTCATTTGTGTCTCAGCCCTCATTTCTCTTCCTGTCGGCATCTGCTGCCATCTCATTCCAGTTCTCTTTCACACACACAAACACACTGTTCGCTTCTGCTGTCGTAAGGATGATTCTAGCGAGTGTTCGTCAACTTCTTCATCTTTCCGTGAGTGTTTCGTTTTGCAAACATCCTCCTGATGCTTGTCTGTTCTAGTTCACTTCCTGTGTTCTTTGTATTAAACTCTCTCAAACATTTGAACAGTATTATATACTATTATAGTATTTATTAATATTTGGAATGAGCTTTTATTTTTTATATTGTCAGTTTTCTTTTTAGTTTAAGTTTTACAAAACATTTTAATGTGTTTTTGTCATTTGGTAACACTTTACAATAAGGTCTCATATGTTAATGTTAGTTAATGCATTAACTATAATGAACTAACGATGAACAATATATTTTTTACAGCATTTATTAATCTTTGTTAATGTTCATCAATAAAGATACAGTTGTTCATTGTTTGTTCATGTTAGTTCACCGTGCATTAACTAATGTTAACAGATGTAAGATTTAATTTTAAAATCTCTCTCTCTCTATATATATATATATATATATATATATATATATATATAAATATGAATTAACATACATTCAAAATAAATACTCTAGAAGTATTGGTCATTGTTAGTTCGTGTTAAAGAGTTAGTTCGCCCAAAAATGCAAATTCTGTCATAATTTACTCTCCCTCATGTCATTCCAAACATTTAAGACATTCGCTCATCTTCGAAACACAAATAAAGATATTTTAATGAAATTGAGAGATTTTTGTCTCTCCATTATCCTTTTTCACAAGAATTGAAAATCATGTGACGTGGGGTAAAGTTATTTCCGCTATGGTCTGCAGCTATTAGATTAATATGCGCTTTTCTCAAATATCGCTTCTTACCTTTTCTCTTTTGTCTGTTTTCCAAGTTGCTGTTGTATAATCTACAAAGAAATTATTTACTACTTGTTTGTAGCTTATACGGCCACTCAGACCGTTGCTCGAATTTACCAGCGGGTGGTTTTATTTCACCAGCTGTCATACAGTATAGGCTACACAGCTACTCATTCAGCAAATCACCATAGAGACACGGAGAATGTAATCAATTTAACCGCCATCACTTCGAATTAATTCCTAAATTTAGCTTAATGAGAGCTTTGTAGTCTTACCAATAAATCACCAAGACCGTTCAAACATTTTCATGACATTTAATTCGTAAAAATACTTTGATTCCGGAACTGGTTCTTAGGCTCGGCTATCTATCACTAGCCGTGTTTCCATTACCCTTTAAATTGCGCAAATTGAAATTGCAAATTGAAAATACGCACAATAGAAACACGTCAATTTCGAAAAAGGAATATTTCGAAACTGCAATGGAAAGTATGTAAAAGTCAATCATTCTTTAAAGAGGGCGAGGTATGTTTGGACAGAAGACGAGAGTTCTTCATTAAACTCATAAAAGACAAAAGTATTACGGGACTACTGGATACTAAACAACAAAGAAATGCCACAATCTGAATTTATCAAGACCTCGATGGTGGATGCTCCCAAGTATAAGGGGCTTTCCTTGCCATAAATGCTTGGATAACATGCTCACGTCTCCTATCATTATTAATAATGTCTAGTGCAGTGGGTGGTATATACGTAAATCTACCAACATTCGTTGCCATGATTTTTGGAACGACTTATCGCGAGAGGAAAAAAAGACGTTTTAGTCGCATAACATCAGTTAATGGAAACGGCGTAATTTCATAATAGTTTTTTATCGATATTTAGAAAATATCGCAAAAGTTTTGCGCAAATCTGTAATGGAAACGCGGCTACTGTTACCGGAAAAACTTTTACCCGGCGTGGGCCATTCCAGAACCCGGAAGTGTGAAAGTGGCTAATTGACAGTCTACACAACTACCACTTTGTCACTTCAAAAAATTCATAAGGAGACTGAAAAAGTAATCCATATGAATGAGCGGTTTTGCCCAAAGAGACTCAATCTTTTTTCTTTGTGTGTTTTTGTGTGCACAGAGGGCGCTGTTGGAGCAGAAGCAGCGGCGGAAACGCCAGGAGCCGCTTATGGTCCAGCCAAACTCAGAGGGACGTCCGCGGCGCTCACGGCCCCGCCGCAGTGAGGAACAAGCGCCGCTCGTGGAGACCCAGGTCAGCACGGCCAGTGACATCATCCTTGACGGTGAGGTCAACACACATGACCTTTGAGAGCTCAATCACAACACTCCTCACTGTGCGTTTCAAAATGCATCTTCAAAAAGCTCAATTTTCACAGGACAAAAAATAGTGTGGACTGAAGGCCAAAACGAATGAACATAATCTGGATTAATGTAGACGTAGCCTTATTCAAACCTCCTTTGTTTTGCTTCGATATCATTTGTTTAATAGTTTTTGCTTCTCTTATCTGTTTCTTGGGACTCGTATCTGTTGTTTGTCCTTCACTCTTTCTGGGAAGGTTTTTTGGAGTCTGACTTGTTTAGTTTTCCATGGTCAAACTAAATAAAATGAAATGACAGGCCTTATCTCTGCACCTGCTAAATAGATCTAGGAAAATCTCATGCTTTGATTTGCATATAATATCTGGCCCTGCAGCCGTATGTGTGAATGATTTCATGCATGTTTGTCTGTCAGGCATCGACGGGCCCGCGGCACTGCTGGGATCGGAAGCTCCGGATCTGGGCAGTAAGATCCAGGTTCTGTCCGTCAGTCAGCCGCAGCAGCCCTCGCCCCCGACCGCAGAAGAGCCAGAGACAGACGCCGACACTGACACACTGCTGGAACCCAAGACTGACATACACACACTGCTGCAGAGACGCGGTACGACACACACACGCTTACTTAGATATCAGAATGCTTTGGCTTCACTTTTGCGTACATGTGCGGCATACTTGGTTGAGATGCTTTGATTGCTGTGATACGGAATATCCTCGTATGTGTTACTAATAGCTTGTTTCTAAATTTAAAAATGTTTAATTCAATGTAAAGTACTTGCGTTTGGATGAAGAGGTAGCTGAACCACATAGAGAAAAAGGACGATTGGTCGCTGCGGTGTTTGTCCCACCCCTCCTCCACTGCGATTGGACAGCTGGGGAAAATGTGACAGTGATGAGCGCTGCGTTTTACCCAAAAGTTGAACATTTTTCAACTTTCAGCGACCAGAAAAAAAACGACAAGTGTGCAACGCTCTGCGTGAAATATAGCCTCGTCATGATGCTGATGTTTTTAAATATGCAGCGTTCTTATTGAAAACAATTGAAAAAATATACTGGCCATATAAAAAAAAAAAAACACAGCCTAACAGAAAATGTTGCATTCTTACATAAAAAAACAAACAAACTTAATTTACTTTCTTTTTATAACGTTTTTACCATTTTAACCATGTCCCTTAAATGGTTCCTTACAAAAGAACACAAATATAAAGAATCAGAACATTTTCAGATGTCTTGTTGGGCATGTTTTAGTCCAGATTGAAGTTTAAAATTAAATTTTTAAAAAGCGTAAACAAATGTTTGAGAATAAATATTAAGTATTTATGTAAACAATTCGTAATAAGGTTTCTAGTATCAGTGTTATTTTAGTGTTTATATTTTTTATTATAGTTTTATTAATATTTTCAATTACCTTTTATTTTATATTTTTAGTTTTCATGTTAATTTTAGTTTATTTTTTTGTAATTAAAATGGTGCTTTTGTCATTTTATTAGTATTTTTTTTTTAAATATTGATATTTAGGTTTAATTTATTTTTATTTCAGTTTTAGTTGTAGTTTTTATTTCCAGTTAATAATTTTAGTGCTTCAACTTAAACATATTTCAGTTTATTGCCAAGGCAACATTTCTAATTTTCATTTAATTTAAGTTCTTCAACTAATATTTATATTTTCAGCCTTGTTTCAATTAACAAAAATGTTTTTAATAGTTTTAGTTTTAGTTAACGATAATAATCCTGTCTAGAATTATTCACAGTATTATATAATGCCCACGATAACGATACCGTGCTCGTTCATTACCGTCATATATATTGTATTACTGACCACTGGCATGTTTCTACTGGGGACATTTTTAAAAATGTCAAGAAAAGCACACACACTCACTCACACACACACTTACAGTCTAGCGCAGGATGGTGAAGTGTGTGTGTGTGTCTCAGGAGATTGTGTGTAAATGGCAGATCTTCGGCTGTTGTTTCTCATCTCGAGCTCTTTAAACTCTGTTCCTCTCAGGACTGTCGGGCAGCATGAACTACGATGAGGCCAGTGAGGATGACGACGATGAAGCCGAAGACCGAAGCCGATCGCTGTCCCCGAACACAGAGAGCACGAGACCTGCGTCGGCCTCCAGCACTAAATCCAACACGGTGAGAGCTGACACAAAACACAACCATTAGTTGAGCACAAACGCCTACACATTTCCGCTAAAATCTCATTCGGTGTAATATTTTCCATAGCAAACTGTGGTATTAGCAAACTCTCTTTGTCATAGTTCTAATAACTGTCCATTCACAAATAATTAGTTATATTACAATATAATGCAGTCTGTGCTGCTATTAATGATGGATTCTCTTTGTTGATTCATGTGGGTTAAATGTCTTTCAGGAGTGTATCCCGGTGAGTTCTCCATCGGCTGAAGGCTCTTCCATTGAGGTGGATAATCTGGAGGAGTTTGTGCTCCGTCCGGCTCCGCGGGGAGTCACCGTCAAGTGTCGCATCTCACGGGATAAGAAAGGCATGGACCGCGGCCTCTACCCCACATACTTCATGCACCTGGAAAGAGAAGACGGCAAGAAGGTGACGATCTGAGGCCCGTCACGTCCACGCGCTTCTGCTCACATTTAGTCCTCTCTCGTGCTCACGCTCTCTCTCTTTCATCAGGTGTTTTTATTGGCTGGACGCAAGAGGAAAAAGAGCAAGACATCAAACTATCTGATCTCTGTAGATGCCACGGATCTGTCCCGGGAGGGCGAGAGCTTCATAGGAAAACTGAGGTGACTTTTATTTCTGGTATTAACTCGTGGATCCCAGGTGGTATCATTACGACATCCATTTGAGGTTTGAGGGGGATGGATGTTTCCTGTTCAATAGATCTTTTAAAAGCATCTGTTACTGCAGAAAATAATTTCCAGTCATCCCTGTTTTTTAAAGGGCAAATTGTGGTTCCAGTACTGCGTTTACAATGGAAGCACATGAACAAACTCCATGAAAAAGTTTACAGAAAAGCAGTGTAAAAAAATAAAAAAATAAAAAAATAATAATTAAAATAAATAAATAATGATAAGAATTAGATAAATAAATAAATTATAAAAATTGTATTATTTATTAATAACTTTATTAATTTATACTAAATAAAATATAAACAAATTGATGATAATAATTTAAAAACTAGACTAAAATAATTACATAAATCTAATTTTAGATGGAAAAAGAAAAACACTGTAAACAATGTAAAAAAGTAAATAAATAAAAAATAGATAAAAAAATAACTAAATTATAAAAATTAAAGTAAATAAATAATAAAAAAATTAAATTAATAATACAAAATTAGATTAAATTAAAAACATTTGATTTAAATAAATAAAAAACAATTTATTAAAAATGAATAAATAAATACAACTTGGATTAAAATAATGTAAACAATTTAAAAAATAAATTATAAAAATTTGATTAAAATAAATAAATATTAAATTGATATTAATAAATTAATTAAAAATGGACTTTAAATAAATTTAGAAATTAAAAATAGAATTTTTAAAAAAATAATAAAATTACTATTAAAAATCGGATTAAAATAAATAAATACTAAAAACTAAAATACTTTGATTAACGTAAGTAAATAATGCAGCTAACAGTACACTGCTATAGTGATTAGAAAAAACAGTAATTTACTGTGATGGGACCTAAATATTTTACACATATTTTAATATAAATTTTTCACAGTATAATTTATACATGAAAATATAAAGCTTTAAAACTTAAGGATTGTGGTCCATCGCACAAGGATGATCATTTTTGAGGGTCCATGGCATCTAAAGGATTGAAAACCCACACAGACAGTGTATAGCCCAAATAATAAACATTTTTGCTCAATAATCCTAGTGTTGAAGTAAAAATACAAGCTTAACGTGTGTGCAGGTCTAATCTGATGGGAACGAAGTTTACCGTGTATGATAATGGCACGAACCCCTCGAAGACCTCCGGAGCACTGCTGGAGGAAACCAACACACGTCAGGAGCTCGCCGCCATCTGCTACGTGAGTGTGTGTCTGTTTACATGTGTTCAGTGTGACTTTGGCCACTTCTTATCATTATGTGTATGTTTTTAGGAGACCAATGTTCTGGGCTTCAAAGGGCCGCGGAAGATGACTGTGATCATTCCCGGCATGAACATGAATTTCGAACGGGTCCCGGTCCGGCCCCCTTGTGTGAGTGTCTCTGCTGACAGCTGTCAATCAAACCTTCATTATGAGCGCAGACTGCGACTGATGCATGAACGCGTGTGTGTTTCAGGAGCAGGAGTCTCTTCTGAGTAAATGGCAGAATCATTCGCTGGAGAATCTGATAGAGCTGCATAATAAAGCGCCGGTGTGGAACGACGACACGCAGTCATATGTGCTAAACTTCCACGGCAGAGTCACGCAGGCCTCCGTCAAGAACTTCCAGATCGTCCACGACAATGACCGTAAGTTACTCATTTGATATGGAGTACCTAACTAATCTGTCAACCACTCAGAACAGTATTTCGTTTTAGTTAGAAATCGACTGATAATCTGTTTTACCGACATTTTTACAGATATTTAAACATTTCCCATAATCTGGTATTGGTTTTATAATATTGGATTTACCGATAAATGGCGCCATCTTGTGGCGTTTTGAGAATTGTGCGTAAGACTTTGACATTAATGCACAAATTTATAATCGGTTTTACCGATATTTTTACCAATATTTAAGCATTTCCCATAATCGGGTATCAGTTTTGTAATATTGGATTTACCGATAAATGACGCTATCTTGTGGCATTTTGAGAATTGCGTGTAAGACTTTGACATTAATGCAAAAATTATAATCGGTTTTACCGATATTTTTGCCAATATTTAAGCATTTCCCATAATCAGGTATCGGTTTTGTAATATTGGATTTACCGATAAATGGCGCCATCTTGTGGCGTTTTGAGAATTCCGTGTAAGACTTTGACATTAATGCACAAATGATAATTGGTTTTACTGATATTTTTACCGATATTTAAGCATTTCCCATAATCGGGTATCGGTTTTATAATATTGGATTTACCGATAAATGGCGCAATCTTGTGGCATTTTGAGAATTGCGTGTAAGACTTTGACATTAATGCAAAAATTAGAATCGCTTTTACCGATATTTTTACTGATATTTATACATTTTCCATAATCGGGTATCGGTTTTGTTATATTAGATTTACCGATAAATGGCGTCATCTTGTGTCTCAGCTGAACAAAATAATCCATTATTTATCAGCTTTAATATATCGGCCAAATTTTCTTATCGGGCCGATAACAATAACATTAAAAATGAATATATATCGGCTGATACCGATATGGTGGCCGATATATCGTGCATCCCTAACGATAATAACCCTGCTCTTCATATAATGGACTTTAAAGGAAGGTTTGTCAAGCCCAACATTCAAGGTTTGTTTCCTGGTCCAGTTGCACTATTGTGATTGTGTGTTGGTGTGTTTTCAGCGGATTACATCGTGATGCAGTTTGGCCGTGTGGCGGAGGACATCTTCACTCTGGACTTTAACTACCCCATGTGTGCCCTGCAGGCGTTTGCTATCGGCCTGTCCAGCTTCGACAGCAAACTGGCCTGCGAGTGACGCTGTGACACACTTCACCTCTACACCGAACACACACACGGCCCTCTTCCACTCAGGACACTAGAGCACAATCGTCTCGTCTCGCCACATTACGCCCGAGGAAGAGGATTTGTGCTCCACCCAAATAAATCAGAAAAAAGGACCAAATTTATTCTGTTTTGTAAATGAAACACATCAAATCTTTTAACTTTTTACTACCTGGTAAGATGATCGTGTGAGTTATTTACCCGCTTTCTCTTTTCCGAAAAGAGAAGATGCTTTAATGGACCAATAGAAAAGACACTAAGGGATTTTCTGAAACTGAGAGATTTTTATGATATTTTCTTGTGATGTTCTGTAAGTGTCTGATGGATTTGAGAAGTACGTCTATAGGGAGTTAAAGGGTTTGTTCACTTTGAAATTAAAATGAAGTCATCATTTACTCACCCTGGTGTTGTTCTAATGCTGTTCACACTTCTTTCTTTTTCAGACCAGCATCAAGCTTTAAAAAAGATGCAAAAGATGGTCCGATGCGACACGTGCCATATATTCCAAGTGTTCTGGGGGTTTACGATAGGGTTTGGTGAAAAACAAGCCGAAATTTAATGTATTATTTTTTAAAAAATCCTGCCCTTGGCCGTTGATCTTCTGTGCACGTTCATGAAACTCTATTAGTGCCGCAATTCACTCCGACTCGCCCAGAAAAACTTGTGAGAAATCAAGATTAACAAAAACGTAACATGAAATACAATACATGTACCTTCTTCTCTGAGGTAAATATATTGGTTGTGTTCGTTACAACAAGAAGTTATCGCGTTCATGTCTGTCAGCTGACTGACAACCAGAGTTCTGGTCCGGAGATAATTTTGTTAGATATATTTTGAGATATTTATGTATTTTTGTTAAATAATGCATTAAATTTCGGTTTGTTTTTTACCAAACCCTATCGTATACTCCCAGAAAATGTGGGATATGACACATGTTGCATGGGATCATTGTGTGATACATTTGCTTCTTTTTTAAAGCTTGATGCTGGTCACTGTTAACATTTTTTTTTATTTATTTATTTTTATTCCTCCTTTTGTGGTCTAAGAAAGAAAGAAGGGGATATGGTATTAGAACAAAAGTAGGGTGAGTAAATGATGACTTAATTTTCATTTTAGGGTGAACTATCCCTTTAAGAACCATTTCTGGTCAGATTTCACCCCTGAGGTTAAAAGAAAAAATAAGAAGTTATATTTTGCATGAAGAAAATTAAACAAACAAAAAAATCATGTAATGGAGTAAAAATGATAGTAAATGTGAATTACAGATGCATTATGGTTGTGAAAACGTGCTCTTAAAAATATGCTTCATTTTCTTCAGGTACAATATAATTTCTCTTTTTCCTTTTGATATTGGGGTGATATGAGTATGTGTTTTCTTCAGATTTACATTTTTATTCTAATGATGTTGTATTTTTGCATTCATGTTAGAATATGACGTTTTTTTAACACCTTCTGTTTTTAAATGTGGTTCATTATTTGTCTTTTTTAAGTCTTTGCTCACCAACAATCCCTGAGAAAACACTGCATGTTGATAAATGAGGAGAAATGCTGGATTCTTTGGCCACGTCTCAATCCTCCAGCTTCCCTCTCGTGCCCTTGTGTTAACCTTTGAAAACTGACGCACACTTCTGGTTATTACCGCTGCTGCATGGATTGTGAACGTTGCCTTAACATGTTGCTGTAGTGTAAATAGTGCCTGAATGCTGAGTTTACATCATGAGAAACTAGAAAAAGGGAAGTTCAAGCACATTTGTTCCTGTTTCATTGTGAATTCCTATAGATATGATTGATGTGTGTGTTGATATTCATCATCTGTTGTGTGTGTGTGTGTGTCAGCCAAGAGTGTACTGATTTAAAAAAGCAAAATATTTTTGTTTTCATTTTAAAACAATAACCTGTTTGCACAAACTGTATTTTATGATGACACTGTTGGTAGAAATACAGTAATTAAAAGTCATAAATATTTAAAAAAGGAAAAATGCATTACTTTTTATCCTTATCATGTGGCATGTGGGCAGAGCTTTCAGTCTGCAACCTTGGAGCAATTTTTTTGCCATTTCAACCTGATATGCTATATATTTTTTCATAACTTGTCCATATATTAACCTTCACTCTAATCTGGTAAACACTGTAAAATCAGTGGCGTGTTTATTAATCGTTCAATAAGATAATTAGTGCAATTCAAATCAAATGTCATTTTACATTTTTAAAAAGCTGGCATAATTTATTTAACGCATCTGAGATTGCGCATGCGTACACAGGAGAGGCGCGTGCGCATACGTCTGAGATAAATGGCGCCTTTTCTGAGGTGAGTCTCTTTATTTAATGTTTTCGGAAAGATTTGAAATATCAACCATAAGATTATGAGATTATGAAGTGTGCGAATTACATTTTAAAATGTCTAGTCTAGAGGAAGTTTTCTGGCACAATCTGTTCGTCACGCGCAACCTTAATGGTACCTATCACAGCTAGACAAACGTTGGTTATTAAAACAAAATTTTATAAACGGACCACTGTTTTTTTATGGTGTATTTGTGATATTTACATATATAAAAAGTGATAAACACGGACATTATTTAGGTATTGTCAATATTCCGTGCAATAATAATATGACGAAGGGAAATCTACTCGAGGTTGCTATGGTTACCTCAGGCAGACGATTTCTGTTCACGAGTGTTTGTTTACCGCCAGGTGAAACTATTTGCTAGTTAAATATATTAATACACTATCACTATTCCCTTGGATAAATAGCCTAATGCACAGTTTTTGCAGCCCTTGGAGAATATGAAGCTAATTATGTTGACATACACCCTCAGGTAGGAATATTTATGACAGCTCATGGTTTATTTGTCTTCATGACATGAGAGTTTAATCAGAGCAGTTCTTGTGTTATCTTCCACAGTATAACCAATATCAGAAAGGAGAAAATGCCACAGAACACCAGCAGCACCCGAGGTCGAGCCCTTTACCCTGGACCAGTAAGATGTGATCACCACACTGAAATTCAGTAATATCACAAATTAGAAATTAAGTTCAAAAACACATGCATTAAGGTATACTAGTTAGTTTATTGCTGCGTCATCAAATCACTTTCATTGAACATGGATTGATGCATAATTCCAGTGCTGTTGCTTTAATTATCAAGTATTAATTTTGCTCCTTCACAAAAATATTGTCTGCTTTTTCCCCACTAAAAGACATTATACAACTCAGTGCCTTCACACAGTTAATTAATTAACTATCGGTTTGTAATATCGGTCAGTTTCATGCTATAACCGATATGCCGATGGTTTAAAATTGGTCAAAAATCAGCTGATAAATATCTCCAGCCAATGCATCTCTACTAATTATTAATGCATCACCTGTGTGCATGAGTGTGCAAGGCTTGACATTGTGGTAGATTTCCCCTACACACCTGAATCAAGCTAAATGGGGCTTCTTCACTTCGACACAAATTTATACTCTTCTATGTGTCTCCACTTCGACACCTGCTTCGAGTCGGGCGATGTCTCGCCCCTTTTGAACAGTATATCTTGGGAAGAAGGTCTCTGTTGTTCCACTAACCTGCTGGGCAGCAGTAACCAGACAGACTCCACACAATGCCTTTGAATATGCTTTAATTATGGCCAAAAGAGTACAACAGTTTATATAGAATAAGTGCATGGCAAAGGTGACACAATTCATTACGTAATTTTTCTGTAATAAGATTGGTTCTTCATATGTATAATTCTCTGTTACTATGTAAAAGCAAATTTGGATTCCTCGATACTTCAGCATATATATATATATATTCAGACAACTATCTAGATTTTTTTTCATCTTTATTATATTATATGCAATAAACTTTCATGCAAATATTTTCAATATTTACTATTTTCAACATTTACTATTCAAAAGCATAAATTTTAATCCTGCAAGAAAAGGGAATGTCAGTAATGATTAATTAAAAATTTCCTTCACAACATACAGTGGCCCCAAACATTATTAGAATACTTCACACTAGGGCCGCATGACATTGGAAAAAAAAATGACACTGTGATATTTTGTTTTTCTGTGCTATATTCTGCGATATGGAAAATAAATCACCAGATGACCTGAATACCTCCATTTGGAAAGAATTAATCATTCTAGAATCATTGGGGTGATTTTGTAGGCGAGTGAATATGCATAGAAAATAATGTACAAATTACAAGCATAGAAAAACATAATAGAACAAAGATACTAATGAAATAAACAGTGCTTTATATTTTTCAGGTAAGTCTAATAGTATTCATGTACAGAAATTGAATTATCAAATGAAAAATAACACTGCATAGTCAATTAAATATAACTAATCTGTGTTAAAGCTACAAAAGTGATTTTTCTCTTTGTCTTTTGTTGTTTGAATAACATTCACAACACAGAAAGCAGCAGGAATATTAGGCTGCTGTCACTTTAAGACTGACTGCGCGGATCCAAAATACTGTTACACATCCATGTGCATTTTGAATTTTTTTTTGCGTGTATGTGTCCGTTCGGGCACATGTTGAAGGGAAAGGAATTCGGTGTTCACGTGCATCTGCGTGGCTCTGTGCGCACAGAAAACAGCTGCACATTCAGAATTGAGCTCTCTTTCGCGCCATCTTGCGCTCAAATGGTTTAAAATCGCTTGAATGTTTAAACTGACAGGACCAAAAACACGTGCAAATGATAAATGTTCATTGTATGATGGTCAAACTTTGCAATTAATCCGAGAATCACATGCGTTTTGAACTGTGGTGCATCTGGTGCGTACGGATTAACAATTCCTATACTAGACTAGAAAGCGCACATCCTGCGATGTCACTATTGCGGATGCACACATTGCGATATCGATGCTAAAATGATATATCGTGCAGCCCTACTTCACACTTAGAAATGCATGATGCATGGCATTTGATAGATTATCAAACCTAATGTCCTTTGTTTTAAAGGAACATGGCACATGCACAAAACACAACGTGTAAAAAAATGTCTTGTTAGTTGTGGTTTACAGTTGTTGTTTATTTGCCGGAAAAACATTAAGTGGCTTTCTCAAATCTCCAGTGCAGAAATATGGGAACACCCTCTCTGGAAATCCACCGGTGAAGGTGCACAAAATTCTGTTTCTGAAGGGTTCAGTGAATCTCAGGACTCCTTTGTGAAAGTCCAGCTGCAGTCGGATGATATTTGGCCTCTCATTGTTATCAATATCTTTGGCAGGTTTGTTACCTTTCTTGTATTTCCTATCCACGTAACGAAAACACCAAAAACGACTCATTGGATCCATTTTGTAAAGATATTTGCGGTTCACTGTTTCCCCCACCACTCCCAGCGTCCAGTTTTTGTTGTCTCCCACCTCTACGTCCCAGCAGTGCAGACCCGAGCTGAAGCCCTGTGAGGCCAGCACTCCCACATACAGCCTCTTTGGGTTGTCAGACACTTTCAGTCTCTTTTCCACGTACTGAACACTGGTGCAATCCTGTGACACCATCAGTTTATCTGAGGCTGTGTCTGGGTCAAGAGTCACTGGAGCTGTAAACACAGATGAGAGTAAACTACAGCGCCAGTACCAGTGTACCACTACCAATGTCGGTATATGTGTTTTTGTTGTTATTTTTTCTGGATGGTGACCAGAGGCTTTGTCCAAAAAGACAGACAAACTTTCTGCTATGGTTCTTTCATGGCATCCATGCCACTAAAGAAAGGAAGACGGCTGCAGCTGACACGTGACATCATTCAATTCATTTATATAAAATTCCTCAGAAAAAAATCAAGATATTCTAACAGCATTTTTAGGGCCCGAGCACCGATGGTGTGATGGACCCTATTTTCATGAAACTTTGCACACACGCGAGTGGTGAATTTACGTCTGATATGGGTTTCAGAATTAGGTGTGCCAAAATGGCTCAATAGCACCACCTACAAAATTTCAATGAAGCGCCCTTTGCGCTACATTTCACGTACAGGTCTAGATAAATGTAACAGCCCAATACCTACAAAAAAGTCCCTGGGTGCAAATCTGAAAACCCAACAGGAAGTCAAATATTTTGAATTTTCTCTCTTTTTTTTTTTTTTTTTTTTTGGTTGAGTTTTTGCCATTTCCAGATGTTGTATTTTAACGAACTCCTAGAATTTTAATCAGATCGACGTCATATTTGGTCAGTCTAATCTAATGGCCTTTGCGACGTTAAATTGCGAAGATCTTGAGTTTTCGCTGAAGGGCGTGTCCGTGGTGGCCTGACAAATTTTGATGTTTCGCCATGAAACAGGAAGTTGTTGTAACTCAAGCGTAATGTCCAATCTGCCTCCAACTTCACATGTTTGATAAGAGTCCTGGCCTGAAGACATCTACACACCAAAATTTAGTTATAGTCATATCACCACCTGCTGGCAGCAGGAAGTGTGGAAAATATAAATGACTGACTTAGTCCTCCTATATTTATATACTTAAATGCATATTACCCACCGTGCTCTGTTCTCCTAAAGCCACTGGGTGGTGTTGGCCCAGGTGTGAGGGCCCTTTCATCGCTGTTTGCAGCTTTAATTAGCCATGTAATTCAAACAAACACGGTCTCCGTTTTCCCTTCTGCTTCCCTCCTTTACCACTGGTTCTCTTACCTAAATTACACTAGCTAGCTGCACCCTTCATGCTACTCTGAATACATAACACACTCCAATACAAAACACATAAATACACCAATATACATTTTTGTCCTTGTTGGATCTTTCCAGCCTCTGGTCACCATAAACTGTATGGTAAAGAGCTGCACAAAATTTTCCATTTGTGTTCCAATAATAACAGCATATGATTTGGAACAACATTTGGGTTAGTCAATTATGTAAACAATCCAAGTCTATAAGGAGGCGTTATTACTTACGCTGTCCCACAATGTTCTGCATTCTGGCCCAGGTGGTGAAGATCATTGTCTGAATGGGATGGTGTTGATATTCCTCTCTTACAGGGGTCATCTTTGGTACTGATGAGTTTTTGAGTCTGTACATAAACAGTGAGATATTTGGATACATTTTTTGATATTTAAGATATTTTGGTATGGGATTGCAGCTGTATCAAAATGCTAATTGGTAAAAGACTCACTTTTTTAATGCATCAGTGTAATTCTGAAATAGAAATAAAAAAGTAATTAGTGCTCAGTCATATGTGTGTGCGCAAACACAATGAACATTGATTATCAGACACGTTTACTTCAGATTACAGCTCTCTGATCGACTTTGGTTTCTGGTGTTATGTGTATCCTATCTGTACCTGGAGAAATGTGATGTTTTCAGCTTCCAGTTGCTGCCAGAGAGCTGCCATCCTCTCAGACAGGTCTGATATCTTTTTGGACAGACCCGTTATTCTGGTCTTGAGTTTCTCATCTCGATGTTCCATTTCTTTACGCAATGCTCTGATCTGTTTCTCCTCCTCATCTCTAAGAAACTGATGGAGCTTCTCAAATTCCTTCTTGATCTTGTTTTCTTCCACACTAGTGTGTTCCTGAAATGGTTTAAGAAGGTTTAATCGTTTCTGTTAACATAATGTTTCCATAATAGGACTGTAAAGGTTGGACTTTATTGGGTGATGGTTCATATCTAGCTTTCCTCAATGGGGTGTCGGTCAGAACACACTGGATTTGATCAGTTCCATGCAAAGGAAGTTTATTTGTTGACAGTCTTTGGCTGTACACAACACAGCAGTACACAGGCTTTACAACTTAATAGTGTGTGGATGTGTGTGTGTTTGGTCTACAAAAGGAAAGGAATAAAGATATATATTAACAAATATGTTTTGAGTAATATTACACAAACATTATTTCCATAAACAGATACAAATCTCTCAAGTAAAGAAATTCTCAGGTTAAAGTTTAGAACAAAATAAAGGAATCAATATACAAGCAACAATGTTCTTATGCAGCGCCACCACTTGGTCAGAAATGGTAAAACATTCAAAACTGAAAATATTTATGATGTAATTTAAATGAACTGCAAGCATTTAGAAACATCGTGTAAACTTGAAATAGCAAGTGTTTCAGCTGTTAATGTGATGATCACACATATACAAACAAAACACTGGTTGCATATACACAAATTGCAAGTATTATTGAACATAATCGGCACATTCATGTGCGCTCATCAGTGCGCGATAAACAGCTTCAACCAGCTGTGGCTCATCTGTATGTGCAGGTGGGGCAAAGCCCCTCCAAAACATTAATCTAAATATAGACCTCTATATACACTGAATTAATAATAAATTATAAATGTGTTAGCATATTGCAACAAATATTTTTCAGATTTTCTAGACTATTTTAAGTTGTACAGTGAGCAGGATATATTAAAATGTAGCGCATGGATTCAGCAGGCATGTATTCATGTTACTAAGTAGAGTTGTCAAAACTACCGACTTTGCTACCAAGTCGGTACTGAAATTTTAAAAATGTGACACTTTGAGCGCTGTGGAGCGGATTCGTAAACACCTCTGATTGGCCATTGTGTTGATGCGCTCATCGGATATGTCTGTGATTGGCTTCAATGATCAACACTTCAAAAACGTTGTAAATGGTCATCAATGACGCTTTTCACTGAGTGCTTACACAGATACACACGGGAGCATTTGAAAGCAGGCGTTTATCACTGATCAGTCCCCTGATAGACTTTCAAACGCTCCCGCTTTCAAAGCGCTTTCAAATTCAAACAGTTCCATGTGCTTTCAAATGCTCCCGTGCGTTGATCATTGCAGCCAATCACAGACATATCTGATGAGCGCGTCAAAACAATGGCCAATCAGAGGTGTTTACAAATCCGCTCAAAGCGTCACATTTTTAAAATTTCAGTACCGATTCGTACCGAAGTCGGTACTTTTGACAACTCTATTACTAAGGGTATGTTTACATGACAATGATGTACTAAAAGTGGAAAAGTTTTTTTTTTTTTGTACAGATGACAAAAAAAAATCTATCAAAACTATCCATGCACATGACTAAAAAACGTTGTATTACGCATGCCAGACAAGTAGTTGGCGATGTCACTTTGTAAAGAAAGACTACACGCATGTGCATATACGCATACTTTTACAGAGCACTTACCTCGAGCGTGCCAATCCACCTTATTTTTAGCTTACTGCACTTTGATATTCTTCTCGTTATTTCCCTGTAAATCGGAATAAATAAATAAATCGGAAGTCTCGTGCATTCACAGAAATCACCTTACTTCTGCGTTGAAAAATAAGGTGAATAGACTAAATGTAATACACACGTGCATGCGTCACCGTTTTCACACAAACGTTTTTGCAGTTTACACGGAGATGACAACGGTATCGTTTTCAAAAACTTCCACTTTCAAACCCACTTTCAAAAGGTTGCGTTTTCACGCCACCAAAACACCATTGTCACATAAATGAACGGCCAAAAAGTGGAAAAATCGTTTTTAGTTTAAAACAATGTCGTGTAAACGGCCCCTTAGTGGGGCATCCGGTCTCAGAGCCCTTCAGTTATGTGTCTGCATCAGGTCAGTAACCTGTGTGGAGTAGCGTATCAGATTAATGAAGGTGTAAATCCTTTAGTTTAAACCTGCTCATGTGAATATACAGTAGTTCTGTTGTGTTCGTTTGTTTTATGTTTGTTCTGAATTGCTAACTTGTAATATTCTAAAACAACATTCGGACACAATAAATACGACATTAAGGCAATTCTAAGATGGCATTCTATGTCAATCATCATTAGAGCGCCACCCTCAGGCTGAATAACACAAGGACATTAGAATTCTGCCAAAAGTGTGTCTGTTGTGTTCAGCATTTAGGATAAAGCTTACAAAATGCTTATCATAAACAAGCGCTAAGACCCAGAATCTGCCCTACCTAAATTTATGGCTAGGAGCCCCTGCTGGCTTCAACATTGATAAATACTCATTGCTTAGTGACAGGAAGACATTGCATTCATGCTTTACAAACTCCTTAACCAGCATTTATCATTTACTTGGTAAACATTCAACTTACATAGTTTATTGATGCACAGTTTGCACCCACAGTCTCGCTCGCACCTTCTGTTCAGTCCCACCAGCTAATGCTGATGACTGGCAGAAAGTAGTGCATGCACACAGAACTCGGCCTTTCTAACAATAATTGTACTGACTAAAACACTAACCACGTACCTTAATGAGCTCAACCTCTTCCACACAGCTCTTTTTGGCTTTCATGTGGTCATCGATGGTCACCTGCATTTTGTCTATTTGTTCCTTGATAGTCTCCTGGAATCACAGAATAAACTCTTAATAATAAGCTTGAAAAAACCAAAACTCAGATTAGATTCCAAACTTCTCCTACCTTTAAATTCACAGCAGCCTCCTCAACAGGAGAACACTTGTGATTTTCATGCTGCTTTGAAGTGTAACAGACCACACAGATGGGCTGCTTGTCATCATAGCAGAAGAGTTTGAGTGTTTCTTTATGCAGTGGACAAACGTCTCCTGAAACAGCTGTGGGTTTTCTGGTCTTGAAGGATTCACAGAGAGCTTTGAATGCCAGGCTCTTGGTGGGCTCGTCGTGTGAGCATTCCTTACGGCAGACCGGACACTGTGGCACTTCTTGAGTTTTCCAGAAACGCTGGAGGCATTCAGAGCACAAACTGTGGCTACATTTCAGAGTGACCGGATCAGTGAATACATCACAACAGATGAGGCATGTCAAGTCCTCCTCCAGGAAGGACAAAGCATCTGACATGACTGTAAATAATCCCCAGAGTCACTCGACTAATAATAATAACCAAATAAATTTACTTTGCTCTCCTGTTAGAGATATTATGAGACCTGCTTTACTTCTCCACACAAGACCCAACTCTTTCATTTCGTTCACTTTCATTTCAGTAGAAACCTCAGCAAACGACTCCTCCCTCCATGTCATATTACAAAGAATCGAAACCAGGAAATGATCACATGGGACAGTTGCAGCTGCTCAGTATAAAGTCTTACTTAAATTGAGGCAAACATTAGTGAATTAGTAACTACTAGTTAGTTTGCAACTAACTTGTTTACTTTGTTGACTATATTCTCTTATAGTCCCCTTGTAGTCAATCATTTTATTCCATAAAACTCATCTTTGATCACCAAAATGTTTCTGCCTGTGAAAAAAGTTTCATCATGCCTTAAAATAGCTTGAATGTAACTCGACACCCTTGCCTCATTTAGTATACGCGGAACAATGAATATGCAAATTAGCCCCGCCTCCTTTCGCTCACGCCAGCTCAGAGATCCACTCGGTCAACTTACTGAGGTAAATGGTGCACAGTGGTATCGCTCTTTACAACATCGGACACATAACGGTAATTAATATGATTAGTCTTTTGCTTGACTATGTTATCAAACAATAATGTGTTGCTAATGTTACACAAACCATGTTCCCGTTCGCTATCTCAGAGTCAGATAGCTGCCTTCTGACAATCAGTATCCTTACAAACGCTTTAACAACTCAGAACGTCAGTGAAGAAAGTTCATCATAACATTGTGATATACATCATACACCATATTGCTAATTTTGATATCAACAGAAAAATATACCAGGATAACCTGGTTTCTCTTGAGACTCCCCTGCTAGTTTGCTGTTAATGATATGCTAAAGCCCGCTGACACGTTGACGAGATTGGTTACAAGGTAGTTTGTGACGTCACAAACACCAGCGATTTCAAACTGCGGGTTTGAGACTGGCTGCATCCGAAAACATAGGTAGCTGACTTGTTGCCTTGCTGCCTTATCAGGCAGTGACTTGTAAGGCAGCGTTTGTGCATAAAGGCACCTCACCAAACTGATTTCAGACAAACTTCTGAGGTAGCGTAACAGTTTAATGATCTACAGCAAAATAGCGCAAGCTTTGGTGAGAACTAAACAAATATTTAATTACTACAGTAGTAATTTCTCGCTAGAAATGACATCAAAAGTGGGAAACGTTGGTCAAAAACGTACATTTACACACAAACTGACCAGCAAACGCAACTTTTGGACGCCATCTTTATTTTTCTAGCTCAACTGTCACAGAATGGAACGCACAGGATTGTGGGATATCAAAGGCAGTGAAGGATACATCTATGCTGCCTTCAAAAATCGATCAGATGAAGGTATCTCAGGAAACAGGAAGTGAAACTAACTTTCGATTTGAACGTGCCTTGATGCATTCCTATCTTGAAATGTGTCCTCCGAAGACAGCATTTTCCAGTTTTTAGACGCAGCCACTGTCTTTTTTTCACTGCAGTTTTAAAGAGAAAATACTCAGCAATGGTATTGACATGAATTTGCACATGGTTTGTCTTAAAGCATATTAAAAACAAACAAAATTATAAACTTGATTTTCACTATAGGGGGATTTTAAGGCAAGATTTTTATAAAGTAATGTAGTCTCATAATCACATCTGGTTTTTATCCAGTAAACAGCAGTTTAATTTGTAAATAGAAGTAGGGTTGATTTCCTCGCTGTCAACAATAAATCATTTAATTTCCATTGACAGTTGTTTTAAGTTGCATCTCATATCAGATAAATTGCACATGACTATCTTTGCTTAATGTTATGAACAGCAGCTATGTTAATTATTCTCCATTTGTTTTTATGTTTTACCTCAGGACGCCAATTTTTACTGTATTTCTGATCAAATAAATGCAGCTTTGGTGAGCAGAAGAGACTTCTTTAAAGCATTTCCAAATTTTTGACCGGTTGTGTATAAACACAAGAAAAGCAAATGTTAAATTACTAATCTGAAATATAGCAAGTGGTTCATTTTATAGGAACTAAGAAAATTCAGGAGCAATAATCAAATACTAATACAATATTTTGAAAATTTCACATTTATTTTGGTAGAAACCTGGCATTCACAAGTGAAAATGACTATTGACGCCTCTCACATTGAATGAGTACATTTAAACTAAGTTTAATAGTGCAGTGCACCAATATTTAGTAATTCATGAGCTATGATACAACTAGGTAAACATCCCGAGGGTGAGTAAATGAAGTCTGCCATCATTTCGGTCAGCAGGGGCCACAGTCACCACAGAGTAGGAGAAAAAATCTGAGTTGTATAAAATTGTCACTAGATGGCAGTATGTATCCGTGTAATTTGACTTTAGGACGTCAATGGGCATTTCACATTAGATTTTCTTTAAAAAAAAAAAAATCAAAAACTCACAAGTGTTTCCCAAACAACTGCACACTTTCCTGCTGGCGTGCAAAAAGAAGTTTGCATTCATGTGTGTTTTTCCTTTTATTTCATTAGCTTGTTTTTCTCCAACATATGGTGACTAAGAGTCCTACAGCTACATAGTGCAGTTCTTTGCATGGCATTTATTAATCACAGTGGGGTCCTGCAGCTGCCGTTTGAACACTGTCGCATAATTAAAATGTTAGTTCTCATTTAAAAAAGTAAACTGTCCTCATTTACTCTTCTAAACCATGTTGTTTTACGATATACAGCACAAGTTCAATGGTGCTTTGTCATCCTTTTTGGATTTTAAAGAGACTTTGTCCTGAAATAACCAAGCAAAAATTCCTCCTTTTGTGTCCCACAGGAAAACATAACAGCACACAGGTTTGGAATGACATGAGGGTGAGTAAATAATCACGTAATTTTCTTTTTTCTGTGAACTTTTCCTTTAATAAACGCACAGGAAGAAAGAGAGATGTAGAGAGACATAAACAAGAGTAAAAGACAGATTGGAGGCAGGAGCTGTGATATTTGTGGGGCCCAGGTGTTTCTGTCTGCATTCTGATATGTGCGCTCATCTCCCAGGGCTCTCCCGCACTGTCTGCGGCGCTCGATCCATGTGGGACGCAACGCTGCATCAAAGACTCTACATTGTTTGTTCACCAATATTGTCCATGTCAGTTTTCCTCTTCTCTTTTACACACACACTCTCTTTCTCTCTCAAACAGTCCTTACATCAGAATTGGCAAAACCTCTGTCCGAACTCAGCCAAGCACTGGAAGAGCTTTCAGTCACAGGTAAACTGATCTGGGATGCTTTAGGGAGCACATGGAATTTTCATTTTGCATTAAAAGGATGTTGGTTCTTCTTTGTTAAAGGAATAGATTGTCCAGAAATGATCATCTGATCCTCATTATTTGGTTCGAAATCCATAAAGATTATTTTGTTTTTAATAGAAAAAAATAGATCTCCAAAATTATGGAACTCACTTCCATTGAATCTTCCTAACATCATCATCATTTCTCCACCAATTCTCAGCTTCTCACGGTATTTTCATCCTACTTTTCATTAGTTTTCTGGTTTTTTTATTGTTGCCATTTAGTCTCGTTTTGCTTGTTTTGTATTTATTTGTGTTATACATCTATATTATTGCTACTCTTTACAGCGACCTTGAGCTTGGGAAATGTACTTTATAAATAATACATAATTATTTATTGTTATTATGGGTTTGAAATGACATAATGGTGAGTAAATATTGACAATAATTCATTTGTTGGTGACAAAGCATATGCTGACATTCAGTGGCCCTTTAGAAAACTAAACAAAATGTCTTATCCAAATGTAATCTTTGATAGAATATTAAAAAAAAAAGTTCCCATATATTAATGCACCTTGTCAAAAGGCCGTTTTTGCATGCTTTCCACGTTTGTATCAGCGGACCTCAATGTATGTGTAATGGGTGCATCTCATTTCAGCTTTCACACATGAATTCAGACCTCCTCAGAAATTGGATTAAATGCACAATTTCACCAGATGGACCAGAGCTGCTTACAAAGTGCCAGTCACCTTTTCAGCTGATGTCTCATCTCTGTTGCGAACAGTGGGATATGTAGACAAACAGACCATCACTGCCAAGGGCAAAGACACAAAGTTTCCTGGAAAGGGCTCTTGATATGCAGGTGCATCTGTCCAGGTTGTTGTGGGTACTGGAATACTTTAAAATAAGCACAGATTCGTATCTAATTCTGGTCATGTACTATATCCCAGCTAACAGGAAACGTTCGCAGAACTGTAGCTAATATTGTGGCAAAGTTATGAAAAAACATTCTTCCAGTAACATTAAAAGAAAGTTATCTGGTCTTCAATAATGCTCTCAAAACGTTAGCGCAAAACATCTATACATAATTCATGGAACTTTTCAAATTTTTTAAATGTTACTTGTTTCGGAATGTTCAGAGAACATTCAAAAGTAACATTCCAGTAATGTTTGAAGAATAATAAAATGGAATGTTCCATTAATGTTCGCATAACCAAGAAAAAGTTTTTAAAACATAAACTGGACATTTTGAATGTTCAGAGAACATTCAGAAATAATGTAAAACTTAATGAGAATGTTAGCAAAACATTCTTAGAACATATTTTTGTTAGCTGGGAGGAAAATAAATTCTCGGGTGAGATTTCTTCAATCCCTCTACTGTTTCTCCTTGACAGCAATTAAATCCATCAGCAACTGAATGCATTGAAGTGCTCAAAATAAGACTAGGAACATGTCAAACATGCAACTTGGTATAGGATATGAATTCGGCTTTAGGGATGGAGGACCATACCATGAGACGGCCAGTGTTTGTAACCCCTCCTGTTCGAACCGCCCGCTCTAAGCAGGACTTGAACCCTGGTCCGACAGCATGGGAGTCGGGCGCTCTAACAAAGAAGGCTAAAGACCGCAGTCTCTAGTCTCCCTACTCCCATCCGGGTCACGGCACCAATGTACCCCCCTTTCGAACCACCCGCTCTAAGCGGGACTTGAACCTGGTTCCGCTGGCATGGGAGTCGGGTGCAGTGTTGCCAATTGCTTCCAGCTGAAAGTAGCTATATGCTAGATGACGTCATACTGGCGAGTCCACTGATCTATATTAATATAAATATAGATCAGTGGGTGAGTCACGGAATCTAGATAAGGTTTGTCCAAGAAGTTGCTAGATTTGTTGCTAGGCTTTTGAAAAAAATCTCAAAAGGGGTGGGGAAGTCGCTAAATCTAGCGACACAATCGCTGAATTGGCAGCACTGGTCGGGTGCTCTAATAAGGAGGCTAAAGACTGCAGTCTCTAGCGTCAGTCGCTACATTCAACAGCCTCCGTTACATTCAACAGCATATAAAGCTCCAGAATCTCGCTTTTAAAGGTGTAACATCAATTCAGAAAATGATGACAGCAGTGCAATTGAGCCGAAGCGCTCACCACTTTTGCAGGATGTGTTCAGGAGATTAATTCATACCTAGAAATGTCTCAAATTGTTTTTTTTTCTTCCCAGGCAGTAGAGAGAAACGCATGTTCTTTGCTGGCAGGATGGAGAAATGAACAGGATCCCAGGGAGCACATGGAGATTGGGTTCCAGATCTGCAGTAGTCAGCTGGTACTGTTGAGCTGTCATTCTGAAGACGGGGCACACGCACACAATCAGGTACAGAGTGATGAATTTCAACATCAGAACGGACACAAAAACACGCGTGCACAAACACGTACATGTGCAATTATACCTAAAGCTGCTCTAAGCGATTTCTGTGCCTCTGGCAGCACCAAACAGAACTGCAAAAATCACTTTTTCTGAAGCAAATTGCTTACAGGCTCCAGTGAAAAGGGTCCGTACATGTCTCTGCAGATATGGCTCGGGTCCTTCCTCAATGTAAGATTTTTTCTGATTTTTTGACTCATCTCTTAGAAAAGTAATAACACACCTCTCTTTAACAAACCACATGATCATTAATAGTGCAGAGGAATACATGGCATTTTAATATACACTACTGTTCAAAAGTTTGGGGTCAGAAATTAATTTTAAATTTAGAAGAAATTAATACTTTAATTTAGCAAGGATGCATTAAAATTGATCAAAAGTGACAGTAAATGCTGTTCTTTTGAACTATTCATTAAAAAATCCAGAAGAAAAGTATCACAAAAATATGAAGCAGCACCACTGTTTTCAACATTGATAATAATCAGAAATGTTTTTTGAGCAGCAAATCGGCATATTAGAATGATTTCTGAAGGATCATGTGACACTGAAGACTGGAGTAATGATGCTGAAAATTCAGCTTTGATCACAGGAATAAATTACAGTTTACTATATATTCACATAAAAAACAGCTATTTTAAATTGTAATAATATTTCACTATTTTTATTGTATTTTTGATCAAATAAATGCAGCCTTGGTGAGCCGAAGAGATTTTCAAAAACATTCAAAAATTTAATTATTCTAAACTTTTGGCAAATTGTGTATGATAAAGCTTTTTTTAATTTTTTAATTGTGACTTTCAGAGTTACACTACACTAAATCTGCTTGCTGGAGTCAAGGTAAGCACCCAGAATGCATTTTGAGGGGCACGTTAATCTTTTCTGTTCAACCAGTGGCAATCTGCACACGAGAACAGAGAGTTCTAGAATGTGTCTTTGTGTGGTGTGAAGATCGCTGGGTAAACGGTGTGTGTTTGAGGATCACACTGCAGTGTATGGTGATGAATGGAGGGACGGCGGAAATTCGTTGCTCAGGTAACCAGACGGCCGCCGTTTCTCTGTGCGTGGGTTGATATAGACACGATCCGCTGGGATGCAAAGCAGGAATGCCTCATCTAGCAATTACAGCGTGCAGCACAGAGCAGCGGGCCATAGGAACTTTATTAAAGTTACACAAATGTCTCATATTTCTCTCCATAGACCAAACTCATTCTCTCTGAAGATCAAATTCATCTCTCATCTTAAACCGAGTGATTTAAAAACTCCCCAAACCTATTTACTCCTCTCGGCAAGTCATTTAAGATATTGGCTGAATCTCTTTAAGAAATGCTGGGTCATGTTTCACCCCTAAAAAAAAAGAGAAAAAAGAAAAAGAAAAATACATAAAGAAAAAGAAGTCTATTATTTCATATTAGAAATTAAGCACCCCCCCAAACACACACACATTCTCATTATTATTAAGGACACAAAAGTAGAAAAAAATATTTTTAATTAAATGCATTACATTCACAAAAATGTACCATTTAAAAATACCATATATGTATATATATATATATATATATATATATATATATATATATGATTTATAATAATAATATAATTATACCGAATATATTAAAATGATATATTTAATATTTATATAATTTAAAATTATAATATATATTATAAATTATTATAAATGTTAATTATAAATATTAAATATACCATTTTTATATATATATATATATATATATAATATACATACAGTGAATGTGTGTGTGTGTGTGTGTGTATATATATATATATATATATATATATATTATAGATATATTATAGATTATTATACCAAATATACTTAAATGGTATATTTAATATTTATAATAATTTATAAATATATTTTTATTGAAATATGACCCATTTCTTGACAGTTGTCTTGGATTATCCTTATTACTGACACTTTCCTCGAATGTGAAACAGTCTGTAGTATTATTTTCCAATACTTGTTGGTACTGGGAAGAGAAACATCATATGACACAGATTATTTTTTTAGCAAATATGTAGCGGTTTTGAAGACGCAGTGATTATAAAATGATGAGTGTTTATAATCCACTTTCCCACATGATGTAACGTGGTTTTATTATTCAGGAGATTAGAAACCGAGTAAGAAGTGTTAGTTAATATCCTCCTCAGGCTGTCGTGAGTAATGTGTCTTTATTCGTCTTAATAGATTTGACAGGAAGCGAATCATCCCTGCGATTCTCTCCGTAATATATGAGTGAATGAGGAATGGGAGGTGTTTAAAGGGAAAACCTTGTCCAGTAAGCACTCATTGATCCGGCATCTGGTTCGATACATGGCAGACTGCTGTGTTTGATCGTGATAAGCAGTGATGTATGTGCGGGTTAATGGTTTGGCTCGTGTTGGTGGTTGGTCTGTGGCTAGTGAAGGTTGCGCTTTATTGAGTTCGTGGTGCAGCTTTTCCTCATCTGCCTCTTGTCGAATCCATGACTTTGATTTTACATATTGTCATGCTAAAAACATCCGTCATCTCTCACATGAGTAAATGATAATGCATGTTTGTAGATGTATTACTAGATACAACAGCACCAGAATGTCATCGCACTAAACCTTCATTTAATAGCACATTTCTCAATCAATGCATTTGACAAAAAGCATCGAAATGAGCCTAACATCCCTCACATTTGTGCTGGATTCCTCATATCACGTTTGTTTAACATCATGTGTTTGCTTTGTAATTGCGTGCATCTCTAAGTTTATCTCTTTAAAAGCAGAAGTAATCTGATAATAGAGAGTCTATAACATTCTCTAGCAATAATATTCTTACGGCTTTAATGAAATAAAAGAACAACTTTATGTTGACTTTGCTAATATATAACCGGATTAAATGAAATCCTCCTCCTCCTCATTAAGGAACTCATTTGGGAGGAAAGATCATGTTATTGAGTTCGAATGTCAGGCTGTGGGTTGCCATGGAAATTAATGCACAATCCGTGTGCATCTAAGTATTTAAATTTATAAGACCTAATATATTCAGATTAATAATGCATGCGATTCATAACGAGCTCTGAGAAGTGTGCTCAAAGTTTAAAGTAGTGTTTAAAGAGATTTAAGTTTTTATTGTCTGTAATCCTGGCAGATTATGCGGGATTATGTGGGCAGCGCTGAGGTTAGATTAGAGATTACCCTCGTCTGCTGTGTAATCCAGCTCTGTTTAATAACATTTCATACTGAGATCAGGGGAAACACTCTGCTTCGCTCAGTAATGGGATATTAGGATCTGGTCCAGACGTCTCTTTCCTCCTCATGTCAACACACTTGTACAGTTTCAGATGTAAATAGCAGCGGTTTTGCTTCAAGACCCAGAATTAAACAGTAAGCCTGTGTTTAATGTCGTCTGGGATGCGTGTTGTTCTGCTTTGTGTAGTTTTGTTCCAAATTTGTCATGAATTTGTGCCAAAATACCATTGAGTTTTACTGGCCGCAGCCCCTTGACAGCAAGCGCCTATTTATTAATTCAAGATATACAGGGCCATTTTTCTCCCATGAGTTTTGTCTTATATTAAATGATATTGTTAAGCAATATCATAAGCAAAAGTGCGGTTTTGCCCAAATAGCAAAACAATTGCAAATGTCATATTGAAATTTTCGATGAATTCCCCAGAATGTAATAAACAAAAACTTAGAATGGAAAAATGAAATTCTAAATGCACAACTTTGAAAGTAAAGCTACACAAATTTAATGTGTTAAAATGAGACTAGTGTGATATATATATATATGTGTGTGTGTGTGTGTGAACTTTAACATAATCTACTACAACGCAACTAACAGTAAAACACAGTTTACGTGGATCAAACTTTAAACACAGAAATTACATCAGCAAACCTAATTAGAACACAAGTCCAACCTCAAAAAGATGATTTAAACAAGTTTATATTGAATAATTCATGGAAGTGCTTTAACAGAAATACGAGCTTCACACTTCTAGTTTTTTCACACCCTCTGGCAACTTTCCCCGTTGACTTCTATTATAGGAGCACTATTGTTTTTGCTCGAAATTATTGTCTTTGAAAATTGACAGCATGTCAGTGATGCTGTTTATGGGACGGCCCTTAAAGAGAGCTGTGTGTGTGTGTGTGTGTGTGTGTGTGTGTTTCTACAGAGCATTTTAAACTCTCAGTTTGACTTGGTTTTTCTGGATCAGTGGAAAACAGCAGATTTTTGAGCACATGCAGTGAAATATGCAAAGCAACAGCCGCCTTGTGGTTTTAATATTTGAACCGCTTGGAGGGGTTTTCAATCACCACACACACACACACACACACACACACACACACACACACACACACACACACACACACACACACACACACTTCTTTCCAGTGTTCCAATTATTCCAAATCTGGCATCACATTCATGCTTGACGGCCTGCAGATTGTTTTTGGCTGAATGAAGATTCAAAGTTTGGAGAATGATTTTTGGACTAAATGTCATTGTGAAAGGTTTTACCCTTCCTTTCATTATCCAAGTTACTTTTAACAACAAGAGAAATCAAGCGGGGAGTGTGTGTGTGTGTGTGTGTGTGTGTGTGTGATCGGCTTGGAGTTTAATTTGATTGTTGAGTCATTTCCTTAGCTCTTTGTAAGAACGGATGAACGCCCCTCAGCGTGATGAACCAGGTATACTGATACATGTTTACAATGAAAAGCAAATTACCTCAGACAGGGAGAAAATGAAGCAATTTATCGTTACAACCATTGTTCTGAATTATGCAAAACTATTAGCTCATGTTTTCTGAGCTCTGAAACACTTGTGTACGACATTAATGAGATGTTGAACTCAAAAAAAAAAAAAACTCTTATAAATACATGAGAGAAAGAAAGACAGTAGATTAAGTTTTACAAAACACAGTTAAAACTTTAATTTCTGATTTGGTTAGTCACATTTGAAGTTATGAAATGACAATAAGCTATCCATCTATCTATCTATCTATCTATCTATCTATCTATCTATCTATCTATCTATCTATCTATCCATCCATCCATCCATCCTTCCTTCCTTCCTTCCTTCCTTCCTTCAAAATTCTAGATTTTTAACTTAAAACTATTTCAGAACATTGGTGTCATTTATTGCTGTTAAGCCACTTGAGGCTGTTCATTACACCAATTTTACCATGGTAATGTGGTTATGGTAATAGACACATGGCCTCAAGCGGCTTGTTGGTGCTGCGTGTGTGTTGCATTGTGGGTCAACTGTGTGTGGTTGTACATGAGTCAGCAATGTGACTTGTTTTGTTTGTATCTATCATATATTTTAAAAAACAGAATCAAAAATACCTCTCGACCATCAATTACTGTAATTAGTATTTCATAAAAAATACCAGAATGTTTGATTTTTGAAATCTTTGGAAAAAGTTTTTAAAGAAGTTTTGAACACTCACTTGTATTGAAGCTATAAGACCAACATATTATATTTGTACTTTCTTTTAGAGTCATTAACTTCTTTTAGAGACTTTTTGTTGAAAACAGTGTTATTTTAGTTTTATTAATATTTTAAATAAGGTTTTATTTTTATATTCATGCTTTTATATATTTTAATGTTAATTTGTTTAATTTTTAGTCACTTCACGTTGTCATTTTATTTTTTTTCAAAATATTGCTATTATTTATTTTTATTTCAGCTTCAGTTAGTTTTATTTTTAATTTATTTATAGTTTAATTAATTTTAGTGCTTCAACTTATAAATAGTTTATTGCCAAGGCAACATTTCTAATTTTCATTTAAGTTTTTCCAACTACTATCTGTATTTTATTATATTTCAGCTTTTTTATTTCAAATTTTTAATGGTTTTAGTTTTAGTTAATGACAACGACCCTGTTTGGAAATTATTTTCAAAAACATATGAAACCAAAGATTAGATTTCTAAGAAAAACACTTTTATTTATATATATATATTATTACAGTATTTTTCTTTTCATCCTTTTGCATTTGCATTGCTTTTTTAAAAACACAAGAATCCAACGCAAATACAGCTAAAGAATACCCTAGTGAAAAAATATACTAAAATGTATTTGAAATGCATTTTTTTTTTTTTTTTTGTGCTAAATATACTACAAATACATTTACATATTTATGTGCTAAATAAAAATACATTTCAACTGTACTTTTGGTATACTAAACTGGTGCACTTAAAGTCTGATGCTAGAGAGAAATAAAATATCACCAGAAGCAGACGTGCGTCATCATCGATAAAGTTAATGTGTGCAGAGAGAGAAAGTGTTACTATAGTATTGACGTAGCATCATGAATTCAAGATTTCATTTCGTTTCATCAGACACTCAGAGGGCCGCTGAGGTTTGTGTGACGCGACCTTGTGCACTCTGGGGTTTCCTCGGAAAGAAGGAATGTAAAGAAACACACATAGAGAAAGAAGGAAAGAAAGGGAGATGGAGGGATGCAGATGAATGTGTAATATTCATGAACAGGAAATGAGAGGAGGAAGAAGAGACGTGTTACTGCAGGTGTTGAGAACGTCTCTGTCTCTGACCGGCTGTATTAATATTTCATATTGAAGAGATTGTCTTCTTACGCTGTGTGTGTGTGTGTGTGTGTGTGTTTGTGTGTGTGTTTGTGTGTGTGTGTGTGTGTGTGTGTGTGAGGGAATCTTTTCTCTTGGTGGGATCACAGATGGATTTTCCAGCTGGACTGATGAGTTTATTACAGATGTTTTGTTTAGAGCTTCCTTCTGCGATCCTTTCATTGAGGTTAGGGTATTTCTCGGCTGATAACGATAATTTTTGTGTCTTAACCTTTACAGCTGGAGTCTAATTAGCTAACTAATTCAATGGCAGCAAGACTAGCTCTGTGTTCACATGGTGTTGGCTAAACATTAACATCTGTGTGCTTGCGTATACAATATGTCTCGGGCTTATGGGTTTTGTTTATATTAAAAGGTTTGTTGCGTCTGGGCACAAACCCTATAAAGCCTACTGTATCATATTTGATACAAATAAAAGCCTCTAAATTGATCAAAACTGTTGATAAAACCTGTTGCACACTATCTTCTACACTAAATGCTGGGTTAAAAACAACCCAAGCATAAGAATTTCATCTTACTTTTTGTCTATAAATATCAGCATCTGCAGCAAATTGCATATTTTTGAGTCTCTGAATAAAATTAAACAGTTTTTTCCTCCATATTCTCGCTATATTATACTGTATGAGCCATAAAAGCCTGATGTATCAAATGTGATGCTCAACAAAAAATGTTAAACTCAACTGTTACATTTCCAAAACTGAGATTTTTTTTTTTTTTTTTTTGAGGTTCAAGCGTGTAGCGCTGAAACCCTATTGTAATTGTTAAATTTCCAAGGATCAGCATTCTCCCCTAAATTACATATTAACAATAATTAGGATATATAGAAATTTGCGAATGTGCATGTTGATCCAGATCTTCTGAAGTCCTCGCAGGAGTTGGCCGCGTCTCTTCAAAAGTGTTGGTCATCTGAGGTCTTCTTAAGAGGCTGGATCCAAACTGGAACTGATGTACTCTCTAGTCACCTCGGAACGGGCGTCCCGAGGTAAAACGGAAAAGCAAATGGAGAATAATTAGCATAGCTGCTGTTCATAACATTAAGCAAAGATTGTCATGTGCAATTGATCTGATAAGAGATGCACTATGTGAATGCTTGGGTAAAGAGATGCGTCTTTAATCTAGATTTAAACTGGGTGAGCAAGTCTGAGTCCCAAACATTATCAGGAAGGCTATTCCAGAGTTTAGGAGCCAAATGTGAAAACGCTCTCCCTCCTTTAGAGGACTTAGCTATCCTAGGTACAACCAGAAGTCCAGAGTTTTGTGATCTTAAAGAGCGTGAAGGATTGTAGGGCGATAAAAGATCGGTTAAGTACACAGGAGCTAAACCATTTAGAGCCTTATAGGTCATTAGCAGTACTTTATAATCGATACGGAAATTAATAGGTAACCAGTGAAGAGATGATAAAATTGGTGTCATATGATCATATTTTCTTGACCTGGTAAGAACTCTAGCAGCTGCATTTTGTACTAATTGTAGCTTGTTTATTGAGGAAGCAGGGCAACCAGC
This sequence comes from Ctenopharyngodon idella, assembly GCF_019924925.1. Lineage (NCBI taxonomy): Eukaryota > Metazoa > Chordata > Actinopteri > Cypriniformes > Xenocyprididae > Ctenopharyngodon > Ctenopharyngodon idella. Next base: position 16,500,362 of record NC_067223.1, read on the forward strand.
TAGTAATGCATTACAGTAATCTAGTCTAGACGTCATGAAAGCATGAACTAACTTCTGCATCAGAAACAGATAACATATTCCGTATCTTAGCAATGTTTCTGAGGTGGAAGAAGACTGTTTTTGTAACATATGAAATATGATTTTCAAAGGACAAGTTGCTGTCTAATATAACACCCAGGTCTCTAACTGTCGAGGATGGAGTAACAGTACATCCTTCTAAATGCAGATTGTAGTCTGAGAGATTCTGTGTACAGGTTTTTGGCCCAATAAGTAATACTAAAAGTGATCAGGCAGACCAAACTGTAAGTCGTAGAGACTCACACCGTCTACAACATCACCAAGTCTCACCCCGATCGGCCTGACGGGGGCGTTACAGCGGTCAAAAGTACAATATGGTTCATAACTCCTAAACTGTTATGCGTAGACTCAAGTGTCAAAATTTTTGAGTATTTTGGATTTTTTGAAAAACCTACTTTTGCAAACTAATCCTAGGTTTTTGGCCAGATCGGAACTAAATCAGTGCAGCAAGATTCTCTGTAGTCAAAAAAGTTGCAATTTCGATTCCCTAAGGGTTGCCAAAACGTTCAAAGTGGGTGGAGCCACTTTTACTAAAATGGCTATAACTTGTGAATGGAATAAGATATTTTCACCAAACTTGGTATACTTATGTAAGAGCTCATTCTGTGGTCGCTTGAAGAAGGGTGCGGTGACTGGCCACTTGGTGGCGCTATAACAGGGAAAAAAACATGAAAATGGCTATAACTACTTCAACGTTAGTCCGATTGGCTTGAAAATTGGCATGCAGTGTCTTCGTCCAGGGTACCATGATTGTCTACGAGGACATTGACACATCTCAAAAAACATGTCCGCCATCGGCCAATGAGCAGCTATCAGACAAGGTTAACGGAGGCCGATCAGAACGAAACTCGCTGGGCCTGTTTGACTCGCGGCCCTAGAGGCATGTGACAAATTCGAAAGAAATCAGCCTCTGGGTGGCACCTTCGTGTTTTTCACACACGCCCACGACATTCGTACCACACGGTAGAACTCCTCATTCTGGGGAGCTTTGCCTCTAGGACCGCCACTGTCCATCGAATCGTTCATTAAATATTGGAGATTATTTCAAAAACCAACTTTGGCAAACTAGTCCTAGGCTTTTGGCTCAACATTGATAACTGTTAAAAACTTTATAAACCATATATTTCCTATGGTAAATTGCCTGTATTTGCTGTAAATTGTCTTTTCCATCTATGATTGAGATGGTTACAGGCTTGCTAATTAAAACTTTTTACGCATGTGCTTCCGCTTGAACCCTGATAGTTGCTGCTCGCAGCTATATTTCATGCTATTATTTAATATGTCAGTTTTTACAGAGTTAAAACTGCTGGAAGACATCAGTAACTCTCTCATTTACAGTCTTTGTGTTGTTGTTAGAAATAAGCTCCATTTTTACCATAAAATCACTGTATAAAGCGTGTGTGTTGATGGATTTGAGACTGTGTACACAGGCTATTGGCAGGTGTTTGGGTTTTCTCGTGTGTTGCTGTTGGCCTGTTTTCAGACACAAGAATTGATTTATTTGTACCAGAGTAAAGCTGATTGTCAGTATGTGCTCTGCTCGCGGCGTGGAAATAAACGCATTTACACCAGACAATCTTCTTAGCACAGCGACGACATACGGTCAGAAAGACGAGGCTACATTCTCTATGTTTTACGGATGGTCTCGCGCATTACCGCATCTCATTACCTCAGTATCACTTTACCGTAGTGTGTCGAGGGAAACTTCATTGAGTGGAGTTCACCGTGGAGTTTAATTTCACGCACCAGACAGAGAATATATTCTGTCTCCTTTCATACTTTTATCCTTTCTTTCACTCTGACTGACGGACAGACAGCGGTTGCTTTCTTTAGCTCTCTCTCTCTTTCTCGTCCCTGGAATGACCTTGTATTAATGAGTGTGTGATCACGAGTCATTTGGGCTTTCAGCTCGCAGCAAATACACAAACAATCCCTCCCTCCACACACACACACACATATGCATTCAGTCTGTCGCTCTCACAGATACCATTAGCACGGCTCTGGTGGAAATAGAAAGATAAAGAGAGAGAGAGAGGAGGCTAAAAAGAAAAACAAAGAGGGGAAAAAGGTGGAATTAAGAACAGAAACACCAAACTATTTCTCAGACTACAGGTACGTAACTTTAAACCTCCGTCTTGAAGCTCCGAGCTGCTGTAATGCGAATTCATGACTTTTACGCTCATTTAAAGCAAAACAAGGTCTCAGGAAGAGATTTTTCTTTTAAAAAAGCTTCACGCTCAAGCAAATGCCACCTCAGATCCAGCGTCTCTCTCTCGCTCTCTCGTACGCCGGAGGATAAAAGGCTGAGATAACTGCTGTTTTTCTGCCGTTTGAGGCCTTCGTGCGCTCATTGCCGGTGCGACGCACGACTTAACGGTGTCAGTCTGCTGTCAGGGTTTAAACCGCGAGAAATCTCTCTCTGTGTCGGGAATACTGAGGTCAGCAGGTGTTTGTGACCTCTGGTTGGCAGAATAAAAAAATAATGCAAGTCGAAGTGTTTCTGCGGAGAGAATGACTAAAAGTTATAGGCTGAATCTGGGTGGACATACAAAACTTATTTTGACTGCAATCATTACAAGCACAATTTGTAATTGGCTTAATTGAATACATGACGTTAACTAAGCACATACTGTAACATATTTTATTATACCTGTATATCTTTGTCATATGAACATTAATTTGACTCATCTGATAACAGAATACTTCCTAAATTCTATTAGGAAACATTGAAACATATATTTTCAAACATACATACTGTATAAATAAACTTGAATTGGATTAAATCTCAGGTGACGTTTCGTCTCAAAACCAAAAGAAATTTATATTTTGCATTAAGAAAATAAATGCCTTTATGTTTTATAGTTTTAAACTGAGCTTATCCTTATTCTGAATGTTGATTCTCATTAAATTGTAATTATTGTAATATTGTATATTTTGTATTACAGTAAAAAACTGTATTTATGTTTTATATTTTAATTTCATTTTTAATTTGAAATATTATATATTGTTTATAATATACTTTTTACATAACAATAATAACAGATTATTTGGAAATAATAATGTCATAATTCAAAAAATGTTATTGATCCACAAAAGGCATTTTTGTATTACAGTAAAAAACTGTAATAATGTTTTATATTTCAATTTTATTTCCATTTTGAAATATTAAATATTATATATTGTTTTTAATATATGTGATATATTTTTTTTTATTATTTGGAAACATGTTTAATCGCCATTAAAATGTCATTCAAAAAATGTAGTTGATGATATAAAGGCATTTTCTTTATCTTTAAGTTTATCGTTATTCTGAATGTTGATTTTCATTAGGTTCTAATAACTGTATTATCGTTTTTAAATTGAAATATTAAACATTATATGTTGTTTTTAATATATAATATAAAAAATACACTTATTGTTAATTTGGGAATATCTGAAAATAATGTCAATACAAAAAAAAAAATCTCAATGAAACTTAGAAATATTTATTTTCTTTTATTGCAGAATATATAATATCTTGATTTTGGTGTGAAATATGACAAGTTCCTTGAGATTCACCTTTCAAAGTTTTCCGTGTTTTTTCTTTATGTCTCGGATGGGATGATGTAAATGACATTGTTATTCAGGAAAGCGTGCATTTCCCGTTTAAACTTCAAAGCGTTTCCTTAGAAAAGCATTTTAACGGGTTTGCTGTGGTCCACCTTTTATCTGTCCGGCCCACATCTGTGTCTGTACATCCCCTCTGGGACGACAGGAGAGAGAGAGATCAAGTGAACGGAGCTAAACGAAGAGTGTTTTACCTTCCTCCTTATCAACATACATCTCATGCTCCTCCCTTCCTCACAGTGACAGGTGAAAACCTCTCTGGAAATCTCAGCGGCTTACGTGTGCTGTTTTCTACTGCCTTCTTCTGAAAGGACCTCGTGCGTGTGGGTGTATCGTCTACATTCAGACTTCATGTATAGGGCATGTGTGTGTGTGTTTTAGAGAGGCCGTTTTTTTCCCAGGGTGGTGTGTGAAGTGGGTCGTTCCTGACTGGAATGAGAATAAGCGGGGTGCCGTGCGACCCTGTGAGCTCGGAGCGTCGGGCCTCAACGCCGCTGCTGTTGCCATAGTTATCGGTTAACCTATCAGAACGAGTCCTGCTCAACTGAACAGCCACCAGCCGCCCATCTCTCTTTTTCAGGCCTAGTTTAATGCAAGTTGTGACTCATACAGCTGTTCGCACAGAACGCGTTTTTCCATTCCACTGCGCTGCTTTTCCATTGTTTACCTATGTAAACGTGCTAGATGAACATGTTTGGGCTGGTTCAGAGTGTGTTTTTGCTGTTAAAAACACAAAATGCGACTCAGTGGAAGGAGGAAAAAATACGTATGGTCTAGAGCAGCGGTTCTTAAACTGGGGGTCGCAAAGAGGAAGCGGGGGGGGCCGCAGAAACACATATATTTTGAATGTGTGTATAAAATACTCGCCTGATAGCAGGCATGATATAACAAATTACAGTGAATCTGAAGCAGAGGTTCACAGAGAAGCTTATGAATGCCCGTGCGGCTGTGCGCACTTTACTTTCGCTTTCTAATTAGCAGCAATTTGGGGGCATTTGCTAGAATGGTGGGTTCATTGTTATTCTTAATGAAAAACACAACAACAAAACAGTACAACGACAAACTCGCTTATATTAAACATAGAACTTTTATTAACTAACTGAACTAAATGTTTTTATTAGGCCTGCTATAAAAAATCAAAATGAGGGTGGGGGGCGGTGCTGCGGAGGGCAAGTGATGTAACAGGTGTTGCGGCTGAACACCGTGTAACTAACACTGACTATCGCAAGCCTAGTTGAAGATAGTTTGCGTCTATTCCTCACCCCTATTCAGCCACGACTGGACAGCCTCGCATCCTCTTTTTTAAGCCCAACCGTCCCGCTGAGTGAGTAGTCCGAGACATTGTTGTTTTTATGTTAGAAAATATATAATATTAACACAGAGGAACAATATCATTGGAATCACTTTTAGAATGTTTTTCCAGCTGATTAACAATAAAAACATTGACAGCCAATCAGAATCCATCCTGCTTTAACGAGCTTGAGCATTTAAAGGGCCAGACGACATTTCTTGTAGTAAGTGCTTTTAATAAAGAGAGCGTTACCATGTGTTTGTGTGAACGCTAATATTGTTATCTTTATGGTTATTGTTCTTGGTGTGAACATGTCTTTAGTCAATATTATTTTATTTTGTAATGACAATATGCTGTTGATTATGGAAGCTTGTTTCTGCCACAGAATAAAACAAATGGCGAGTGGCGATAATGGCGAGTTTTTTTTCTTAACTCGCAATTCTGACATTATAACTCAATTCTGACTTTATGACTCGCAATTGCATGAACATGAGTCAGAATTGCGAGAAATAAACTCGTAATTATGAGAAAAAAGTCAGAATTGCGAGTTTATATCACACAATTCTGACTTTATAACTCACAATTCTGACTTTATAACTCGGAATTTCGACTTTATCTCGTGATTGCGACTTTATATCTCGCAATTCTGACTTTATATCTTGCAGTTGCGACTATATCTTTATAAAGTCAGAATTGCGTGATATAAAGTCAGAATTGTGAGATAAAAAGTCGCAATGACCTTTTTTATTTTTTATTCAGTGGCGGAAACAAGCTTCCATAGTTGATGGAGCTTAACCCGGAACATCTATATGTTCAGCACATAGTGAGGCACTAATGAAAAAGATAGGGAAACTGCTCTGGGATCAGCCGACGTTGTCAGTGGAGATTAATCTCCTGTGAGTCTGGTTGGCTGTGTGGGAACTGGTGGTTATATACACATCCGCGCACAAAAGCATGCTGGGTAGAGGTGCAGGGGGGGTTGTAGAATTTCTGTCTCTTCTGTTCGATTCCCTCTTTTCATTCGAGCAGTGTGAGGCCGCTTTCTCATACGTTGGGTCGCTAAGGTGCAGGAGGCTGACGGAGAATAACAGCCCTGCTTGTGTAAGGAACACACACACACACACACACACAGAATTCAGATTCTCAGAAGGGTGTTCCATGGAAACACACACACACTCACTGATCCCTTTCCACCGGGTTGGTGCTCCGGTAGGGAATATACGGACCGCTTTCTGAACTGACACAAGATTCCATTGACATGATTGACCGAATGATGATGTAACTGACTGTGTTACGAAACAAGCACTGTTACACAAGTTTATTCTTAGTTTTGAGTATAAAAGTACTTTGAGTATTTTGAAAGAGTCACCAAAGCTGCTTTTATTTGATCAAAAAGACAGTAAAAACTGAAATATTATTATAATTTAAAATATCTGTTTTCTATGTGAATATATAGTAAAGTATAATTTATATCCAGTGATCAAAGCTGAATTTTCAGCTTCAATGTCACATGATCCTTCAGAAATCATTCTAATATGCTGATTTTAAACATTTCTGATTACTATCAGTGTTGAAAACAGTTGTGCTGCTTCATATTTAAACCGTGATATATATTTTTTTTCAGGATTATTTGACGAACTAAAGTTCAAAAGAAATCTTTAGTAACATAATAAAAGTCTTTACTGTTGCTTTTGCTGAATAAGTGTTCATTTCTTTTAATTTTTTTCAATCATACTTTTGGACATAGGTTTTTTGGATCCCCATTGACCTATTTATTGTAATTCTTCATTTTTGTGATTTAATTAATTATTAGCTTTTCATCTACTCACAAACCCCAGTTGGGGAAATCCTGTTATAGAAAAAGTATAGGCCTGTTCACACCGAGTACAATGACAATAACTATAACTATGACCTTTTAATAATTCTGATTCTATGAGAGTACACTGTAAAAAATTATCACAACATTTTTTCTTTTGTCAAATCAACTTAATTAATGTGATTCAGATAACAAAATATTTTGAGTTTATGTTGATTAAACCAATCGCCTTTATTGTATTAACTCAAATTTTTAATTTCAATGAACTCAGAGTTTTAAGGCAACCAGGTAACTTACTTTAAGTTAAACCAACAATTCTTTTTTACAGTGTAGGGAAGTCCACACCACAACTATAACGACAGACAAACAACATTGTTGGAATCTCTTTCCGAATGATAAACATGTCCGAATGTCTGATTGACAGCCAATCAGAATCTACAAGTGCCAGATGAAGCTTGTAATAAACAAATGTTATTGTCCATTGGTGTTGATGCTAATAGTTATCGTTATTGTTCTTGTTGTAAACTGAGTTTATCTTTCTAATGCTCACTGAGGTGTAGATCTGTGTCCACCCTAATGTCTTCTGTTTATCTGAGATGATTGGGATCTTTCAGATTGATAGTTTGACGGATAAATGGATGCAGGTCTTGCAGAACTAATGTTGTTGCAGGCTGCGGGTCATTTAGACCCGACTGTCCATTTGCAGTTATGGTGAAAGTCATTATGTGTTTTAATAGTGTCTAAATGTCTGGTTCACTCTGTAAGCTTCTGATTGGCTGTTTTCTCCCCCGAGAGCGATAGAATGACCGCTTTTGCTGGAAAATAATGATCAGTTAATCCGTGAAACTGCTTTTCCCAGCATGCACCCTGCGATTGGCTCACCCTGTCGTAAAGTACAAAGTGTCACGGGTGATTATTGATCTCTGGACATGATCAGATGTGGGGTTGCACTGCATTTGTCTCACCTGGCTCACCCCGTCTCTCTTTCTTTCTCTCCTTTATGTTTGTCTGCGACTCCTTCCCAATCCCTGCGGGAGTGCTGGGTTGTTTGTGTTTGTCTAATGAAGTGAGATGATTGTGTCTCAGTATGAAGTCACCCGAGACTGAAAGAAAAGAAGCAGTGAAGTACGTGGAGTGATTGACAGATTGAGTGACTCAATGGCTGTTAATGAACACACATCAATTCTGCTAAAAACACAGATACCAGGAGAAAATTATCCACAAGTGAAAGGCCAGAAGCATCACCGTTTGAAGCATTAACATCTCGAGAAATGATTGATGAGAATAAGAGATCTTTTAAAGGGGTCATGAATTGGGAAATCAACTTTTCCTTGAGCTTTTGATATATAAGAGGTCATCTTACTATAGGAACAAACTGAAATCAGAACTGAAATATCTTGTTAGTCCAATAAAAGCTTTTATTGAATGAACGACTTGTCCTGGAATGTGCCTATAGATAGGTGAAACTCCGCCTCCACAGAAGAAATCAACGCCTACTTCATCATTGCAACGTTAGCCCCGCCCACTGGTGTGTTAGTGAGATGAGGAGGAGAGAAGAGCGATACAGGACTAAAATAACATCACCTTTCAAAGGATCCTAATGCTAGGAATATGGTTATTTATTTTCAACAATGTGAATGTCTCAGTTGAGCTTTATTTATTTGTATTCGGTACATTTCACTGTGGATTCTTTGGTAAATCAATTGCATTTCGGCGCAGGCTTTGCAAACAGACTTTTATGATACGAACATGACAGTAATGAAACAACATGTAAGTAACTGTGTTCATTCTAATGCCTGATCTGATCTGTAATGATTCATGTACAGTCAGATGTTCTTTATCTATGTGTCAGTAAATCAAACCAGTGACTAAACGCTCAACTTCACGTTGTTTCTCTTAGTAGGATGAAAATAATCTGCTATTTAAATGGTGATTAAATTATATATAGAAACTGATCGAAGAACGCTCCCTTTACAATCACTGGAGCTGTCAATCAAACAGTGACTAAGTTCTGGACTTGTGCCAAAACTCCCATTTTATTCAACAAATCTCTTAGTTACATCGACGTTTGCACTGTTAGTTAAGATGAAAGCATTCGTCAGTGTGCAGAAATTGAGTTGTAATGACGAGATCACTGCTTTCATGTGCTCAACAACATGTCTGTGATCGACTACAATGTTCATCACTGCAACCTTTCATGCCACGATCTAAATATAATGCCTTAGATCTAAATGTAATGCTATAGTTAACCTTGAGAGCTGTAATAGTAAAAACATGCTAAGAGAGAGTAATACTTAACTATTTCATATGCAAAGATGTCAGCCAATCACAGCAGTGGACGTTTACACTGAAGTCTCAGAGAGACACGCCCCTTAAAACAGAGTGTTCAAATCAGAGAGCTGAAATCAGGGTAAGAAAAATGCCTTTTATTTCTAAATTAAGACCATTTTTGATGTAAAAAGCATATTAACATTATAAGTGCACCCCAGGAAACATTATAAAACAATGCAGTTCATGACCCCTTTAAAAGAGATCATTTAAAGAGGACCTATTATACCTTTTTACAGTCTTGATGTTGGCTCCACTAGAAAATATTTTCATGTTTAAATGTTCAAAAAACTTTATTTTCCTCATATTCTGCATTGTTGCAGCTCCTCTCTTCCCAGTCTGTCAGTAACGCTCTGTTTAGTTCCTGTCTATGAAGCCCCTCCTTCTGAAAAGCACAATGTGCTCTGATTGGTCAGCTGGAGCAGTGTGTTGTGATTGGTCAAGCGCTTTGAGCATGTTTGGGAAATGTCCCGCCCCTTACCATAACCACCAGTTTCAACACACTACTAACTCAACCAGGCCCCGCCCCTTTATTCTGCATATGAATTATTTAAATGAGGAATATTGTGAAGAAAACTCAAGACTACAATGGAGGAGTTTCAGGGAGTTCAGAAACACTGACACTGATATAGAGAAGAACTCCCGCTCAAACAGCAGCATTACACACTAAAGAAAGATGAGCATGTTTTTGCAAAATAGGTCCTCTTTTTTATGGGCTCAAGAGAGACTTAGTGAAGCCCTTAAAAAATGACCATGAAAACAGTTTTAACAGTGTTTCTCCATCAGCTCAAAGACAAACAGCACTTACTAATAATAACACACTCTGGGCTGCGTCAGATCAGATCGATACTGACTCTGTGTGTGAGTGTGTACCTGTTAACAGCTGGAGAGAGATGGAAAGTTTGTTCCAAATTGAATTATTAAAGATGATGTGATGTTGTTAATCACAGTAATGGAGACGGAGAGGCCATTTCAGGAACGTAACGAAAGCCCACGAGACCAAGAGAAACCGCTATTGATCTGCGGCGTGAGTCAATAACACAGAGAATGTTTTCATTTTCCCCGTGAAACGTCAGCCGTGGAAAAACTTTCATTTGTTTAGGTGAGATGTTGGATGTGTTTTGCCGGTGTTCGAGAACAAATCTGATTTTACGTTTCTCAGGCTTGTTTTCCAGATCTCAAGCCAGCATTCATTCTAGAAATAAAATATAATAAAAATATAAATATTAGTTGAAAAACTTAAACTAAATGGAAATGTTGCCTTTGCAATAAACTGAAATAAGTTGAAGCATTAGGATTATTAACTGGAAATAAAAACTAAAACGGAAATAAAAATAAATTAAAAAGTAATGAAATGACAAAAGCACTTAACGAAATTACTAAAAATTAAACAAAACTTAACATGAAAAATAAAAAAAATAAAAAAGCTAATTTAAAACATTAATAAAAATAAAATAATACTGGTGTGACCACCAAAAAGACAATTAAATTAGAATAAAAAAAGTATTGTAACTTGATTATATTATTTATTTATGTAAAAATAAATAAATAAATAATATTAAACTAACTAAAAAAGATTAAAATAAACATAAATGAATTGAAATTATGATTAAAATAAATAAAAGGGATAAACATAGATTAAAATAAATAATAAAAATATAAATAAGTGAATAATGAAATATTTGATTAAAATAAATAAAGAATAAATAAAATGGATAAAAATAAAGGAATAATGAAAAATTACATTAAAATAATTAAAAATATATAAATAAATAAAATGGATAAAAATAAATGAATAATAAAAAAATAGATTAAAATAAATAATAAAAATATAAATAAATAAAATTGATTAAAACAAATGAATAATATGAAAAGAGATTAAATTAAATAAATAATAAAAAAATTAGATAAATAGAATGGATAAAAATAAAGGAGTAATGAAAAATTAGACTAAAATAAATATTAAAAATATAAATAAAACTGATTTAAATAAATAATAGAAATCATATTTAAATAATAAAAAAACGATTTGAATATATAAATCATAGTGTGTGTGGGTGTACATGAGATCATTATGATGGTGTCCATACGGGGGGTGGACGGACAGAGTGTGTGCGCCATCTGTAATCTCGCCGCTAATAGGCTTCCGTACACTAATGGCCGACGCAGTGGGCCAGAATAAGCGTTTAATAGGGGTGTTCTGGCCCGGCTGACTCACGCACACTCACTCTGGGCTTCAGAGCTCGTTGGGTGGGAGCGTAATGCACATCTAATCTTAAGAGCTTCTGTAGTGAACACAGATAATAATAGAGACGCTGCTCTAATGTTACGGCCCACATTTATTTTTTATTGTCTCTTTCTTTTCGCACAAACCTCTCCGAGGCCCTCGAGTCATTACGGCTGTCAGCGTCAGACACCCAATTAAAGAGCCCGAGTACATGAGATAAGGGTCCGGCCAACACTCCGGGGAAATTATGGATTATACCCAATCAGTTTGTGTGCTGATTTAATGGGCTTTTATATCATCAATACCTGGAGCACGTAAACACGTTATGATTGATCGTTTGTGGCTAAAGGAAGAGGTCGGCCAAGTTTCTGTCATCATTTACTCGCTCTCGTGTTTGCGGTGGACACAGAAGGAGATGTTTTGAGGAAGACGTTTGGAGTTGCTCTTTTCCAGTTCAGAGTGGCCATCAAGCTCCAGGAAGATAATTAAATTAGAATAAAAATGGTCAGTAGGACTTGTATTCAAAACTGGGGTCCAGGGATGCAGGAGAGTGTTGGAGGTCCATGGAAAAATTAGGAGAAAAACAGTGGTTAAAATATAACAATTAATAAATGTATATTAAATAAAAAATTAAATAAATAAATAATGAAAATTTAAAATATTTAAATAAATAAAATGTATTAAAATAAATAAATAAATGGTACATTATATTAAAATAAATGTATTTATTTATTTTAAAAAGTTATATTAGAATAAATATATAATAAAAATTAGAATGTTATAAAAACAAATATAAATAAATAAATAATAAATAATATTAAACTAAATAAAAAGATTAAAATAAATACATGAAAAATTTGATTAAAACAGATAAATAAATAATACAAATAATATTTTTATACATTATATATATTTTATATATTAGAATAAATAAATAATAAAAATAGAATGTTATAGAAACTAAATATTTTCTATAGAAACTATAAATAAATAAATAATATTAAACTAACTAAATAAAATGAATAAATAAATGAAAAATTGGATTAAAACAGACAAATAAATAAATGATAAAAAAAATTGTTTAAAATAAATAAAATTGATTTAAATAAATGGATAATTTTATATATCAAATGTATTAAATTAACAAATAAATGATCAATTATATTAAATAAATATTTTTATTTAAACAAGTTATATTAGAATAAATAAATAATAAAAAATAGAATGTTATAGAAGCTAAATATTTCCAATAAAATAAATAATGAAAGTATAAATAAATAATATTAAATATTAAAAAAAAAAGTCATATTAAACTAAATTATTTTAAAAATTTATATTAGAATAAATAAATAATAAAAAATAGAATGCTATAGAGGCGAAATATTTTCCAAATAATATCTTACACATTTATAATATTATTTTTTCGCCTTTTATACTTTAGGATGATCATATATGGGGGTCTGTGGCATATAAAAGTTTGAAAATCTTGTTCTATCCATAATCTAAGTCTTCCAAAATCACACAAAATTAAAAGACCAGAGCATTAGCATAGATTTTAGCAAATAATGACTTCTAATGAGCATTCCTTCTACTAAGTGATCGCAAAACACATGTGAATGTGGTTCATGGGTCATATGGACGTCTTGCATTTTGTTTCCTTGTAAATATTCTCCATGTGGGTTCCACAGAAGAAAGAAAGTCAGGTTTGGAAGGACACGAGGGTGAGTAAATGATGACAGAATGTTCATTTTTGGGTGAACTGTCCCTTTAAAACGGGTCTTCACATCTCTATTGATGAGTCTTGGTTTTAAAAAGTGGTGAGACGGATGGTATCGCTAATCTGAAAGATTATAAGATCTCATCCTCTCACTGGGATTAAAGTCGAGCTGTGTTGGCTGATATCTCCCCAAACAGACGCCGGCATTTGTCAACCGAGGAAGAGGAGTGCTTTTGGAAAGCTGATCGGGGACGCGTCCACCTACAAAACATAACTGTAGTCGTTCACAAACAAACGCAGGTCTGTAAATAAAGCTCAGGAGCCTCTTAAGCACATGAGATGAATCGCGGTGGCCAGGAGTTCAGGGTCAGCAGCGCCTCCCACGGTTACGCCCGCTTTCTCTGCGCACCTCTCCGTTTTTAGAGTTCTGACATGCAGCTGAAGTTAGAAGAACCTGCTGTGGGATAAAAACAATGACCTCGGCTTCACTGTGAGTGTGTTTGTGTGCGTTCAAAGCCTGCTGCCCCACAGAGAGGGATGTTCTTTAAAGAGCCCACCCACTCTTTCTCTGCCTTTATGTCACTTGCTTTCTTCTTCACACTTTCTCCAAGTGCTGACCAAAAATAACGCAACTCCTCCGTTAATATATAGCTGACTGTGAGAGTCCACCATCCTAAACGGCAGCAGAATATAAAACTAACAAAATTAAACTACTACCATGATTTTAGGACATGCACCTTGACTCAAAATTCAATGCAAAAGATGAACATGACGGCACATGCTGAGTTGAATCAACTCCACAGCAACTACATAAATTTATCTACTAACCATTCAGAAACGTCCAGTTTCATTCTAAAAGTTGTAACTTCTTCCTGAGTCTCTCCATCAGTGTCGACTCCGGTTTGAACAATGTAAGGCTGAACACCGTTACTGACAATCCTCATTTTGGCTGCGTGAGATTCTCCAGCTTTGTTGTTGTTGAGCAACCGAAGCGTGAGCTGTTAAAGCTCCGCCCTCTTCTGGAGCAGCAGCTCATTTGCATTTAAAGGGACACACACAAAAACGGCGTGTTTTTTCTCACACCAAAATAGGGGTAAATTGTTATAATAAATGATCTGTGGGGTATTTTGAGCTGAAACTTCAGAGACACATTCTGGAGACACCAGAGACTTATATCACATCTTGTAAAAGGGGCATTATAGATCCCCTTTAACATCGTCATATATATATATATATATATATATATATATATATATTTACGCTCTTTTGTGTGTGTGTGTGTGTGTGAGTGTGTGTGTGGTTCTGGTAAACCCTACATTATGGGGACAAAATGTCCTTACAAAGATGGCAATAGGAGAGAGAGAGAGAGAGAGAGAGTGCGTGTGTGTGTGTGTGTGTGTGTGTGTGTGTGTGTGTGTGTGTGTGTAGGCAAGAGGCTGATCAGAGCTGTCGGCAGCAGCCTGACAAGCTGAATAAACATCTCTCATACTTTTTTCTTTCTTAGTTAGTGGGGTTTGTGATGAACGTTGGTCTTAAGCCGACTGTTTCTGCTTGATTTAAGAAAACTGTCTGAGAGTCTTAAAACCCTGCCCTTCAGCGTTGCTATGGATATATAGTATGTTAAAAATGGACAGACGATTCTTTCTGCTGCCTTTGGGGATTTATTACGCCTGCAGAGGGCGCTGTGCCATCAACATGCCAGCTGTTAAAACACTAGAAGCATGAATATAGCTGTGCAAAATTATCATAAATACACCAAATTTTTCTGACATCACAGTGTAGTGCAGGGGTGTCCAGACTCGGTCCTGGAGGGCCACTGTCCTGCAGAGTTTCGCTCCAACCAGCTCCAAAACACCTGCCTGTAAGTTTCTAGTATGCCTAGTTAGACCTTGATTGGCTGGTTCAGGTGTGTTTAATTAGGGTTGGAGCTAAACTCTGCAGGACAGGTTGTTCAGCGATTTCAGATTTAACACATGAAACACTGCAGTGCAGCTGGAGTAAACGCTGATCAGCACAGGTGTTCTCTAGTACAGGTGTGAATACTCTCTAATCCAAGTGTAATCTTTGAGTTAAAACAGGTGTAAACACTGATCTAGTGCAGGTGTGCGCGGTCTCTCAGCTCAACTAATTTGGCCTTGTGTTTGCAAGTTTACTTCTCACTTTGTTCTCTATTAACTGATAAACACCACAGGGATGGGCATGAATCATTTTACATAACCAGGATAAAACTTTAAAACGCCCTGATGGAGCCTGTGTTTTAAGGATGAAGAGGTGAGGGGATGTGGGTGGGGGTGTTAATGATGGAGCCGTTGCTCTATTTTGGAAGTAATTGCTTTGTTCACGCACCTGCTTCCAAATGCACCATCTGTCATCAGCCCGAGAAAAACTCACAAGACAATCCAATATGTAACGTCTGAGAATCGTTATCTGGGATGCGGAGACGGTAAAGACATCACTGCTAAAGGATGTTATTTAAATCGAAGAGAAGTTTTCATTGTGTTGGTGTCAGTAGATGAAAACAAAAGTACTTCCTATTGTTCTTAAATATAGTATGTGAAGCAGCATGCGTTATGCAACAATAATTGTTCTATTCTACATTGAACAGCATACATACTGCATAGTGCAAAAACAACAACAACTTAGGAACTAGCGACCACCTAGAACACTGTAGCAACTACATAGCAATGCCCTAAAGTATTTCATTTAGATTAAAGAGACGTGTTTATTGTGTTGGTGTCATTATGAAAATAAAAATACTGTGAAGCAGGATGCGTTATGTTCTAAACTGTAGTATTCTACATTATTCTCACATATTTATTTGTATTGCGCTTTTCACAATACATATTGTGATAAAATATACAACAGAGTATCATCGGCATAACAGTGGAAACTAATTCCATGTTTTCTAATAATATTACCAAGTGGCAGCATATACATTGAAAATAGCACAGGGCCTAACACAGACCCTTGAGGCACTCCACAATTTACTGATGTTACTTGGATAATTCCCTGTTTAAATAAACAAAACGGTAACAGTCTGATAGGTGCGAACTAAACCACCTTAATGCCTGTCCCTGAACACCAGTGTCAATTTGTAGTCGATGTATGTATGTCATGATCTATAGTGTCGAACACAGCACTAAGATCACATAAAACTAGTACTGAGAGACAGCCTTGGTCAGAAGCTAGAAGTAAGTCATTTGTAATTATAACAAGCGCAGTTTCTGTGCCATGATGGGGCCTGAATCAGGACTAAAATTTTTCATAGATAAAATTTTTTTGCAGAAAGGAGCATAATTGAGCATAGACAACTTTTTCTAGTATTTTAGACATAAATGGAAGATTTGAAATGGGTCTGTAATTTGCCAATTCATTTGGATCTAGTTGTGGTTTCTTAAAGTTGCATTATTCAATCTGTTGATGTAATTTCCACTGAAACAGAAAGACAGGGCGGGACATATCGGGCAGCTCCTCCCCTTTTTTCAAAATAGCCAATAGCGTTTCTTTATATCACAGCTCGGCCAGAGCCGTTGACCTCGGTAAAGCTTCTGGCCACATGGAGACGCGTTTAGCTGTATACGTAAAAATTTTGTATCGTAACGCTGTTTCGTCCAGGCGGATCTGCTGTTTTGGGAGCCTGAAACTGCTATTTTTTGGAAACCGGATCCTAGAGTGGATAAATCGACACCCTTGCGTTTTCGTGTGTACAGCCAATCGGTATATTTTGTGAAACGATGATGTCATCACAAGGTTTGTGCGCTTCTTCTCGGTTTTTAGTGTATCTCTGTGGCACAATTACAGCGCCACATACTGGTTTGGCAAGTATACCACATCGTTTTGAGTCTGTTTCAGTGGTTTCGTGTGTACGCAGGTTTTTCTTGAGACGACGTCGTGTTTACGGTTGAACGAGGAAAAAAAAAGATCGGATATGGAAAGCTCTGGCTTTGTGTGGATGTCGTCTCAGTTTCCTTCTAATCTCTAACCTTTTCTCTTCCTAATCTCCATATCGCTTTAAAATACAGCATTCTGTGCAGAATTCAGATGGATCTGATACGTTTTGTTGTCTGCGCTGACTCGTGGATATGATCCGCTCTGTGCTCTCGTGTCTCTGGACCGGAGCAGACTGTGTGTGTGCTGCGGCTCTTCGCGTGACACTAACGTGAAACCAGACTTCATTCGGCCCAATAGAAAGCATATTTACACCGTCTTAATCGTCCCCTGTTCCCTATATAGTGCACTACGTGCCATTCACCATGTAGAAAATAGTAAATGTGTGAACAAGTGACCGATTTCAGCCGCAGCTTCAGCATCTGTTTATAATGTAGGGGTGGGACGCTTCAGATTCTAGAGAGCATTTGATTGGACAGAAAATCTGATGAGAAGCTGAAGTGCAGGGTGATGTCATGAAAATCGTTGATCCATATTGGTGGAAGTGAGAGACTGTTTTAAGTTTTAAGTCACTTATATCTTCTAAATATGATTTTTGTCATTGTTTTGGAGCACACTAGCTTGTAGATAGCAGTAAGGCTAACATATTTCATGGGGACTTTAATGAGAGGCTTATTAACTGCCAGCTTGAACAGCCTTCACATATCACTTTTTCACTATAGCTGTAAAGCACTGCAATTATTGTTGTTGTTGTTCATATACAGGTATGCTGCATATTGCAAAAAAACGAACGCAAGAGTAGTGTGCTGTTGAAACATGTCCTGTGTGTGTGTTTCAGCGGATCACCTTTGGTGATGCTGTGCTTTCTGGAATATTCTGAAAGATGTTTTCAGCGTGTGTGTGCTAATACTCCGTCCCCTGCGCTGAACTTTTCTCTGGAGTGAAATTCATGGAAAGACACGAATGTCAAAAAGTCGATTTGCAACACATCCCATTTATTTTCCATTTGAGAGGGTTTTGCTGGCTATAAGCTCAGTGTGTGTGTGTGTGTGTGTGTGTGTGTCTGTATAAATGTGTGTGAAAGTGATTTGGGATTACAGGTGCCTGGCAGGTTTATCTGAGACCCGGCGGCTTTATCCGGGGCAGTTCCATCTGTCTGAGTGTATGTAAGTCTCCAGGCTTAGTGTCGCTCTGCGTGGGTTTCTCTCTCATGAATCTGATTGTTTGATTTGTGTCTTGTGGCTTGTGTTTACTGAGATCAGAAGCCTCAGCGACGCTCTGACCTGTAGTATTAACGGCACAGCAAAACAGGGGAATATCGTCTGGATTCATTAGTGGTGACTGTGTGCTGCATACGGGTCAGGGATTTGAGCACGCTCTCAACCATAAGTGTTAAAGTTGAGTGTGTGCGTCCTGAATGATTCTTCAAAGCGTGTGTGTTGTTGAGAGCTGTGCTGATACTTTACTAAGTGATCAGATGCACTGTTATCCTGTCCAAACACCTAGCAACTGCCCAGAACAACTTAGCAACCACATAACAATGCCCTAGCGACCCTCTAGAACTTCTTAGCAACCACACAGAAATACCATAGCGACCTACTTAACACCTTAGAAACCACATAACAATGCCCTAGTGACCCACTAGAATTCCTTAGCAACCACACAGAAATGCCATAGCAACCAACTAACACCTTGGCAAGCACATAGTAATGCCTTAGCAACCAACTATAACTCTTTAGCAACCACATAGCAATGCCCTACTGACCAACTAGAACACTATAGCAACCACATAGTAATGTCCTAGCAACCAACTAGATCTCAACCACATTGTAATGCCAAATTGACCACCTAGAACACCTTAGCAACTTCATAGTAATGCCCTAGCAACCACCTAGAACCCTATGGTAACCACATAGCAATGCCCTAGCAACCATCTATAACTCTTTAGCAACCACATAGTAATACCCTAGCGATCACCTAGAACACCTTAACAACCACCTACAACACAAATAGCAACCACATAGCAATGCCCTAGCAACCAACTAGAACTCAACCACATTGTAATGCCAAACTGACCACCTAGAACACCTTAGCGGCTTCATAGTAATGCCCTAGCAACCACCTAGAACACTATAGTAACCACATAGTAATGTCCTAACAAACTACTAGAACACATTGACAACCACATAGCAACGCCCTAGTAACCAACTTGACCTCAACCACATTGTAATGGCATATTGACCACCTAGAACACCATAGCAACTTCATAGTAATGCCCTAGCACGACCTATAACACTATGGTAACCACATAGCAATGCCCTAGCAACCATCTGTAACTCTTTAGCAACCACATAGCAATGCCCTAGTGACTAACTAGAACACTATAGCATCCACATAGTAATGTCCTAACAAACAACTAGAACACACTGACAACCACATAGCAACGCCCTAGCAACTAACTTGACCTCAACCACATTGAAATGGCATATTGACCACCTAGAACACCTCAGCGACTTCATAGTAATGCCCTAGAAACCAATTAGAACTTCTAAACAACCACATAACAATGTCCTAGAAACCAACTAGAACACTTTAGCAACGACATAGTAATGCCCTAGCAACCAAGTTTTGCACAGGCAAACACACTCATATTTTCTCCAGTAAATCTAGTTTGAGTTCAGGCCTCGTCTGACCGCTGTAATGTGATAATATCAGTTGTCTGAGGAAGAATGAACTGTTGAGCATCATTCTAGTAATTCACAGAAAATGAAATGATGAAATCTTTAGTTATGAATTTTGTTGTTGATTGTCATGTTCATGTCAGTATGATTGATGTCAAAGCAGCTGTCCTGTGTCTCTGTCTGTCTGTCTCTCGTACTGTGAGAGTCGTTTAATATTTATATTGTGTTTATAGATTCACACCAAACTGAATTTCAGCCATTAAACAGTAAATCTCACAGCTGCTCGCAGTGCGTCTGTGATTCTTATACTTATAAATGTCACTAAATAAAGCAGCTGAATGCGAGCAGAAATTCACACGCACAATGTTGTGATATGCGCTGTCAATTTTCTTAGTCTGTAAAAGATGACCTGTTGACAGTTTCTTGTGTTAACAGCAGAAAGAACTCTGTGTAAACACGAGTTTTTCAGTGTAGTTTGTGGAGAAGCGTTCTAGCATACACAGCCTTCAAGTTATGTCAGAATGATTTTTTTATGAGATGAGCGCACATGTAATTACCAGTGTGTTTTCTTTGAGCACAGACAGGGTTGCCAGGTTTTCACAACAAAACCCACCCAATTGCTACTCAAAACTAGTACAAAACTAGCCCAATCTCGTTTCAGGGGGGTTTTGAATTTATCAAGACCTCGAAGCAGATAGGAGGGAGAAACACCCAGAAACACGTCACACGTGGATGCTCCCAAGTATAAGGGGCTTTCCGTGCCATTAATGCTTGGATAACACGCCTGTGTCTCTTTTGATTAAAAATAATGGCTAGTGCAGAGGCTGGGATATACGGAAACCTACCAAAATCCGTTGCCATGATTTTTGGAATGACTTATCGCAAGAGGAAAAAAAAGACGTTTTAGTCGCATAACATCGGTTAATAGAAACGCCGTCGTTTTTTTATCGATATTTAGAAAATATCGCAAAAGTTTTGTGCAAATCTGTAATGGAAACGCAGCTAGTGTTAAAGTAGCCCAATTTCGTGTGAAAATAGCGGACTTGGCAAAACTGGCTACGTTTACATGCACCCAAATAATCCATTTGTAATCGGATTGACGGCTCAATTGGATTGAAAAACGTTCATGTAAACACCTTTATCGATCCAATTGAGCTCAATCCGAATGAAATTTCGATCGTATTGGAAGGGGTGGTTTATTCCTTTTCTAATCCAATCCAACAGCAAAAAATGACCATGTAAACGCTTGAATCTGACCACTTTCTCAATCGTATTCAGAAGTCTCTGGGGCACATGCGCGGTGCAATGTTGACACGCATTACGCAGTGCGCGAGTTCACGTTCACGTCTTTATTTGTAAAGATGTATGCCAACAGGCAGTGGCGTAGCTGTATCCCTTCATCCTAATATTGGAAATCTTTCCGAGAAGGGGAAGCCAATGGATATCACACAAGAAGCAACGTGCAAACTTTGCACAAGAGTTATACCGGTGAAAAAGTCTCAACTTCGGTCAGTATTCACTAGAAAGTGAAAGTAAATAGTGACAAATAGTGACGCTGCATTAACAGAGCATATTCTCTCAGAGACGAATTTCAACATAATATGCTGATGACAACGGTATATAACTGTCTTAATTTATTCCATTATTTCTCTTGTGGCCGTATATATAATAGTATTTCGTGTTAAACAGGTTGGTTTTTTTTTTTAAGTCTGTGCTTGAAGTAAAGCTGCGCTTAATTTTCATTGATGACTGCAGGAAATATTATAGCCTACACTCTTAATAATTTTAATTATAGGCCTATAATTCATTGTATAATAGACCTAAAAAAAATGTTTAAAACATTTCCAAAGATAGCTAACAGCCTAATCTTTTATTATCCTCACAGCACGTCAGTTATGCGCTATGAAATTATTGTGGGGCAAATTTATTACAATATTAATTTAATAATAAAAGAAGCCTAACCTAATAGTAATAATAATAGAGTAGAATAATGTAACAGGCCTACATTAATTGGAAATACCAAATCTTCTTAATATTGAAAAGATTTGATGCTTTTGACAATCTCTGGCTATCATCGATACATGATCATCATCTGTTGACGCAAGTGTGATTGATATGACGTCACACACGCAGAGCGCGTGGACAAACGTTTTAATCGGAATGTATATAAAACACATATAAACGGATATTTGAATCAGATTACAATGTTTAGAGTACATGTAAACAGATCTGCAATCAGATTCAATTCATTTGGATTGATGAAAATTGTAAACTTAGCCACTGAGTACACAGCTAACAAAATATTCTAAGAACATTTGCTAACGTTCCCATTAAGGTGCCCTTCCCAGTTTTTTCAGTGTTTTAAAAATGTTTTTTTCTTGGTTATGAGAACGTTAAGGGAACATTCCATTTTGTAATTTTCCAAACATTATGAGAACGTTACTGGGCCCTATAGAGAATGATGTAATTGCAAGCAGATTGGGTTAAGGACTTATGAGCCTGCGCCATCTAGAGTTTCATGACAGAACCAAATAACTCCGAACAAACATTCTATTACTTTCTATAATTCAGTAACTTTGAGAGAACCTTGAATGTTTTGAGAAGTGAAGTATAACAATAAAGTGAATGTTGACTGACACCACTCTCTGTTTTCTCAGTTTCTTTAGTCTAAATATATTTCATTCGTCTTTTATCTGGCTTCTTTAGAACGTCTTGTTGTTTTTCCAGTAAGCTCCACCCCCTGATCACTGAAACAAACAGCCAAAACCCAACAAATCTGGGTTTGGGTCTGAGTCAGAGTAGCTGGATCAAGCATGAAGCTTTTCCAGACTCAGCGTGGATAAAACCTGTCAATCACAGCACACAGGCAAACACACCATCACTCAGAAGAGCGGTCCATAAGATTTGCAGTCATATGATAGCTTTATGTGAGGAGTGCTTACCTTCCACTTTCATTCTATGGAAAAATAACTTGCACAGAAAACACGTGTTTTGTGTGACATGAAGGTGAGTAGATGATAACAGTATTTGGCTTTCTGAGTGAACCGTCCCTTTAAGAGCCAATGCACCAGGCTTACAGAAATCTGTCAATTGCGAACGACGAGTACAGCTTTGTTCGGTGTGTGTGGTTCACTCTGATGGATCACGTTGTCACTCTCTCCCTCCTGCTTTTACACTGATCAATGAGCTAATGGAGTGTTAGAGAGGGATAACAGCTTTACCTCAGTGCGCGCACACACATGGACGACCCCCCTCAGGTCTTCATTCTGTAGGGGTTTGTAAGAAAGCAAAAGTCATTTGTCATGTGACACTAGTGGACTTCCTTTAGGGTCAAACGTGAAGATATTCATGATGTCTGTCTAGCAGGATCGGGAAAAATTCTGACTTGAAGAGTTGAGTCAATTCATGAGTTGAATCAGAATGACTGGAAGAGGAATTTACTGAAGGAAATAAACAGTCCCAACACAACTATAAAAATGGCCTAGAACAGATTACTTCTTATGGGGTCTGTTTGGCTCTATTTTTGGGCACAATTTACATTTATGCATTTAAAAAATGCTTACAGTGGTTTCAAGCTATACATTTTATCGGTACATGCATTCCCTGAGAATCCATGTTTAGCTTAATTTCATGGGAAACGGAAGTGTTCTACCACCATGTTTTGTCCAATTAAATTTTAAAACATAAAAAAATTAATTTTTAATGATTAAATGTAATTACAACTATTTATATTAATATTTCTTATTATAGTTATGTTATTTATTAGTTTCAAATTATATGAACATATTTATATAAATAAAATCATATATATATATTCATAAATAATATTCATATATATATATATTCATAAATAATATTCATATATATTTGTCTATTATTTTATATTAACCAACATGCAATACATATATATATATATATATATATGTATTGTGTGTGTGTGTGTGTATATATACATATATATATATATATTAGTATTTGTATTATTTTACATTTATTTTAAATTAACTTTATATGTTATATAATTATAATATCAGGCATTATAAATATCAGATTTTGGAATTTTAAGCATTGCTTTTTTGCCCACATGTTGTGTAAGTGATGACATGTTTATGGGTAATTCATACTAAGAAATTTAGAAGTTTTTTTAATTAATTCAATTTTAATTACAATTCTACATCGAATTTGCTAAATCAGTTCAGTTGACATTGGAGTATTGAATTAGACTCTAGGAGGCTCCTAACCCTGCTGTCTAGTCCTCAAATCTCAATGCTCCTGTCACATCACTCGAGGCTAATCCTCTCTCTCATCCCATATCACAGATTCACTTGCAGTGTTGCTAATCAGGGTTTGGAGGGCAGATTACGTTTTAACGATCCGAACCGCTTTATATGTCATGACTCATGAGTCTTTGATTGGCAGGTTTTTGCCCATCTGACTGAAATCACGGTTATTATGTGGCGCTGGCGATTTCACAGTCTGACTGATGTGGAACAGCTCAGGTGTGTGTGAGCGCCTGCTGCTCACACCGGCCCAGCAGAGACACGTCCACCGTGATTAGCACACTGATAGAGACAGAAATGATGGGACGAATCTCTCCCTCATTCTTTTCAATTTTGATGTTCTTTTCATGACAATTCAGCACATTTTCTCCCAAAATTCTCACTGTAATGTGTCTGGGTGGTTTACTTTTGCATCTGGTGTCTTTTGTAATTTATTAGATTCTCATTACTGTAAAACTATATTTTTTATTAAAACCTGGAAATAGTACATCTTTCATGGCTTCATTTTATATATATTTGACCTGGACATGTTATTGATAGATTTCATGAGATTCACCCGATGAGAGAAAATGGCTGAGCGTCTTTTTCATGAGGCAGAACTGGGAAAAAAGTTCAGTAAGCCAATGCTTATGGGCACAGCAGGAAGTCAGCCAACCAGAAATAGGAAGAGAAAAGGAGAGAGAGGGAGGCTCATAAGTAATTGAAATGGAGGTGATGTCGCCGATGGGCTGCACTGCTACTGTAACTGAAGTGCAGTCGAGCGTTTGGGATAAAATTGCTTTCTAATTATTCAATCCACCTTTACTTTCCCTCCTGAGAGACAGAGAGAGAAAGACTGAAAGAAAGAGAGAGAGATAGTCTTTGCATATATGTTGATGAAGCACTTACAGGTTGATATTTGTTTGATGTTTGTTTTGTTGTGTTATGAGCCTTACCTTTAATGAGCATTTACGTTTTTCCCAGAATGCAGCAGCAGTGGGTCTGTGTGGCTTTACTAGCCCTCCTGACTGTCACAACGACGCTGGCAGATGGTGGGAAAACAGAGAAACAAGGTAATCGAACATTACCACACAAAGATCACACTATATCACCCACACCGCTCTATATTACCCCATACTACTCTGTCACCAAAAACGCTCTATATCACCCTATACTGCTCTGTATCACCCACCCATACTGCTCTATATCACCCCATACTGCTCTATATCACCCTATACCGCTCTATATCACCCTATACTGCTCTATATCACCCTATACTGCTCTATATCACCCTATACCGCTCTATATCACCCTATACTGCTCTGTATCACCCACCCATACTGCTCTGTATCACCCACCCATACTGCTCTATATCACCCCATACTGCTCTATATCACCCTATACCGCTCTATATCACCCTATACTGCTCTATATCACCCCATACTGCTCTATATCACCCTATACTGCTCTGTATCATCACCCATACTGCTCTATATCACCCCATACTGCTCTATATCACCCTATACCGCTCTATATCACCCTATACTGCTCTATATCACCCTATACCGCTCTATATCACCCCATACTGCTCTATATCACCCTATACCGCTCTATATCACCCTATACTGCTCTGTATCACCCACCCATACTGCTCTATATCACCCCATACTGCTCTATATCACCCTATATTGCTCTATATCACCCCATACTGCTTTATTTCACCCCATACTGCTCTATATCACCTTATATTGCTCTATATTACCCCATACTGCTCTATTTCACCCCATACTGCTCTATATCACCCTATACTGCTCTGTATCACCCACCCATACTGCTCTATATCACCCCATACTGCTCTATATCACCCTATACCGCTCTATATCACCCTATACTGCTCTATATCACCCCATACTGCTCTATATCACCCTATACCGCTCTATATCACCCCATACTGCTCTATATCACCCCATACTGCTCTATATCACCCTATACTGCTCTGTATCACCCACCCATACTGCTCTATATCACCCTATACCGCTCTATATCACCCCATACTGCTCTATATCACCCCATACTGCTCTATATCACCCTATACTGCTCTGTATCACCCACCCATACTGCTCTATATCACCCCATACTGCTCTATATCACCCTATACTGCTCTGTATCACCCACCCATACTGCTCTATATCACCCCATACTGCTCTATATCACCCTATACCGCTCTATATCACCCTATACTGCTCTGTATCACCCACCCATACTGCTCTGTATCACCCCATACTGCTCTATATCACCCTATATTGCTCTATATCACCCCATACTGCTTTATTTCACCCCATACTGCTCTATATCACCTTATATTGCTCTATATTACCCCATACTGCTCCATATCACCCCATATACTGCTCTATATCACCCTATACTGCTCCATATCACCCTATACTGCTCTATATCACCCCATACTGCTTTATATCACCCTATACTGCTCCATATCACCCCATACTGCTCTATATCACCCTATACCGCTCTATATGACCCTATACTGCTCTGTATCACCCACCCATACTGCTCCATATCACCCCATACTGCTCTATATCACCCTATACTGCTCCATATCACCCTATACCGCTCTATATCACCCTATACCGTTCTATATCACCCTATACTGCTCCATATCACCCTATACTGCTCTATTTCACCCCATACTGCTCCATATCACCCTATACTGCTCTATATAACCCTATACTTCTCTGTCCCCCACACCGCTCTATATTGCCCCATACTGCTCTATATCACTACAAACAATTTGCATTTTCCTGTATTGCTCTATATCACCCCAAGTTGGTTTAAAATTCCCCTCACTGCTCTATATTACCTCTCAGTGTGTTATATTACTCCTCTATATTATCACACAGTGCTCTATACTTCCACATACAAACTGCACTATATTTCCTCACGCTGCTCTATGGTATCTAGTATAGAAACCCCATTGATCTGTAGAACCCCTCACTGTATTTTATCACCTTATGCAGCTCTATATCCACCCACACACACACACTTTCTCTTTCATACATACAACTGTAAGGTGTATGTATGAAACTGTGTGTGCTCCTACTTTGACAGGTAAGAAAGAGCGTAAATCAGACTGTGGCGAGTGGCAGTGGAGCGTGTGTGTGGCTAATGAGGGTGACTGCGGCCTGGGCACCAGAGAGGGCACACGCACCGGCACCGACTGCAAACAGACCATCAAAACCCAGCGCTGCAAAATCCCCTGCAACTGGAAAAAGCAGTTTGGAGGTGAGAAGCCACACATTCACAGGTGACACACACACAGGGCTCAGGGTAAATAAGCCTGTGTTGTGGAGTAACAAGATGGAGATTCTTGCAGAATTCTGTCCTCAGAAATGACACGACTGCAGTGAGAGCCAGAAACAACCTGGCAGAAGTGTGTGTGTGTGTGTATGAGAGAGAGCATATGCCACCTTCCCTCGGGATTTGTAGGTATGCACATAAACTATCAACAAACACTGAAACTGTGGGGTGTTTTCTCTAAGAAGTCTCTCTCTGGGAATGTGTAAGACAGTCTCGCTCTGAAAGAACATCAGAAATCACAGACTTAATAAAACATGATCACACTAAATGTTGAGTGATGAATCCTCTATGTATTTCTGTGTAGTTCAGCAGCCGTGTCAGTGTGGTTTAGTGTTGAAATTCTGATGTCTAGTGCAGAATTTATTCTCCTGAGCTGTTTCACACCAGCCTCGTTTTTGAGGGTCTTGACTCAGGACAGCGGCCATTCAGCCCGAGGGCTGCTGCATGTAATTACATTCTCTCTGCCTTTAAATATGTCATTAGAGACAATTTTGTGCTTGATTGAAGCAGTTTAACCCCCATCCATTCTGCCAGAGACCGAGAGAAATCGCTGCAACATATGGACTGAAAAAATGAAAGATGAAATGAGACGAGAGATAAAATGAAGGAACGAGAGCATAGATCAGGGCTTCGCAATTGGTTTTACTTCAGGATCCAGATTTTACATTAGACATCAAGTGCCGACCCAATACAGTACCTAAATTGTTTATGGTATGAAATTGCATTTCGATGGTCTCATGCTTTTGGCAGCAACACAAACCTCGTTGCGAGTGAACCTGTATTTAATATAGTCCGGGTTGTGTTTTCTTTTCCCTTGTGAAGTTTGCAACCCGTTTTACTTCCATAATCTGATGTATTTCCAAGTGAAACAGGATATCCAACAAGAAAAAATGTGTTTTTAAACTTGGAGTTATTGCATGGTGAAAAGTTTCTCTGTGTGACAGATGGTTGAAAAATAAGAGGGACTGAAAACTTTTAGACAAACATTTATTTCTTCAGAATAACTTTCACTGATGAATCATGCACAATAAGACCAGGAACATGCATTGAGACAAGAAATTTAGATTTCATTTTAGTTTGTTTTGGTTATGCATTTATAATGCAGTTTCTGTTGCAGATGATTATGTTGCACGTGAACTCACTGAAATCAAGTTGTGTTTTTTGTCTTGGGCAGGTGAGTGCAAGTATGATTTCCAGGCATGGGGGGAGTGTGATTCGACCACGGGAATGAAGACACGCACCGGTGTGCTGAAGCGAGCGCTGATGGACGCTAACTGTCCAAACACCGTTAGCGCCACCAAACCCTGCGGCAAACCCAAGACCAAGATACAAGGTACAAGAACACACAAAGACATGCTAAACAATGTGCTCAACTTAAATAAACCAGAGGCAATATGAAATGATTTGATTGGACTGCAAAAAAACATTTTTACATTTAAAAGATTAGTTCCTGATAATTTACTCACCCCCATGTCATCCAAGATGTTTGTCTGTCTTTCTTCAGTCGAAAAATAAAAAGAAGGTTTTTGAGGAAAACATTCCAGGATTTTTCTCCATATAGTGGACTTCACTGGGGTTCAACGGGTTGAAGGTCCAAATGTCAGTTTCAGTGCAGCTTCAAAGAGCTCTACATGATCCCAGACGAGGAATAAGAGTCTAATCTAGAGAAACCATTGGTCATTTTTTTTTAAAAATAATGAACTTTTATATACTTTTTAACCACAAATGCTCGTCTTGCTCTGCTCTGTGATGCTCCACGCATTACGTAATCACGTTGGAAAGGTCATGCGTGACGTAGGTAGAAGTACTGCGGTAGGGCAGTACAGTCTCATTTTCTCCTCCAACTTCAAAATTATTTGATATTGTCTGATAAGACTTAAGGGGCTCGCACACCAGACGCGAAGCTCAGCGCCGCAACACGTCTTTAAAATTCGAACACATTGTTTTCTATTGTTTTCCGAGTCGTAGCTGGGTGCCGCGGACAGGCGCCGAATGTCGCATCTGGTGTGCGTACACTCATAGAAAACAATGCGTTCGAATTTTAAAGACGTGTCGCGGCGCTGAGCTTCGCATCTGGTGTGCGAGCCCCTTTAGTCTCTGCACGTTCGCATTGTAAACACTGGAACGGTACTTCCACCTACGTAACGCGTGACCTTTCCAACGTGATAATGTAATGCGTGGCACATCGCAGAACAGTGCAAGACGAGCATTTGTGGTTAAAAAGTATAGAAATTTTTATTTTTTTAGAAAATGTCCAATGGTTTCTCTAGATAAGACTCTTATTCCTCGTCTGGGATCATGTAGAGCTCTTTGAAGCTGCACTGAAACTGACATTTGGACCTTCAACCCGTTGAACCCCAGTGAAGTCCACTATATGGAGAAAAATCCTGGAGTGTTTTCCTCAAAAACCTTCACTTCTTCTTGACTGAAGATAGAAAGACATGAACATCTTGGATGACATGGGGGTGAGTAAATTATCAGGAAATTTTAATCCTAAAGTGAACTAATCCTTTAAGGCAAAACATCACAGGGGAATAGGGTAAAATTTTAGTCACTATACTTCCCTAGTTAATTAATCACAGTACACAGGAAGACAATTGTTTTTATTAAGTTTTCTGCAGTGTTATGTTTATGTATGCAAATCAGGCAGTAACTAATTAAATATGCATTCATTTGCATACATTTCCAGAACAGAAATCAGAACATAAGACAAAGTCAGCCTCAAAATTATTGTTTTCGTTTGTCGACATATTACAGTTAAAGGTTTTTACTGAGGGATTTTGGATTTTTATCACTCCATAAATCAGAAAATACTGTCAACAGCTATGAAAAATTTTTATTTTAACTATTTTTAGGAATAAAATGTTATATAAATCAGTTAACTAAATCTATTAACTATTAATCACAAATAAAGCTGAAGCAAATTAAAATATAAATATTAGTTGAAAAAGTTAAACTAAACAAAATTTAGAAATGTTGCCTTGGCAATAAACTGAAACAAGTTTAAGTTGAAGCACTAAAATTATTACCTGGAAATAAATAAATATGAATTTAATAAATTAATAAATTAAACCTAAATAGCAATATTTAAATAAAAAACTAATAAAAAGACTAAAACACATAATGAAATGACTAAAAACATTAAAAGCTAATTAAAAGTATTAATAAAAGTTGTCGGCGCAAATAGCCTCGTGGGCAGCACCGACATATAGCACAGTTTCGTTTCGGCATCCCGAGTTCGAGTCCCGGCTCATGGACCTTTCCCGATCCCGTCCCCCTCTCTCTCTCCAGCTTCCTGTCCTGTCATAATAAAGGCAAAATGTAAAATCTTAAAAATAATATATATATATATATATTAATATTAATAAAACCTAAAATAACACTGATATAAACCAGGCAAATGATATATGAACAAACCTTCATAAAGTTAAAATAAATAGATAATGTAATGTAAAACTTTTAAAATATGTAATAAAATACTTTTTTTTTTTCACTAGTCCATGACATGTTATGAAAGCAAAACTGACCAGTGCATGAATAACAATAGATTTGCCTGTAGTGTCTTGCCTTAAAAGTGATTAAAAATCCAAAAATTAACCATATTTATTCATAATGCCACTCTGACGGCAGTTTTATTTCTGGACGTACTTAACTTCGAATCAAACATGCAGCAATATGAGGTCATGTGACAGACACATTGTTGTCATAATATTGTTAGAATATAATATACAGTACAGAAGTCTGTGTTTTGAAGGTTACACTGAAATATTAATCAGTGAGGTCCTTCTCTCTTGAGCTCGACTCCAGAAGATTCTAAAGACTCTATTAAACTTTAATAAATGTGACGTTGTGACAGTGTGTGTGTGTGTTAAAGGCCACAGACGCTCGTTGTGTGGGACTGTGTGTATTGTTATGAAGTGAAGACGCTGAGATGTCTGGCAGCTTTTGTACATTTACCGCGGTATTTCTAAAGCCACAGTCTCTCGCTGATGAATCACTCCTGCTGTAATATCCCTCATTTGTAAGTCGCTTTGGATAAAAGCATTTGCTAAATTAATAAATGCTGGCAACCATTCAGGCTAATCAAAAGAAATTCATCTTGATATTACACCAGCATCATTTTCCAGTCTGAAAGTTGCAGATTTAATTTTCCGCCGCAAAAGAAAACAGACGGAAACATATGCGTTTATTTAACTGAGAAAGAAGAGGTTAATTATGTTGTGATGCGATTGTGTTTGGATGAAATGGACGGTGAAGAGATGCCAGTCTGTCAAACCTGTTCTCATTTGTTATTATTGGCATAAGTGTTGTGAAGATCTGGATGAGGCTGCTGGATCAGAAGGGGGAAGTGGAGATGGATTGGGCTGTAGTGGATGTGACGGGTCTGGTGCGCTCGTCTAATTTATCAGGATTTGAACTTGAGCTCAAGTGCTTCTGCCACCCTGAAAGAGCTTAAAGAGCCGAATCCATCATCAAACATCAGGAGGAGCCCGGAGAGATGAAGCACTGACCGCAGGAAACATGGATCATGAGGCAGATCTAGATGAGACGTGGAGAGTGTCTCCTTCAGATCTCAATATGAACTCAAACATTTCTCAGTAAATACATATGAACTCTTCACGTGTGTCAACAACTGGTACAGTCGAGTCACTGACGGTGTGTGTGTGTTTTTGTGACATCAGGACACATTTGTATAATGACATGGGTATGACATAGGTATTACTAGGAGAGGGTGACTTATGAGGACATTACTCCATGTCCCCATTTTTCAAAAGGCTTATAAATCATACAGAATGAGTTTTTGTGAGAAAATAAAAATGTTTAGGGGTAGTGTAGGGGGAGAGAAAATACGGTTTGTACAGTATAAAAACCATTACACCTATGGAATGTCCCCAGAGTTCACAAAAACAAACCTGTGTGTGTGTGAAAGAGAGTGTGTGTGTGTGAGTGTGTTTGAGAGAGAGAGAGTGTGTGCGCTTGTGAGTTTGTGTGCGCGTGTGTGTGTGTGTGTATGTGTGAGAGAGAGTGTATATGTGTGTGTGTGTAAGAGAGAGTGTGTGTGTGCGCGTGTTTGTGTGCATGTGAGAGTTTGTGTGTGTGTGAGTGCGTGCGTGCGAGTGTGTGTGTGTGTGCAAGTGCGAGTGTGTGTATGTGTGAGAGTGTGTGTGTGTGTGTGTGTGAGAGAGAGTATGTGTGTGTAAGAGAGAGTGTGTGTGTGTGTGTGCACGTGTTTGTGTGCATGTGAGAGTTTGTGTGTGTGAGTGCGTGCGAGTGTGTGTGTGTGTGTGCAAGTGCGAGTGTGTGTATGTGTGAGAGAGTGTGTGTGTGTGTGTGTGTGAGAGAGTATGTGTGTGTAAGAGAGAGAGTGTGTGTGTGTGTGAGTGTGTACGTGTTTGTGTGCATGTAAGAGTTTGTGTGTGTGCGTGCGAGTGCGTGTGTGCGCAAGTGTGTGTGCCAGTGTGTGTGTGTGCAAGTGTGTGTGTGAGAGTGAGTGTGTGTGTGAGAGAGAGTGTGCGTGTGAGAGAGAGTGTGTGTGTGAGAGAGAGTGTGTGCGTGTGTGAATGTATGAGTGAGTGTGTGTGAGTTCGTGTCTGTGAATGTGCGTGGGTGTGGGTGTGTGTGTGTGTTATCAGCAGGTAATGTGTATTTGTGCCCTTTTTAGTGTGCCAACAAACAGGACAGAGGTGATTAGAAACTCCCTAGAAATTCCCTGCAGATGGACCGTTAACACACACACACACACACACACACACACACAGGGTGAGAGGGGTGTTGTCGCCTGGGTCTGTTTGAGGTGATAAGAGTGGCAGCAGAGAGGATTGTGGGGGTTTGGGAGAGGGTGCCACTGTCATAGATGGATGAGCGGAGGCTGTAAACAGGTAAACACACACACACACACAGCAAAGTGTGTCCAGCTGTACGGCAGGCCGGAAGGGACGTCACATCGCTCACACAGTGCAAAAAAACGATTTTTTAAAATATTTCTGTCTTGTTTTCCAGCACAAATATCTGAACATCAACATACATTTACTGGAGAAGCAAAATGACTGAAGATATTAAGTCTTGATTTAAGTGAGTTTATGCTTAAATCAGTAACAAATACAGCATCTGCTGATGGAGTCAATGTATGTTGATGTTCAGATATTTGTACTAAAGACAAGGATACTGAGGAGGAACATCACTGTTTGCAGTGCGCTGATGTTCATGCGAGACGCTGCAGCTCTGAGAGGGATTTTCACGGACCGCAGAGATGAACTGGCAACATTGTGACGCTTCCGTCTGTTTCTGTCTCTGTCTGTCGGATGTCAGGTCACATGATTTGGCTCGTACTAAAGGCTGATTCTCTAATAACAGCCTGAACCGCTGGGATCCGTCCAGCTCATGAGACGCAGATGCTGATGTGTGTGTGTGTGTGTGTGTGTGTGTGTGTGTGTGTGTGTGTGTGTGTGTGTGTGTGTGTGAATACACACTCAATCTGCCCTGAAAACAGCTCAAAACAAACAGCATGGATGACTGGGCCGTTTGTCCGTCATTCTGGATCACAACTGGACTGATGTTATGGTTCAGATGTTGTATCAACTCTTGAGGGGAAATGAAATTTAACACAAATGATGTAATTTTATATAATTATATATATAGTGTGAATGAGAACATATTAATGTATATTCATTATCGAGATTATCGGGGTTTTTCTCAGGAGAGACGGCAGTAAAGGTCATTGATCTCATTGGAACAATCAGTTTATGTTTCATCTTTCCTCTGGATTCTTTCTATAATAATTCGATGTTGTTCTGCTGATGGTCTTTTGGTTGTTTTTGTGTTTGATTTGAATGGTTTTAATCTTTATGTAAATGAGATGCTAATAC
This sequence comes from Ctenopharyngodon idella, assembly GCF_019924925.1. NCBI lineage: Eukaryota > Metazoa > Chordata > Actinopteri > Cypriniformes > Xenocyprididae > Ctenopharyngodon > Ctenopharyngodon idella. Next base: position 16,534,494 of record NC_067223.1, read on the forward strand.
TATGAGCGCTTGGTTGGAGTTGTTGCACATGTAATCCTCATCATTGTCACTCAGTTTAATGAAGATTTTTGATTGTTCTGTGTGAAAATGTTTGGCGAGTTCAGACACGACCGCAGACGGCAGGTGTTGATGACAAGATCAACTTTTACACTTGATAAACTTTGATCAACAGGTGACGTCCACCAGCGCTCTCTCTCTCTCTCTCTCGCTCTCTCTCTCTGTAAATAGAGAAAACTGTTAATTAAACTAAGTCAAGGTTCATTTCATATCTGAGATGAGATTTATGCAGACGAACGTTTATAAATATCCTATTATAACAATAGAATAATTCAGGACAGGGTTATTATTGTTAACTAAAACTATTAAAACATTTCTGTTAATAGAAATAAAATGTAAATATTAGCTGAAATCTTAAACTAAATGAAAGTTAGAAATGTTGCCTTTGCAATAAACTGCAATAAGCATCAAATTATTAACAGGAAATAAATAAATAAATATCATAACTTTTTAAAAAATTAATAGCTAATTCAATATATTACTAAAACTACAGTAAAAACTAAAATAACACTGATTTAGAGTGATTTTTCTGTCAGTGTTTGTCACATTTTCTTGTTATCATGCAAAAACAAATTACTCAAATGAATAAAAATGTTGAATGATAAAATATTTACATCGCAGTAGCATTTTGATTTAAATAAAGTCATTTTTAATTTTACAATGAAACTAAAAAAAAATACTGTAATACTAAAAATAAGAAAAATAAATATCTTAAAAATAAGATACTGTATGAGAATCCTACAAAAATCCTCAAAAGCAGCATATTCAGATGCATTATCCATAATTAACAGCAAAGAGAATATGGGGTTAAACTTTATGGGGTTAACTTTATTTCAGCTAGTTGCCAACATTTCTCATTTTCATTCAGTTTAACTTGATGTACTAAAATAACTCAAATTAAAACTGAAATAAAAATTGATAAAAAAAAAAACAATATAGACATTTAAAAATGACAAAAACACAACATTACTGAAACTTTAACTAATACAAAATATTAATAAAAACTATAAAAGCATCTCAGTGATACTTAAATAATGCAAAATATTTTTTTATGTTTTTTCTTTTGATTTTGGACTGAAACATGAGCTGTTTTCATGCGGTTGATGTGTGTGAGACACTGATGGTTGTTCGTCTCTCCACAGATTCACAGAAACCAAAACGAGACGGAAAGAAGAAGGAGCGAAACCCGACGGACTAGAGCAGAAACTTCATCATGAAGCGTCTCCTTCTGCTCCTGGATGTGAGCGGAAGAGATGATTTCTAACAGAATATTTTTAGATCATTTGTAGCTTTAATTTACAGCTCACAGAATAATAAATCAGTGATAAAAGAAAGACAAACTAAAATCTTCAGATGAATCTTCTAATGTTGACACAAAAGATCCTTAAAAAGAGTATAAATTAGTGCATTCTGGGAAATTAAGTGTGCTTCCACTGTCCAAAAAAAGAAAGTTAATAAATAATTTTTATGATTTTTTTTATATGCAGCATTTTAAACATTGATAATCTGATGTTTCTGAAATACCCATACGTTGTGTGAATGAGAACATATTATTAATGTATATACTAAGAAATGAAATAATGTATCATTAACTGTACTTGAATTCAAATTAGAATTCTGTTTGGAACCACATTCAAATTCAAAAAGTGACAGTTAAAGACATTCTCAAACAAACTAATGCTTTAAAACTCTTGGATGTAACATCATTTCCAGTGAATAAAGATGAATTATTCCTGCCCATCCATAAACGAGCATGTTTTGTGTCATTTCTTCAATGACTAAATGCTGAAATGAGCACAACAGGTGAGTTATTATTCATCATAACAGTTTTATTTGCTAGAACTCTTCTCCAAAAGTATATCGCACATACAGCAAATCTTATAAATACACCATGTTTCATCAATCCCTTCATTGCCCTAATAAAGATCAATAACATTCATATTCATTAATAAACACATGTATTTACACGTCATCTGTGCTACACATATAGACTATTATATATTATAATACAAACGTTAAGCTGATAAACCACACATCACACGACTGATGGAAGCCACAACTCACAGTGAATAGAAGCACGTGACACAGAAAAAGAAGCCATACTGAGTATTTACATCGTCATCTGTACAAACATCGTCACCCAAACCCAGCTGGATCATGATCGTTTTTGGTATAAACCCCGCTTTCGTGAGAGCGCAGCGCTCTTTTGACTCCTGCGTCGCCTTTCGTTGTTTTTTCAGAGTCTCAGGCCACGAGTGTTGCGCTTTTAAGTTGCTATTTCACATTTAAACACGTCTTGAGACTCTGTTTAAGTCCATTGCGCTCCTTCTAGCTGTTTTTGAACACAAGAACGCATTAGAGCCGAAACATACTCGACACAAGTACAAGTCGAACACACCAAAGTCCCTTTCATGGAAAGTGTGTTCAGTCGGCGGCCATATTTGCAACACCTCCGGGCATCTAAGACCAAGTCCTATCTATTTGAATGGGGGAATCCTGAAATCTCAAAAACTGCTTGGCGAACTCACAATTAAATAACATATTTCAAATCAGCAACAAAATCTAACAGGAACTGTCCCATAAATGTTGTTCCTTATGCTCAAATAGCCTTAAAAAGGCTTATTTTTAAGGCTAGACGAGTCAATGCGCATGTGCAGTCTTAATCGCGATTTTCATGTTTCTATGGGAACCGGAGCCTCTAACGGCTGCTGCAGTGACGCGATGACTTTACCAATCAGCGATTGGCTCTTTTACTTATAAGGCGGGACGTATTCCGCCATTTTGCGCGTTGCAGTTTCTCCCATTCTAATATGTTGATTTGCTGCTCAATAAACATTTCTTATTATCAAATATGTTGAAAACAGTTCTGCTTCTTCAGATTTTTGTGGAAACTGTGACAGGTCTATATTTTATTAGTCAGGATTCTTTGATGAATATGTGTGTTTGCTTTGTGAAATTCAGATCAAGTACTGGATTCATAAAAAGCACAAACTCTATCGCCCCCTTGAGGACTGAGGTTTGTTACCGCCACAAAAAGTTCAGTCGGCCACATTGTTGGCAGAGCATTCGCGTACTTGTGTGAAGTGTGTTTGCAGTCTCAGTTCTTAGATCTCTTTCTTTCAAACTCACCATTAATAAACCAAAAAAGGAAAAAAAACAACAACTTTGAAGTTCGCGAGTGCACAGACGTCTGCTTCAGTTGCTATGGCCACCAACACCTTCCATAAAGTCATCCAGCTATTCTCGTCTGTCGGTTCATGTCCATGTATGGCTTGATTCTTCCGCGCTGAATCCCATCGGACTGAATTTCCCACCTCATACTTCAGGCCTACGTCTTTATATATATGATCATTTTACATATCGATTAAAAAACGTTATAGAAAAGCATCTGTGAATAGATAAGTCTTCTGTATGTTGTTCTTTTGTCGTTTATATCTTGATGGATTGGTAATTGTGTGTCTTTGGCAGCCGTTTGCTGTCAAACGGCCCGTGTGCGCGTGATTTCACACGCTAGATTTGAGTTTCTCTCTCTCTCACACACACGCACACACACACACACACATTGACTGTCCCAGTTATTTAAAAACCACACACACACAAACACACAGTGCAGTTACAACATTACAAACACATACAAGAGGCTCGAGGTGCTCCAGGGACGCCCGTTATAAAACACAAACTCGGGCTGCGTACGAAATCGCTTACTCTTTAGCTTAGTAATTACTTAGTTATGCTAAAAAGTACGTTTTATATAGTATGAATGTAATTCGTTGTTGTCATTATCACGTGACCTACCAGCATAAGTTGCGTCGCTTCACTGCCATTCACAAATCCTCTCCCGTGGCCTCATGGGATAGTAAACTGTCCATCATATGCACACTTCAGAATCTCAGGAAGTTGTAGGTCATCAGTAGTAGGTTCACCTACTATATAGTAGGGAAGTATGCGATTTCGGATGCAGCCTTTGTAAGTGTGTGCATAATGCGCTTTAAAGTATATTTCTGCACTGACCTCAGGGTCACGAGCCTACAGATCACACACACACACACACACAGAAGATATCAGCACGTTTGTGTTTGTCTTTCACAAAACTAGCAAACAATCACGTGCACACAAACACTTTTAAGTTGTAAAAGTATGGACGTTTCTAAAAAAAAATAATACAGAGAAATCCAACATAAAGGAACACTAGAATAGAGATTTCATTATATTTCGTAAACTTTAACAGATTAGAAAATACATTCAAGCCCTTTAATGTTAATTGTGCTGTCAGTTTGCTCATGATGATGATGATGGAAGGATGAAGATGGTTCTGAAGTTCTGAACACATACAGAAATATATATTAACTTTATGAAGACTGTTGGGGGATTTTATATATACAGGATTGGCCACTCTAGGTGTCACTCCAGAACTCTAAACTCTGATTGGCTATCTCTGAAATCAGAGGGCGGACCTTCGGTAAACCAGGTAGCAAAGATGCTTAGCAGGAAAAGACTTCATTAACTGGATTAAATGGATTTTAGCCATCCAAAATTAACAATGTAAGTATATTTTTTTCTATGTACCCTACAAATAGCAGTTTTCATGACACTCACTTGTTTATATGTAAGTGTTTACTTAGTTTAGCTGGACTTTGTGTGCCAGTGTGTCTCCATAACTGACCTGAATCTGACAAATATTACTCATTATTTTAAAAATGCAAGTTTTCTTTGATTGGTTGAGTTTAGTTTTCTCTTTTGATTAATGGTCATTATAATCCACTTTTTAGGCTATAAAGAGAGTAGAAGTCTATGGAATATACCTTATTTACAGAGCTAGATAAGTGTGTGTGTGTGTGCGTGTGTGAGTGTGAGTGTATGTGTGAGTGTGTCTGTGTGTGTGTGTGTGTTTATGTGCACACTAAACATGACACAGCAGGTCACCAGCGGCGTCACTGAGATCACAGTGGCATCCGTCCGTCTGTTTGTGTTCCCTGTGGAGTGTTTCTGTAAAGATCATCTTATCACACACTCTCAGTGCTTATCCCTCGCTGAAGGACAGACGGAGTGTGTGAGACCAGCGTCGCCCCATTTAAGGCCTGGGTCGCGCCAAACGCTCACTCTGACACCTGCGCTATCTGTCCTGCTCGCAACTAATAACACACAGAACCCATGCATCTCTCACGACCTCTGACCTCCACACTCACATGCTGTGTTTTCATGTTTTATTGGGACTTTCCATAGACGTAATGATTTTTATATTGTACAAACTGTATATTCTAACCCTAAACCTACCCATCACAGAAAACTTTCTGCATTTTTACATTTTTAAAACATTTTATTCTGTATGATTTATAAGCTTGTTTCTTCATGGGGACCAAAAAAATTACTGGTATTACTGTGCTTGTGGGGACATTTGGTCCCAATAATGTAGGGAATACAGGTACACACACACACACACACACACACACAGACTTTTCATCAGTCAGCACATTTTGTGGGCTGGATACTAATTATTTACAGTTTCTCTGTATTTTACACCCTGTCACTCATCCTACAGTAATCACTAGCATTAAAATCTGCCGAAGAACAACAAAACATCATGATGCATGATAGTGTTATGTTTATGTATGTGTAAAATTGTATGTGTGAAAGTTAAGCGTACGCCAAGTGAATAGGAAAGATTGAAGAAAGAGAGATTGTGCTAAAAGTAAACATGTATTATTTGGAAACAGGCTTGGGATGGACATAACAGATGGAATGAGAATGAATGTGTCTAATATTCATATATGGCAGTGGAAATACAGGACAGCTCTGTGACAAAAATGTACCATGGTAACTGCAGTTTTCCAATATGTCATAGTTACAACCACGATTCCCAAAGGAAAATGCCAGATTAGATCTTGCACAATTTGAATTAGATTCATGTTACTTTACTGTGATTTTACCACAGTTACTGTGGTATTTTGACTGAAACTTCACTTACCGTGGTATATTTATTAATATTGATGCAGGGTTTTTATCATTAAGTAAAACCATTAAAAACATTTGTTAATTGAAATAAAGCTCAAATAAAATAAAACAAATATTACTCGGAAAAAAACTAAAACTAAATGAAATTTATAGATGTTGCGTTGGCAATAAACTGAAATAAGTTTAAGTTGAAGCACTAAAATTATTAAATGGAAATAAATAAAAACTAAGACTGAAATAAAAATAAATCAAACCTAAATAGCAATATTAAAAAAAAAAAAAACTAAAACAAAAACTAAAAATAACACTGATGCAAAATTAAGCTCGAGCTCGATTCCCCCAGCATGCATCACTGTCAAATTTATGAGCTGCAGCTCTGTGATCGATTGACTGACATTTCCCATGATCCTCTGCTTTGAGCGAGGATTCTGTTAATCTGTTTTAATGATTCCAAAACAACTAATGGTGACTTGGCGTCTCATAATGAGATGAGGAAGCTTATGCACTTTAGCCCTTTAAATTCACAAGGCATGAACCCGTGAGTTATAATAAACCCCTTTCCGGGGTGATCAAACACACACACACACACACTTTCAAACACGTCGCCCGCAGGCGGATCATGAACCCAGAGAGCAGATCGGGTCGTCGGGACGTTGCACTTCTGCACAAAACATGCGTGTCAGACGTGCTGAATGTCATTTACAATGAGGCAGAAAGCAAGCGTTTTGGCCTTTTAATAAGAATTTTTTCAGTTTCACAAGCAGGTTTTGGAGTATCTGATGAATTAGCACTCTCTTCATTATTCTGTATGTAGCTGGTATTTTCCTTTTTTCTCCCAAGCGTGAGTGAACTGTTTTGTGTAAATGCAAAGCAGAGGTGAGGTGGATGCTAATGGCTGCGTGCCTGTGAGAGCCTCTTTATCCTGCGCGTCTGCTCACTTTAAAAGGTTTAGATTTGCATCCCTGGAGACCCCGAGCACTCAAAACTCATCCACTTTAACATACGGGCACACCGGAGAGCCTCTTCAACCCTCTTATTGCTCTCACAGAGCACACACACACACACACACACAACAAACACACACAAACCCTGCAACCAGCTACCTGTCATCATAGACGCTTCCATTTAATGAAGCTTTAAAGTCAACATGAGCCCGTTTACTTCCTTTGCACATGTTTCTGGCCTTATTTTGCACAATTCATTGGTGCACATTATTAAAATTGTTTCTTTTAATGATATGGATGAAATCAAGTAGCACCCTACGTTAAATCTTGTTGAATATTCCTGATTACACATCAGTAAACGGGCTTCATGTTGGACTTTTAATGTTGAACGCACACGCACCATCATCCAGCATGCAAACACACACATGACACGGATACAGTACATGATTATATACACGTATATACAGGTGTGATTTTATACTGAAGCTCAAACGCGTTTGGTTTGGATCTTCAGTCAGCCCTGTTGTCCCCTTATTTGTGTATTATTGAATAGTACAGACTCCAATCTGATCTATATGCTCGTATTTTTTTGTACTTTTAACATTTTTGTTTATAAATCAGATATTTTAGCACTTCTTTTCCTCCTTTTGTGACATGCATCACATGTGTGCAAAGTGCTACAACAGACTATCTATATATAAAAAAAAAACAATGAATGCAAACACACACCTGCCCAGACACTATTTTAGAGGAAAATCTGATTTAAACATGGTAAAATGTCTGATTTGTAGCTGACAGCATCATATTCATCCCCCCCCCCCCACCAAAAAAATTAAACTAGAAAGATGGAGGATTTGTAAAACTGTATGACAGGTGTTGTCGGGTCAGTCTCCGTTTTATAATGGCCGACGACTTGAATTGGTTTTACTTCCTTATGACCTCTTCACACATACAAACACATCCACACATATACCTTAGTCACAAGAACACACACATGTAAAATATAACGCATGCACACACACTATGTTTGCTGCTCATCGGGTGGAGCGAATGTTCTTGTACTGGCAGAGCAGCAGCTGTTTGAAGGTCTTTTTGAAGGTGATGTTGCAGAGGGCGTAGCAGGCGGGGTTGATCGTGCTGTTGATGTAGCAGAGCCAGTATCCGATGGTCCACACGGTGTTGGGAATGCAGCTGGAGCAGAAGGTGTTGATGAGGACCATGACGTTGTAGGGCGTCCAAGTAGCCACGAACGCCACCAGGATGGCCATGATGGTGCGCGTCACCTTCTTCTCCCGAGAGGATGGCGCCTTTTTCTTCTTGGGCGGCTGCTTGGTCATCTTCACGATCTTCCTCGCCACGTGGTTCTGCCTCTCGGTCGCAGGGACGATCTCTACGGTCGCGTTTGAAGGTGCGTAGCAGTCTCCTTTTGGCGATTTGGTGATGATCTTGATACACGTCAGTTTGGAACCGCCAGCTTTGGCGCGGTGCCTAGCAGGAGCCTGGTTGTCGTCGACTCTGGATGGCGCCGCCTCCTCCTTTTGATTGGTTACGCCGCCGCTGCCAGAGGTGGAGTCATTAGAGCTTTCTTTCTCCTCTGCTGGAACGCAGTTTCCTCTTCCGCCCTCTTCAGCCTCCACTTCTCCGCTCGCTGTGGATGGTGCTTTGCCATTCTGGAGTTTGGCATCGTGCTGGTTGGCGGCGTCATCTGTTAGCTGGGTCTGTCCTCGATCTGTTTCTTCAGCTGTTAGGTTGTTGTTGGTGGGTTTGTTGGCTGTGTTTTCGCGGATCTGATTGGAAGAGGCCACATTGAGGTTGCCACCCGATGGCTTGCGGTTGTCCTTCTTGACGCGGCTCTTGCTGGCGCGGGATATCTGCCAGTACAGTACCATCATGATAATGACAGGCAGGTAGAAAGCAGCTATGGCTGTGCCGAAAGTGACCGCGGCGTTGGAGAAGAACTGAATGTAGCACTCCTTCTCTGGCACTGTGCGCCCACCAACGATAAACTGCCAGAACAGGATTGCCGGAGCCCAGAGGATGAAAGACAACACCCATGCTGCGGCAATCATCATGCCTGCCATTTTGGTCGTCCTCTTCACTGGGTAGCTGAGCGGCTTGGTGACACAAAAGTAGCGATCAAAGCTGATGATCAGCAGGTTCATGACGGAGGCATTGCTAACCACATAGTCCAGCGCCAACCACAAGTCGCACACAACCGGACCTAGTGGCCAGTATCCAATCACAATGTAGACTGTGTACAAGTTCATAGAGCAAAGGCCGATGATGAGGTCAGCACAGGCCAGGCTAAACAAGAAGTAGTTGTTGACAGTCTGCAGGCTTCTGTTTACCTTGATGGAGAGCATGACCAAGATGTTCCCGATAACGGTCACCAGACTTAGTGAGCCGGCCACCAGTACAATGAACACCACCTCCACTGTCTTATATGGGCTCTCGTCAACTGTCTCCATGGTCTCGTTGCCCTCAGAGGCGTTCCAGAAGGTGAAGTTTATTGTATCCATGGTGTCCATGCTCAGGTACAGCTGGTCAGTTCACTATGGGCAGGACGTATGACTTCTGACACCTATACGGGAGAGAGAGGAGATTTAGTGTTGAGGAGTGAAGAGTGATAAAACAGCGATCTGAGTCTCTTCATGTGATTTTACACTCTAAAAAATTGCTGGGTTAAAAACAACCCGAGTTGGGTTGAAAATGGGCAAACCCAGTGGTTGGGTTAAATGTTTGCCCAACATGCTGGGTAGTTTTATTTAACCCAACTATTTAAAAAAAAAAAAAAATTACTATATGGCTGGCTTAAAATGAACCCAAAATTGGTTGGAAATTAAAAATCAGACACATAATTAATAGAGCCAACAATAATAATCAAAAGGTGAACATTTATTATAAGCAATTTAATAAATGTCTATTGTTTAATTATTCATTAAACTTATTAATACAGTAAATGCTAATTTCCAAAATATTTTGGGTTCATTTTAAGTAAGCAACACAGTGATTTTTTAACAATTGGGTTAAATATACCAAGAAGGTTGGTCAAACATTTAAACAACAAATAACTAATTGCTGGGTTTGTCCATTTTCAACCCAACTTGGGATGTTTTTTAACCCAGCATTTTTTAGAGTGTAAGATACGACAAATAATGCACTGTGTGTAATTTACATAAATTCATTTCACAAACAGTACTGTGACAATACCTTTGTAAAGTGAAGGTATCAAAAGATAATAAAATGTTATTGTTACAAATGTTATATTTAGGCTACATGATTCTGAATGATTGCATGATTTCATAAGAGATTCCTTAATTTTTTTAAATTTTTTTTATAAAAAGGCATTAAACAAGTAGCCTGGTAATCGTTCACAATCAATAATTTGCTAATATGTAATTTTTATAGTCTTTTTCATGTTTATTAATATTTAAATATGCCTATTTGATTTATTTAATTTATTGTTAAGTGCTAAAATAATAATGTTTCTATACTAGTTTTATCTCTGCACTTTAAATGTTTTTATATAAACAAAATATAAAGTGAAATTATAATATTTTGGCGCTGAAATAACTGGCGCGCGCCTGCGAGGAGAAAGGGCGGGAAGAGCGTGAGGTGAGCGCCGCTTGGAGTGTACCTCGTCACAGTATATGAAGTAATAATTCTGATTTATAAAAATTAAAAATAAACGAATAACCAAAAATGAGGACATCTGTCAGTTGCACATGTTAACAGAAAGTGGTGAGGTGATTCAGCATGTATGAAGACAGACAGCGTTCGCCTGAGGGGAATTCGTGGATGTTGTGGCTCCCTGAAAAAGCTGCATAATCTCCCGTTCCAGAGCAGTAAATATTACAGTAAGTGTGTTCCAGCTGTGTGTTTCGCACATAGTCCGTCTAAACTTCACAATTTGAAACAAAGAAACTAATATTCAAGTCATTTTTCAAAGAAACATGTAGTAAACTGGTTGGTCTCCATGGAAACAGCGGTGTAGTTGGACCGTATAGTTTTAAGTGATTTAATATTCGGTGGCTTCGTGTAATTGAACATGGAACCAATTATTTTTGGGCATTTTCGATGATCACACACTCGTAAAACATGAAAATAACTGGTTAGAGTGCCAATTCATCATGTCAATTAAAATGTGAAGGGTATGATTTCAACTAATGTGAATAATGAAACGGATAAAAATAAGGGAAAGTGAAATTTTTAAGCACTGCTCGAACTTGAAAGCGTTCGTGGCTTTCAACTTCTGCTTTAAAGTCAACAAGCACGCGCGCTGTCTGATCCATCTCCAGCATTCAATTACACTGCGAGTGCGCGCGGGCGCGCACACGTCCGTTTACTCCAGTCCTGCTTTATGTACACGCTGTCAAGAACCACAGTGGCTATGTAGGGTTCTCGAATAGACTTATATAGTTGTTTGAAGATTAAATGTTTCTTTATATGTTTTTCGGCTCTGCGTATTTGGTTTCTGGGCTCTTTACAGCATCAGATTCGAGTTCTATATAGAACTTAAAGTCATAAAAACACGTCCAGGTTACATTTCAGCCCAAAACCAAAAGAATTAGAAAATATATTATGCATCAAAAAGAAAATTTAGCGTGTTTTTAGGACCATTTAAGATTTTTTTATGATTCTCATTGCATCTAATTAAAAATTACAGTACAAAGCTTTAAAAGTAGAGCATACCTTAAAGGCAGATGTGTATGTTTCCTTAAAATTTACAAAATTATTTTTTGTATCGTATTATATTATGTTATATTAATAACGTTTTCTTCTTGTCTGGCAGTGAAGTAAGGTGATTTAGGGTGGAAATGTCTTATTCAGTTTCATGAAAATAGTGTCGGAGGGCAAAAAAATCTTAATGGTCCTAAAAATAGAAGACGCTGACATCTGTGCATCATGGATGACTGCACACAACAGGTTGTATGAATTCAGAGTTGGTTCTGTAACCTTACAGCTGTTTGATCCTTTAGACTGAAAATATAAGAAAAACGACAAATTGGGACTGTCAGTTTAATCTCCTGCTTCTGGCTCAGTCGTGCCTTTCCTCTTTGTATTAAAAATCAGGATTAGAGCAAAGGAACGGTTCCCATATGAGCGCCATGGGGCAAAATTAACCTAATGCTTGTCTGTCTCTCTCTCTCTCTCTCTCTCTCTCTGTCTCTGTGAATGTGAATAGATACGAGTCCGGTAATGGTGATTAGAGGGAAGAGGTTATCAGTCTTACAGAGCGACAGTTCACTCTGTTTTTCTCCATTAAAACGGTGCCTTATTTGCTGCTTTTCCCCTGAACAGCCTCTGAATAACCAGAGAGAATTCACTTATCTCCAGTGCCAGAAAGCCCTAATCATGGCGTTAGCCACGGCACTAAGCCAAACTAATCCCTATAAAAACGTTCCATGTCCAGCAATCTGTGTTTTTAGAAGAGGCAAACTGCAACAATGCAGACGGAGCCCGCTGTGTCTGCGGGGAGGAGTCAATAACCACAACACGACACATCACTGCCCGCTACAGGCTATCTGCACTCCAGTATGCTACACAGTCATGTGTACACAATGGCTCTGTTCCAAAGCCCAGTGAGCTGCCTTGCTGTCTATATAGTCAGCTGCCTTCTAATGCATCTTAATTAACACAACAGTTTAGGGATGCTGTACATAGGCAGCAACTGTGTGCATCATATAAATAACTGATATACTTGTGAATTTCTCCCTCTGGAAAAGCAAAAAAAAAAAAAAGTTTATCTAATCTAATTTATCATTTTTTATTATAGTTTTAACATTTCGAATTACCTTTTATTTTTATATTTGTAGTTTTCATGTTATTTTTAGATGCATTTTTATGTGCTTTTGTCATTTTATTAGTGTTTTTTTTTTTTATAAAAATATATTGCTATTTTGGTTTAATTTATTTTTATTTCCGTTTTAGTTAGTTTTAGTTTTTATTTATTTCCAGTTAACAATTTTAGTGCTTCAACTTAAACTTTTTTCAGTTTCTATTTTAGTTTAAGTTTTTCAACTAATATTTATATTTATTTAATTTTATTTCAGCTTTATTTCAATTGCCAGAAATGTTTTTAATAGTTTTAGTTACCGATAATGACCCTGGCACACGCAAATGCTTTTATATTTCAATTGAACTGTTTTTATTGATATTTCAGTATTGAATGAAATAAATATAATTTGAACAGTTCTCTCATTTTGTCTGCCATCATGGTTGAAATATTTTACAGAGCGTGTTGCAGTGCATTCTGGGATCGCCTTATCCGAGAAGGACACTGCTTCAAATTCGGCTGGAACATGAATCTTATCAGGTACTTTTTGCACACTGTAAAAAAATGTTTTTTCGAAGTTGCAAGCAAAGATTATTGGAATATGTTTTACAAGAAAACATACTTTGTTTTCTACATGCCTTTCATTTGTGAAATTTACGAGCAATTTCTGAGTGAAAACTGTAAAAGTAAAAGAAAACCCTACATCATTTTCAGTGTAGAAACATGCATGTTTCAGAAGAGAGCTACTGTTTTAGGAGACATTCTTCTTCTGGCTTTCATCTACTTTTGAGCGCTCTCCTCTTCAGGCTGTTTGCAGGGCTCGTTTCGTTCGGCACATGTGAGATATTCTGCTTTTGGAGTCCTAAAAGCTCAGACCTGCTTGACTAATCAGGTGTAATGGAATGCATTCGAGTCATTAAACGTCCGTATATTCTGTTCTTTAGCGGCCGGCTGTTTGTTTTATAATGACAAACTGCCCTCATTTCCACTCAGAATTATTCCACCCGATACCGCATTCATATCCCACCGCTGCTTACTAATGGAGTTCTCTGATCTCTGGTCCAAATTTGAGCCGGCTGAAGCCTTATGTTGAATGACAGAATGGAGGAGTTTGGCGTTATGAATAAGTTTTGTCAGCCTTTCGGACTTTAGTCGTTGAGGAATTGGCTCAGTAGAGCTGAAAATTGCCTCTGCCCTATGGGACGCACCGAGGACTGATCTCCAACTTTTACCCCTTTTCTCTTTCCCCTTTTCTATGCTTTGCTTACTGTTTTCCTCTTCTATTCGGAGAGAAGGTTGTGTCTGCAGTGCAGCCGCTGTGATATATCAGCTTCTGACCACAATGATGCATATATTTACATAAACACTCAAAGCCCAACGGCTGTCCTGACCTGTATAATAGATCAGCTCTGGTGTTTGTCTGGATTAAAACTCTCTGGAGTGGAGCCACAAAGAGCTCTTCAAAAAAATCTTTTTTAAAATTAACTAAAGATTTTAATAGTATTCAACAAAAGTTCTGTTAGAGCATGTTTATCCATCCATCTATTCACCGTTCTGTTGTTCAATCCATCCATCCATCCATCCATCCATCCATCCACCGTTCTGTTGTTCAATCCATCCATCCACGTTCTGTTGTTCAATCCATCCATCCACCGTACTATTGTTCCATCCATCATCCATCCATCCACCGTTCTGTTGTTCAATCCATCCATCCACCATATTATTGTTCAATCAATCCATCCATCCATCCATCCATCCACCATACTATTGTTCAATCCATCCATCCATCCATCGTACTATTGTTCAATCCATCCATCCATCCACCGAACTATTGTTCCATCCATCATCCATCCATCCACTGTTCTGTTTTTCAATCCATCCATCCACCATATTATTGTTCAATAAATCAATCAATCAATCAATCCATCCATCATCCATCCATCCATCCATCGTTCTGTTGTTCAATTCATCCATCCATCCATCCATCCATCCATCCATCCATCCACCGTACTATTGTTCAATCCATCCATCTATCCAACCATCCATCCACCGTACTATTGTTCAATTCATCCATCGTCCATCCATCCATCCATCCATTCATTCATCCATCTACCGTTCTATTGTTCAATCCATCCATCCATTGTTCTATCGTTCCATCCGTCCATCAATTTTAACATTTTTTAATGTTTCTGAAAGAAGTCTCCTATGCTCACCAAAATACATATGCATTGTATATGTGTGTGAATTTTATATCTCTCACACACACACACACACACACCTCATCTCATCTGCTTCCAATTATTTGTACAAAAACAGTCTGTTATGCTGCTTATATATATATACACACACACACACACACACACTACCACCATAGCTGAATTTTTATCAGTCATGCATAGCTTTAATACATAATATTATATGCATAATAATATTGATATTATTTTATTGTCTTAATCATAAACACATTGGTTTGTAGCTTAAACTGCACTTTGTTATAATTTTCTTCTAGTTATTTACTAAATAATGAAGTCATAATTCACAGGAAATAGCCTACTTCAACTTTGCAAATTAAGGTGGTTATAAATAGCTGCTTATCTTACGTCTTTGGTATCCCTCCCACTTTTAACCATTTCTATTGTATTTTAAATACTAGATTCATACATTTTTTCTGAAGATAATTATAATGTTTGTTTGCCTGCTAAAGTGGTTGTTAGTGCTTTTTGGGTGGTTGCTGGGTGGTTTCTTACTGTCCAAGTCAAAAGATCTCTGATATTCTCTAGAAATGACTTTCATTGTAAGTTTATGGGATTTTCTTTTGTCTGTATTATCAGGAAAAAGCATTAGTCAATTTACAGAAAACATGTTTATCTGCATCTCAGTTCAGGGTGAATGAAAAAAGAAGCTTGTTAATTACTGTTCATATAACGTTTGCTTCCCTAAATCTGGTTTCGTCTCAAAGTGGACCACCTGTGGCCTCGGTCTGCATTATGTTGTTATGGTCAGTGTAATCGTACCATTAGAGTCCAGAAATCTACAGTGATGTTGACTGACACACGGCACTGAGTACAGGACCAGTGTCTGTATCGACTGCAGCGGTCTCTGATTAGATAGTGGCATGAGATTTCGGTCTAAATGGATGAATGGATCCTCAATGCGATTTTAATGATGTATTTCTTCTGGTGCAGAGATTGTCTTTCCTGTGCAGCTGACGGCGGTGTGGACAGGGGGAGACGGGTGTTTTCGGGT
This sequence comes from Ctenopharyngodon idella, assembly GCF_019924925.1. NCBI lineage: Eukaryota > Metazoa > Chordata > Actinopteri > Cypriniformes > Xenocyprididae > Ctenopharyngodon > Ctenopharyngodon idella. Next base: position 16,550,469 of record NC_067223.1, read on the forward strand.
CTTTTTGGGTGTGTGGGTGTGTCATTTTATTGATCAGGAAACGTAATAAAGTTAAAGTATGTTTCTGTGTCTTTTTATGGTGTTTCACAAAAAGGAAGAAATGCAAAAATGTGTTTTTTTTTTACTAACATGGATATCAGCTCAGATAATTTTCAGCACAGTTTGAGACATTGTTGAGATCTCCAGATGTTCTGAAACATCTGGAGAAACTTCAGCGAAAGATGCTCTCTGCGTAATGTAGTTACTGTTGAGATATAAATGAGATCTTTAATGTGATTTTTTTTTTCTTTCCTATAGGTCTGTGAGAGATGTTTCCACCCTGTTATGGATATCTGACATAGATGGACACGGTTATATCAGGTGTGTGTTTACAGCAGGTGTGTGTGTAGCAGGGGTTTGTGTACGTGTGTACAGACAGGCTGAAAGGTTAATGACAAACTGAGGAGAGGCTCTTCGAACTAAAACCTACAAAAACAGACAGATTACACACAAGCTTGTTGGAAACTGTAATATTAAGTAAATATGCAAGTGTTTATAGTCAGCGGTGAGTGTTTGTGCCCTAAAACAGATGCTTGATTGTGTGTGACAGGCCACAGTAGTGTTTTCGACGTCTTCCATCTGCTGCTGTCACTTTGGACTTTTAGTGTATGACAGCGCGCTGACAAACACACTTAACGTCTCTGAATCATCCAGGAGTGGGCTGCTCTCAAACGTTTCATTCTGACACGCCGTAACTCTAACCTGAAGCCATCGAGTTTGACCTGAGAGCATCAGTCCTGCTGTGCAAGTGTGCAAAAAAACTCAGGCTGTGGTGTTCACATATATTCTTCAATGCAATGATTCTGAATAGATTCTGCATACTTCATCATCAATAATAATCATACAGCAGTAATGCTAAGAAAAAGAGAAAAATCCCTCACTGCCCTTGTCTGGAAAACTTAGATACTTAAAGCACTCTCAGATAGTAAAAGCAATTTTTGTTTATTGCTTGTAATGTGTTTCTTTGTTCCCCTTTATTACTTTATAGTTGCCATGAACCAAAGCAGCCAGCTACAAGGTGAATAATTATTAAATTCTTAACAAACGTACACAAGTAGTTTCATAAAAATGCACAAATAAATTTGATGTTCAGTCAGTAAACTTATTAATTAATAAGAACTGGAATCAGATTGTGAGTTGCCTAAAGATTCTCACCCCTAAAATGCATATCAGTAGAGTGTGTTTTGCTCCATACGCTGTGTGTGTCTGTGTGTGTGTTACGGTCTCTTGGACAGGTTAATTCAGCACTGGGTTGTGGCGTGGGGTCTCAGCTGTGAGTGTTGGCAGATGGAGATGGTGCTCAGCAGGGGTCTGTGGACGCTGGAACAACCCATTACGGACACATGGAAACATCTGGCGGTCTGGATATCGGCTCAGGACATCTGATGCAATATTAACACACATGCACATATGCTTTTTGTTAATGCTTCTTTCATTAGATGAAATTCTTTTAACTGTTAGTCAGTCATGATTTTAAGTTGTGCATGCTTGTTTGCTATAGAGTGCATTAACAGCAATCAAATTAAAAATTATGGTGAAATATAAAACTATTCATTTAAAGCTGTTGATTGTATCTATAGAAACAGTATATTTTTAAATTATTGCAAAATTATTTAATTATTGAATTTTGAACCCAACTGCAGGTATTTTTTGCAACAGGTGAGTATAGCAGAATTGACAGTTCAATGGCAGATGATACTGTACAATAACAATCTTTTCACTAGGGAACTAGGAGTCCAAGGGACACACAGAGGATCAGATAAAGACATTGGAGAACTAGGAGATTGCTGGAGATGAACGAAGGAATATATGCTGAAGACTGGTATCACACAGAGACCTTGGCAGGTAAGTATCACATGTAACTGAGTTGTATTCAAAGGGAGGCCAGATGCTGACTGAGTGGAGGTGATTGCAGCGGTGATGAGGGACAGGTGAGGGTGATGAGTACTCTGGGGATTGTAATGTGTGTGTATGGAGGGAGAGCCTGGTGACATCATCCACCCCCTCCACGGGCCAGATCCAGGATGTCATCCTGATCCAGATCTTTCTTCAGGTCCTTAGCCTTCCAAGTCAACTAGGTATTCAAGATGACCCCTTACGGCGCCAGTAATCTAGGATCTCTCTGACTACGTACATGGGCCCATCCACCAGGAGCAGCAGCAGAGAAAGTTCGTCAACCAGACCAGGCTATGTGGAGAGAGATTACAGAGAAGGATGGTGAGGCTTCAGGAGGGAGACATGGAACGTGGAATGAATGCGGTAGTGAGGTAGGAGTTGCAGTTGGTATGTGACTGGGTTTATCTGTTTTGTGATGGTGAAGGGACCAGTAATCGATGCATGGCCTTAAGTCTCCATCATTTTTTGCAACGAAGAAAAAGCTCAAAGCAACAGGTGTCGATAGAGGGATAAAGCCTCGCTGAAGAGCCTCCATGTCATTTTACTTGGGTAGGGAATGTGGATAGATCTTTCCGCAGGGCACTGGCTCACCAGGTAAGAGGTCAATTGGACAATCCCATGGTCTATGTGGTGGTAATTGTGAGGCTCGTTGGGGGCAGAAGACGTCCTGTAAGTAGCCATAACATGATGGGATTTCCAACAACGTCATAGTCTTGGGCCTCTCGATGGTAGTGGAGTTAACAGCCAGAGGAAGTGGTTTCTTGATGGGCACAAATGACGTAGGAAGAGTTTGAGTTGACAAACAGCCAGGTAAACATTGTGAGCCCCACTTCAGGACGTTTTCGGTGGACCAGGAGATTACAGGAGAGTGATGGATGAGCCAAGGATGCCCCAGAATCACATTGGCAGTGGAATTCTCCAGAACCAGGTAGTTAAATGAAGAGGAAATGACATTAGAGCTGGTTGCATAACTCACCAGTGGAAGCGAAGGTCTGCATATGCACCACACCAAAGTACAGGCACAGTCTCTGGGTCAGCTGTCAATGGCGCTCTGCGGAGATAACCAGAATGTGTCTATTTGCATGGGTTCGCTGCCTGGTCCTGCAGAGTTGGTGATTAGGGACTAGCAGTTGAGTGGTGTAGGCTTCAAGCCTGGATTTTCACAGAGGGAGTGTTTCATTTGATGAGCAGCTAACATGGAGAGTTGGATGAAATGATCAAGCCCCATTGAAACATCATAAGTGGAGAGATGCAGCCGCAATGCTGGTTCAAGTCCTTGACAGTAGGTACTCAGTCGTGCCGACTCATTCCACCGGTCGTTAGCCAGACCAGGCTGTGTGGAGGGAGATTACCGAGGAGGATGGTGAGGTTTAAGGAGGGAGACATGGATTGTAGAATTTATGCGGTAATGAGGTAGGAGTTGCAGTTGGTATGTGACTGGGTTTATCTGTTTTGTGATGGTGAAGGGACCAGTAATCGATGCATGGCCTTAAGTCTCCATCATTTTTTGCAATGAAGAAAAAGCTCAAAGCAACAGGTGATGTCGATAGAGGGATGTAGCCTCGCTGAAGAGCCTCCATGTCATTTTACTTGGGTAGGGAAAGTGGATAGATCTTTCCGCAGGGCACTGGCTCACCAGGTAAGAGGTCAATTGGACAATCCCATGGTCTACGTGGTGGTAATTGTGAGGCTCGCTGGGGGCAGAAGACATCCTGTAAGTAGCCATAGCATGATGGGATTTCCAACAATGTCATGTTCTTGGGCCTCTCGATGGTAGTGGAGTTAACAGCCAGAGGAAGTGGTTCCTTGACGGGCACGAATGACATAGGAAGAGTTTGAGTTGACAAACAGCCAGGTAAACATTGTGAGCCCCACTTCAGGACGTTTTCGGTGGACAGGAGATTACAGGAGAGTGATGGATGAGCCAAGGATGCCCCAGAATCACATCGGCAGTGGAATTCTCCAGAACCAGGTAGTTAAATGAAGAGGAAATGACATTAGAGCTGGTTGCATAACTCACCAGTGGAAGCGGAGGTCTGCATATGCACCACACCACAGTACAGGCACAGTCTTTGGGTCAGCTGTCAATGGCGCTCTGCGGAGATAACCAGAATGTGTCTATTTGCATGGGTTCGCTGCCTGGTTCTGGAGAGCTGGTGATTAGGGACTAGCAGTTGAGTGGTGTAGGCTTCAAGCCTGGATTTTCACAGAGGGAGTGTTTCATTTGATGAGCGACTCAGATGGAGAGTTGGATGAAATGTTCAAGCCCCATTGAAACATCATAAGTGGAGAGATGCAGCCACAATGCTGGTTCAAGTCCTTGACAGTAGGTATTCAGTAGTGCTGACTCATTCCACCGGTCGTTAGCCAGACCAGGCTGTGTGGAGGGAGATTACCGAGGAGGAGGGTGAGGTTTAAGGAGGGAGACATGGATTGTAGAATGTATGCGGTAATGAGGTAGGAGTTACAGTTGGCATGTGACTGGGTTTATCTGTTTTGTGATGGTGAAGGGACGAGTAATCAATGCAGGGCCTCAATTCTCCATCATTTTTTTGTGAGGAAGAAAAAGCTCAAAGCAGCAGTTGTTATGGATGGATGGATGTAGCCTTGCTGAAGAGCCTCCATGTCATTTTACTTGGGTAGGGAAAGTTGATAGATCTTTCTGCAGGGAACTGGCTCACCAGGTAAGAGATCAATTGCACAATCCCATGGTCTATGTGGTGGTAATTGTGAGGCTCGTTGGGGGCAGAAGACGTCCTGTAAGTAGTCATAACATGATGGGATTTCCAACAATGTCATGCTCTTGGGCCTCTCGATGGTAGTGGAGTTAACAGCCAGAGGAAGTGGTTTCTTGACGGGCACGAATGACGTAGGAAGAGTTTGAGTTGACAAACAGCCAGGTAAACATTGTGAGCCCCACTTCAGGACGTTTTCGGTGGACCAGGAGATTACAGGAGAGTGATGGATGAGCCAAGAATGCCCCAGAATCACATCGGCAGTGGAATTCTCCAGAACCAGGTAGTTAAATGAAGAGGAAATGACATTAGAGCTGGTTGCATAACTCACCAGTGGAAGCGGAGGCCTGCATATTCACCACACCACAGTACAGGCACAGTCTCTGGGTCAGCTGTTAATGGCGCTCTGCGGAGATAACCAGAATATGTCTATTTGCATGGGTTCGCTGCCTGGTCCTGCAGAGTTGGTGATTAGGGACTAGCAGTTGAGTGGTGTAGGCTTCAAGCTTGGATTTTCACAGAGGGAGTGTTTCATTTGATGAGCGACTCAGATGGAGAGTTGGATGAAATGTTTAAGCCCCATTGAAACATCATAAGTGGAGAGATGCAGCCGCAATGCTGGTTCAAGTCCTTGACAGTAGGTACTCAGTAGTGCTGACTCATTCCACCGGTCGTTAGCCAGACCAGGCTGTGTGGAGGGAGATTACCGAGGAGGATGGTGAGGTTTAAGGAGGGAGACATGGATTGCAGAATGTATGCGATAATGAGGTAGGAGTTACAGTTGGCATGTGACTGGGTTTATCTGTTTTGTGATGGTGAAGGGATGAGTAATTAATGCAGGGCCTCAAGTCTCCATCATTTTTTTGTGAGGAAGAAAAAGCTCAAAGCAGCAGGTGATATGGATGGATGGATGTAGCCTTTCTGAAGAGCCTCCATGTCATTTTACTTGGGTAGGGAAAGTTGAAAGATCTTTCTGCTGGGCACTGGCTCACCAGGTAAGAGGTCAATTGCACAGTCCCATGGTCTGTGTGGTGGTAATTGTGAGGCTTTGTGAACATGATGTGAACATGATGTGATTTCCAAACACGTTGTGCTCTTGGGCCTCTCAATGGTAGTAGAGTTAACAGCCAGAGGAAGTGGTTTCTTGATGGGCACGGATGATGTAGCAAGAGGTTTATTTGGGAAACAGCCAGGGAATGATTGTGAGCTCCACTTCAGGTCGTCTCTGGTGGACCAGGAGATAACAGGAGAGTGATGGATGTGGGTGCCCCAGAATCAAATTGGCGGTGGAATTCTCCAGAACCAGGTAATTAAATGGAGAGAAAATGACATTAGTGCTGGTTGCATAACTCACCAGTGGATGCGGAAGTCGAATGCACCACACCACAGTACAGACTGTCACTGGGTCAGCTGTCATTGGCGCTCTGCCAGAGATAGCCAGAATGCGTCTATTTGCATGGGTTCACTGCCTGGTCCTGGAGAGCTGATGATTGGGCACTAGCAGTTGAGTGGTATAGGCTGCAAGGCTGTATTTTCATTGAGAGAGTGTTTCATTTGGTGAGCGACTCAGATGGAGAGTTGGATGAAACGTTCAAGTCCCATTGAATCATAAGTGGAGATATGCAGCCGCAATGCCAGTTTGAGTCCTTGACGGTGGGTAGTCAGTAGCACCAGCTCATTTCACTGGTTGTCAGCTGGACCAGGCTTTGTGGAGGAAGATGACAGAGGAGAATGGTGAGGCTTCAGAAAGGAGACATGGAACATGGAATGAATGCGGTAATGAAGTAGGAGTTGCAGTTGGTATGTGACTGGGTTTATCTGTTTTGTGATGGTGAAGAGACCAGTAATCAATGCAGGGCCTCAAGCCTCCGTCATTTTTTGCAAAGGAGAAAAAGCTTAAAGCGGCAGGTGATGTCGATGGATGGATGTAGCCTTGCTGAAAAGCCGTCATGTCATTTTACTTGGGTAAGGAAAGTGGGTAGACCTTTCCGTAGGGCACTGGCTCACCAGGTAAGAAGTCATTTGCACAATCCCATGGTCTATGTGGTGGTAATTGTGAGGCTCATTGGGGGCAGAAGACGTCCTGTAAGTGGCCATAACATGATGGGATTTCCAAAGACGTTGTGCTCCTGGGCCTCTCAATGGTAGTGTAGTTAACAGCCAGAGAAAGCGGTTTCTTGATGGGCACAGATGATGCAGGAATAGGTTGAGTTGGAAAACAGCCAGGGAAACATTATGAGCCCCACTTCAGGACGCCTCCACTGGACCAGGAGATAACAGGACAGTGATGGATGAGCCAAGTGTGCCCCAGAATCATATCAGCAGTGGAATTAAGAACCAGGTAATTAAGTGGAGAGGAAATGACATTAGTGCTGGTTGCATAACCATGGAACATGGAATGAATGTGGTAGTGAGGTAGGAGCTGCAGTCGGTATGTGACTGGGTTTATCTGTTTTGTGATGGTAAAGGCACCAGTAATCAATGCAGGACCTCAAGCCTCCATCATTTTTTGTGACGAAGAAAAAGCTCAAAGCAGCAGGTGATGTCAATGGATGGATGTAACCTTGCTGAAAAGCCGTCATGTCATTTTACTTTGATAGGGAATATGGACCACTGTTCTAATTCCTCGATTGCAATCCCTGGCTCGATTGCTCCTGTCTGCCTCGCTGCTCAGATTGGTTTGCGTTTGTAACTCCGTATAGCCTTGTTTTGAATCTCTTTTATTCATTGTTGCCTTATTTTTTTATTTTATTTATTTTTTTTATTACCTTATATGTAGTATTGCCTACCACACTAATCTGACGTCGCTAGCTTGTAATCTTTGAATCTAAATCGCTGTTACAACGCATTTGCATTTGCAGCGCTAGCTTGTTAACTTGTTAACAGTCTCTTGCGCGCTCCTTTTTCTACGCGTTCTTCAAACAGCTGTGGTAAGTCGGATCAGTCTACAAACACGGTGAGTCATGTCATCCTCTCCCAGCATTGCTACCTGTTCCATTTGCCACATGTTTACCATAGCTCTCTCTGTCAGCGATGAGGGATTTACATGTCATAAATGTAGGGAAATAGTCAGGCTGACAGAGAGAATCTGAGAATTAGAGACACGCATCCAAACTTTAATCGAGGATAGTAAGAATGCAAGGGCTTCAGATACTGTTTTGGATGCGACTAGCTTAGTGAACTCTGTACATTCTTTGGTTCCGGCTGTAGAGCCCACGCAGCAGGGCACTTGGGTAACGGTGAGGCGGCCTAGCCGCGGAAAACACCACTCTTCCGTTCCAATAAGAACATCAAACAGGTTCTCCCCACTCAGTGATACACCCACTGAGAATCCTGTTGAAAGTGCCCTAGTTATTGGCGATTCTATTACACGGAACGTGAAAATAGAGACACCAGCCACCATAGTCACATGTTTGCCGGGAGCCAGAGCACCTGACATCAAAGCAAATTTAAAAGTGCTGGCTAATGCTAATCGTAAATACTCTAAGATTATTATTCACGTCGGCACTAATGATGTTCGACTTCGCCAGTCGGAGATCACTAAAATTAACATTAAAGAGGGTAGATCATTTCGCAGGGCACTGGCTTATCAGGTAAGAGGTCAATTGCACAAGCCGGTGATTGGGGGCTAGCAGTTGAGTGGCGGAGGCTGCGAGGCTGGATTTTCGTAGAGGGAGTGTTTCATTTGATGAGCGACTTGGATGGAGAGTTGGATGAAATGTTCAATTGAATCATCATAAGTGGAGAGATGCAGCCACAATGCCGGTTCGAGGTCCTTGACAGTAGGTAGTCAGTAGCTGCGTATCATTCCACCGATTGTCAGCTGGACCAGGCCATGTGGAGGAAGATGACAGAGGAGGATGGTGAGGCTTCAGGAGGGGGACTTGAAACGTGGAATGAATGCAGTAGTGAGGTAGGAGTCGCAGTTGGTATGTGACTGGGTTTATCTGTTTTGTGATGGTAAAGGTACTAGTAATCAATGCAGGACCTCAAGCCTCCGTCATTTATTGTGACGAAGAAAAAGCTCAAAGCAGCAGGTGATGTCAATGGACGGATTGTACTTGCTGAAAAGCCGTCATGTCATTTTACTTGGGTAGGGAATATGGGTAGATCTTTTCACAGGGCACTGGCTCATCAGGTAAGAGGTCAATTGCACAAGCCGGTGATTGGGGACTAGCAGTTGAGTGGCGGAGGCTGCAAGGCTGGATTTTCGTAGAGGGAGTGTTTCATTTGATGAGCGACTTGGATAGAGAGTTGAATGAAATGTTCAGTTGAATCATCGTAAGTGGAGAGATGCTGTTTTGTGATGGTGAAGGGACCAGTAATCAATACAGAGCCTCAAGCTTCCATCATTTGTTGTGACAAAAAAAGTGCTCAAAGCAGCAGGTTAATGTTGATAGATGGATGTAGCCTTATTGAAGAGCCTCCATGTCATTTTACTTGGGTAGGGAAAGTGGTTAGATCTTTGTGCAGGGCACTGGCTCACCAAATAAGAGATCAATTGCACAATCCCATGGTCTATGTGGTGGTAATTGTGAGGCTCATTGGGGGCAGAAGATATTGTGTAAGTGGCCATATTATGATGGGATTTCCAAAGACGTTGTGCTCTTGGAAACAGCCAGGGAAACATTGTGAGCCCCACTTCAGGACATCTCCGGTGGACCAGGAGATAACAGGAGAGTGAAAGTGTGCCCCAGAATCACATCGGCAGTGGAATTGTCCAGAACCAGGTAATTAAATGAAAGGAAATGACATTAATGGCTGGTTGCATAACTCACCAGTGGTTGTAGAGGTCGAATGCACCACACCACAGTACAGGCACAGTCGCTGGGTCAGGAGATCTGTCGTTGGCACTCTGCCAGAGATAGCCAGAATGCGTCTATTTGCATAGGTTCGCTGCCTGGTTCTGGAGAGCTGGTAATCGGGGACTAGCAGTTAAGTGGTGGAGGCAGCATTTGATGAGCGACTCGGATGGAGAGTTGGATGAAACATTCAAGTCCCATTGAATCGTGAGTGGAGAGATAAAGCGGCAATGCCGGTTAGCGTCTTTGATGGTTGGTAGTCAGAAGCGGCGGCTCATTCCACTGTCGTCAGCTGGACCAGGCTTTGTGGAGGAAGATGAGTATGGTGAGGCTTAACATGGAACATGGAATGAATGTGGTAGTGAGGTAGGAGTTGCAGTTGGTATGTGACTGGGTTTATCTGTTTTGTGATGGTGAAGGGACCAGTAATCGATGCAGGACCTCAAGCCTCCATCATTTTTTGTCAGGAAGAAAAAGCTCAAAGCAGCAGGTGATGTTAATGGACGGATGTAGCCTTGCTGAAAAGCCGTCATGTCATTTTATTTGGGTAGGGAATATGGGTAGATCTTTTCGCAGGGCACTGGCTCATCAGGTAAGAGGTCAATTGCACAATCCCATGGTCTATGTGGTGGTAATTGTGAGGCTCATTGGGGGTAGAAGACGTCCTGGAAGTGATCATACCACAAGGCGATTTCCACAGGTGTCGTGCTCTTGGGACTCTCGATGGTAGTGGAGTTAACAGCCAGAGGAAGTGGTTTTCTTGATGGGAACAAATGACGTAGGAAAAGGTAAAGTTAGGAGAAACACTGTGAGCCCCACTTCGGGATGTCTCTGGTGGATCAGGAGATAATGGGAGAGTGATGGATGAGCCAAGGGCACGCCAGAATCAGATCAGAGGTGAAATTCTCCAGAACCAGGTAGTTAAATGGAGAGGAACTGACATTAGGGCTGGTTACATAACTCACAAGTGGATGTAGAGTTTGAATGCACCACACCACAGTACAGGAACAGTTGTGAGTCAGCTGTCGTTGACGCCCTGCTGGAGATAGTTGGAATGCATCTATTTGCATGGGTTCACTGCCTGGACCTGGAGAGCCGGTGATTGGGGACTGGTGGTTGACTGGCGGAGGCAACTCTCAGATGGAGAGTTGGATGAAACAAGTCCCTTTGAATCATCATCATAAGTGGAGAGATGCAGCTGCAATGCTGGTTGGAGTCCTTGATGGCAGGTTGTCAGTAGCTCCGGCTCATTCCAGCCACTTGTGGCTGATATAGCATGAAACTTCAGAGCGTAGTCAGTAATAGAATTTTTGCCTTGTCATATATTATGAAGTTGTTCACTTATGGAGGAGCCCTCTTCTGAATGCCCGAAGACTTCTCGGAAATGGGAAATTAAGTTCTCGATGGACTGGATGGCTGGAGCGGCTTGATGCCAAATTGTCTCTGCCCATTGCAGTGCTCTCTCGGTGAGTAGAGATAGGACAAAGGAGATCTTAGCATGTTCAGTGGGGAAGCGATGCGGCTGCATCTGAAGGGTGAGGGAACACTTAAGAAGAAAGCAACTGCAGTTCTCCACCAAGCCAGAGTTAGGTGGTGGACTGTCCATTGAACCGGCGGCGTAGATTGGTGGTGAAGGAGAGCTGGTGGGAGTTACAGAAGTGTCAGGTGAGATGAAAGTGTATCTTGGTATAGTGAGGGCACAGCAGAGAGTATCAACCAATTCTTTGAAGGGGTCCAGTGGTAGGATTCCTGCTGGGTTCATGGTTGTATGGTCTGGCTTTCTGTGAGGATGATCCAGGCTCAGAGAGATAGCGGTGAACTTAAGTGATTGATTGATTAAAAACATAGTAAAAACAGTAATATTGTAAAATATTGCAACAATTTAAAAGAACTGTTTGACTTCAAATAAAAGCACTTATAGGAGTGGGCATTTCCTGCAAGCTTTTTTGGCGTGATTTGCTTGATTGGTGGAATTTTCTTTATAGCATCATGGGTAATGTAGTTTTTCACCACAAATTTAGCTGTTAATAGGTTTATGTTGACATAATGCAAACTGATGGCTTTGACAAAAGCATATACCATTGATTAACAACCTCGTATCTCACAGTAGATCTGTTTTAAAGGTTTATAAGTTGTAGTTAAAAATCAATTCTCCTATGGAGACAAGAATAGAGTTTTTACTTCCGGAACTTGACTGTTGCGCTGTATTTATTTATTAATTTTTCTTACGCTGTGGTACGCTTAAAATGTTTTTGAGCCAATGTAGTTTTTCATAACCATTTTCTAACTTTTCTATGTGGTTGTGGACTTTGATAGGTCATTTGATGAGGCCAGGCGCCTGCTTCCTGGATAACAGCTTCCTTTTTATGCATTTCAACATGAAGAAGGTGAGTAACACATTTGATCATGTAGATCTGGCCTGTTGTCATAATATCAGCATTGCAATGTATGTAAAAACACAGTACATCAAGAGAGTGTGGGGTGTTACAGCGGTTGTGTGTGTTTGTCTCGAGGGGTAATGCTGTAGTTTGAGCCATTACAGCCTGACAGCATGCTGGTTAGCAGTGGGTTTCGCTTTTGCTGCAGCCTGGCTCCACATAATGCATTGCAATGAGGTCCACACACCCGAGCATGTGTGTGTATGTTTGTGTCCACAGGGTCTAATCGTCTCTGCAGCTGCCCACGACCTGTGATAGAGAGTCCAGTCTGAAATGTGAATCTGCTTAAATAGCCCTGTTTTTCTTGTTCTACTCCATTAATATATATTACACCCACCACCTATAACTTTACCAACTCATTAGATACTTCTATGAACACATCGACAACCTTAATTAACACTCCCATCACTGGTAACCAGTGTATGAGCTGTTTAGGTCAGAAATGTACTCTTCGCAAGAACATGAAAGCAGAAGTGGCCTGTGTTACTGTGGCGTTAACAAACCTCAGTCCTCAAGAAGGTGATAGCAAGATATAACTTCGACATTTCATCTGCAACATCCGTTCATATTTTCAATATTTTTGAGAATTGCTTCCTTTCTCTTAGAACAAAACCAACCGATATGTAAATCTCTTCATAGAACAAAACCAACCAATATTTAAATCTCTTAAGTGAACAAAACTGACCAATATTTAATTCTCTTAATAAAATTAACCAATATTTAAATCTCCTAACAGAACAAAACCGACCAATATTTAAATCTCTTAAGTGAACAAAACTGACCAATATATAAATCTCTTAATAGAACAAAACTGACCAATATTTAAATATTAATAATAATTGCTTTGAGTGCTCAGTTGTGTGCCAGAGTCACTTGTGCTCTGATAAATGTGCTAGGCAACACTATAAATACAAAGTAGCTAGGTCTAAATCCGGAGGGTCACACGTTTCATTGTTTATATATCGTCATATGGCCCTAAAACTATGTTTATGGTAAATCACTAAGTCATTATAGACATAACAGTATGTCTTTCTGTAAAGCTGCTTTGAAACGATGTGTATTAGGAAAAGCACTTCACAAATACATTTGACTATAAAGATGTTGGCGCTTTAACTGTAGCTTGAACTATAACGTATGTCGTGGATGTTGCTGTATATCCTGCTGTCAGCCACCAATGATGAATATTCTGCGTCTGTGTTTGAGAAGGTCAGAGGTGTGGTGTTGCGTGCCGACTTCACACACATCGAAAATACAAATCTGTGTGTTTGAGATGCACCACAGACCGTTACTGTCTAGACGGCATATATACACGAACACCAACATCAGGCGGCATGAGTCAGACGTTTAAAGAGAGGAGAAAATGTTTTTTTTCTAGATTAAATGTCTCGATTTCTTAAACAGAGAAGACATGCGTGAGATTATGAGGGTGTTTTTCTTATGCAACACCAGAGAAGCAGGATGCTTAAGTACAAATCTCAGTCCTGGAGAATAAATTGAGATGTTAAAGAGAACTCATTTGTGATTTTTCCTTCCTGAGGGTGTCTTCATACTGTGTTTCATTCTTCCCAGATAACAGACGGCTGCACAAAAGCACCAGTTATGCTGCACAGCATCAGGTCAGAGGAAGGAGTTTCTTCTAACGATGCCCTTGAAAAATAGCTGCATGGAGCCGAGTGTAAGTGTGTTTGTGCATGGATTCGTCTAGTCATTGTTGCTGAGTTGTGTTTTCTGTGTCCCGTCTCCCTCCCATCCTCGGCGAGTGGTGACGTACGGCCTGTGTGCCGCTGTAGGATGGACGACCGTGGTACTCATTAAGATGGGAGCGATAGAGGAAATGGGAAAAGAGAAAGAGCAGAGAGGAGATAAAGCGTTTGCTTTTTGGAGTTGTTCCTCTTCGTTATTTTCACTGACCTCTTATTCTCTTTCTCTGTGTTTCTCCGTTTCTCTCATCTTACAGCGTAAATATGTGATGCATCACTTTAGAGCTGAATGTATCCAGTGCCAAATGAGATTTCAGAGGACACTGGAAAGGTAAAAACTCTTGCCATTGGCAGATGTTTAATAATATTAGCTGACACTTTTTTTATCAAAAGCAACTTCATTGTCTTTACACTTCAAAAAATAATTTTCTTACTCAGTATTTCCAGTACAAATGTCTACAAATACTTAAATCAAGACATAAAATGAAGATACTAAGAAAATGTATGAAAATTAAGCGAGTTTATATTTAAAACAAGAAGAAAAAAACACCATTGGGGTCAAGAAAAAAATTCAAAGGGGAAACAAGTTTTATTTTTCTGACCCCACTGGCAGATATTTGTTCTTGTTTTAAACATAAAGTCACTAAATTTTGATGATTTTGTCAGAAAACAAGCCTTTATTTTGCTTCTCAAGTTATGTATCTTGATTTAAGAGTGTTTGGATATTTTACTGAAATACTAGACAAAAATGCTAAGAAAAACATTTTTTATTGTCACGTTAAAGCCAGCATGAAATGACAGTTCTCCCTATTTCCTAAAATTATTATTGATCTTATTGTGAATGATTCATCCATATGTTTAATTTAAAAACATTTTGACCTTGTAATTCTTAATCAAAACATCATAACTCAATCTTCCAGTTATAACCATTCAGATCCAATCAACAACCAATACATATAAAACCTGTTTCACTTTTATGCATCATAATTTGAAGAAAAGATCTGTTACTACTACGGTTTCATTGGGTTTTTTTTAATCATTTTTTGATAAGCTTTTTTGTGGCATTTTATCTTTACACACACACAGAATTTTGTGGCACAAAGCTGCCTTAAAGGAATATTCCAGGTTAAGCTCAGTCAACAGCATTAGGTTGACTACCACAAAAATTAATTCCATTTGTCCCTTGTTAGCAGAAATCTGTGTTACAGTGAGGCACTTACAATGGAAGTGAATAAGGCCTGTAAAACGACTGTAAAAATGATGATCCAAACACTTTACATTTCAAAGAATTAGCTTGTCAAATTTGCCCCATTTGGGTGTGAGCAAAAACACACCGTTTTTGTGCGTGTCCCTTTAAATGCAAATGAGCTGCTGCTCCCGGCCCCCTTTACAGAAGAGGGCGGAGCTTTAACAGCTCATGCTTCAGTTGCTCAACAACAACAAAGCTGGAGAATCTCACGCAGCTAAAATGAGGATTGTCAGTAACGGTGTTCAGTCTTACATTGTTCAAACCGGAGTCGACACTGATGGAGAGACTCAGGAAGAAGTTACAACTTTTAGAATGAAACTGGACATTTCTGAACGGTTAGTGGATAAATTTATGTAGTTGCTGTGGAGTTGATTCAACTCATCGACTAGCATGTGTCGTCATGTTAATCTTTTGTGCAAATCCAATGAATACTCCTTTAAACCAACAGTGTAAAGATGCCTTTGCAGTATGACCTATTAAAGGGAAAGTGGCCCTGGATCAACATCATTATAGATGTTTGCACATGAACCTACAACCTTTGCTTTACCATTCTGAATTTTTACCCACTTCCTCCGAACTGGAAGTGCACAGCAGCTCGTATCGCAACTCACAGATGCTTTTGTTTGTAGGAAGTCTGCGATATCTAGCACAGAAAGCCGCCAATGTCCTCGGAAAACCCGTCTGAGGGTTTTGGGATCAGCCCGTCCTGATGACAGTTAATCCCTGGAATGGAGTTTTGAGCTGATCATTGTATGCATGACCCGCAGCAGTCATAACACGGCGCACTTGATCCACTATTAACCTGACACCTTATCCAGCTCATCTCGCCTGTCCTCCTCAAACACACTCTTACAGGACACATCATATTTTGAGTGGCTTAACCTTTACCACCAGGCCCGTGTCTGACATAGCGGAGTGTAAATGGAAGCGGGCAGGTCAGTAATGAGTCAGCCGTAATGAATTAATAGCCTGCTTTTGCTCGGTGCCCCTCTAATGCGCTCGTGTCTCTCTCTGTATTCCCAGCGTATGAAAATCAGCCTTGAAAATCTTTTTGTTCATCAAATGCCGAACAGAGAAGTTCTCAGCTATTCACAAAACGCACCTCAATTATCCTCTCTCTCCTCCTCTCCCCTCATCAATTATGCATACTGTATATTAAATACCTCACATTTGCACATCCGCTCATTTGCATAATTTCCCAGCGTCCCAGTTGGCAGAAGAGCCAAAACCAGGTGAGAGGGTGATGCCATTGAACTCTGTTGTTTCCTTCACCTCTGTCTTACTAGCCTTAAAGGAATATGCCTGTGTACAGGCATCTGTGCTGTAGACGATCGATTTGACGCGTCCCTTGATGCATCGGTTTTGATGCGTTTAAACCAACGAGGAAACACAATGACATAAACAATAGCAATAAACATTTGAAATATGCAACTATCACACATTTCTGCTCTAAAACTGTTGCTTTCCATGACACAAGCGATTCATCATTCATAGCAGTTCAACTACCATTTCAAAATGAAACTGTTTTACGTCCTTAATATAATGTATTTATGAGTGAAACAGGATTTTCAGTGAGAGAAAATGTATGCAATTTTATCAATCAGGAATTGTTTAAAGTCAAACATGCATAATGTGCACTGAATCGTTCACAATAACACCAGGATCATGTATTAAGAACGTTTATAGGATTGGTTTTCATTCCATATCGACTTAAACCCAGAATATGCCTTTTATTTTGATGTTGTGTGTGCTTGTGAATTCTGTGGCTGTCGTTTCATGTCCTGAGAGAGGTTTGGTATTACATTACTGCGCATAAACTCTTGACATGAGGACAGTGTTGTGTGTGAATGACAGTATTGTGCTGCGGTGAGAGAGATTTATTGGCTAGATAAAGAGGACACAAGAGAGGCTGAGCTGACTGAAGTCTGTAATGTGCTCAAGGGTGATTGGTTTTCATTTTCTCTCCTCCCAGCGAAAGCGTGGAGGAGTAATGGCTTTAAAATACTGCTGTTTGTTTGAGCCAGTGAGTACTGTGCAGCCCGGAGCCTGTCTGGATCCCTCCGCCACCATCCATCTGAGATCTGAGGTACTGGGGAACACTTGGGGATGCTCAAACATGGAGAATATGACACATGTGCTAACCACCATCGATAGATCAAATACTGTGCAAAGCAGCAAGATCACAGCCAATTTGAGCATATTTATCTTGAGTAAGGTTTTGATCAAACCCAAAACCTTAAGTGTTTGCTCATTGTTTATGTCAAATCACTACTTTACTAAGTGATCAGCCAGACTTTCATCTGGTGGAAAATAAAATGACTGAAAAAAAATCCTATTTACATCGAAGGAGGGACCAGAGTCATATCTCATATCTAAACTCAGATTAACATGGTAGGGATCATATTTATCTATTTTTTTTCTTTACCGTCACACCCGGTTAGGACTCTGTTTATCAGAGCCTTTAAAGGTGTTGGTTTTATATGAGCTACTGACAGTGATGATGCATTACAGAGCTAGCGTGCTGGTTTTCTAATGTGAGTATTAGCATGCAGTGATTTTAGCGTCCCTGAGATGCGACTGAGGCAGAGACAGAAAGCGAGCGCTTGTGTTGGAGAAGAGGACTGGCAGCTGTCCAGCAAATAAAGTCATTTCTCAAAGCTGCTGCCAAAATAAGCCCACTAATACATGCTCATTAGGAGCCGTGCAAATAAACCAGGACAACAAGACTCCAGGGCTTCTGGGAATCAGGTGGTGTTTAAAGTCAACAGGAAGTCAAAATTCACTGTCTTAATAGTCAATCAAGTCACCTTTGATTTATAGGGGTGTCACGATACACAAACAAGACGGTTCGGTACATACCTCTATATTGAAATCACGATTCGGCGGAAGAAAACTAAACATAAAATTGCGTCATTTTTCTTCTTTTTTTATTTAACAATGGTTTATTGAACAAATTGTGTCTTTTTTAAAAAAAATAAATTCTATTATAATTAACATTTTCTTGAGGATAAAAATATTATCTCAGCTAATGCTGTAAACTATATACAGGGAGCCCTTTCTTGCACATTATTACAATATTAAAGGTTACTATTAACAGCAGAGCCCAACTATTAAATTCAGTTGCTATTTTTTTTTAGTGTTATGTAAATTGCACATAAAGCAGGTTTTGCATTAACTTATAAATCTAATTATAAAAGAATTTCAATAATTTTCTACTCCAGTTCATTTTTGAAATATAATCATTTACACAGTTACTGTCAAAACTTGTTTTCACGACAAATTTATTTAAACGTATATTAAATAATTAAGACATTACTAACAAGTGAAGTAAATATAATGAATATATAAGTTAATATAGTGCATATATTTAGTGAAATGCTCCCTGTAGAGTTCATTTCTCTAGTGAACTAACATGCTGTGGACACTAAATGACTTGCCTGAGGTAAATGTAATGCTACATGAGATATTATTCTGAGCTGTTTTATTGATGTCTTTCTGCGGTTGAAACACTGGTTTAGAGATTACATGTAAACATATCTATGCATAGATCTTCTGTTCTTCTTCTGCGCTTTTTCCTGTTGTGGCGGTTAGCAAACAGCATTTCATTACTGTGCGCGCCCCCTTCTGGATTGGAGTGTGGATCGCCTGTGACTGACTGTATTCGTCGTCTGACTGTATACACCTCTCCGTACCGTGATGGTTCGGGACTAATACGTGAAGGAAAGTAATGATCAATGATGCAAACAGAATTCAATTATGCTGTAATGCAACTCTAAAAAGACAACGGACCCTTTTCAGAGACTGCAATGACGCGTTTTAACAGTCATCAGCATCGTAAATCCTGTTTTTTATATTTTCTTTTTTTTTTTTTAATGTATGTACATTTATAACACTATACTTGGATTATATATTACCTTTGCATCAAATTACAAAAAATTGTTGGTTAAATCTTTCTCTCTTCTGACTACCGTTATCAATCTCTCTCTGTTTTTCCCTCTTTTTGAAAGTCGTGAAAACGCTATCGTGTAGTTTTTCTTTTGTTATTTGAGCAAATCAGAACACAAAAAATATATGGTTTACCCAACTATTACAACTTCCGCTTCTGAGAAACTCGGAAATGTGAAAAGGGTCAGTAATGTTATTATTCAGCTGAAGGCAGTTCAGTGTTGATCAGTTTTGGTTCAGTAACTGTGTAAAGTTCATCGATTATGGAATGAGTTCAAAGCAGCTCTGGAGAAACAGTGATGTCATCATCCAGCTCAGTTCAGTTCTCATCCAATAGTGTCAGTGCAGTCAAGTCAATAATATTGCTGAATATTAAGTGTCCTCAACTAAGGAAGCCATAGGCAGCAGTGGCAAGGAACCCAGAATGGTGACAGATCATGTGATAGAATGGAGAGGAAAAAAATAACCTTGGGAAAAACCAAGCTCAGTCAGGGGACAAGTTCTCCTCTGGCCAAACAAACGAACATGGTGTGATTATGATTCAGGCTGCATCACAAGTCAGACTGTGGATTGATATCATTCAGAATATTTCATCCAGTTCCTTCTGGAATACACAGTCCTAGTCTTGTTGTGCAAGATTCATGTTCATCGGCCGAAGGACAAAATATTTGGCCTCATAACCTTTCATCAAAGTATAATAACTTGCTCTGCCTCACAGCTATTATTACGTCACATTACACAAGTAAAAAGAGTTGCGAATGATGTTTCATGGCTAGTGTTTGAGGCAGTGTTATTTAAGTATAATAAGATACTATAACAGTTTTTATTAAAATTTAGATTTTTTGTATAGTTTTATTTTTTGTTGACTATAATAACCCTGGTTTGAGGATGGTGTTTTTGAGCCATGGAAGTCCTGAAACTATAACTATATTAGTCATATGCCAATTCCCTCTTCAATGATTATACATCTCTGGATGAGAATATGAAGATCAGTAGGACAGCCCCCTAATATTCAAATCAACAAATCATTAGTCGACTAGAAGAGGCTTAGTTGACTAAAAATTTTACTAGTCGGTTAGTTGCAAAAAAAAAAAAAAACTTTTGGCAAAGTCACACAGTTGTTCTTGAGGTAATTACAGTATGTCGGGCAGGAAATCCAAACATTCCCCTATCATTCATCGACCTCAAATATGGCTTATCGTTTGAAACGTAAGAAGTAGCAAAAATTTACTTGGCTGCTCACTCTAACGTAAACCTAGATAAATGTACACTATTATTAGACGCATATCTAAGTGTTTGTTCATGGAGGCGTCGGCGTGATCACTTGCATTTTTACCTGATAACAGCGGAAACAGGTTAAAATACATACAGATAAGAGTAATGCCTCATTCAAAACTGTACAGGGTCTTCTTTTATTTGTGTAAACTCACAATAACAACAAAATGGCGACTTAACATGTAAGAAAAGCCGCGGTGTATGTAGATAGAAATGGCTCATTCTAAGGTAATAAAACATAACGGTTCATTATGTAAGGTCTTTATACTCCACTGAAAACATATTATATTGCATTTCTGTCAATAGATCCTCCTAAAATTGACACATTGCACCTTTAAAGGCTCATTATTATGATTTATATGGCTTATTAATATACACGTGTGATTAGTTGACTAATCGCTTAAATGAACGACTACTAGTCGACTAGAAAGATCTTTAGTTGTGGGCATCCCTAGAGATCAGAGATCGTTGGTTGCCACAAACAGTCCTGGGCGGAAAGTGTTTTAGTCAGTGCGGCTGGAGTATAGCAAGGTCTTGATTTGCAAAATCAAATTCTCTGACTAAAGCGGCAGTGAATAAGCAGTCAGGCAGCACGCTTCATAAAAGCTCAAAACCTCGGAGAGGCTGATAGCGTGAGTGGGGTTTCATTTGAGCAGAGTAATGAGCTATTAATGGTGCTTTAAGGGCTTTCTCGTGGTGTTTGCTTTACGGCATTTGATTTGTTTGTTTGTGTGGCACCCGACCGCCTGCAGAGCTGAGACCTGTCTGTCTCTCACACTACATACTACATCTATCCGAAGTGTGCACTAGGGGAGTGGGAACGACTAGTGCAAAGAAATCGCAGTTAATATTGAGATTTTAATTATATGTCTGGAAATGGAAGGTCAAATTGAGTGCAGTGCATTGTGGGATACAGTTGGACATTTTGGCAAATCCTGGGTATTACCCCGATACTGTGAACCAGTCTTATTTTAGTATCATTGAGATACTATTACAGTTGTTTTGTTAGTTTTAGGCAACTACAATAGTGCACAGTATGCATACTGCACCAAGTGTACTATGCCATTCGGATCACAGCCTGTGTGTTAATGTACATATGAAGTGCACTCGGCGAGGGACTGAGTGTGAATGATTTGTATAAAGCTGTTAGTGTAAATTGCGTATAGCGGGACCCTCAGGAGGCGTGCGCTCACTCTGACAGCAGGAACGCTGGCCAAGCGAGACAGGAAATCTCTTATGGGAGGGAAAATGATATTAGCCTTCGCTGCTGTGTGCTGCTGTGATTATCATATATATTAGTGCATGGTGGGTTATGGCTGTGGGCTGGAACAGAGGCTGCTTTAATGTGCAAGCGTCATGCACACTGGGGCAGATACTACAACACCAGAACTGCAGGAACAGACCTCACTCACCAGAGGTGGAGACCTACACGGCCATTAGCATATCTACATTACTGTCACTCTCTAGTGAGCTGCCTATGTAGAGAGCATTTTATGCCGCAGTCCAGACGTAATTAGGATACTAACTTTTCGTCAGCATTGCATGTGCCCTTCATAGAGCCAGTATGCAATGCAATAAGCTCAGTGCAAATATTGATTATAATCATACATTAATTCAATAACAAAAACAAAAATAGTTAGATCTAATTAAAAAAAGCATCCATTACACAGTGTGTTCTGGCAGTATGCTGCACATTTGGCAATTGCAGGAGACCATCTGGCTATTCCATGCAGAAAGTGCACGTACACACTACATACTGCAAATATGGTATGGTAGTTTGCCAGTCTGAACATACTCAAAGTGTTTGTGTATATACTAGCCTTCTGCTTACTACATAGTTCAGTATGTACTGTATACTGCCATATATTTTTTTAATAGTTTGTGAAACATTATGCTATATAATATGATAAATGTTTCAAACTGTAGCATGCTGTGTTGTTGTCACATGACCTTACTACATTGCATGTTTCTGTTGTGTTCAAAATATGGTTATTCCGTTTGTGTTGGGGTCATATTGACCCACATTGGTGTCTATGCAGTACACCAAAAATCAACACTCAATCACATTTCTTTGATGTTTTTGTACTTAGTTGTTCTTAGACTAGTAACTGAGATCCAGAAAACCAAAAACACCCTTTGGCCCTGTTTCCACCTTGTATTAAGATGCATTTTGGTTGACTGGATCACAAGTGGACGAGGGAGACACATTCCCGTTTACACCTGGTTTTTTAATCCGTCTCTTTTGTCCACTTTCAACCACTTCTGTCCTGATTTCTTCGAGGCGAGGGTCTATGTGCAGGTAAATGTATGTTTTTTTTTCCCGATCTAATGGACAAAATAAGCTCACGCAATTTACATATGAGTGCGCACATGACGACGGAAGAACATACGGAGAGCAGCAGCTTTCGTTTCTTCTCTGACAGCCGCAAGACCGTCTGAACGCAGTAAGTGCGCGTTAGAAATCAGGAATGGTGAGAGAACATTGTGCTTGGTTTTTCATCTTCAAACCAAATTTGGGTCTTCAGCCTACACAGTTTAAATCCTGCCTGGCTAGCGCGCTTCCCATAATGTTTATGCGTTAGGTCAGTGGGCGGATAGTAGATGGTCTTTAGTGGCTGTTTGAACACATTCAATCACATGAGCGTCTACACTACAAAAGCAATTCGTTCGAATGTGTTTTCGACTACCTCTGGAAGTGGTCAAAAGTGGACAAGCTCAAAACATTTTACACCCCGTTTACACTTGTATTTAGCGTTGTCCACTTGTGATCCGATCGACCAAAACACATCTTAATACCAGGTGGAAACAGGGCCTTTTGACTGAAACTCAAACAGATCCTTGGATGATTCAAAACAATTCTTCAATTTCAAGAATACTTTGAGACTTAAATTCTCATGTATTCATATTTTAGTTTTTGACACTTTTTTGACTCCGTTTTCCAAACTGTTGATTTTTGGTGAACTGCATGGAAACCAATGGGGTTCACTTTGACCACTAACACAATCATAGTCACCATAATTCACACAGCCTTTCCAAAACATTTTTGCATGCACATGCTGTCTATTTTTATGCTTATTATAGTATTGCAGTGTTAACTTAGTGACATGCTAATGAAAAATAGTGCAATTAGTTGTGCACAAATCTGTCACTTTTCACCTCACTGCTTATTTGCATAAATTTCAACTTTTTTCATCACAACACGTCCAAATTGCATTGCCAAGACAGCACTCTTGGTTTTGGAACAGAGCTACTGCATGCATGCCATTCTCTGTAGAGCTAGCACACCCTCACACACATACTTGCAGTCATATTATGGTCACCGTAGCAGTAATGATGGCTCAGGGCTGGTGGGCAGCTGCAGGCTGTGGTTTTCATATTGTCTGTGTGTGTGTGATGAGCAGCTCCAAGGTTTGCACTGGGTCACTGCACACTTTTAGCAGAGTGCTTTCAAAACTCTCTCCTGTTCTCTCTCTCTGTGACGTGCAAATCAGAGGGAAATCAAAGACAGAGGAGGAAGAAGAGGACTGGTGATGCTGTTCATCGTCTCCAGTTGCTGTCTCCTCTGTAATTTTTGCAGTGCCAGAGGTGTGAAGCGTAGAAAATATGCTGTTTTAAAGAAGCCGAGCTGCTGGAGGCATGACTGCTGTGCCTCAGAGAGGGTTTTGTCATTTATTAAAGAGTAAGTTCGCCCAAAAATGGCAATTCCATCATTTACTCACCCTCATGTTATTTAAAACTAATATAGCAAAAAAAGGATATATATATATATACACAACAGTTCGTTCTGGTTCTTGAATCTCATTGGCTGAGAGGTATTGCCACGGGAACCGTTTTACTGTTTGTATCACTCTGCTTGAAGTGACTGTCGTGGTGGCCGATCAAATCCACCATATTTTTTACAAATACTACACTTGTTGTACCACAAACTGTAGTTTTAAGAGTTTTTTTTTTAGGTGAGAATGTAGTTGTTTAGACCTGAAATATGCGCCTATTTTACAATTTGTTTAGACGTTTTCGGAGATGCGAGCTCCAGGGTGTCAGCAGCCGTTCAGTGCTCGTGTACCCCCATCTTTTTTTTAAGCCTTTCGACAAAATAATTTTTGGTAACACTTTATGATGCATTAAAAAGGGATTCATAATGTATGTTATAATGCATTATATCTTTTCATAAATAATTGTAACAGAAGTTTAAAAAATGCATTATAATATTTGCAGATTCCTTGTTACATCTTATATTGGCTGTTTGTCATGTGTTTTAGTACATTATACTTTCTAAAGGTGTAATAATCAATAGATGGTTACTATTATTCATGAAATCATACAATGCATTTTAAGGTGCATTATAAGGCATAATTAATGCTTTAAAAATACTTTTATAATGGCATATACATAAAGACTTTAAGTAAACTGTTACCTCATTTTATTGATGCATTTGCCCTAATATGGTGTAAAAGGCCATACTGGCATGAGACATAGAAGGACTGAAAAACCTGTCTAATGACATCTTTTGGAAACTTAATGATGAAATAAAGAGCACAATAAAATCACTGTGATATTAACAATGTTGCTTCATCAGCATGAATACATTTTGTCACTTCTAAAGCAGCATAACCACCATCAAAACAGCGCTTTTGGAACAAATCCAGCATCTTAAACAATGCATTTTAAGATGACTGACGGATGTGTTTGGCCATTGCATCGCATCTTGCTGTTTTTTTTTTCCCAGCATATTGCATTTTTGAGCTAAACATCTTATTATCTTCATTTTCTCCATCATCTTTTGTGTTTGCATTCAGGTTTTGAAAAGACTTGACGGTGAGTAAATCATGACAGAATTTTCATTTTGGATGAACTACACCTTTAATGCCTGTGGATGTGAATATCACGACCCAGCCTGCGTCAGTGACGGCGATTACATGTCCAAGGATAATCCCACATTATTCCCCAGATCTCAGTCCTCAAATCCCACTTATTCCCACTGATTGAGTAATTTTGGAGAATAAGCTGTTTATATGCCCTTTCAACGTCCCTGTTATGAATCAGCCCTTTATCCGGGAAGAATCTGCCTATTCACAGCACTGAAAGATGCCAATCTTCATCCGAACCATCTGCTGTTCTTCTTTGCTCTGTTTTATTGTGCGGAAACACATATAGTACGTCCTGTTCGTTGTGCTAAAAACGTCTTTGACTTTAAATGACCTCATCATGTCAAGGAGATACAAGCATAGATGTTCAGGATGGCATTCAGAATCCACGAGTGTTCGTTATGAGAAATAGCCATGATCTAAATGAGAGGTTATTCAAATACTGTAAACAGCACGTTGGCACCACATGAAGCATGTGATGATGGAAATATTGCAGGATGATGTGATCAGAATATAGATGTGCTCATAAATTCATGCACTTTGATTTTGTGTGTGCGTGTGAAATGTTTTCACCTCTTTCACCTCCAAAGACTTGAATGGGATTATGTGTAGAGACTGAGCGTTCAAACCTAGTGCATCCATCCAAACACACTCTAAACACATACACACTTATTTTTCACTGTGTTCACTCTATACACACACACACACACAAGCATTTCATATCTGTCTCTCTATTTGTTCTGTACGGCACGTTAGGAGTTAGTGTGTTGGAAAATGCAGCAGGAAATCAGATTTGGGATGCTGATCTGTTGTACCTTCATTTTCTTTACCCGTTCGTTCTGCTACATCCATCATCCATCATCCATCCATCTAGTCTAATCCAGCCATCCATCCATTCATCCAGTCTAGTCTAGTCTAGTCTTTCTGCCTATCCATCCAGCATCCATCCATCCATCCATCCATCCATCTAGTCTAGTCTAGTCTTTCTGCCTGTCCATCCATCCATCTAGTCTTTCTGCCTGTCCATCCAGCATCCATCCATCCATCCATCTAGTCTAATCCAGCCATCCATCCATCCATCTAGTCTAGTCTAGTCTAGTCTAGTCTTTCTGCCTGTCCATCCATCCATCCATCCATCTATCCATTCATCTAGTCTTTCTGCCTATCCATCCAGCATCCATCCATCCATCCATCTAGTCTAGTCTTTCTGCCTGTCCATCCATCCATCCATCCATCTAGTCTTTCTGCCTGTCCATCCAGCATCCATCCATCCATTCATCTAGTGTAGTTTAGCCTTTCTGCCTGTCCATCCATCCATCCATCCATCCATCTAGTCTTTCTGCCTGTCCGTCCGTCCATCCATCCATCCATCCATCCATCTAGTCTAGTCTAGTCTAGTCTAGCCTTTCTGCCTGTCCATCCATCCATCCATCTAGTCTTTCTGCCTGTCCGTCCATCCATCCATCCAGTCTAGTTTAGTCTTTCTGCTTGTCCATCCATCCATTCATCCATCCATCCATCCATCCAGTCTTGTCTAGTCTTTCTGCCTGTCCATCCATCCATCCATCTAGTCTAGTTTAGTCTTTCTGCCTGTCCATCCATCCATCCATCCATCCATCTAGTCTAGTTTAGTCTTTCTGCCTGTCCATCCATCCATCCATCTAGTCTAGTTTAGTCTTTCTGCCTGTCCATCCATCCATCCATCCATCCATCTAGTCTAGTTTAGTCTTTCTGCCTGTCCATCCATCCATTCATCTAGTCTAGTTTAGTCTTTCTGCTTGTCCATTCATCCATCCATCCATCCATCCATCCATCCAGTCTTGTCTAGTCTTTCTGCCTGTCTATTCATCTATCGGTCTGATCTTTTATCTGCTTATCTAGTTTGTCTGTCTAATTCTCTCTGTCTCTCTCATATGCAATGTGTGTTGAGGGTTGGAGTTGATCCATTTGAGGCGTGCAGTAATCATCCACAGTGAGGGGCAGTCAGAGGTGCTTGGAGCTCAGCGAGGGGGAAATGAAGAGGTCTCAGGCTCTCAGCAGCTGCATTCTGCGGCTGCAGGATTAGCTAATGCGATTAGCTGCGTCTCACAATCAGCCGCACTGAATGCATGTTGTAATTACTGCACCTCAATGAGAAAGGTGTGTGTGAAAGATTAATGCAGGTGAGTGGCAGGCTGTGATAGATACGCTCTGCTAACGTGCTCTCGGCAGCCAGGCGTGTGTGTTTGCGAATGGGACTGAATGGGACTGTAGCTCATTTGCACGCATGTGACCCAAACCCAAACTCCACATATACGGCAAATGAGGTCTGAGCTGACGTTGAGGGACTGTAATGCTACAAAACTGTTTATATTTTTCATGTTAATGTTATATTTTAACAATCCTATGCATACTTGACCTTGCAAGATCCATAAATCAACATTACTAGTTGGCATAATTAAATTCGTGGCATAAGTTAAATTATGTGACATGCTTTTTCACAAAACATTTTGTGATGTGCAAACTCTGAAGAGCTTGACTCTTGCTATGTTGATATAATGAGACAAATAAGTCATGATCTCATGAAAACCAGACAGAAACCAATAATAATGCACAGCCTCTCTGGGCTTCGGTCATTATTTTTTGCAAAATTCTGCTTTGGTGCCAGTATGGATTTGAAATCTCTGTACTATTCTAGGTCTTTTGTCTTGTAAAATCAGCTCGACATATTTCCACACAGGATTTCTCACAGCTTCAGTTCCATACTGAAAATCAATGGACATGCGTATTGACTCCAGCTGAAGCGCTGCCCGTTCATTTAGCTCTGATTCAAGATGTTTCAAGCTTTTTTCCACACAGTTTGAGTCTGCCTTATGCCTTCACATTTTCTTTTGGTCTGTGATGGAGCGACATCAGACGTGCACAGCTGAGAGGGAACATTGGCCGTGAATTACAAGGTGGCGTGATTACAAAGGTAGAAGAGGCCTAAATAAAGAATAAAAGAGCTATGGAATTATGTGTGTAATAATTTGAATACATCAGAGATTTTGGTGCAAAAGTTATATAGGACCCTATGACTTCCGCAATGCGGAAAAAGTGGACAGAGTAATGGAATCCAGTCATGATTTATTGTATAATGCGGAATGTCATGGAATTTGGCAAAATTTAGATGAATAAATCAAAAGTAGGGCTGTACACTTAATCAAATTACGATATGGACTAGTGTCTGTGAATATTAAAGCGCAAGAAGAAGCGTTTGCTGAAAAAAGTCTCACTATATGAGGACATGAACATATGAACTTCATCTCCAGAGCTGCTCTAAGAGTCACTTCAGCTGCAATTAACCATTTAATTTCAGAAAAACTATCGTCAGATACACACAACTCAAAGGTCTTCACTACAACCTGCCAAAAGAAATGTTTGGTTTAACTTAAAATTATGAGAGGAAAAATACTATTGAGCAATGCAATGTACTTATCAAAGTTATAATAACAATAATACAAATAAAATTTATTAAAACATATTTTTAAGCAATATCATAAAACATTTGATTACATTTAACATTAATTTTATATTGATTGCATTAAAGTTTTTAAAAAATTAATTAAATTGTTATGCATTAATTTGATTACCACAATTTTTGATAATATGTATTAAATAGTAAAACACAGAATTCAGAAATATTAAAACAGACAACTTCTGAAAAATTAAAACATTTTATATGGCTCTATTATTGTTAAAAAATTAATAAATTATTAAATAGGTAAAGTTTTATTGATTCAATTGATTAGGCACCCTTTTTGTTTATTAAAATTGAATTAAACCAAGAAAAAGGAAAAACAGAATTTGAGAAAGCTTGATGTGAAGAATCTCCTCTGAATTATCTGTAAAACACATTAAATTGATTTCGATGTGTAATGAACAGATGAACATCTCAGATGCTCTAGTTTACTGCCTGTAAGTCTCATCAGCATAATCTTTAATTTTGCCTCGAATAATAAAACCGATTGCCAAATTAAGTAAAAACAACCGTAAAGCTACTCTCTGAAACATCAAGCTGATGTCCTGAAAGCACCTCAGTTCTGTTTGCTAGCAATACGAAGACTCATTCTGATCACCTTTCATAGAAAGTTGAAACATTTCTTTCTTAACACGCTTTGCGTTTCCGCTTTCAGATCTTCATTCCCCGCGTGTCGTCAGCACGCCACCAGGAGGCCGATAGCCAACCGCTAACATTTGATTGAATTATCCCTCAACATGATGTGGCAGTAAACTGTTATTCCTCCATCTTACCAGCCCTCTGCTGTCTCGCCCCTGAGCGACGACTTTCATCCTCTCTCATTTCTCTGCTGTCATACACATACTGGCACTCGTCTGCCCCTGCAATAGCTTTGGCCTTTTGCTCATTTACGTCTCTGTATTCCCGACAGGCCGTCTGGTTCCTGAGGGGAGGCCCGTGGAGGACGCTCTGCCAAATTTACGGTTGTATATAAATATATATGAGCGTGTGGTTCTCTTAGATTGAAAACATATACTTGCGACGATTGCCTGCTATGAAGTTCATTCCAGGGCTAATGCTGTTTTGCCTCCCCATCTCGTCTGCTCCTTCAAAGAACGCATCCTATTTTAAGGCATGAGAGATATATGGAAAAGAACAGGGTAAATATTTGAGAGTATCTCAGGCTTCATTTCTTGGATTAATTCAGTCGGTTGGCTGTGTGGAGTGGATTCACAGCTGGTAAGTTCATTTTAGTCCAAACAACCTAGACTAGCGGTTGTTGTCTGTCGAGGAGAGCATGCTTTTTCACTTGTAGTTTTGTTGCAGATGCATTTCAAGAATGCATTTCAAACAATGTGAGCTGCTCGTTGAGCGTGATTTCTGCTGAGATGAGTAGCAAGGAGAAATGCATTATCAGATAACTGGAAAATTATACCTCATCAAAAGCAGTTCACTCATACAAATTAACCCGGAATGCTGTCATAATAATTGTAAAACATACATGCACGCATGTTCAGAAAACAGCGTTAACATCAACCAAAGAACTGTGCTTGTGTATGCACCAAAATCTCTATTACAACCATCAGAGTTTGTTTTTTAACAATGCCATTAGAATAACAACCTGTCCATCCTGACTTCCATTGCATTAACTGTTTCCCCGGCATTGGCAAGATTTTCCGTCATTTAAGGCACAACGCTTCTCCGCCATTGACCAGTTTTTCTGACAATCAATTATCTGGTAGGGAGGCGCTGTTACGGATATTCTGAAATAATACAGCATTTCTGGATCCAGAAACATGCTAAGAAAAAGATCCATTAAGCGAGTTTGGAGCATTACATTTTGAGAAACCTCATGCCATTTTAAAGTCCAATATACATCAGACACAGGCCGAGACTGCAGTATGTTTGACTCGTACAGGCACGTGTGTCGTAGCTGCAGGCCACCTGCACAGTCGTCCTGACTCTAGAGCATCATTACACACTCGTTACACACCTGCGGACAGAGTGCAGGTCAGAGATCATGCGGTCATCTCACATGAAAGCTGCTCGTCTGTCTAGGGCCATAATCTCTGCGCTCCCGTCCTACGCAGTACTGAAGTGGACAATCTAATGCAGTTCATGTCGCCGCCTTCATTTTGTTAGTTTGGGCTAAAATAAACTACTAAACTCTAACTAAAGTCTGAAGATCTACCTGGTTATCTTTATTGTAAATTCTGATTGGATGTGTCCCGTTCGAGTTGTGCACAAACTTGCTTTATGTTGTGCCTTTGTGCAGTTTTTTGCTGCCACATGACTAAAGCTGGTGGAATTTGTTTCAGTGAGCCAAACTTGTGACAGGGACTGTCCCTTTGCAGGATTCTGAGGTCAAGGGTCATGCTCAAAGATCAACCCTACTGGGGATTGAACTGGGGATGAACCAACTACATTACCGTTACTAACTGGGGAAGAGCAAGGTTTGAGGAGGGGTAGTTACAGAAGCGTTGCCTCCCCCTTGTGTTTGTTCTGAAATGTCACTTTAGTCAATTAATTGGTATTTAACAATTTTTTTTTTTGCAAAAACCTCCAAGTCCACCTGTTTGGACAACAAGACATAGTGAAACGTCAGTTTCTGTCAGTTTTACAGCAGCAAAAGGAACATTGTTGTGTTTACTTGCTACTCGCGAAATCCTGTCATTGCCACTGTAACGATGGACAAAACATGATAAAAACTTGCAGCTCGGCAATTGAAAGCCAGCTCATACGCACACCGTCATTCATCTTGAAATCTTATGATTCGATTTGCGTCTTCCGATTGGTTCTTCTGTGAACTTAGAGGCTTTTGCTGACAAAGAGAAGTGACGTTTAGCGGTTTCTGCCAACAAACGGGTATTTCTGAATGGGCTGATGCTGGGATTTAGTATTTGATGAAAGTATACTATGTGCGGAGAGCATATATCATCTAATTTTTGACAGAGGTGGCGTTTAGCGGCTTCTGCATCTGAACTCTTCATATATATATATATATATATATATATATATATATATAGTTATTGGTATCATCTTGGTCACTTTCAAGATGTCAACTAATCTTATACGATTTTAGAACATTTTTCTAAGCACACATCCTAATTCAAGATGCTTAAATGCAAATTTTTTGTGAAATCAGATCTGTAGTATGGTTGTGCAATAACATTGACATTAACAATAACATAATTTAAACTATTAGCATTGTCATCAGCACATTGATTGGTGTCTCCTTTCTTAATTAAACCCGGCGCTTTGTGTTTGTGATATATATGCACTTAAGAAAAAAATATGGCTTTAGGTGTGTTTTATTATTAGCCCAGCAGGGGCGGAGTGTGTTGTGTTTTATCTATTATTCCGGCAGGTTTAGTACAGTCCCTCAGGCTGAATGCTAACATCATGTAAACCAGCAAACAAACACACGGCCAAACAACACATATATTTTTGCTTATGATGCATCAAAATCTCCATCTCCTTTACGTACTTAGGTGTGTGTGTGTTTGTGTGTGTGTGTGTCATCACTAAAGGCTGTAGAGATAAATTATGGTTTTGTGTGATGAGCAGCCTCTGGGAGATGTGTGTTATTCCAGCGTGTCAGGAAATAGAGTGGGTGGACGGGTTTCTGATTAGAGCCGGAGCTAAGATAGAGAGACAGATCTATGGTTTCTATATCCGTCCCTGAACAGAGAGAGATGTGCCTTATCATAGACACCGACAGACACCCCGTACACTCGACTCTGTCCGTATCAGTCAGCTGAGGACCACACAAACACACACACACACACACACGCGCATGGTGATAGCACCCATTTATCAAGCACTGACAACTCGCATTCGACTCTGCAAGACTGCACGCTTTCTCTTTATTTTTGTCCGATGTCTCCATCGTGTCGTTGTCAAAGGGTCTGAGCTCTAGGTAATACGCTGAGTGTGTTTCTGAGCCAGATCCATTGGTACGAGAAAAACGGTGGCGAGTTACGTAAATGCATAAAAGGAGACAGATCGGCTCTTTTCGTTCTCAATTTTCTGCCGCTTGATTAAACTTGCTGCAGGATCAATCCTGCACTGAATCTCAAGTCAATTTTGATAGTGTCTGAAAAAAATGAGCACCCTAAAACACATCAACCTGTAGGAGGCTAATTGTGTTACAGATAAAGAAAAATCTCTGAGACTGCAGAAACATCTCTTAGTACCTGGTTTCTTGTGAGTCTGTAAAGCTTTGGTTATTAGTAGCGTTTGCAACTATTGCATTTGAACAAACCCCTAATAGTAATGTCTGCACTCAAATCACATTAGAAATACGCTAAAACGCAATACAGAAATCTCCTAAAACCACTGAAAGATGTTTTTGTAGAGGCACAAGTTGCTAGAAACTGTAGACGGAGCCACAAACACCAGCTATAGCTAGAAAATCCCACATTTTATTCCCACTTTATATCCCACTTTATTCTCACAGCGTAGCCTTGATTCAATCCATCACAAACTATCAGCTCAGAAATCATTGGCCACCTTCATCAGACCTACAGATCTCATTTTCCTGTCGTATTTTCCACACTTACAGGACCGAGTCACTCCGAATAATTTCAACAGACCCTCAGGCCACATAACAGAGAGGATGATGGGGAAAAAAATGAGGATTTTTATGCGGAATGCATATATTATACATCATAAAGGTGTTCTTGAGGCGTTTGCAGTTCCTTATTATACACCACGTCATGTATTGAAAATAATTTTAATCACAGTTATAATATGTAACTATTCATATTTATTTATTTAGATATTATAGTCTATTAAAATACACAATTTAAATTTTTAATGCATTATACTAAAACCCTTTGCAACCTCGGGGGTTTGTGTGATGCAATCTATCAGTGAAGATTTATATAGCAGAGGTTTTATATTCAGGCTCCATAAATCAAATTCTGATTCAGGAAGTTTGTCCTGAAGGTCAGGGCTCAAAGCTAAGGATTTTTTAGATTTTTACTTGCCCTGCCAAAATTCTCACTGGCCCCATCACAAATAATGTTATTTAGTTAAAAAAAAAAATTTTTCGTTGTTTTTTTACCCATGTTACTCTATAGTCTAATTTGTGATACAGTATATATCGTTTTACATGAGTCTACTGTATGTATGCGGACAAAGCTGGGTATACTAAACATTAGGGGTGTGATGACATCTCGCAATATTAAAATGTGAGATTTGTCGTTGAGGTGAAAAGCTGTCTCGCGATATCTCCATGATGGAGCTTGAGGGTGAAATTAGCATAGAATATGCCACTGCTACTTTTACATTCCACTGCCGTTTTGCTTTTTTTATAGAAATAAAAACCATTTAATTAATTTGGATAATGGTCGCTTCAATTGTAAACTATTGTAAAAGATCAAGAGCAGGAGCTGCAGAGTCACACACAGTGCAGCAGGAATCACAGTTCACTGATCACATGACGAGAGTAAGGCGAGATGACTGACAAGACCATGGCAGAGGATTTGTTGTGCAACAGAGCCTAAGCATCCGATAAATGTCTTATCTTGTAGAATACGTGCTCAGCACCGCCACTCCCTATTCACAGAGTACATGCGATGATGAATTCGAAAACGAAAGTAAAACGCGAGCTCCCTAATGCATGCAAATTAGGCTACATACAATAGCCTGTCTCCCAATATCAAACCCATCTGGGCTGGGCTGTGGTTGTAACCACCTCTTAGCTCTGGTCTCTGTCTTGGTCAGAAGTTATGGAAGTTCATAATTCATGTACAGTTAGGTCTAAGGAGACTTGTGTGAAATCATACAGGGGAGAAGCCAGTCAGTTGAGTTTGTGGCAAAACCTTTTACAGTGCTTGTATATTGTTGTCTTTCAATGCATATGATAATTCATACTCAGAAAGTAGAACTGAAATGACATTCACTACAAGATGATTAGTTCAAAATGCACCTGCAGATTATTTTTCCAGTCATGAATTTTGTCATTGAGGATTTCTTAAAAATACTGTGCAAAAATCTCGCTTTGTCTTGTTCTCGTGAACCTAATCTTGTGTCTTGACTCGTCACACCCCTACAAAAAATCCAAACTTATGTTAAAAGCTGGCTGATAATATAGTTAGATTTGCCTCATACTCAGTTTAATCAGTGATGGAAGCTGTAGGAATTGACCTGAGCGCCGTTTGAAAGAGAGAAGGCCGTTAATGATTTAGATGTGCGCTCATACGGCAAGCATCCAACTGTGCCACTGTTTCTCTCTCTTTCATATTTTATGAAAAACGAGACCCTTGTAGAGGGTGAGAATGCTCCTTTTGTATGTGTGCTTTTGTTTGTCTGTGCGAGTCGTGATCTTTCTTTACCAACATATAGATCTCCCGTTACTATGGTGATGAGCCTCCCTTTAGCCGCGTACCGATGATGATGATGGAGATAATGTCATAAAAGCAGAGGTGTCTCCAGGGTCTTACAGCTGCTCGTCAAAACTCAGAATCTGCTATAAACATAACATTATAATGAGAACACTATAGAATGTTTTAAATTCTTTGTGCTTTAGTTGGCCATGTTTCAGTGTTGTTATGGGATGAGTTCATCCGCAATGGGAGTTACACGTTCTGACTAGCAAATTCACGTGTGCATTTGCGTGCTTTTGTGCTGTTATAAGTTGTAATATTACTTTTATATGGTGTGTATATCTTAATAATCTCATATAAGATGCATTTGAGTTTATTAACCCGTTTATTAACGGTACACAAACATGACGGATCGGTATGTACCTCGGTACTGAAGTCATGGTTTGTTACAGCAGGGGAGGATTGAGAGATTACATGTAAACATAATGATCGATCGTCTCTTCTTCTTCTGCGCTTTTTCCTGTTGTGGCAGTTAGCAAACCCCTTCTGGAGTGTGGATCGCCTGTGACTGACTGTATTCGTCGTCTGACTGTATGCACTGAACCGTGACGTCCGTACCGAGACGGTTTGGGACGAATACATGTACCGTTACACCCCTACTATCCAGTACTTGAAAGGAAAAAATGCCAGAAATGCCGATCCCTGACAGTAACTAGATCTATTTTTCATTTTACAACCACCTTCATATAGAGACATATTTCATCCAATAAATTTGGATAAATGGATGAAATTCCCATATCACATCTAACTTCATTTTTCTTTCTCTGTGAATGTCTGATTTCATTGGACATGTCAAGTTAAATGTGTTGCGGACAACGTTTCGAGTTGAATTTGAACTGCTGTCTTGGTGGACAGAGATTGAGTTAAATGGTCTTTGCTCACATGTGGATTTTGCTGCAGTCAGCAGATACTGCGACCACAGGTGTGTGTGATTTGTAAGACTCTGTATACTGACTTAAACACGAATGACTAATGACTCGTGACTTGTTCCTCTTTAGTCTTAATTACTCTATACTTGCATTCACACACACACTGCTTTGACATCTTAATGAGATGTTGCTAGGAAGCAAAAATGTTGATTAATTAAGAAGATGTAGGCACAGAGGTCATATTGTCTTGAAGTTTACTGTCTTTCGGTCTCTTTTTTCACATTTTATCCATTCATGTTTTTTGCTAATTTCAAACTAGGACAAGCAAAGACTTTGGTAGACTGAGCTTCAATTACACACACACATAAAGAGTAACCAAGACAGAAAGAAGTTTCATTTTGACATTTCAAACCTAATTAAAGGAGAAAGCGAAGTGATCCAAGAGAGGTCAGCAACTCATTACTATCACACACATGCATGTTTGTTTTTCTGCTGCTGTGGTGTTTCCAACGGCTTCTTCATGAACAACTTTATCTGCAGGCTTTATCTAAGTAAAGGTCCGTTCACACCAAGAGCGATAACTATAATGATAACTGTAACTATGAAAACTTAATAATTGTTCTAATTCTGTGAGAATAACAAAATCCACACCACAACTATAACGATAATGATAACTATAAAGTTTTAAAAAATCTTTCTAATTCTACGAGAATAACAAAATCCACACCACGACTATAACAATAACTAAAACTATAAAGTTTTACAACATTTTTCTTATTTCTGAGAATAGCGAAGTCCACACCACAACTATAACGATAACTATAAAGTTTTAATAATCGCTCTATAAGAATAGCAAAGTCCACACCACAACTATAACAATAATTAACAATAAAGTTTTAATAGTCATTCTAATTCACATGACGTCACACACTTACTGGAGGGAAAACTTGTAATTTATTCACTTATTTTTTTTTTTTCAAATATATATAGTTGCTCTTCTAGGTGTAAATGGGAGCTAACCCTAACCTAAACTCCTTCCCTAAAAGAAAATGTTTTATAATTCAAAAATGAACTAAACTGAAAAATAAAACTTCATTTATGAATCGTTTTTCCAATAGAGAGTTGTGTGTTGTGAGATTTAGTTCACTTATGGAGTCAAATCTCTCCTCATAACCCCCTCACGCTCACCTTACCGGTCCCTCTCAACCCCAATATGTGTGTTTCTGTTTCATTCAGCCATTATACGACACTCATTCACCAAACACTCATTTAACAGCAAGAGAGAGAAGGTGTTCTTCCTCCTCCTCTGCTCTCTAAAATGTGAATCTGACGTTCACACAGTCTTTTCTTCAACACAAAACACCATCCACGTCATTCACTGATTTACACACACTAAATTTAGATGCACAAACAAGCAGTGAGCTCAATTGCAAAGAATAATCCATATTTAGACCAACACACACACATACACATTTATATTTACCTGTGTGTTTGCTCATTTCATGTCTTAATAATCTCTTTACTGCTGTGAAAGTGGCTTTCATGCATATTTCATTTGCATAATGTCACATGCACGTGATTATAACAGTGTGCTAATTAGTGCGGTTTGCTATTGCAAGTATC
This sequence comes from Ctenopharyngodon idella, assembly GCF_019924925.1. NCBI lineage: Eukaryota > Metazoa > Chordata > Actinopteri > Cypriniformes > Xenocyprididae > Ctenopharyngodon > Ctenopharyngodon idella. The sequence goes on from NC_067223.1 coordinate 16,587,775, forward strand.
TCTATTATGCTCATACCAACACTAAGTTTTAAAGTTTGTTGCCATTTTCTTTCAGACTGTGTAAAACTCACATTAATGAGATCTCTAGCCTTGTGGGCTGAATGAGTATTTTATGGCCAACTGAAGTAAGTGTGTGTGTGTTTTTGTACATGTTCTGTTGTGTTTGACCTCTTGTGATTGACAGCTGTCTGAATTGTGCACACAGGCTGCAGGTGTTCCCTAAGCATCAGTGTGTGTGAAGTGACCTGTGGGTGTGTTTTTGCTATACTGCCTGTCCTGCAGCATTTCCATCAGGCCAGCAATAGAAGAACATGTCACTACAAGCTCCTCAATCTACTGCTGTCACAGAAATCAATACTGGCCAACACACACACACACACACACACATTTCTCTATAGACACTCTGAGATATAAAGATGTCTACCGAAAAACAAGACAAAAGTAAAAATGATCTAAATTTGAGCTTTAGGTTCTCCTAAAATTTTGTAAACTAATGCCGGGTGCAGACTACATAATATTTTTGTTGGTTATGATACGATTTTGACTCCTGAAATCTTGTTGTGTCGTGTCGGACTACATGTTGCTACCCGACCATTCATCGCTTGCCATCTTTAAGCTTCCATAGATACTACACTCTAAAAAATAACTATAAAAAGAATAAAACTAATTTACACAGTAAAATACCATTTCCATTGAATCAGTAATATACCATAAAAAACAGTGCATTCTGGGTAATATTTGGCACTTTAAGAAAAGAGGACCCTATGGGCTACTTTCTTGAAAACAACAAAAAATATTACCCAGAATGCATTGTAATATACAGAAGTAATTTACTGTAAAAACAATGCATTCTGGGTAATATTTCTCGTATCCTATAGGTTACTTTTCTTGTAAATGACAAATAATATTACCCAGAATGCATTATTTTACGGTATATTACTGTTTCAATGGAAAACAGTATTTTACTGTTTAAATTTAATTAGTTTTTTTACAGATATTTTTTAGTGTACAGTAGATTTTACGCATTTTAATTCGGCCAATCAGTGTGCAGATTGCGTGACTACATGATCATTCAATGACTGCATCGCACTTCATATACTAAGTAGTACTTCATAAACTAAGTAGTATGAGGTAGTGAAAGTTTTTCTAAATCAAAAGATGTTTAAAAAAATTGCATGCTAGGCTGTGTCTGAAATTGCAAACTTTCTATGTGCTTCTTTTGAATAAGTAATTACTTTGCGACCACTAAAAAAGTATGTTCTATATAGTATGAATGTGTGTGGTATGAATCTAATCCCAGTTACGTTACATTCACAAATCCTCTCCCGTGACCTCATGGGATAGTAAAGTGTCCATCGAATGCACACTTCAAAATCTCGCTGGAAGTAGTAAGTCATTTGACTACTGTTTTATGAATACTATGAATTTGGACATAATACAGTTTCTCTTTCTTCTAAGAAAGTATCTTAGTGTGCTTTTTCAGTTTTTCCAGCATTACAGAAGAGAAGTGTGGGATTGTTTATGTCAACTTCTCCAGTTGTATAAATGTGAGGCTGAATGCATTAAAGCCTAAAAGAAGCAATAAGGTAGTTAATTTAGCTAGATGCTAATCCTTACCCTATTTACGCTTACGTGTCTTACTACAAAACACAAAAGTATGAACGTTCCCATCGTCACCGAAGTGCATGGTATGCAAATTAGGATGCAAATCTTGTAAACGTGTTTACTACATTGTTCTGTGTTAGAATATTCAGAATTTATATTATGCAAAGAATATGCCAACACTTTGCATGTTTATGCATCTGCTTACTAATAGTAAATTGACAGCAACTTACAGTGCATTTATCTTTAACCACTATACTACTGCTACTACAAATAATTAGTTTGCATTGCAGTGTAGAAGAATAGCACTTGTTTATGTTGCCAAAATGTTACTGTGATTTATATTTAGAACATGATTGTGATTTATATATATAACCAAATGACCGTCTCACGGAGTGTGTGTGAAAGTATTTTTCTCTCCACAGTATAAAGTGTGTGTGGACAGATTCATCCATTATGAATGTCTCAGAGAAACACTGTCACCTGGACTGAGATACTCGAACACAGTCGGTCTGGAGTGTGTGTGTGTGTGTGTGTCTGTGAGGTGACAGTCTCTCCACCTTCAGGAAAAACATCCTATCTCACTTTTACACTCAGCGGGTTTCGCCTTAATAAGAGGTTTTTATGACATGCACATTTTACAATATCCCAGCCGTTAACAAGCACATGTGTGTGTGTGTGCGTGTGATTCTAACACAATGATGTGCGAGCGGTGACATTGTGAAGGGCAGAGTGAGTGTTGGGTAACATCCAGTTTGGAATATTCAGTCCCTTTGGGTTTATTAAACACAAACACTCGACTCATGAATCTCTCTTCTGCTCTCGCTCATAAACCTAACATGGTATTGATACTCCCACTTTTCTGCTTAATTGGTTTTATGTTCTTTAATATTATTTCTGCTTATTTCATGATTATTTGCATAAAATCTACTTTATGCAACAGCCATTTTTTGTCAAGTGAGAAATAGAGTAATGGAATTTTATTAGTGCTTCAGAAAAACCTATCGAAAAAATAAATGGACAAAGAATGTTTTATGTTTTAGGATAAAACTGGTTGTTCATGATATACAAATGTAAATTTGTTTATGTATTGTTTATTTACTAAAATAACAGACACAAAATATATGCCGTTTAATGAATCCCTGGAGTATCTATTGTATTTTAGAAATAACCATATTTATTTATTTATTTCATTTTAACAGTTTGACATTTAGGTTGCAAAGCAATTTTGCATAAATATAATCAATTAGTAGTAGTAGTAATAGTAATGATAATCAATTTTATTTTGTTTATTTTGTTATTTTGTCATAAAGCAGAAATTGAATTAAATAGAATAATTTATTAGTGTCATTGTAGTATAATTTATATACTATTATAGTTTTTGTTAATATTTTGAATTAGATTTTATTTTTATATTTTCTGTTTTAATTTTAATTTTAAAGTTTTAGTAATTGTGTTTTGTCATTTGTATTATTTTTTAACATCTACATAGTTTTTAAGTTTTAGTTTATTTCATTTTATTTAAGTTATATATTTTATTTCAAATAATGAAAATGTTTTTATAGTTTTAGTTTTAGTTTTAACGATAATAACCCTGTCTAGAATTCGTGAAATTAAAATTGGTTCTCTATTTCAGGTATCGGTCACTTAAAATCAGGATCAGATGATTTCTACACTTTTAAAAGATAAGATAGTACACTCTGGGTTAAATGTTTGCCAAACGTGCTGGGTAGTTTTTATTTAACCCAACTATTGTTTAAAAATTACTATATTGTTTGCTTAAAATGAATCCAAAGTATGTTGGAAATTAACATTTATTAAAATGTTTAATGAATAATAATTAAACAAAAAACATTTATTACATTTCTTATTACCTTTTTATTGTTGCCTCTAGTAATTATGTGTCTGATTTTTAATTTCCAACATATTTTGGGTTCATTTTAAGCCAGACATATAGTAATTTTTAAACAATAGTTGAGTTAAATAAAACTGCCCAGCATGTTGGGCAAACATTTAACCCAACCACTGGGTTAAAACAGCCCAGTCGCTGGGTTTGTCCATTTTCAACCCAACTTGGTTTGTTTTTAACCCAGCATTTTTATGGGTTTATGGTTTTAGATTTAGTTTGATTCATTGTTTTGTTTTTTGTTTTTTATTCAATTAACTGTTAAAAAAAATCTGGTTCTTAACTTCATTACATCTCGCTAATGTCCGCCGTGGCATATTATTCTCGAACATGTTTTAATAAAGCCACATGTAGACACATATTGCAGTTTATTAAGTTTTTATGCAATTAAGGTATATTAATTAGGGTGTTTTGTGTATTGCATGTGTCCCAGTTCAGTTTTTTTAAACTTAATTAAGATTAATGTTCATGTTCTGGGCTTTCCCTGCATATTCAATATGACTGTGACAAATATTCATGAGTTCTTGGACGTGTTGCCTGCATTACAGTTTTGCAGCTGAAGCACCCGTACAGATGGGTTTCGGCTCATTTAGAGTCAGAAACGGACAATCGAGAACTGCTTAGACTGTTTCATTGAGTGGAGGAGTCATTAACTTCTCAAACTGATTCATTCCAATTCACAAACAAATCCGTTTGGTGATCCAGATGAACCAATTCACAAAACAATGATTTGTTCAATCAGTTATCAGTGTTTTGTAAACCCATTAGTGGTTAGTTCATATTGAGATCTTTGACTTTTGATTGCAGATGTCTTGGTAAATCTGAACTCATTTTGAGACATTGTTGAGAAAGACCATAGAACCAGTAAACAGTCTCCATTAGCTCTCCATCAGATCAGTTATTTTTCTTCTCTACCGTAACACGTCTGCAAAGAATGTGCTCTGAAATTTCACATGAATTTCCTTCTGTCTTTTGGCAAACATGTGGAATTTGATATCGGGAATGTCGGCCTCTTGTTAATGTCAGCGCTGAAATGTTTTTACTGGAGCTGAAACATGTGACCGCGGTTGGCTGAACTCCTGCAGCCGCGGGACAGAGGACGCCGGTCTGCTGTTTTCTTTCAGGTAGTGTTGCTGTTTTGTGTAAACACTGTTTCAAAGCGCCTTGCATTCGTAGCTTTGGTGGAGGAATGTTCCAGGTTCAATGCAACTTAAGCTTTATGGATGGTGTTTGTGGCGTAATGCTCATTTTTCCACAGAAAATGATTTCTATTTGTTTACAGTAGTCCAGCTGCTAAAAGGAGGATTTCAACACTTTACAGCTCAAAAACACACTTTGTTTTTTTATGAAACAATTACTCTAAGTGCTTTGAAGCAAAAGACGAGATGCACATTTAACATCTTGCATTAATCTGAATGCATTTTTACAATCTGAGTGACAAGTTGAAGTCATTTTTCTTTGGTAATCAACAGATTGAAGTGTTTTTTAAGCCATAATGTTCCTTGAAGAGCCGTGGTAAGTTCTGCAGCTCTTGCATGTAATGCTGGTAAATCTTCTTTCCACAGAGCTCAATATGAGGGGCTCAACGCAGCTGTTTGGATAAATCTGGATGGAATATTAAAGCGCAGTTTAAAATTCTGTGCATTAATCTCTCTTTCAGCGCTGATGTAAGCAGCCGCGCTGTGGGGATAAATATAATCTAATAACACAGTGGCTTTTACAGTCATTCAAATGAAACCAATTAAAAAGCCTGCGTCTGCGCAGACCGTGTCCCCTGAGTGTGAGTTTACACAGGGTTTAGATCCGACTGCTCCTACCTAAGAGATCACAACCGTCTGTCTCTCTTTCAGGGACTGAGAGATTGAGGAATCATTTAAGAAGGTTGGTGGACCTTGAAACGGAGATATGTTGCGTCTATAAGCAATCTGTCATGACTTTCCTCTAGCGGGAGTTATTCTCTATATCAGTGCACACTGTTTCTGAACGCCCTGAAACGCCCTTCATTGTAGTCTTGAGTTTTCTTCTGAAAAATGAACACGTCACAATATTCCTCATTTAAATACTTCCCACCCAAAGGGGCGGGGCCTGGTTGAGTTAGTTAGTAGTGTGTTGAAACTGGCGGTTATGGTAAGGGGCGGGACATTTCCCAAACACGCTCGAAGTGCTAAAATAATCAACATTCAAGCATGAAAACCTGTTCTAGTAGAGCCCAAAAACAATATCAAAACTTTTAAAAGAGCATAATAAGTCCTCTTTAAAGGGGACCTATGAGTCCCTTTTGACAAGATGTAATATAAGTCTCTGGTGTCCCCAGATTGTGTCTGTGAAGTTTCAGCTCAAAATACCCCACAGATCATTTATTATTGCTTGTCAAATTTGCCCCTATTTGGGTGTGAGCAAAAACACGCCGTTTTGTGTGTGTCCCTTTAAATGCAAATGAGCTGCTGCTCCCCGCCCCCTTTCCAGAAGAGGGCGGGGCTTTAACAGCTCGCGCTTCGGCTGCTCAACAACAACAAAGCTGGAGAATCTCACGCAGCCAAAATGAGGATTGTCAGTAACGGTGTTCAACCTTACATTGTTCAAACCGGAGTCGGACACCGATGGAGAGACTCAGGAAGAAGTTACAACTTTTAGAATGAAACTGGACGTTTCTGAATGGTTAGTGGATATATTTATGTAGTTGCTGTGGAGTTCAACTCATTCAACTCATTCAACTCATCGACTAGCATGTGCCGTCATGTTAATCTTTTGTGCAGTGTTGAATTGACCGTCGTTTGTGAAGCAGTCCGGCGTAAAATGACGGCATGTCAACAACACTTAACTACAACAACTCTAAAGCAGCCCAACATGGCCTCACCCCCTTTGTTCCATGTTCTCGGGGGCGGGGTTTATGTAAATTTTAGGGTTTGTGATGTCACTAACCCAGGAAGAAGCTCGTTGTAGTCCCTACCAGCCGTTTGTTGTAGTCCTTAAAAAGTGATTTCTGTAAAAGAAAATATCTCCCTTTGCACTGAACTTTGAGTGTCGTAACTTTGCAGATGTTGTTTATGCTCAAACAGCAACATTACACACTAACTGAAGTTAAATAAAAGTGAAAACATAATCAAGGACCTCTTTAAGGCATGATGAGTGTCTGGAAATTTGTCTTGGTTTCTATTTCTGCGACATCAAGCTCATTGTTCTAATCCAATTTTCGCATTCAGTGTGAGCAAATTGTATGCTGCACTTACCACTAAAAGAAAACTTTCTGCATTTTTAGAAATAAGTATATGATTTATTTTATGTATGAATGGATTTTCCAATAAAGGACGTCCCCGTATGCACCAAAGGGAGGTCTTGTCAGATTAAGCTCACTTCTGAGGACAAATTTGTCCCTGAAGTCTAGCGGAGTAAACACAAACACTGTGAGCGTAATGGTTTGTGTTGCTCAGATTAATGTTAATGCAGAAACTTTATATTGTCTTGAACCCTCAGAGGTGTTTAAGCATGTTTGTGTGTGTTGATATTTGCACGAGTTCCCTGGAGAGCGTGTGCCGTGCTTGTGTTGACAGCCATTCAATGCTTTGTAAATCCCCAACCGAACCTCCCGACGAGAGATCGTGCTGTGTGTCACAATTATGTTAGTTCTTATTCTGAATAAGATGAATAAATACTGGGCCTGAATGCTTTTCAAGCCGCTCAGTTCCGTCTTTTAATCCGCATTTATCCACCGATGCATATAGAACACAACCAGTGTCGTCTGTTTTGTGAACAAATGATTCAAATGAGTCGTTTTTTGTAATGAATCTTTTCTAAAGAATTAAACTCATGAGTTCAATCTAATGACTCACTCACTGAATCAGAACAAAAGAATCATTAGTGGAATCTTTAAGAAGAATCAAATTAAGAACCATTACATTCCCCATTTCCCATCCCTAGTCTTTATATTTCACACACAGATACAGATGCCCATTTTTATCACTCAATTAAAACTGCCCTCTGTGACTTTCCTCTTGAGGAGCGGCTCTTATGGTGAGGTGAGGAAGTCAACACAATGCCTGGAATAATTTAAATGAAATATTCTCATCCTTAACCGCAATTGTCACTTCAGAGGTCATTCAGGTTTCCCCACCCGACGCGTACATAATAACCAACAGTTCTTCAAACTACACCAGAGTTTGTGTTGCTTTAATAGAGCAGTGTTATCTGCAGTATTGTACTTCTCTCATGTTATATTTTAATTAAATTTGATTTAATGTAATTGTGAGGAGTACAAGTACAGAGACAATGCAGTTAGCATCTAACCAAAGTGCAAATAGCATGTTATATATAAAATATTATTATGCTTCTTTAGAATTAAACAGGCTGTTTTTGCTAATGCCCCTTTAAGACTTCTATATGTAAATTGGCTTTTTATTAATCTTTAACCTGTTTCAGCATAGTTCATTTTCGGGTCAAGTAGCTGAATATGGAATAGGTGTTCATATGTAAATGTGGGCGGTCATATGCTAATGACCTTTAGATAGACTTGGGAGGGTTTTTGTGTTGTGAATGTTACAATATGTGATGTTACTGGTCTTTTTATTTACAGGAATTAAATAATTAAATGATTAAAGTCACCCTCAATAATTTTATCCCTTAAAACTCATCTTTGATCACCAAATTGACATATTTAAACATCTTTTCCTTCATGCCTTAAATTAGCTTGAATGTAACTCGACACCTTGCCTCATTTAGTATACGTGGATCAATGAATATGCAAATTAGCCCCGCCTCCTTTCGCTCGCGCCAGCTCAGAGATCCACTCGGTCAACTTACTGAGGTAAGCGGTGCACAGTGGTATCGCTCTTTACAACATCGGACACATAACGGTAATTAATATGATTAGCCTTTTTCTTGACAATGTTATCAAACAATAATGTGTCGCTAATGTTACACAAACCATGTTCCCATTTGCCATCTCAGAGTCAGCTGTCTTCTAACAATCAACATCCTTACAAATGCTTTAACAACTCAGAACGTCAGTGGAGAAAGGCATTCATCATAATATCGTAATATACACGATTTTTCATATCAACAGAAAAATATACCGGGATAACCTGGCTTCTCTCAAGACTCCCCTGCTAGTTTGCTGTTAATGATATGCTAAAGCCCACCAACACGTTGATGTGATTGGTTATAAGGTAGTTTGTGACGTCACAGACACCAGAGATTTCAAACTCACTGAACTTTTCTACCGTAAAACTGTTGTCAAATATTAAATGTTTAGCTACTTACATCTTACCACATTGTTTCACTGCCCCGCCTCCTTTGATTTGATTGGCCATCTTGATCATTTTGACATTGATGAGCGCTGTTAGACCGCTGAGGCAGAGCAGCCTAAAAATTTTACTTTAAAACTTCTTGTCATCTTACAACAATCAGAGCAGTGCGTAATTGAGTGCAGCATCAAGAATATCAAATACTGGGGGGGGACAATTTGCCATTTCCAATTATTGGGGAGACATGTCTCCCTCAGTGTCTATGGTGGTTATGACCCTGCAAGATATCACATTCTCTTCATATAAATGTTTTCATTTTAAAAGAACAAGAAACATCCTTTTTTTCTGTGTTATTCCATTATGTTGCCCAAGCAGCTTGCTAAGAAAACCATTGTCTTGTTTCCAGCGCAGGAACATTTGTGGGTTAATGAGGTGACTTTGGGATTCATTAGCATTTTCCATGTCACAACAGTGGCGCAGTGTTTAGTTCAGGGCATCACCATGGCAACATCCGCTCTGGGCCAGGTTATGGGATGCGGTGTAATGGTTAAAACTCAGCGCTGGTAACCAGAAGGATGATGGTTTGACCCCAGTGAGGGGCGAGACACGAACAATCACCACTGTGCCCTTGAGTGAGACCCTTAACCTCCGTACAAACCTCTATAATGATGTCACGTGCTGTTTTATGACCGCTTTGCCTGGACTTGTGGTGATAAATAGAGATGAAAACTCTTAAACTGACCATGAAATCCATTTAGAAAATATTAGTGTAAATGATAGCCTGAAGTCCTTGACATCTGTCCATGACAGAGCTAGTGCTTCTCCGTACTTGATAGGGTTAAATGACAGATTCTCATTTGTGCCTCTGATTTAGTTACGAGCGACTTGGTGACCTTGATGTCAAGAGCGAGATTTGAGATCCACTTATGGTCAAAGCATGAACATTCAGATGAACGTCTCCTTGTTGCTTCAGTGGATAAAAGAACATCCTACGGCTGTGGAATGACATGAGGGTGAGTAAATGAGGATATACACTACCAGTCAAAAGTCTGGAATAATTAAGATTTTTTTAATGTTTCTGCTCACCAATGCTGCATTTATTTAATTAAAAAATAGTATAAATAGTTAAATATTATTACAATTTAAAACAGCTGTTTTCTATGTGAATATATTGTAAACTGTAATTTATTCCTGTGATCAAAGCTGAATTTTCAGCATCATTACTCCAGTCTTCAGTGTCACATGATCCTTCAGAAATCATTCTAATATGATGATTTGCTGCTCAAGAAACATTTATGATTATTATCAATGTTGAAAAGTTGTGCTGCTTCATATTTTTGTGGAAACCGTGATACATTGCCATTCAAAAGTTTGGGGTAAGAAAAAAAAAAAAAAAAAAAGAATATATTTTTATTCATAAACGATGCATTAAATTGATCAAAAGTGACAATAAAGACATTTATAATGTTACAAATATTTCTGTTTCAGATAAATGCTGTTCTTTTGAACTTTCTATTCGTCAAAGAATCCTGAAAAATAAAATGAATCAGTTTCTACAAAAAGTATTTTCAGCATTGATAATAAACAGAAATGTTTTCAAAAACTAAAAAGAATGTCAAAATAACACGATTACTGAAACTTTAAAATTAAAATAAAACAAAATAAAAATAAAATAGTTTTTTAACAAAAAATATAATAGTATATCAATTATACTACAATAAAACTATTATATTTCCGCTTTATGACAAAATAAAAATAAACTTTAGATAAAAATATTATTATTAGGGTTAATTCTTCATGTTATCCGTGTTAATGTTGTATATTTACACAATTGTAATAATATTTAAAAAAAAAAAAAAAAAAATATATATATATATATATATATATATATAAAAATTGTCAAATAAATGCTTGATGAGCGTAAAAGACTCCTTAAAAAAAAACAAAAAAAATCTGAATTATTTTCAAACTTTCAACCTTTAGTGTATTTTTTCCCCTAAAAAGTCTGGAATGTTTTTGCCATTTGTTTTAATTAAATGCTGATATTGAAATGGAGAGTTTTGAGAACTGAAGTTACGAAATGTTTTCTTAGTACAATGATTTCTTCATTGGACATCTGTTTTCCCATGACACGAGGCGTTAATAGGTCGTTGGCAATAGTGAAGAACCAGGATGAGAGTGTCAGTATGTCAGACAATAGCTAGAAGAACCTCGACTGGTCTCCAGCGGCTGTGCGTGTGTGTGTGTTTGAGAGCCAGGCCGAGGTCGGGGTCGAGGGATTGCTCTGCGAGACATAATTAAATCAACAATGAAAGATTTGCAGGGAGCAGCCCTTTAAAATTTAATTTTCTTCTTCAAGACTTTCCGCAGCAGAGAAGATCCCAGATAGACACGGGAGCAGAAATGTGGGTTAACCAGAGGTTAACACTAGGAAATGGTCTCCTGTTTAACCCACAACAAACAGCTCTGTTTAGATGAACTGACAGCTGCTCTTCTAAACACTCGTAGAGAACGTGTGGTCACTCCTTCACAAGTTTACACTTCAGTTTAATGTCTCTGTCATGTGTTGAGCTATGCTGGCAGTTAAAGGTTTGAACACATTTATGACATTCTTTATGACTAATTTCCACATCTTAGAATATTATTAAACTGTTAAACTCTGAAATAACACAACTGGATGTCTGGGACAGGGTTATTATAGTTAAATAAAACTAAAAACATTAAAAAATAAATAAATAAATAAACATTAAAGGCAGCATTTCTCATTATAATTACAGTACTAAAATAACTAAAGCTAAATATAAAATAAAAATTATTAAAACTTTAGAGATATTAAAAAAAAAAAAAAAAAAAAAAATACAAACATGACAAAAACACATGACAAAATTACCCCAAAACTTTAAAATTAAAATGAAAAAAACAACAATTCAAAATACTAATAAAAACTGATATAATTGATATTAATCAATTATATTAAAATGACACTGGTCTGGGAATGATGTAGTGATCAAAATATTTGATCCAAATTGAAATGTTCTTATATTTGAGCTTCTTCACATGATTTAAAGTCACAGTTTGTCTGTAGAACTGATTTCAAGCATTTAAGCTGAAGTTTTTCCAGATGTGTCCAAACGTTGGCGTATGTTTTTGGAGCATTAACGAGATTCTAATGTGAGGCCACATTATCCTAAAATTAAAAGTCAATGCACGACCCCGCACACTAACAGCCGGAAGAGATGACAGATAAAGCTGCCGTCTGACATCTCTGATTTTTGTGCTGAATTATTTTATAATACTTTATTAAGTCTGAGGGTTGGATGATTCAGAGATCTGCCTATAAATGAGCTCAAGACTGAACCCAATACAAAACTGCACACTCTTTTTGGCCCAAAAAATACATTGTAAGATGTTTCTAGCTATGCGAGCATAATTTCATGCATCATTCTGATACTGTATGTGCTCTATGCATTCTTAACTTTGCCATAAATGAACATTGCATAAACCTTTTAATAACACTTTACGATGTTTCATTGGTTAACATTAGTTAACATGAACTAAGAATAAACAATACGTCTACAGCATTTATTAATCTTAGTCAATGGAAATTTTAGCATTTACTAATACATTTTAAATCAACAGTTGTATTTGTTAACATTAGTTTTCATGTTAACTTTAGTTTAGCTTTTAGTCATTTCACTGCGTGCTTTTGCACTGTAAAAACGAATTGTTGGTTTAACTTAAAAAAAGTAAATTACATGGTTGCCTTAAAATTTTGAGTTAATTGAAATTAAAAATTTGAGTTAATACAATGAAGGTGATTGGTTTAATCAACAGAAACTCAAAATATTATGTTATCTGAACCACATTAATTACTGAAGTTGATTTGACAAATGATGTGATAACAAATAATGAAAATAATTTATTAATTTTGTTCTTTTTTTAATAGATTTTTTTAATATTTTAATTTACTTTAAGTTTATTTTTATTTCCAGTTAATAATTTTAGTGCTATAAATTAAAATTATTTCAGTTTATTGCCAAGGCAACATTTCTACAATATTCATATTTTATTTTATTTTAGCTTTATTTCAATTAACAGAAACGTTTTTATTAGTTTTAGTTTAAGTTAACAATAATAACCCTATTCTTGCTAAGTACTTGCATTTGTGTACTTGCCTTAATACATGGATTATTGGTGCAAAATTAATAAAACATTTAATATTTATAGTAATAACTTAATATTTTCATTCATTAAAAACCCAAACTCAACTGAACCCCAGAATTATGAAAAAAAAACCCGTATTATTTTGACAGGTTTCCCAGTTCAGGGTCGGACTGCTAGGAAACACACAACTCATTTTGTGCTCATTTTGTTCACTAGATATAATTCAGTTTGTAAATGATTCTGGAAGACCGAGGACACCGGGCCGGAACACAGTGCTAAAACACAGATAACACAATGACACATGCTCTCATGCACACAGAAGCAGCTAATACTTCACTTCCTCTGAATTAATCAACTAGACAACAGTATCCATCAGTATGCAGGGTGCACACGGTGACCAGCAAACAAAACCACAGATTCTTGAGCCGTGTTGCGTGTCTGTGGCGGGATTAATCCTGCGTGCTGCGCGTCTATCGGCGGCGGGCGGGGGAATCAGGTGCGAGAGCGTTCTGTGTCTGTCTGATAACTCTCGCTATTGTCCGGCCTCACGCGGTGTGACGGCTCCAATCTGCCCAGAGAACACTGAAGGTCCACGGCCGCTCTTAATATAAGCACAAACTCTTTAGAGACCGTCGTATCCATTGTGCGGCGATGCATGTCGGAGTGTGTGTGTGTCCTGGGGGAAAGTTTTCGGCTATGCCTTTGAAAAAGTGAAATTCTCATTTTGGTATGAAAAGCTGATCTCACTGTATCACCAAGACAGCAACTTCCCTGATGAAACTTTCCGCCTCGTTCAGCACTTTCTATGGTGCGCTGATAGATTAAAGCCAGTCAAGAAACATAGACAGACAGTCAGCGCCCGTTTGAGAGGTAGGTGGGTGTTTAGGTACAATGCACCTAGAAATATCTGGACACTTACAGGGATACTTCAACCTAAAATGACATTCTGTCATCATTTACTCTCCCTCATGTCATTCACAACTGTAAGACTTACTTTATTCTGACTGCACAGTGTGAATATTGAGCACTGGGACTGTAAAGATTTTAAAAAACAATTGAAAGCACCATATATGATTTGAAAGCTTTATTCTAAGTCTTCAGAAGTTAAATGAGAACTTTGCATGAAGAATGCACCAAAATTCAAGTCATCAATTGATTAAAATCTCTATTCAAATCCCATTTGGGTCAAATTTGGTGCGTCAGCCAGGTTAGATGTCATGATTATTGGTGTCAATCCTGGCTACAACTGAATGGAAAATAATTGGGAAAATGAGCTGATCCTCACACAAAATTAGTATACCTGTTTCCATTTATATTTACTTGCACTGACTGGTCTACCATCTGCATCTTAAATGCAATTTAATATAAATTATATAATACTTACAGACTTAGTAATATGCATGCTAATTAGCAACAAGTTAATAGTGAGTAATAGAGAAAGTATTAATTTCTTTTTCTTTTGAATGGCAATGTGTCATAGTTTCCACAAAAATATTAAGCCGCAAAAATAGTTTTCAACATTGTTAATAATCAGAAATGTTTCTTAAGCAGCAAATCAGCATATTAGAATGATTTCTAATGTAATTTAAAATAATAATGTTGTTTTCTGTCCTTTTTTAGAGCTCGACAGCATCTTTCTCCATTTTGAATGAGAACTCACTGCATTATCGTGGCCTTTTCAATACGGGTTGGAGTGTGAGTATGACAACATTTTCATTATTAAGTGTCTAAATAGCTGCGTATGCGGATGTCACAGGTACGCAGCGGTGTTACCTGTCTCAGGTGATCAGACGGAGAGTAAGACACCAGCTTTCCTCGTCTCTCTGTCTCTCTCTCAGGGTTCTTATTCGTTCACTCTCGCCACACTCTGGCAGGATAATAGCAGCCACAAATCATCCCGTAGGCTTCACTGGGCAGGAAATTGATGTTCTTTCATTTCAAAACAATGGAGAGCCTTATGAGAGGCCTGATGATGTCATAACTCCAGCGGCTGACAGGTTTGGGGGGCGCTGGGACAGCTCAATCAATCCCAGCATGCACTGGGGCTGCCATCGGAACGCAGAGCAGACATTCTCAATCAAACGCCACGGTCGAAGCGTTGTCTCACACACGTGGCCGTAACGTGGTGATGTAAAACCGCTGCAGGTCTGTAAAGTCAGTCAACGAGTGTTATAAATCTTTAAAGTTTCCGAGAGGAGTGTGTGATTTATTGCGTCGGGCCTCATTATAGCTGATGTGACGATCATTTCAGGTCAACATGACATCTAAATTTACCCTATTTACTTTCCTGGTCTTATTGAATACTTCAAAAGTGCACATTTTTCTAAAATAAAAAAATGCTAAATGCTTGTCTTCATAATTGTTTATTATGAGAACTTGAAAGGATTTCCTTCTTTAATCTCACTGCAACATGTCCAAGTCACATTTCACTCTAAAATCCAAAAATATTATATTATATTATATTTAGAGATGCACCAATACTAAATTTCTCCACCGATACAATAGCCGATAATTCTGAGTGATATCTGCCGATACCGATAATGATACTGATAGTTTTGGGGTTCTGCCTTTTATACCTTCTTTTAAATTAATGATAATTTCATTATAATTAATAATTATCTTTTTAATTATTATATTTTGAAAGAAAAGATTGACTCTTTTGATTGACAGGATATATCGGGTCTCACTATCAGCTGTTTTTAAAATATAATATAATATAATTAGAGATGCACCGATATATCGGCAAAAAATGTATTTTGGCCAATAATATATATCGGCCATTTATAAAAGCAAATTTTCACTCTATCAGCTATCGGCCGATGCTGATTATTGGCCAATATATCAGTGTGCATCTCTTATTATATTATATTATATTATATTATATTATATTATATTATATTATATGTATTTATTAACCAATATAAAATATATGTATTTTTTAACTGGACGTGTTTTAAGCATTTAAGCATTGTTTCAGTAGACGCTTTCAGTGTTCATTTCTCTCCCAGTCAGTTCCCGATGGATAAAGTCCATAAATATCCAGTTTGATTGTGATATATGTCACATTACATAAGTAACACCATTTCATATTGTACAGTAAAACATTTTATCAGGCTTTTAAAGTCTGATTAAAGTCTCTCAGCGGGACAGATGTTGTGGGTTAATTACGGCACATATAAGGCACTTTAAAGTCAGCAAAGAGCGCTCTGCCAGGAATACCATGTGACACTCTTGGCAGAGGTGCCGTATACCTGCTCGGTCTCGCTCTCCAGGGGAAAATCACGGCGATGAAGCCCTCCTGACCACTAACACGGCAGAAAACACTTCAAAGCCACCGGACACATGTGTGACCGATGGCCCTTTCCTGCCTGTCAGAGATGAGAAGGGGAAAAGCAGCGGGAAGATCTCACACATACTCAAAAACACACTTCCAGAGCATCCAGCGCGTTCCCGATCGCTCTGCTGTCAGGTTTATGGTTATGGTTGGCTGGTTGTTGAGTGATGGTGGAGTGTGAACAGACAGTGATGAAGGAAAACCGCCAACACACACACACACACCGACACCACTCAACATCGATGCCAAATCTGAGACACAGACAAGGTCATCATCAACAACACAGATGCAAAGCAGAATAGTGCCACACTCCTCATACTGTTTCTGTAGTATGGACACAGTATGCACTGATTATGTAGATGGCCTCAAGGCTGGCACACAAACACTCACATGCATCCGTGTCCATACATCCACAGAAACACACAAGCAGCACTGCGTTCCAGTGCATGTCACGATCTCAGCGACACTAAGTGAAATAAAGAGAGAGAGACAGAGAGCTGGAAATGAGGTTATGATGTTGAAGCAGCAGTTATTTCTATAGTTTCATATTCATAATGAAATGTTTTGACAGGTTCTCTCCTCTGAAGTGGATTGAGCTTCTGAAATGTCCAAATATCTGTGATTTTAAATATGCTGTTAAATATCTTTTTTTTTTTCTCCGATACTGTAATTTGGATTTCTTAGGAAAACTGTAGAAAATAGAGAGATGGATTATATATGTAGATTTTTTGTTGTTGTTGTTGTTGTTGCATTGCTACATTTAATTACAATTAGGCAAAATTCCCAATATTGTAATCCTTCCAAATGTTTTATTTTGTTTAGTTCTCCTTTTTTTATTTTGTAATTATTGTCAATGATCAATCTTTTTTTTTTTCTTTTTTCATTTTATTTTCACATTTTAATAATGTGAATTTTGAGGTAAATATGATGAAAAAGGTCATTTCTATATATTTATAAAAAAACTAAAAAAAAAATTCAGTTGCTGCCTTAAATTTTTAAGTACAATCAACTTGGCTGTATAAGTCATTTCAACTTAAATTATTTTAAACTGACATAAAAAAATGAGTTGAATCTTGTATAACTTGCTTGCGTAACTTACTGTTATGAGTTAAAGTCATGTAAAAACAACAGTTTCTACATGAATTATAATTTCAGTTTATTTATATTTATCTTACAGTGAAGTAGAAACTTATTGTTTCATTGAAATATTGTTATTAATATATTTTCTTTGATATTGAAATACTTTGTGGGTTCCTGTGTTATTTTAGTTTTATTATAGTTTTATTAATATTAGCTTTAATTTTAAATATTTAGTTTTCTTGTTAATTTTAGTTAAAATTGCAATCATTTCATTAAGTGCTTTTGTCGTTTTTTTTTTTTTTTTTTAAATATTGCTATTTAGGTTTATTTATTTATTTTTTATTTATTTCAGTTTTAGTTTTTATTTGTTTCCAGTTAATAATTAAAATGCTTCAAGGCAAGATTTTTAATTTTTAGTTTTTCAACTAATATTTATATTTTCTTTTATTTCAATTAACAGAAATGCTTTTATAGTTTTAGTTAATGATAATAACCCTGGTGCCTTCTCTGTTACGTTCTCCTGATTGTCATGTAAATCTGAAATCATACACATGCTGATAATGACCCTGTTCTGATTCAGTACAGACAGTGCCGAAACAAGCCGTTAGAATAACAAGGTCGTTTTTCCCACAAGCCCCAGACTGGAAGTGGTGCTTTCCAGGCCCAGGGCGATGTTCTGCTGTCTGGAGATGTAAATGCCAGGACCGGTTCTGAGTGTGACAGCGCTGGAGCTCTCACTCAAAACCGCTCTGTACCTGCTCTCTGGTAATCAGAAGAGGCAGATTCTGCTGTGTGGAAAACTGAGTCTCTGCCGGATCAGTGGTGGTTTTTAACAGCCTCCCATACACTGTAGTATTCGAGTGTTTACTGTTTGACCAGATATTATGACAGCAGAACGGCTCAAATCTACAGATAAAACATAAACCTACAGCAGAAGTTTTGTTAAAGAGGACTTATTACACTTTTTTACATGTTCACTTCATATTTCTTTAGCGTGTAATATTGCTGTTTGAGCATGAAAAAGTCCCACTATATCAGAGTCAGTGTTTCCGAACTTCCTAAAACGCCTCCATTGTAGTCTTGAGTTTTCTTCCGTGAATGAACACGTCACAATATTCCTCATTTAAATAATTCATACGCAGAATAAAGGGGCGGGGCCTGGTTGAGTTAGTTAGTAGTGTGTTGAAACTGGCGGTTATGGTAAGGGGCGGAACATTTCCCAAATGACCAATCACAACACACTGCTCCAGCCGACCAATCAGAGCACATTGTGCTTCTCAGAAGGAGGAGCTTCATAGAGACAGGAACTAAACAGAGCGTTACTGACAGACTGGGAAGAGAGGAGCTGCAACAGTGGAGAATATGAGGAAAATTATCAACATTCAATCTAGTAAAAAAACATCAAGACTTTGTAAAAGGCCTCTTTAACATTGCAAACTATAATTTCAACAAGACTGCAGTGTTTTCAGAAAGCCTTTTAGAAACAGTGTAGTGTTTTGCAGCTGTCTGTTTGTGATGTAAATTTCTATCCGTTTCATTTTAATGCCATTTCTTTGGCTGAAGGCTTTCATTTCCCTTTCAGAGCAACACTAATGGTGTAATTACAAGCCCCACAATAAGCTGAAGCATACGAAGAACTTGAGCGAAAACAGTAAAATCCCTTTAAAATGAAAAATTTTTACAATATAAACAGATGTAATCTGGTGAGCAAAAACATCCAGCCGAAAATGCTGAAGCGCACATCTTCAAACAAAACAAAATGTCTCTTAAAAAACTGAGATGTTTGGTAAAAACTACAAAAAGAAACGCTATCACGTAATCTTTCATGAATCGTATGTGTACTCATCCAAGAGATAAAAGCTTGAATTAGATGCGGAAACCAATCAAAACTGGGATATTTCATTAAAAGGAAGGGGAAAACACTTTCCAGTGCCTGAGCAACACGCACACCTGATACCATCAGAGCTTTTCAAAGTCCCTCGCTCAGCCGCGGATGTCTGTGATCTAGAACAGAGTGCTGATCTCTCAAAGTCACAGGAGTGGAGCAGAATTCAGAGGCCAATAACCCCGGAGTCGTCAGCCGTATCCCGGGGACGAGCCTCTGGGGGGCTTTTAAGCGGAATGTACAAGCCCTCCGCGCTCAGTCAGATTAGCTCTGTACTAAAGCATCGCCTAAAGACCTCAAAGAAGTGACGATTCGCACAGCGTTTTATTTAAACTATAATGTAAAAACAACACTATGCTGAAGGCATCTCAGATGTTTCTCCTGAGAAAAACACCCCAAGTGTTTCACTTTACAATAAGGTCTCATTTGTTAACATTGCTTAATGTATTAAGTAAAATGAACTGGCAGTGAGCAATATTTTTTTAATAATCTGTCAATGTCGACCTGAGGTAACATGAACTAACTATGATGTTGCTGCGTCTATATATGGAGAATGTAATATCTCAGTTTTAGTACTCAAGTCCTCGCAGTACAACGTTTCAGAGCCAAAAGAAAAGTCAGTTTTCCTTTTAATGTCTAGAGCAAACAAACTTCAGTTGTTGTGGGACTGATCGGTTTGTCTCCAGGGTGAATATTTGCTGTTGCTCCCTATTTGAGCCATGTTTGGTAGTGAAGAATATTGTTTCAAACTGAAGCTTGCTTCCCGTTATCGTTTCATCTGGTCGCTCATGAGTTATTGAGCGGTCATGGTGTTTGTACAGAAAACATGTAATAAAAGTTGATGATAAAAGGGATCTCCTCCGGGTGTGGGGGCCCTCAAGGTTCAATCCTAGACCCTTTCCTGTTTTTTTCATTCGATGGGTTAGTGGGGTTACAGGAACAATCTGCCGCCCCTGGCGTCTCCCCAAGCAATTCAGAGATTCTGTTTTTCTCCGCTGTATCGAAGCCAAGCGACTCGGTTAATGCAGTGGAGAGCGAAACACTGAGCGGCCGAGTGCATGACACTGTTATTGTGTAAATCCATTCACATTCACAAACACACGGGCCTTTTCTACACAAATGGGGAAATTTTGAAGAGCATTACAATGGCCACAACCTGTCCAAGCTCCAAAAAGGTAAACATGCATGGCAAAAAAAATGATTTTCTTACTTAGCATTTTTGCCTTATTTTGTGTTTTTTAACAGTACATTCTTAAATCAAGATACACTTACCTGAGAATCAAAATTACTTGATATTAAGTCTTGTTTTCAGATAAAAATTATTAAAATGAAGTACTACATGCTTAAATCAAGAAAAAATATCTCTCAGTATAGTAAGGAAAAATAAAACTCTGAATTAAAGTTTATTTTTCTTGCCACATGGACAGATATTTTTTCTTGTTTTAAGCATAAACATTTAACATTATACATTTTTGCTTCTCAAGTAAATTCTTCTTGATTTGTACTGGAAAAGACAAAAATACTAATTAAGAAAATAATTTTTGCAGTGTGGTCCATACAAATCAAGCGTATAGCATCAATTCTGGCAGGTCATGTTAGCCAAGCTCGCATCAGCTGATGCTCAGCCGATTCATGTCTTCCTATAGGAATACGATGCCTATCACAGCATTCCTATTTAAGTTGCCTTTTCAATTATCCTTCAGCTGCTTTCAATGTGTTGCTCGGGAGCTAACTACCCTCCACCATCCCCAGCTCCTCCTCTTGTCCACAGTCAGGATTTAGCCTCTGACGTTCCCTAATGCCACTGTCATTAAGAACATTACTGTATTACAGACATTAGAGGTGTAACAGTACACAGAAGTCACGGTTCGGTACGTACCTCGGTTTTGGGGTCACGGTATGGTACGTGGCGTCACTTAGGCTTTTTTCGCAAGTTGAATATGGAAGGCGGTCTGGCGGAAGCTAGATATTTTATAACTTGTTAAATATGAATATTTTTCTTACACAAATGCACTGCTTCACTTCAGAAGGCCTTTATTAACCCCCCGGAGCCGTGTGGAGTACGCTTATGATGGATGGAAGCACTTTCTTGAGCTTCATACTCATTGGTCCCGTTCACCGCCATTATAAAGCTTGGACGCATCAGGATATTTATTAATATAACTCAGACTGTGTTCATCAGAAACAAGAAAGTCAAATACACAGTTGAGTGCGCAAGCCTTTCAAAGTATTCTCCTTTGTCCATGAGTGCAGAAATATGCATTCGATGTGTGTGCACTATGTAGTGGACTTTGTTTACAAGCACTCTAGTCATTTGCATATGCGCTGTTCTTCTTCTGCTCTTATTCTGTTATGGCGGTTAGCAAACAGTATTGCATTACCACTCATGCCCCCTTCTGGATTGGAGTGTGGATCGTCTGTGACTGACTATATTCGTTGTTTGCTGTATGAACCGAACTGTGACGGTTCGGGATGAATACATGTACCGTTACGCCCCTAACAGATTCAGTTCTGTTCACTCCTCTAGTCTTATCCGCCAATCCAAACTGTATGCTAATTGTCAATTATCTTTGACAGAAGTGGTCCTGACAGAATGTACACTATATTACAAGTCTTCCGAAGCAAAACTTGCTGCATTGCGATGATCAAGTGACACAAAAACCAATGTTCAACATCAATTCCAGGTAGTTTTCTTTGCATAAATCTATTATTTGGCTTCTAAAGACTTAAAGTAGTCATTAAGGTGCTTTTCTTGTCATCACTGATTCATCAAAGCATCTCATTTTGTGTTCCACAGAAGAACTAAAGACACAAAGGGTCAGAATGACACAAAGGTGAGTAAATTTCCATTTTTTAGGAGTTCAGTTACAGTGTGTTCAGTTACAGTGAACTGAATTGATCTGAGCAGTATTCACACACACATACGCCTGAAGTGGTGTCAGCAGGGGTCAACATTAAGTCATTTATTTCTATATTGAACGCTTGTGTTTTATCTTGTCATTATCACCTTTTCCAGGTGAAATACTAAGCTGCTTCGGTCGAACCGTCACACGGCTCTCCATCCGTTTCTCTCCCCGTAATGAGGCAGTGGAAGAAAATGAGCGAGTGGAGGTGTAATAGATGGAGAGAGAGAAATAGAAAGAGATGAATTGCTAGCATATAGATAATTGGAAAGAGGCTCTCTGGAGAAGCGCATCAGAAGGCTTGTGTAATTAGAACGGAGGAGTGTGTGAGGAATCTAAATGTTTCTGTGTTTGGGTCTCAGGAGGGTCTGCCGTCCTGTAGAGCCACTCAGACACACGAGTCCATCTGTTTTCCTGCTGGTTCACCTGCATTGAGACGCGACAACAGCTGTTCGCTTGTATAGTTCTGAGTGTATTGATCGTATCTCATCATACTTCAGATAAACACAAGTGCATCAAGCTCAATTCTTTGCATCTTAGCCAAGAGGGCCGCTATAGTGCCATTCATGTAAAGTTCATCTACTGAGCAACAAAATCTTAGTCTGGAACATTTCTCTCTATTCCCACGACCAAAAGTTTTGAGAGCATGTATTTGTAATGTGTTCTCAGTGTTTAAGTCTATTACACTGCGTCTCCGTCAG
Organism: Ctenopharyngodon idella; assembly: GCF_019924925.1. Classification (NCBI taxonomy): domain Eukaryota; kingdom Metazoa; phylum Chordata; class Actinopteri; order Cypriniformes; family Xenocyprididae; genus Ctenopharyngodon; species Ctenopharyngodon idella. The sequence goes on from NC_067223.1 coordinate 16,610,590, forward strand.
TTCACTCTCTGTTTTTGGAGCAGTCTGTTCTGGTGCTTCAGGTCTAAAGATATCTGAATCTCATTTCTTTTGGAAGATGGACAGTAAGGCAGAATATCCAGACACAGGAATCCTGCCAGATCCAGACTGATTTATCTACGAGTGTGTGTGTATTGATTGCTGTAAACGCACTGGGAAAACTGGGTTGATGACCTTGTGTTGGGTCGTGTCCAGCGCTGTTAGTCCACTTTATGCACTTTAAATGAAGGATGAACGCCGGCCATGAATACTGATTTCAGTCTAACCACACACTTAAACCATCCTTAATCCTACCAGACTTATTGATCATTTCACTAGTTTTACAGCTCAACCAGTCTCTCACACACAACTATGTCTGTACTTGATCTTCCAGGCTTATCAATAATCAAATTTAAAGGCAGTTCAATCACCTTCTGAGTTTGATAATCTCAGTGTTTTGGGTTTCCAGAGGACTAACGCTGAAACCCATGCAAATAAAACCTGCGTTCTGCGTGTTTGTATAACACACGGCGGGTGTGAAGATGTAAAACAGGCGTCTCTGAATCTAAACACATTCTCCTAGAATCCCACCGCTTTCCAAATGTCGCTCCTCTGATGTCGGGTCGGCCGTCAGCGAGCACACTAGTTAGGGATGATATATCCGAGCCGCCGGAGAGCGTCGTGAAGTGTGCAGGGTAAATTAAATCACGCCGCAGCTTCTGCACATTGTAAAAGCGATCTCTGAATTCAGATTGGATTATAGTTTGAGGAACTGGAACAAGGCGCTCATGTTTCGACTGGCTGTGGCGGCCCGTCGTGTTTACGCTGGGTTATGTGTCGACATTTTACTGAATTACTGCGCTAGTGTGTTCAATTTGTTTAAACAGAGAAAGTTGTGAGGATGAAAGACAGAAGCTGATGTTTTCACAGCATGTATGCAAACAGCAGGAACACGTTAAATTAGATTTGTTTGCATTTAATTTCAAATGAGGATCTAGTCATCTGATGTGCACCTAAATGTCATTGTCGTCGACAAATAGGCAAGTTCATCACATGGTGCTCAATGTTAGTAAATGCATGAGAATAAGTGCGCAATAACAGCAAGATTGGTGGATTAATATATGGATTTATTTAAAGGCACAATATGATCAAAATATATAGAACAATGTTATATATTTTGTTGACTTGTGTACTTACATTATCCCAAGAATGTTTAAATCCAGAGATTTAAGGCCCAGTGCGTCGCCTATCAAGGACATCATACCTGCGTTACCCTCAATTTCATGGAAGAAACCATGGATAGCCAAAGATGCTTTAATATATTTTGTGTTTTGCTGGACAGGTGAACAACTGTTTGGATACATTCATCGACAGAAATCTTACAGCAGTGTGCATTAAGTGTGTCATAGCAGTCGCCGCGCGAACGCAGAGTACCATTATAACAACTTTCAACACACAAATGTATCTAATATGATAAAAAGCGCTGCGTTACCCCACATATGCATGACCGGAAGAAGCGGAAGTGCTCATCTGCGGCATAATAAAAGCTCCACTGCTCTCGAGCCGTGTGTCGCGCTCGTCTCTCATTAGAAATTGCTTCAGCGGCTTCGTTCCGATCAAAAACCCTGCTTCCTACTACAGTAATGTTAATAAATCTTTAATACATTAGCTCATCCATAAGTCTCGTCAGATTCTTTCCACCGGCTGTAGACGTGAAGACAACACCTCCCATGATTCCACGAAATCAAGGGGTCATCAAGCTATGCCTTTGTTTTGAATAAGTGACCTCTAGTGGCGAAAATTACATACTGTGCCTTTAATGTTTATTATAGAAATGTTGATGTTGCAGTTAGTTAAATTAACAATAATCCTAATTTGTTGTATAGACATTTGAAGGAAACTCACTTTTTTGTTACCGCCACAAAAATGCAAGTCCAGGTCCAAAATAACGCTATTAATAATAATAAAAAATCATGCATTTGATTTGTTTTATTCGCTTTCATACGGAATAAAACAACATGAATGTGACATTCAAAATGATTTTGAATATTTGTTTTTCAGTAAACTGTAAATGAATGATAGCAGAGACAAAACGCCAAAAGTGGATGTGAAGATTAGTGAATAATGACTTAAATTTGAGTCTCCGATATAGGCATTCAATCAGTTTTACACTTATACTTTTTTGTTGCTAATTGGACATGTTGGAGCTTGACAGATCAAGTCAGATGACCGTTTGCCTTTTCAACTGATTTTGAATGTTGGTTTTTCAGTGAACTGCTCCTTTAAATGAACGTTAACAGATTGGACAAAATCAGATGTGTGGAAATATCATCTCTATGCATTAAGCCTTACAGTGTAAATGTAACACGAGCAAAAGCTCACCAGGGGTGCGCTGCTATTTCACTGATACACAGTAACCTCCAGGCCTCTCAAACACACACAGTTTCCTCTGTCCTGTCAGATCAGCTCGTGTCTGACAGCGTTTTGTGCCTCTGGAGTTCTGCACAGAGAATATCAGATGTGAAATGTAGAAAAATCCCTCAAACACGCCGTGTCGCACAAGCGGAGAGATCACCAGAGTGTGTCAACAGACTGACTGCTCGCACACACTCGCCGCCTCAGTGTGTGCCATTTAAGACAGACGCCCGTGGGGGAGAGGAGTGTGTGTCACTGCTCTGAATGTCATGAAGTAGCCTGCGTGTGTGTGTGTGTGTGTGTGTGTGTGTTGCCCCGGTTGGTTCTAGGGTCACGGTGCTTGTGGGAAAATAACTGTGTATAATCTTCAGATTTTGTGTATCACACACACTTATTTTTGTTTCACTATTTTAGTAAGGACATATTTTCTCATTTGCATTTAAAGATACATACACAAAAACAGTTTTTCCTTTCACTAAAAATGGGCATTTACAACATGGTATAATAAATGATCTGTGGGGTAATTTGAGCTGAAACTTCACAGACACATTCGGGGGACACCTGAGACTGATATTACATCTTGTGCAAAATGGCATAATAGGTCCCCTCTAAATAAAAACATGTTTTGGCCTTTTTAACTAGTAAAGTGTTCTCACTAGTCGAAATATTTCACAATATAAGTAAGGAAATTTGGCCCTCGCAAGTATAGCCAAACCTACACACACACACACACACACACACACACACGCACTGTAAGATCTCTTTACTATCTCAGTTATTTCTCCAAGACTGCAATAAGATTAAATGGAGTGCAAATGGATAAAATTGCTAAAAAATAACTACAATTAAAATGAAAACAGAAAATATAAAAATTCTAAATATGAATAAAATCTGTAATAGTGTCTAAATGACTCTAAAACAGCACTGCTCTACAGACAATATCTCAAACAACTTTCTTCACCCACAGTTTTGGACGGCCATCTTGAGGTTTACCAGCTCCACTCAGACTCGAATCCACTCGTGAGTCGCCATCAGACTCTCAATATGAGCTTAAACATTTCTCATCACTCTCACAACTATTAACTCATTTGTGTCTTTTTATTTCTCCTCAGGAGAAACATATGGAACAAAGTTTTTACTGAGCTGCGAACGAGCAACATCTGAGCAGTAACACTCTCCTCTGGGCTGTGCTCTACAGGCTCCAGAAAACAGTAAGTACATTTGCATATCTTTTTCATTTGTCTCCCTTTGTGGAACAAATGACGGAGGTTTTGCAAACCTGCTGTGAAGATGATGAGATGCAGGAGAGAGTGTGAGAGATCATTAGAGGAACGGTTCAGCCAAAAATCTCAGCGACTTTAATCTGAAGGAAAAAAGCACCTGGTATGTTCTGCTAAATACCTCCATTTGTGATCCACTGAAGATCACACAGGGTGAGGACATTATGGCAGGATTTACATTTTTGAGAGTAGATCTGAGATACTAAACACTCTGATATACATCACAATAGGGAAGAAAAAAATGGTAGCAGTTTCCATTTCATGCCACATTTGTCTCCAAACTGTAGTTCAGTAAACACACACGCGTGCTTTTGCTTCCAAAATACTTCAGTCAAGGTCCTGCAGAAATCTTTAGATGACTTTAAACCCGCCAGAAGTTCAGATCAGATGCTCAATGACTTTCTTCCTCTTTTCTCGTTCTCTCTTTTAGGTCCCACTGTTGTGCATTTAGTTTCTGTGATAAACAGCTAGTGCTGCAAATAAAGCAGGAGCAATGATTTCTGAACACACACACCCTCCGTACCCAAGGCCCTCAATGTTATTGACTTGTACAATAAGAGTGTGTGTGTGTGTGTGTGTAGCAGGAGATGCTGTCAGTCAGTTTGACTAAATGATATCAACTGCGACTCCATAAACATTATTCACCTAAACACCCTCACGGTGTCATTAAACACCACAACAACACTGTCTGCATTAAACTCTGGATGGCTGACATTACACGCGCACACACACACACACACACACACACACACAGGTCAGAGTTAATGAGCGTGTGCTTCTCTTTGAAGCAGAAGGTGTCCATCAACGGCTCAAAGACTTTGACGACCTGATTTAGACAATACAAAAAGCACCGTAGTAAAAAGGCCACACACACACACACACACACACACACACACACACACAGCAGCTGATGCGTATTATTGAGTGTTGATGTGGACACAGCGGAGATAATTACGTCTTTTCTTTACCAGCCTCCATCAGCCAGAGAAGACGCCTAAAATAGAAGTATAAAATGAAAAGGTGTATAATGACGCACAGGTGACATGCAGCGTCAGGCCATTCAGCAGGACTTTAACAACATCTACCAGTGATAGTTTGATGAACACAATATCCCTTCAGCTTTACATATTTAATATTAATATTTTATTTATTAAATACAATTTTAAAATATAATTAATAAATAATATGATTTTCAATATATATATATATAAATATTTAATTAATTAAAATTCAATAAAATATATATAATGTATAATACAATAATATTTATATATTATTTAAATTATATATATTAAAATTGTATTATATGTAATTTTAAAAAAGTGTATACATGTATTATAATGTTATTATGTATAATATAATTTTCAATACTAAAATATGATGGAATTTAATGCTAAAATATGTTTTTTTATTAATATTATATATTTTTGTATTATTATTTTCCTGTCTTGGCATATTTAGAATTGTGCTAGGATTGTTATTTGTCATTTCTTTCTGTTTAAAGTTTAATGTGTTGTGGTTGATCAGGTGACCCTGTTTAGGACCCTGTTTATCTGTATTTAGCTTGACTGTGTCGGACCTGTTGCTCCAGGCCGACTGAACCTGCAAGTGTTCTGTAAACAGTTACATCTGTGTCACGTGACATCAGGGGGCGGGACATTCTCATTCTACAGAGCGTTTGATTGGACAAAGAAATCTGCAGTCATCGATATTTTCGGTCAGTTTCCCAGGAGGAGAGAAACTTGTTTGTACATTTATATGCTGAAAGTAAATTTAGACAACTTTTAGGAGAACAGTAGCATGTAGATGAGCTCAGAGATGCACAACTAAAGGTCACAAAACTCACATTTTGATTTAATATGCCCTTTAAGAGTGTTAATGAGAAGCTACACTGTAATTGTGTTTTGCTAAATTAAAAAAAAATAAATGTGAGACAATTAGGATGCACTTTCGCCATAAATTATAAAGATAGTGATTTATATTTCTTGTAAAAATCACAGGTTTTATTGTAGGAATTTAAATGTTTTTTCAATTTTCTTGTGAACCTTTGCGCGTCCCGGGAATCTCCATGCGCGCTCCCGTCTGCATGTAACGCGCACTCTTCGGGACAGAACGCGCCAAGAGCTTGAACAACATCTCACGAAACCTCTTCACTCTCAATAAAGCCTCGTGTGAAGTGCGCCGTTAGTTCCCGCGGATTTCACCTGTTCCGTTGGGTTCCTCCGCGTCTTCACGCGTTTGAGTTTTCTATTTCTCGTCCCTTTACCTCATTTCACGCAAAATCCACTCAAAAGCAGCGCAACAATCCATCAGTGCCAAATCCACTGATAATCAATATGCTGCTCGTGTCCTGTACAATAATCAATCATTTCATGAGCACAAGTGGAATCAATACCTAAATTATGAGCAGTCATGAGTGAATCTCTGTTTTTCCCCTCTGTGACATATTTGCGTTAAAAATAGCAGATTTGAGCACCTGCCGCGTGACGCGCTTTGCTTATCGACGAGAATCTGATCAATCCCGCGCGCGTGCTCTGATCCATAACGAGAGCAACAGAGGGAATAAATCAGTTTCATCAGAGATTTTACATGAAAACTACCAACACAAGTGATTAAACTCCATTGATTAATAACAGTTAATCCTTAGCCAAACATTAGAGGCCAGTGCCTGATAATAAAGGACCGATTTATACATGATTTTCATTTCTTAATCACTTCAGATTCTAATCAAACGGAACCTAAACAGTCAAATTATACTTTATTCGGAGAATAAAACTAAACGCGCATTAGATAAATCCTCCATCCAGCACCCAGTGATTTCCAAATGTCTGTTTAGTTGGAGACAAATATATGAGTTTGATCGAGTTGTTTCTGTTAAAGGTCTGTGATCGCGCATCACTAATACAGCCGTGAACATGCGAGAAAATCGCGCGCCACAGAGACCTGTCCATCAAATCAGATGGAGAATCAGTTGTGTCCTGAAACATAGACACTTTCTTTAATAGCAGTCGACCTGTGCAGACATGTATGCATTATTTAGTTCAGATGCATGACCAACTGACCAATTAGATGTGGACTAGTTACATAATTAGTCCGTCCAGTGTGATTAAATTAGATTGTAGATGCAAGTTCAGTGCGCAAAAGCTTTTACGCACAACTCAAACGCCAACGAAAGCAGCCAAATTCGTTTCTTTTAAACCCCACATGTTTGATCTGATACCTAGATGTTTTAGCCAAAAAATTCCAGAACAATGCGAGTTGGTTTGCGCGTAAATCCCGCTTGACTTCTGTGGGCGCGCGAACGCCTCTGATTGCGCGCTCAGATGCCGCTGAAAATGGTCTAAATGGTCTCTGCTGAATGAAGTCTTTAAGTTGCTTACGTGCTTGAGTGAGTTATGAACGAAAAAGCGCGTGAAACACGCGTTGCTTTTGGAGTCTCCATGGAGCGTCAAGTTCAACAGCTCAATCCACAGTGATCCGCGTATCCTGCTGCTTTCCATCGATTTCAACATTTACAAAAATATTTTTTTTCAGAGTGGGTTTGTTTCGGCAGCCTTGTGTTTATGGCACGTGCGCGTTCATTTGTTTGCAGCTATGAAAGCGTGATGTAACAAATCTGTTGAAATGTTTTTAAATAACACGCAGCCGTCGGATAGTTCGTCCTACCTGCTCTCAGTCGCTCCTGTCGCCCGCTGGCTCGCTGCTCTCCGGGTCCGTTCGCTCGCGCAGCTGGACGTCTGAGGACATGATGCTGGACGCTCGGAGATCTTCTCGTGGGTGAACGCGAAATGAGGAGTGGAAATGAGGGGTAAGAGAGCAGGAGGGAGGGGAGGAGACGCAGGAGGTCCCTTTACAGCATCATCTCACATCATCAACACACTTCAGTTTGAAGGCGTCTAAGCTTCATCAATATCTCTTGCGGTGTTTACGTGAAATGCGTTATGATGCATCAGACTCGGGCTTTTATAGTCGGGAAATGGGTAGATCGGTTCATCTCGTGGGTTTTAAGTGGATTTGATGCATGTGCGTGTGTTCAGGTGAATCGTGTCGTGTGATTGAGCGGCTCTCGGCGCGTCTGATGCTGACGATGGATCGATTCTATCTCTGGACGGCTTGTTGACGCGCTCAGGCGCGCGAGGATTAAACGGGATTTTTGCTCGAACGTGCCGCGCAGCGCGTCCGTGTCGCACTAAACCGCGAAAACTATTAAGCGACAAAAAACCGCTGCGCTTCATGTGTGACACTCCTCCCCTTATAAAAAGTGTACTGTGGCGGTACTATGGTACATGACGAAAAAACAAAAACACGGTATCACCATGGTGCACGTGCAAAATCTGTTATTCCCACTGTAAAAAATACTGGGTTAAAAACAACCCAAGTTGGGTTGAAATTAGACAAACCCAGCGATTGGGTTGTTTTAACCCAGCGGTTGGGTTAAATGTTTGACCAACGTGCCTGGTATTTTTATTTAACTAAACTATTGTTTAAAAATTACTATATTTCTTACTGAACCCAAAATATGTTGGAAATTAACATTTATTAATGTTTAATGAATAATAATTAAACAGTGGTTAAATAACATTTTAACCCAACTGCTGGGTTAAAACAACCCAATCGCTGTTTGTCCATTTTCAACCCAACTTGGGTTGTTTTTAACCCAGTATTTTTAGCCTACATGCCCATGGTTTTACTATGGTACGTGTCCAAATATAAAGTATAATGATTCTTTGGTATACATCGTGGTACTAAATGATTACCATGTCAGTGTCCATGATACACTCTAAAAACCCAGCAGTTGGGTTAAATGTTCGATCAACCTGCTTGGTAGTTTTATTTAACTCAAATATTGATTAAAAATGACTTTATTCCTTGCTTAAAATGAACCCAAAATATGAGGTTCATTTTTTAGAGTGTATTATTGTACCATGGTACTATGTACAAAAGACATGGTAGGAATCATCATATTCATATACTATGGTGATATTTCCAATATAATTATAAGAAGGTAGTTAATAATGATCAGTAAGCAAACACCCAGAACAGAAATCACATAGCAACACCCTAGCAACCTCCTAGAACGTCATAGCAACATCCTGGCACCCTGGTAATGCAGTTTGTATTGTTCATCCCAGCTGGACGTTCACAATGTTTAATGTTTTGAAGACGTTTCTTGGTTATACAAGCGTTAAAGTCCCCATGAAATCAACTTACAGTCTCTCACTTCCGCCAATATGTATCAACGATTTTGACAACATCACTCTGAACTTCATCAGATTTTCTGTCCAATCAAATGCTCTCTAGAATCTGAAGGTTCCCGCCCTCTACACAAATAGACACTGAAGCTGCGGCTAAAATCAGTCACTTGATCACACAATTACTATTTTCTACATGGTGAATGGCACATAGTGCACTATATAGGGGACAGGGAATGAATAAGACAGTGTAAATATGCTTTCATTAACTTGGGGCAAATGAAGTTTGGTTTCATGTTAGTGTCACGTGAACCGCCACAGCACGCACAGTCTGCTCCAGTCCAGAGACACGAGAGCACAGAGCGGATCATATCCACGAGTCAGCGCAAACCACAAAACTTATCGGACCCATTTGAATTCTGCACAGAATGCTGTATTTTAAAGCGATATGGAGGAGAAACGGTTAGACATTAGAAAACAGCACTGACGGGGAGAAGAGATAACACCGCTGCACCAACATAAATTACACACTTTTCAAACTACACATCCTCAGTATGATTATGATCACTGTTTTGCTTTAGCAACAGATTCATATTAAATGTATCAGACTGTGGCTGTCATACGCTGTCAAATGCGGCTTTGCCGAGCTATGATGTAAACTAAACGCTATTGACTAATTTAAAAAAGGGGAGGGGCTGATCGATATGTCCCGACCTGTCTTCCTGTTTCAGTGGAAATTACGTCAATTACTTTGTGCGTTTCAAGGCACTTCAGTGCGACTTTAAGGGAACGTTCCATTTTATGATTTTGCAAACATTAACGTTACTTTTGAATGTTCTGAAACCAGTAACATTAAGAAAACGTTAGATGAACACCCAGCTAAAAAGTTTTAGGGGAAAAAATGTTCCATGAACAATGTATAAATAATTTTGTGCTAATGTTTTGAGAACATTATTAAAGATCAGATAACTTTGAACGAACATTTTATTAGTGCTACCGGAAGAATGTTAGTTCATAACGTTGAGAGAACATTGCCAGAACGTTCTGAGAACATTCCCTATTAGCTGGGATATTCAGAATTTTCATGATATTTCCAATATAGTTAAGAAAATGTAGATAAAAATGATGTGTACACTCTAAAAAATGCTGTGTTAAAAACAACCCAAGTTTGGTTGAAAATGGACAAACCCAGTGATTGGGTTAAATGTTTGACCAACCTGCTGGGTAGTTTTATTTAACCCAACTATTGTTTAAAAATGACTGTATTGCTTAAAATGAACCCAAAATAGGTTGGAAATTAACATTTATTAGTATGTTTAATAAATGAACAGTTTAATGAATAATAATTAAACAATAAACATTTATTAAATTGCTTATTAATAAATGTTCACCTTCTGATTATTATTGTTGCATATGTGTCTGATTTTTAATTTCCAACATATTTTGGGTTCATTTTACGCCAGCCATATAGTCATTTTTAAACAATAGTTGAGTTAAATAAAACTACCCAACAGGTTGGTCAAACATTTAACCCAACAGCTGGGTTAAAACAACCCAATCGCTGGGTTTGTCCATTTTTGACCCATCTTGGGTTGTTTTTAACCCAGCATGTTTTAGAGCGTATGTGCTCAAAGTAACCCTGATCACTATGGCACTGTTAGTGTCGTTCACTGAAGCAAAGGTCACTAACATGTAACCCGACGTCAGATTAAACCACTTTTCCCAGTCAATTAAAAGATCAAAGCAGCTCTCGGATAATACTGATGTTTTGATTGTTTATGCAGGTGTTCCCTACATAAAGTACCACGGTATTACCATAAGAATGTAACAGTTTAATATAATAGGGATGATTTTGGAAGCCATGCAATTCTTTGAAGTACCTTATAGTCAGTAATACCATCGTGTATTTCAAAGCACCATATAATTACCGTAGTACAACCACAGTATTTCTTTCTAATGTGTGCTCGATTGCAGAGTGTTTGAGGATGTGAAGATTATACTGACATCTACTGGGGAAACTCTTGCTGTCTGTCTGTGAGTTAGTAACCAGAGGCTCTATTAATATCTGAGTGTGTGTGTAGTTTGAGATGTGGTTGTTAATTGCTCAATATATAGTTGTGTACGCCAGTAGCATCCCTCACTGTGTGTTAAACACATGTTCTTGCACAACATGCAACTGGCCAAGCAATGCAATCCCATACTGTTCCTCAGCATTATCAGTCTCTCTTTAACAGTGTTGTGTTGTTTAATGAGAGGGGAAAGTAAGAGCTCGAGAGTTTGATTAGTAGGAGACAATGCAGTTAGTTTGATCTCTGGCTTTAATTAGCGTCTTCTGCATTAGTTCACATGCCAATTTAGACCATGCTGTCAAGCTAGCGGCGTCCTCTCGGAATATACGTACATCTATACCGCCACGGTCCAATCCAGGAAGGGGCTTTAATTGACAGCTGCTATTAGAAGAGCCTCTGTTCCCGCAGCCGCGGCTCTCATTTAGCAAAGGAGCAGCACACAATACGCGCATACAATCAGCGCGGCTCCTCTCGCAGCGATAGCTTTGTCTGCCGCCCGAGAAAAGAGCCATATGAAGTGAAGGAATGGGAGACAGGGAGAGAGAAAGACAGCCCGGAGTGATTGTGTGATTGTCTCAGTTTAAATGAACTGTCCATCAGCCGCCTGTCACTCTCTCTGGGGGCTAAGGGACCAGCCGGGGATCAGGACAAATAAAAATCAATGAGAGGAATTTGGGACCTGTTACTACTGCGTTTTTTGTGCCGGTGTGTGACATGTAAGACAGTGTTGCATAACCGTACTGATACAGTTATAAGTCAGGCGTCACTATTACTACTGTTAATCGTTCATAGACTTATGATTTTTAAACTGATCAATAAGCAACTGCCCAGAACACCATAGGAATTACATACTGTAGCAACCTCCATCCTCCGTCTGATTTTTAATTTCAAATTTTGGGTTCATTTTAAGCCAGTCATACAGTCATTTTTAAACAATAGTTGGGTTAAATAAACTACCCAGCAGGTTGGGCAAACATTTAAAGCAATCACTGGGTTTGTCCATTTTCAACCCAACTTGGGTTGTTTTTAACCCAGCATTTTTTAGAGTGTAACTTTCTGTTAATGTTAGTGGAAGAACATTTGTTCATAACATTGCTGGAACGTTCTGAGAATGTTCTTTTTGGCTGGGATGTATATTGAGAACATTCACAGCTCTCTCTTATATATATGTGTGTGTGTGTTTGTGTGTTTCAGGGCTGTCAAGTGCCTTTTTTAACTCACTAATGTCTCTCAGTGTGAACGGACCCCTGGGAGATGACGGGCAAACCTGCGGACAGGCCCCACGGTCCATCAAAGTGTCTCTGGGGTCTCTGTGAGTCTCTGACGCATTCAAGTGCTGGTTAATTCTTGCCTTTTAGTGTCAGTAAACAGAGCGCTGGATTAGAGGACAGCCATCGATCTGACCGGCGTAAGACTGAGAGAGCGTCAATGCACACACATTCACTGAGAGACAAACACTCCGGCTAAATCGCTTTTAAATCCCCATTCAGACATTATAACATTAGCAGACCGCTAAATGAATGTGTGTTTGTCAGGAAGAATAGAGCTGTGTTGTAACTTCTTCCGTCTTTCAGATTGAATTGTTTTAAAGGGGAAGCGTGTCATTTCTGTGCCACTAGCGGCACCAAACCTCAAGTTTACACAACCCAGATGACAAAATCATCAAAAAATCTGGTAACACTTTACTTAAAGCCTTTATATAATGCATTACAAAATGTTTTAAATGCATTAATTATTCTTTGTAATGCACTTTATAATGCAATGCATGATCTCATGAATAACTGTAAATATCTATTCATTGTTACACCTTTAGAAGTTATAATGTACTAAAACACATGACAAACAAGCAATTTCAGATGCAACAAGGAATCTGCAAATATTATAATGCATTTTAACGTTGGTTACGATTATTTATGAAATGCTATAATGCATTATAACATGCATTATGAATGCCTTTATAATGCATTATACATAAAGGCTTCAAGTGAAGTGTTACCAAACACACACACACACACACACATACACACTGTATATATATAAAACATAAAAAAAAATTATCTAAAAATGTTTATGCAGCTTTATCCAGAAGCTACTGAGACGTTATTCAGATTCATAATGTAGTCTTGGGTGTGTATTGCATCATTCTGTGCTGCTGAACTAAACACCCACAATCCTTTAAGGCAAAAAGTTGGTCCCAAACACAACTGAAGAGGAACGTTTGTGAATGCTGCAGTAGAGCCGCTGTTTTAACAAACCACCGTCAGTATTTAATATTCATAAAACTGGCACAAAAAGTTGTACTACAGTAATTCTGAGTCAAATCATGTTGAATTTCCTTCACAGAGGAAACAGCAGCTCCTGTCCTTCCTGTCGTCCGTCCGTCCCAGTGTGTGTTTGTTTGTTCATCTGCACAGGTTAAGCATTCATCGCTTCATATTGTGAGAGAATTGCATGTTGACAGTGAATAAACAGAAGGGCGGCGTGACATTGCTCTACTTTCCTCTGTTAAGTGATTCTGTTCTTCATAACCTCCAGCCATGTGTTGAATAATGTCAGTGTGATATCATGTGAGTGTTTTCTCATGACACAGGCCTCCAGTCTGTCTCTGACCCACAATCCTAGTGGATACACATGCAAATAAGGAAAGCGCTGGAACATCTGTGATCAGAAAGAGAAAGAGATTTGAAATCTCACAGTGACTTTAAGTATTTGTGAGTACCACTTCAGCCATGCTTATGAATGTCTTTTAAATAAATATCATTTAATTATATAGAAAAATATCAAATTAAGTGTATTGATTGTAAATAAAGATGCACAAACACACGTCACTTCACAGTAGCAAGTTTCAGCTGTAAAACATTAGAAGTAGCATTAAAGATGAAGACAGTCAGTGTTGCTACTTAATAGTTTTGTGGAAATTATATTTTTTTTTAGGATTCATATTTATAATTTATTTGAATCAGAAATCTTTTGTAACATTATATACTGTCACTTTTGATCAATTTAATGCATCCTTGTTGAATAAAAGTATTAATTTCGTTAAAGAAAATCCTGCTTAACCTAAAGTTTTGAATTATGACGGTGTTTTCAACATTGATAATAATCATAAATGTTTCTTGAGCAGCAAATCATCATATTAGAATGATTTCTGAAGGATCATGTGACAGTGAAGACTGGAGTAATGATGCTGAAAATTCAGCTTTGATCACTGGATATAAATTACACTTTACTATATATTCACATAGAAAACTGCTATTTTAAATCATAATAATATTTCATTATTTTTACTGTATTTTTGTTTAAAAAATGCAGACTTGCTGAGCAGAAGAGACACATTTTAAAATATTAAAAAATCATAATTATTCCAAACGTTTGGCCGGTAGTGTGTGTAGGTGTTTATCATGAAGTACGACAGCTAGAAGACTTTAGTCACACTTTCGTCTCATAACATTAATCTCTCTCACACACGGCGGCTTGTATTCGCCCTTCTGCTGTGCTCTGCTCATTTTTCATGGACTAAAGTCTCATATTTAAATGCATTTAGATATGACAGATGAAACACCCGCAGTATGGCACACAAACACTGCTCAGTGTGTGTGTGTGTGTGTGTTAATATCAGGAGACCACAAACACATGCACACTACAGAATGTGTGTGTAAAGTGCTCTTTGTTTCAGGCCTCTCATGTTCCATTAGTGTTGCCATTGTTTCTGCTAAATGAAAGCTGCTCGTGTGCAGGAGGGACACAAACTAGTGTTCCCTAGATATCCATCTGAACATGTTAATTGACCGGCATGTTGAATTCAGAGCTTGTTTTTCAGGAGTGACTGTGATAATGAGGGACGGCCGCTGGGTTTGTAGGACCCCTGAGCCTCAGTGAGACATTTATTAGAGTTAACTAAAACTAAAACCTTAAAAACAAAGTTCCTTGAAATAAAATTAACAGTAACTGGAATAAATTTAGATATATTTTATTATTTTCCTCATATTCTCCATTGTTGCAGCTCCTCTCTTCCCAGTCTGTCAGTAACGCTCTGTTTAGTTCCTGTCTCAATGAAGCCCCTCCTTCTGAAAAACACAATGTGCTCTGATTGGTCTGCTGGAGCAGTGTGTTGTGATTGGTGTTTGGGAAATGTCCCGCCCCTTACCATAACCGCCAGTTTCAACACACTACTAACTAACTCATCCAGGCCCCGCCCCTTTATTCTGCGTATGAATTATTTAAATGAGGAATATTGTGACGTGTTCTTTCCTGGAAGAAAAAGAGACGTTTGACTGTGTCTTTCGTGAGCTGTTGTATGATTGAAGCAGTGTTGTTTTGTCCAGCCAAAGTCTATTTAGGGCAAGTCGGTCCATATTCATAACACCCCCGAGCAGCTGTTTACATTCATTCAAGTACAGCTCCTTCTTCTTCAATGGGGAAAGACTGAAATCTACATAACTATTTGTGAAAATTACACTTCATTAACATATTTCAAATCAGGATTAAAAGGGGACCTATTATGCCCCTTTCACAAGATGTAATATAAGTCTCTGGTGTTCCCAGAATGTGTCTGTGAAGTTTTAGCTCAAAATACCCCACAGATCATTTATTATAGCTTGTCAAATTCGCCCCTATTTGGGTGTGAGCAAAAACACACCGTTTTTGTGTGTAAATGAGCTGCTGCTCCCCGCCCCCTTTCCAGAAGAGGGCAGAGCTTTAACAGCTCACGCTTCGGTCGCTCAACAACAACAAAGCTGGAGAATCTCACGCAGCCAAAATGAGGATTGTCAGTAACGGTGTTCAGTCTTACATTGTTCAAACCGGAGTCGACACTGATGGAGAGACTCAGGAAGAAGTTACAACTTTTAGAATGAAACTGGACGTTTCTGAATGGTTAGTGGATAAATTTATGTAGTTGCTGTGGAGTTGATTCAACTCATCGACTAGCATGTGTCGTCATGTTAATCTTTTGTGCAAATCCAGTTTTGAATTGACCCTCGTTTGTGAAGCAGTCCGGCGTAAAATGAACAACACTACTACAACAACTCTTCCTCTTCTCTAATGCAGCCCAACATGGCCTGTTGCATGTTCTCGGGGGAGGGGTTTATGTAAATTTTAGGGTTTGTGATGTCACCAACCCGGAAAAAGCATGTTGTAGTCCCTACCAGCCGTTTGCTGTAGTCCTTAAACAGCGAATTCTTTAAAAGAAAATATCTCCCTTTGCATTGAACTTTGAGCGTCGTAACTTTGCAGATGTTGTTTATGATCAAGCAGCAACATTACACACTAACTGAAGTTAAAAAAGTGAAATCATAATCAACCACCCCTTTAAAATCTGGCCACAACAGTATCAGAAAGTGTTCTTCTATAAGCTCAAATCAAGCTAAAAAGTAGTATTTCTCAGGCAGGTCCAGCTAATGCACATCTGCATTCTAAAGTAAACAAACACGTGATTGGCTCTTTTAAATTGAAGGCGGGACTTCCACTCCTAGTGGTTTCCCTCATTCATACACACTGAAAAACATTAGGTGTCAGATTTCATTTGTAATATTTTCACTCAGAAATATTGCTAGTTACTTTCACAAATAATTACAAAGAAACACATTAAATTAAACAAAATTTTGAAGTAGAAAGACTCATTAATCTTTATTCAAAACTTTGAAAAATCATTTTTTTACAGTAACTAACTATACATACAGAAGAGCAGATCTATGCAGAAATGTTTTTAAACCAATTGCTCTTATTTCCAGTCTGTGTGAATTTGCGTCTCGTCAGCATTCGCGTCTGAGTCTCCTGCTGTTATCCGTGAGGAAGCGTGACAGCTCTTATCGTTCGACAGCCGATGTTTCTGTCACGCAGAAGCTTTCAGACATTAAATCATGAGCACGGCAACAGCTGAAACAGCCTCGAAGTTTTAGAAACTTACTTTCTGTTGAACGTGAGCTGGAATGTGGATAATAATGCTGTGATGTCTTGCGCTTGGGTTACCCACAATGCACCGCGGCATCAATAAATAATGTGGATTACCGAATTACCTTGCCTTTATTTACGCTGCTGTTGTTGTTGTGTTTGTCACATGGTGATTATTATGAGCTCATCTTTTACTTAATGGGTTTTCCTGCTTGTCTGGATATCCGTGTCCATGTTTGTTGATTATAATGGGATGGATGGCGTATTTTCACAGTGCACTGACAGTTCGCTTCCTGTGTAGTTTGTATATGAAGTATCTTCAAGTCAGAGGTGAAAACTATTTATTTATTCATTATGAACAGTCTCACGGGGCCGCCGGCAACTGACTATAGTGTCTGTACTGTACGCTGATAGTGTGTGTGTGTGTGTAAGAGAGAGAGCGTGTGTGTGTGTGTGTGTGAGACGCTGCCACATAACGAATGGAGTGAGTTAATGTCCACTCAGTCCGTCCAGAAGCATCTCCTCAGAGAGAAGACCTCAGATCGCTTAAATGAAGAGGAATTAGACGATGGTGAGAGTAATTAGATGAAGCGATAGAGAGATGGAGTGATCGTTATTCATCTTACACTCCTGCAGTGTGTGTGTGTGTGTGTGCAAAATGACCTTCTATTATTCATCTGTCTGTTGAATGGTTGAATGTTATAAATGTTGTGTGTGGATATACAGGGCTTGACATGAACTTTTTGCTCAGCAGACACTGTGTCTAGAGGTTATTCAAAGTTACTAGTCACTCAGCATTTTCACTGACCACAATTTTGACATAGATACCATTGGGAAAAACTGCCATATAGATATTTTTAATATTATCTTATAATTTGGCAGCGGGTATATTAGGCTGCTGTTACTTTAAAGGGTTATTTCACCCAAAAATGAAATTTCTGTCATTAATTCCTCACCCTCATGTCGTTCCACACCCGTAAGACCTTCATTCATCTTCAGAACACAAATTAAGATATTTTTGATGAAATTCGAGAAAGACTCGTCCATAGACGGCAATATAATCAACACTTTCAAGGTCCAGAAAGGTACTAAAGACATCGTTAAAACAGTCATGTGACTGCAGTGGTTCAACCTTAATGTTATGAAGAGACGAGAATACTTTTTGTGCGCAAAAACAAAAATAATGACTTTATTCAACAATCTCTTCTCTTCTGTGTCATTCTCATACGTTGTTTACATCCAGCGCTTCCAGGTTCTCCGTGGCCAATAATGAGTCTGTGTTCGGACGTAAACTAGGGATGTGACGGTGAGAAATTTTTCCCACCGGTTAATCGACATGAGACAACACAGGTAATACCGGTGTCACCGGGGGGCGGGGCCTCTACCTCTTTTTTTTTTTTTTTTTTTTTTCTTATGGGGCCGTTCATATATCGCGTCTAAAAACGCGTGGAAAGCGCGGCCACGCGCTTCTCCTTGTTTTCAAAGCGCTTGTGCTCCCGTGGCGTCTGTCATTGCTATGCAACCATGAACTGCGCTCTCCGCGACGAGGAATGTTTTTGACATGAAATATAAAACAGCTGTAAAACTGTACAGCTATGATCAGCTGTTCGGCTGAGCTATCGATGTTTTGTTACGGAAAGGCCGACTTTCACTTTCAAATTAACGGCAATAGCTTGAATGGTGGATTACTCTTACTGAAAAACACTCAACAAAACGGACATTTTGGCATAATTTGTGTGTGTTACGGTTCGTTAAGAGCAGAAGAGAACTCGATACTGGCGCGCGCGCGTTGTGTGTGTGTGTGTGTGTGTGTGTGTGTGTGTGTGTCACATAGGCAGGACATTCACTGACAGCGCGTTCTCTTTTGCCTTGTCGCGCTTGAATAGGTTTAAAAGCACTAGCATGAATAGGAGCTTCATCATATAACGCAGAAAACGGATACTACGTTAATAGCATTAAATGCAAATATTTTTAACGCGTTTAAGTGGAAAAAAAAATTAACCTCGGTGCCGCGGTGGGCAAGTGATGAAACCGGTGTTGCGACTGAACACTGGTAACACCGGTAACACCGACTACCGTAGCAAGCCTAACGTAAACACGGAAGCGCTGGACGTAAACAACGACAATAAAGTTGTTATTTTTGTTTTGTTTTTGAGCACAAAAAGTATTCTCGTCACTTAATAACATTAAGGTTGAACCACTGCAGTCACATGACTGTTTTAACGATGTCTTTAGTACCTTTCTGGACCTTGAAAGTGTTGATTATATTGCTGTCTATGGACGAGTCATTCTCGGATTTCATCAAAAATATCTTAATTTGTGTTCTGAAGATGAACGAAGGTCTTACAGGTGTAGAACGACATGAGGGAGAGTAATTAATGACAGAAATTTCATTTTTGGGTGAACTAACCCTTTAAGACCTGACGCATGGATCCATTATACTGATACACAAGCGTTTTCTTTCTCAAAAATTTACGTTTACTTAAAACATAATGTGTGACTACTCACCAAGACTGGCATTTTGACATTATTTTGTGTGTGTTTGACTGTTTAAGTGCAATAAGCAGCGAAAAAGAACTCAATTTAGTAATGAGAGGCGGCTTTATGTGTGCACACTTTGTGTTTGAGAACAAAATCTGCAGGAAAGAGTAAAATTATGCACAATCCACGCCAAAATTCAAGCCCTGTAACACCAACAATATTCATTCAGAGTAAATGAAATGAGTGAGTGAGGGGAGGCAAAAAACACAACAAAAAATACTAAAACTTTAACTAAAATTATAATGGTAACGGAAAACATAAAAATATCAACTAATTTAAAATATTATTAAAAACTATAGCATCTCAATGATACTAAAATAACACTGGGTAAAATGTATTAATATAAAAATTTTATTTTTTATATTTTTAGTTGTCATGTTAATTTTAGTTTAATTTTTAGTCATTTTGTTATTTGCTTTTGTCAGTTTGTTAGTTTTTTTATATTGTTATTTAGGCTTAAATTAATTTTTATTTCTGTTTTAGTTTTTACTTATTTCCAGTTAATAATTTTAGAGCTTCAATTTAAACTTATTTCAGCTTATTGCCAAGGCAACATTTTTAATAACCCCACTGTGTGTATATTTATTAGTTAGGGCCAAATGTCCTCACTTACATAGTGAAATATTATGACAACCAACTAGTGAGGACATTTTACTAGTTAAAGATGGCCAAAACCATGTTTTTATATAAATCTAGTGTTTTGCGCATGTTTCTGTGATGGTAGGGGTTGGAAAATATCATCAACCTCATATAAAATCATTAGTCCTCACTAATATAGTGAAACAAACGTGTGTGTGTGTGTGTGTGTGTGTGTGTGTGTGTGTGTGTGTGTGTGTGTGTGTGTGTGTGAGTGTGGTGTGTAGTGCTGTGAAATCTCTCTGCTAGTGTTTTTAAAGTTTTTTTATTTATTAATTTATTTATTTTTATACCAAAATCTGAGATCTCATTGTGAACTATTTCTCTTCAAAATGATCTGAGCTGCTATCCATGTTAATTTTATATTTCTCTATATTCTTACTGAATGGCACTGACTCATTTGTGTCCATTTAGGAGGAACGTTAGAGCTGCGTTACGTCTCTTGAGCTGTAGAAGAGCAACATCTGAGCAGAAAACTTTCCAGCTCCTCTAGAAGTTTTTGCACAGAAATAGAAGCTTATTTAAAGTTTTGTTTAAGCTGACAGACCAGAAAGAGAACTTGTTAGCGTGTTGTCTCAGTGATAGTTCATTGGTTAATTAAAGCGCATTGACAGTAAAGTCTGAAAACACTTCAGTGAGTCGTAGCCCAGCAGGGTCGACTGTCTGCCGACTGAATCTTTAGACGTGTGTTTTAATGTTCAGATTCACCGTCACAAAGCCGTGAAGCCGTGAATCTCCAGCTGACCTCGTACATGCTGTGATCTTAATTAAACGTCCAGATTTCTTATTCCTCATTTAATTACCCTGTTTAGCAGACGCAGTCCGTCTCGGATCAAAGGTCTTGCTCCACATCTGGAGCTTTTCATGTGGATGTAGTAAAGCTTCTGTCCGACTTGTGTTAGTTCCAGATGCTACATAGACAGCAGTTTAATGGAACACAAAGGCAGCTGTTCAGTCGATCGGGGCATTTATAAAACACAATAAAAACAACAAGAGCTGAACATTGTGCTGAATATCAACAAGTTAAAGTACATTACAAGTACGTCATGTTGGTCGAATGCTAGCAGCATTAATTTTGGACATAAATATTACTATTTTATTCAATATCAATAGAAGTATTTAATTTGTTTTTATATATTTTTTTATATAGGAATGGGTCACAAGTCAAAAAGTCATCCAATAATTGACTAATTAAAGAGATATATCAATATTTAATTTATTTTTTGTTTTATAATTTTTGGCAGAGATGCTTTAAAAATAATTATTTATTAATTAGCATGATGTGCTTTACAGCATTAAGTAAAACTAAAACTATTAATGAACCATTTTCAGTAATTGAAATAAAAATGAAATAAAATAAATAAAAAAAATAATAAAATGCATGAAAAACTTAAATTTAAAAAATGTAAACAAAAATTAGAATCTTTCCCTTTGCAACTAACTCAAACAAGTTTAAGTTGAAGTATTAAAATTAAAATAATTGAAAGCTAAATAGACAATATAAAACAAAAACTAATAAAAATGACAAAAGCGCATGACAAAATGAGTAAAACTTAAACTAAAATTAAAATAAAATCTGAAAATATAAAAGTAAAAGCTAATTTTAAATATTAGTAATAATTATAACAGTATATAAATAATATTAAAATAAAACTGGTGCTTTATCTGTTAGATTAAAATGCATTTGCATTTTTAAGGTGTGTCGAGTTGGAAATAGACTTATTTTATGTTACAATAAATATAATTTTCTTAAAGCTATTTTTGACTAAAAGGTTTGTCTTGTGGTCCTTGCATTATTGTTTTGAACACAAAAACATGTGATGTGAGAAGCGTCATCAAAAACATCTCATCAGGTAACTTGACTAGTTGTTGATGCAACACAGCAGAAAATTGATTTTGTAATTTTCCGAAACCCTGGTCATATTTTTGACAAGCAGTTTTGTTCTGGTGTAGAGGAGGGCGTTAGAGCTTCATCCGTCCTCGACTCTCTCCTGCAGTTTCAGGCATTAGGAAGTAAAATTATTCGTGTCTGTGTGAGACAGACTCATCAGAGAGCAGAGCGGGTCTCTACGGGAGCCAATCACAGTGCAGACGTGTGTGTGTGTGTGTGTGTGTCTGAATGTGCTCCAGTGCTTCCACTGACTGTCCAGTGAGTTTTAGACGTGAACTTGTCTGAGGTCATGCAGTAATGAAGCGCTCTCACATCAGCGCTGGTGATTCACGGCTCTTAATTGCAGCACATATCTGTAATTCAGAGCAGTGACATTAAGCGTCAGGTTTTAGAGCTAAAGGGAAATTAGTGTCTGTTATTAACGTCTGCGTGGGACGCTGCTGCGGCTCGGCCTGAAGCTAAAGCTGCTTCTACATTCTCTCACCCTTTAATCAAAACTTAACCCCGTGTTAGCAGGTACACCTGCAGGATTACCAGCTGCCCGAGGTTATAATACAGCTGGAGAGAGTTAGCGTTCCCATTCATCAAACCCCATCTTTACTCATGGCTGCTCAAATCTGGTAAATATCTACAGTAATATATGAGCAATATCACGAGTAGCTGTGCAACACGGCTCTATATCAGCAAGGCTGTGACTCGGCCGTAGGTAATCACATTCGTGCTGATAGAGAGCCATATCGCACTGCTACAAGTGTGATATTGCATTTATATAACAGTTCGACGACACAAGTGTGTAAATAAATAAGAAACAACAATGGAGTGCCTTTAAAAACCCTCTTGTGTTCCTTCCGCAACAGATTCAAATCTCAAGTTGAGCTATGGCAAGCCATTTTGACTTTTATTCATTCGCAGGATATGAATTCTTGATATCAACAATTCAGTTTTCACTAGTTAAAATGCTAATTCTTGATATCAGGAGTTAGGCTTCTACCAGTAACAATGGCAAATTCTGATATCAAGAATTGAATTTTCACTAGTAAAAATGTTGATTCTTGATATCTGTATAAATATGAATACTTATAATAATAGTTAATATCAATAATTGAATTTCAACTAGTAAAAGCTATATTTCTTATGGCAAGTTTTGACTTTTATTCATTCTCAGGATATGAATTCTTGATATCAAGAATTGAATTTTCACTAGTTAAAATGCTTATTCTTGACAGCACTAATTCTAGTGCAAATATCTATTCTTGATATCAACGATTGAACTGCTACTAGTAACAATGCTAATTTTTGATATCAATAATTTGATTGTCATTAGTGACAATGTTAGTTTCTGATATCATGAATGTGATTGTTATTAGTAAGAAAGCCATTTTATATATTTTTGAAATTATATTGATATCAGAAATACATTTTCAGATATCAAAAATGAACATTTTTACTAGTTGCAATTCAATTGTTGATATGAAGAACGAGATTGTCCTCCAAAAAAAGCACCTTATTACGACCTATATTTACGTTTTAAAGTCATGCGCCCTCTAGCTGGCGTAAAAATATTGACAGTGTCGTGTTACGTCTGTCGTCATGAAATGACATATGACTGTCGTTACCAATCAAAATGCGTGTTAATTTAAATGCAATGTGTGGAGTTTTTACACCATTTCTCCTATTTCCATTTAGCAAAACTCTGTTCCAGTGCTGATACTGGGGGAATATCACACGGCTGTCAGATTCGAGAAGCAGAATGAACTGTTGTATAAAATGAAATATATTTTGTTTGTGTCATTTAGGAATAAGATCTTGTGGGTATTTGAACAAACAAACCCTACAAACACACGAGATCTGAATGAAACCCCACTGAAAACACCTGCTGGGAATCGTGTCATAACGCAGCTCGGATCTCGTTCTGATCTCAGTGTTCGTTGGTTCGAGAGCCGTGAGAGGACGCGGTCGTGAATTGTGAATTGTTTGTTAATGCACACGCTTCCATCCGTCTCTTCTGATCATCCACGGCGCGCCGTCGTCTTGCTCTCTGTAACAAAGCGTGGCTCTGCTGTCTCTCTCTTGGCCCGCCTGTCTCTCTGCTCCTGAGTGCTTTTTAAATAACATCACCTCAATTATCGCTCACAGACGCGCCACTCTAAAAGCCTGAGCCGCAGTCAATCGCAGTCAATGCTTACCAGAGACACACACACTTGATACACACTGCATTGTGTATTTTAGTCTTTCTTAGTCTGAGAGCGAAAGAAATGCTCTGTTTTAACCCCTGTCTACTGTACTACATAGGCAGCTGCCTTCTGAGGAAAACAGAGCTTGACAAGTGAATTATTTGAGACAGACAGGAGAATAAACTCACAGTTGATGCCAACGAAGTTTTCCATTAGCATGTCACTAAACTAAGAATGCATTAACTCTGTAAAGCTACTGTATTATATTTGATGCACAAATTTCTGAGGCCTCTAAATGATCAAAACTTTGATGGAAAACCTGTTGCACACAATCTTCTATCGACTGATCTTACTTTTTGTCCGTATAAATATCAGCATCTGTAGCAAATTGCACATATTTTTGCTCCGTTTAAAATTGAGCTGTTTTTCCTCCATATTCTCACTATATTATATTATATGCAGGTTAAAACCTGATGTATCAAATATGATGCGAAACATAAAACACATATTTTTGTTCTAAACATTCAATGAACTTCCATTTCAAAAAGTTTATTTCATATGTCAGGCTTTACAAGGTTAAATTAATAAGCATAAAATATTGGGTGAAACGATCATTTAGATTGAAGGTATGGAAGACATTTTTCACTGAGCTTTTTGCAAGGCATTCTGGGAACGATACATGCAGTGAGACGTATGAAGCCTTTATAATAGGCAGCTATAAATGATGTATAGATGCTTTATCCTTCATCACAGACACATTCATGAACAAGTAAATATGAGAGAGCGTCACGCTACTGAAGTCATCAGTCCAGTAAACAAAATAACCAAACATGAGTGAGTGTATAATCAATAACCCGCCCTCTAGCGTGTGACTCACTCTCACTTTAATTTATTTCTAGTTCAGTTTTAGTTTTAGTTCAGTTTGTTTTATTATGTTGGCTTGACATACTGATCTACTATTTAAGCTTCTTCTTCTGAGACTAAATTTTAAACAGAATCTCCTCCTAGAACTTTCAAGCTAGAACAACCAAACTCAGGTCAGACCTTCAGACTGTTCTGACTCGTTATACTGTTTCTTTTCTAACTGATCCGACTTACGATTCTCATTGAACTGACGATCAAAACTACGAAAAGTCCCTTAGACTTTCATTGAGGGGGTCAAAACTTTTCTACAATAAGATTTATAAAGTATTTAAGCTGTTTATCACTAACAAAGCTTAACCACTATCCTAGGACAACATGCTAAAACATGCTAGCAACGTGCTAATTCATGCTAGCGATGTGTTAATCATGCTAGCAACATGCTAATTCATGCTAGCAATGTGTTACTCATTCTAGTAACATGAAAATCATGCTAGCAAACATGCTAATTTATGCTAGAAATGTGCTAGTCATGCTAGTAGCATGCTAACCATGCTAGCAACATGCTAACAACATGGTAAATCAAGCTAGTAATGTGTTAATCATGCTAGCAATATGTTAATTCATGTTAATGTGTTAATCATGCTAGCAATAGGCTAGCAACATGTTAAATTATACTAGCATTGTGCTAATTCATGTTAGCAACATGTTAAAACATGCTAACAACATGTTAAATCATGCTAGCAAACATGCTAATTTATGCTAGAAATGTGCTAATCATGCTAGCAATATGTTAATTCATGTTAATGTGTTAATCATGCTAGCAATAGGTTAGCAACATGCTAAAACATGATAGCAATGTGTTAAATTATACTAGCATTGTGCTAATTCATGCTAGCAACATGTTAAAACATGCTAACGACGTGTTAAATAATGCTAGCAACATGTTAATAATGCTAGAACATGTTAACAACATGCTAATAATGCTAGCAAAACATGCTAGCAAAATGTTAATCATATTAACATGCTAAAACATGTTAGCAATGTGTTAAAACAAGCTAATAATGCTAGCAACATGTTAAAATGTGTTAACAATGTGTTAAACATGCTACCAACATGCTAAATCATGTTAGCAACATGCTAAAATATGTTAACAACATGCTAAATCATGCCAACAAAATGCTAAAACATGCTAACAGTGTGTTAAAACATGTAGCAACATGTTAAATCATGCTAGCTACACATTTGTTGGCTTTCTCTGAGTAAAACCTTCAAACTTTAAGCTTTTCAAAGTTATTTTAAACTTTGAGACCTGGCTTTATCAAGCCAAAATCAAAGTTTGTCATCAAACTTTATTCATCTAGTTTATAATTTTAGTGCTTCAATTCGAACTTATTTCAGTTTATTGCCAAAGCAGCGTTTCTGATTTTTGTTTAGTTTAAGTTTTCCCAACTAATATTTATATTTAGTTTTATTTCCGTTTGATTTCAATGAGCAGAAATGTTTTTAATAGTTTTAGTTTTAGTTAACGATAATAACCCTGGTATGCAGTATATAGTTTGTAGTATGCAGTACAGTGTGTTAGTATTTCATAGTGGAGAGACAGGAACACAAGATTATTATGTGTATAAAATAACAATGTATAAAGTATAAAATAACAAGGTCTTCCCTTGTATCTCAGGATGTACGTGGTCGACCTCACAGAATCAATAAACCTGAACAAAACCACACTGAACCAGACTACAGCGGAAGAGCTCCAATCCCACAATGCATGAACTCCTTCATATATCTCTCGCTCGCTCTCTGCTGTGTGTGTGTATCAGTTCTGCTTCAGCTGGTTTATTTTTCTTATGCACAGACACAACATTGTGTGTGTGTGTGTGTGTGTGTGTTTCTGTAATCCTCTCTGCAGATTCACCAGGTCACTGATCTCAGAGCAGTCTGGATTTAAAATGCTTTTGTTACTGTTCAAATCTGAGTTAAATCCCCTCACACACACACACACACACACACATACACACGCTATTAAACTTTCAGAAATGTCAGTGCAGGTCACACACACACACACACACACACACACACACACATATGTACACTGTACAGTGACAGCAGCAGCACATGCAGTGATGATATCTAGTGGAGATCTCAGAAACGCCACATTTAATGACATCATTAGGAAGAAAACTGAATGTGAGTTCACTGCAGCTCTTCACTTTATTGACAAATCTGTCCACAGAAATTAGATTCATCTGACAAAACCTTTAGGGACATTTGGGGATGTCCTTATTTAGAAAATAAATATTAATTTCTGAAAAAGCAAATAGATTTCTTCTCGAGTCTGTGTTAGTCTGTGCTCATTATGATCATGTTTTCAGTAGGTCAAGTCATGAAATACAGATTGTTTGGTTACTTTATCTCGATGGTCCACTTATTCTATTAACTGTAAGTAACTTTGCAACTCCACGTCAACTTATTCTACTGACCTGAACCCTAGCAGTCTACTACTACTCTAATGAGAGTTAGTTGACATGGAGTTGACTCTCACACACACACTCTCTCACAAACACCCACACACACACTCACAAACACGCACACACACATACTCTCACACACACTTGCACATACACACTCACGCTCTCTCACATACTCACACACGCACTCACACACACTCAAAAACATGCACACACACACTCTCTAACACACACTCTCACAAACGCACACACACACACTCTCACACACACACTCACAAACGCACACACACACACTCACACATACACACTCACGCTCTCTCACATACTCAGACACGCACTCACACACACTCAAAACACGCACACACACTCTCACAAACACACACACACACACTCTCACAAATGCTCCACACACACACACACACACACACTCACACATACTCACACACACACTCACAAACACGCTCTCACACAAACACACACACACGCACACACACTCTCTCACACACACTCACACACACTCACAAACACACCCTCACAAACACACACACTCTCACAAACGCACACACACTCTCCCACGCACACACAAACACACACTCAGAAACACTCTCACTCTCTCTCTCTCACACACACACTCTCTCACAAACACGCACACACACACACACTCACAAACACGCACACACACTCACACGCACGCACACACACACGCACTCACACATACACACTCACGCACTCTCTCACATACACACGCACTCACTCACACACACTCACAAACACTCTCTCACACACACACACTCAGAAACACTCTCACTCTCTCTCTGTCTCACACACACACTCAGAAACACACTCTCTCTCACACACACACACACACACACTCAGAAACACACTCTCTCTCTCTCACACACATACACACTCTCACAAACATACACACACGCACACACACTCTCTCTCACACTCACACACACACACTCTCTCTCTCACACACACACACACACATTCTCTCTCACAGGAGACCATGCTGATGGAACTAAATGACCCCAAGCGTCATGTTTTATAGTGCAGAATCAAAGCGTGTGTGTGTGTGTGTGTGTGTGTGTGTGTGTGGTACTTAGCTCTGTATTCATTCTGCAGAGAGACACATGGAGTCAGGATCTTCCTAATGTCACTCGTTCCCTGCAGGGCAATAAAGAGAACGAGAGAGACTCGTATTCATGTTTATTGCACAACTCTCTTGAATACTGGATTGTGATTGGCCAGTCACGTCATTGTAACCCTGCAGCTGTTGTAAAGAGCGAACGATGAAGAAGTACAAACAAAAATAGTCTAATTCACACAGAAAACTCAGGAGATCGTAGAAGAAATAAACTACCACTTAACACTGACAGGCAAACAATATCAGACAAAAGAGCCGAGGAAACTAAGGGAAATAATTAACTAGAATAGAGACAGATGTGACTATAATTAAGAACTAATGACAGCGAACACAGGCAAAGGAAACAGGGAACAGAATGAAAACAAAACCAAAACAGAGCATGTGGTACAGTTGCTAAACTGCATCATTGTTATATCTCAGCCATGACTCCACAGAATTGATCAATTATTATTAAAATCATTCATTTATTTACATAATGGCATGCCCAAAAATAATTTAAATAAGTAAGAAAATATAATAATAATAAAATAGTATGTTAAACCATTGTAATATTTCTTTAAGAAGTTTTTTAAAAATATTTATAATATCTGATAAAGGTAGTTTTTTTTCTACAATTTTAGTTATATATTTAATCATAAATTATTAAATAATTAATAATTTATTAAAATCATTAATATATTTACAAAATAACATGTCAAAAATAATTAAAGCATTGTAAATATTTCTAAAATATTAAAGCATTATAAATATTTCTTTAAAAAAGTTTCAAAAAGTGTTTATATCTTATAAAGTGAGTTTTTTGTTTTCTAAAATTTGAGCTTTATACATCAATGTAATGAAATCTGATTGTGATAAATTACTGTATTTATTGTGGAGGACTGGGAATATCACATAAAAATATGACTTTATCAATTAAATAATTAATAATTTATTAAAATCATTAATATATTTACAAAATGACATGCCAAAAATAATTTAAATATTTAAGGAAAAAAATATAATAATAAAATAGTATATTAAACCATTGTAAATATTTCTATTAAAAGTTCAAACTGTTTTTTTTTTAACTTCATAAGTACATTATGCAGGAGTGTTCATCTCTTTAAGGAAGCGTGTTGTTATCAGTGTGAGTGTGAGCCGTAATTTAAAATACTTCAGATATTCCTTCTTTTAAAAAAGGATCAAACTTTGTGTGTCAGATGAAAAGCCAGAGATTATTCACACAGAGTCATTTGAGTCGTTTATCAGCAGTGTTTCCCTTTATCTGTTCGACACAGAGAGTCACAGACGCGGACGGAATATTGTTCTGAGCGTTTATATTATAATATAGTGTGAGAGATGAGCCGGAAACACTGTTTCTAGAAAATATACTTCAACATGATCTCATTAGTATTCGTAGGTATTGGTCTATAGTTCTAGCATCTTTGCGATTCATCAGTTTAGGTTCACTGAACTCATCTAATTTACAGGCTGATTTATTATAAATGAGATTAATTAAATACATTTAACTGGATTCCTTTGACATCATCACCGTTTTATTCTTTTTTGTGTGAATCTAAACTGTAAATGAGTGATTTCTCCAACTTATTAAGCATTAGTGATAATTAAATTTCGCCATAAACTGCAAATGACTTTTATTAAATAATTTTCTGAGACTGAATTTCTCCACCAATTTACCTGCGAAAATAAGCCGATCTGTGAAGATACAGATTTACTAAAGCAAAATGATTCATGTTTTATAACAGTGTTCAGTCAAACATTCACATTTTTTTTTCTATTAGTGTTATTTAGGTTTTTATTTTAGTTTTATTGATATTTTGAAGTAGCTTTTATTTTTATATTTTTAGTTTTCATGATAATTCTAATTTACTTTTTAGTCATTTCATTATGTGCTTTTGTCATTTTATTAGTTTTGTTTAAGATTTTTTTATTTCCATTTTAGTTAATTTTAGTTTTTATTTCCAGTTAATAATTTTAGTGCTTCAGCTTGAACTAAACAAATATTAGAAATGTTTATAAACAATAAAACAATAAAGTTTTCTACTTTATATATGTATATATAATTTCAGCTTTATTTCAGTTAACAGAAATGTTTTTAATAGTTAACATAAAAACATAACATAAATGTATTAGTAAATGTTGAAATTACCATTGACTAAGATTAATAAATGCTTGTTTATTATTAATTCATGTTAGCTGATATGTTAATGTAAACCTTATTATAAAGTTCTCTCTGTTACAGATGTGCCTGATCTCCGCTGCTACCCTTCACTCCCACACTGTCCAAACACACACTGATCCGGTCGTCTCGTGCAGCCAAACGTTCGAGTTTATTGCAGTCGAGAGCCGCCTGCGAACCGAGAGACTGACAGCGGAGCTGAGCAAGCGGTGAGTGTGTCAAGCAGAGAAACGCTCAACTTTATGCAAATGAGAGGCGAAAAACGCCACAGCCAGTCGCTCAAGATCTGCTGATGCTGCATCTGAACTGCTGCTGAAACCATGAAGAATGAGTGCAAATAAGTTAATGTGGATAATCTGAATGTGGAGTTTCTGGCAAAGTCCCTTTAAGGCAAGTCATTTCAGTCGGCGGCCATCTTTGAAACGTCTCTTGGGCAGCTGTTTCAGTCTTTTTGAATGGAGAAACATCAAATTGGCTGGAGCCGCCAATCAGAAGAGCACGTCTCAGAACACTGACTGTTTCTGACTGCAGCCGGAGCTTCTAACGGCCGCTGCAGTGATGTGATGACTTTACTGATCAGTGATTGGCTCTTTTATTTAGAATATTCCGCCATATTGAGTGTTGCGCTTTCTCCCATTCATGGTAATATGAGTCCACCATCTTTGTGTGTCTAGAGTCTTTGGTTTCTGGTGCAGATCCAAAATGAATTTCTAAACAAGTATTTTTGTCTTGTTTTTAAAGTAAAATATCTAAAAGATTTTATTTGAGAAACAAAATGACAAGATATAAAGTCTTGTTTTCTGAAAAAATAATCAAAATTGAGTGACTTTATCCTGAAAACAAAAACAAATATCTGCCAATGGGGTCAAAAAAATATAACGTAGTTTTTGTTAATATTTTAATTAATTTTATATTTATATTTTCTATTTTCATTTTAATTTTATTTAAAGTTTTAGTAATTTTGTTTTCTGTTTTTTGTCATTTTTATCATGTTTTTTTTTTGTTTTTGTTTTTTTAAATATGTCTATATAGTTTTTAGTCAGGGTTATTATCGTACTATTAACTAAAACTATTAAAAACATTTCTGTTAATTGAAATAAAGTTGGAATAAAATAAAATATAAATATTAGACTTAAACTAAATAAAAAAAACTTTGCCTTGGAAATGAACTGAAATAAGTTTAAGTTGAAGCACTAAAATTATTAACTGGAAATAAATAAAAAGTAAAACTAAAACTGAGATGAAAATAAATGAAACCTTACTAGCAATATTTAAAAAAATTATAATAATAAAATGACAAAAGCATGTAACGAAATTACAAAACATTTAACCAAAATTAACATGAAAACTAAAAATATAAAAATAAAAGCTAATTTAAAATATTAATAAAACTGTGATGACACTAAAATAAAAACTAAAATAACACTGATTTTTATTAGGTTTTAGCTTTTAGTTTTAGTTATTTTAGTATTTCAACTTAAACTTAATGTAAATTAGGAGTGTTGCTTTGGCAACTAGCTGAAGTAAAAAAAAAAAAAATTATTTTATTTTTTATTTTATTTCAGTTAATGAGAATATTTTTTTATGGTTTTAGTTTTTTTCTTTTTAAATACTTTTATTCCGCAAAGATGCATTAAATGGATCAAAAGTGACAGTAAAGACATTAATAATGTTACAAAAGATTTCTGTTTCAAATAAATGCTGTTCTTTTGAACTTTCTACTCATCAAAAAAGTAAAATATCACATTTTTCACAAAAATATGAAGCAGCACAACTGTTTCCAACATTGATAATAATCATAAATGTTTCTTGAGCATCAAATCATCATATCAGAATGATTTCTGAAGGATCATGTGACACTGAAGACTGGAGTAATGATGCTGAAAATTCAGCTTTGATCACAGGAATACATTACAGTTTACTATATATTCACATAGAAAACAGCTGATTTAAATTGCAATAATATTTCACTATGTTTACTGTATTTTTGATCAAATAAATGCAGCTTTAATGAGCAGAAGAGACTCTTTTAAAAACATTAAAAATCTCAATTACGAATCTCTAAATTTTATATATATAGACTTCTTTCTATAACATTTAAAACTTTTGAGCGGTAGTGTGCATGAATCGAAACCCTGCTAACCTCTTTGGCTCTGTTTGCTACACTTCTCTGTTTTCAATCAGGTCCAGTTCTCTGGTGGCCACAGCAGGAGAGTTACAGAGACGTGGATAAACACTAAAAACAGGTGACACTGCATGTCTTATATTTAACTTTGTTTGCTGACTGTGTCTGTAGGGCGAAACACACACACATCTCACACTTGGTGCAAGCGTGTGTTTCTCTGGTTTCCTACAGTAAGTGTGGGGGAAGTGTCCTTATCAGTGTGTGTGTGAGACACTTGTCCTTCTCTCTGTATGTTTCCATTTAAAGCACGTCCTCTGTATCACCTCACACGCTCTCAAACACACACTCCTCACAGACTCTTGGGTAAAATAATCCAGATAACAGAACACGGTCTTATCAGACAGAGATGAGTGCTAATGGAGTGAAGGTCAGGAGTGAAGTTATGAGACGCATAATGCCGAGCTGAGACTCCAGAGTCCTTGTGCAGTGAACACGGACTCCAACAGGGACAGGAAGTTCACTGGGATGAAACTAGGATGCACTATATACACTGTTCACACACTGCATGCTACATACCACATTACAAATACTAATATTTATTACATTTTATTTACTGTATTCTCATATTTTTTACACTTTATTTACTGTATTCTCATATTTTCTATATTTTATTTACCGTATTCTCATATTTTGTACACTTTATTTACCGTATTCTCATATTTTGTACACTTTATTTACCGTATTCTCATATTTTCTATATTTTATTTACCGTATTATCATATTTTGTGCACTTTATTTACCGTATTATCATATTTTCTATACTTTATTTACTGTGTTCTCATATTTTGTACACTTTATTTACTGTATTCTCATATTTTGTACACTTTATTTACCGTATTCTCATATTTTCTATACTTTGTTTACTGTATTCTCATATTTTGTACACTTTATTTACTGTATTCTCATATTTTTTACACTTTATTTACCGTATTCTCATATTTTCTATACTTTATTTACCGTATTCTCATATTTTGTACACTTTATTTACCGTATTATCATATTTTCTATATTTTATTTACCGTATTCTCATATTTTCTATACTTTATTTACTGTATTCTCATATTTTCTATACTTTATTTACTGTATTCTCATATTTTCTATACTTTATTTACTGTATTTTCATATTTTCTATACTTTATTTACTGTATTCTCATATTTTCTATACTTTATTTACCGTATTATCATATTTTCTATATTTTATTTACCGTATTATCATATTTTGTGCACTTTATTTACCGTATTATCATATTTTCTATACTTTATTTACCGTATTCTCATATTTTGTACACTTTATTTACTGTATTCTCATATTTTTTACACTTTATTTACCGTATTCTCATATTTTCTATACTTTATTTACCGTATTCTCATATTTTGTACACTTTATTTACTGTATTCTCATATTTTTTACACTTTATTTACCGTATTCTCATATTTTCTATACTTTATTTACTGTATTCTCATATTTTCTGCAATTTATTCACTGTATTCTCCTACTTTATTTACCGTATTCTCATATTTTCTATACTTTATTTACTGTATCTCATATTTTTTATACTTTATTTACTGTATTCTCATATTTTCTGCAATTTATTTACTGTATTCATATACTTTATTTACCGTATTCTCATATTTTCTATACTTTATTTACTGTATTCTCATATTTTTTTATACTTTATTTACTGTATTCTCATATTTTCTGCACTTTATTTACTGTATTCTCATACTTTATTTACCGTATTATCATATTTTCTATACTTTATTTACTGTATTCTCATATTTTGTGCACTTTATTTACCGTATTCTCATATTTTCTATACTTTATTTACTGTATTCTCATATTTTGTACACTTTATTTACCGTATTCTCATATTTTTTACACTTTATTTACCGTATTCTCATATTTTCTATACTTTATTTACTGTATTCTCATATTTTCTATACTTTATTTACTGTATTCTCATATTTTCTATACTTTATTTACTGTATTCTCATATTTTCTATACTTTATTTACCGTATTATCATATTTTCTATATTTTATTTACCGTATTATCATATTTTGTGCACTTTATTTACCGTATTATCATATTTTCTATACTTTATTTACTGTATTCTCATATTTTGTACACTTTATTTACTGTATTCTCATATTTTGTACACTTTATTTACCGTATTCTCATATTTTCTATACTTTATTTACCGTATTCTCATATTTTGTACACTTTATTTACTGTATTCTCATATTTTTTACACTTTATTTACCGTATTCTCATATTTTCTATACTTTATTTACTGTATTCTCATATTTTCTGCAATTTATTCACTGTATTCTCCTACTTTATTTACCGTATTCTCATATTTTCTATACTTTATTTACTGTATCTCATATTTTTTATACTTTATTTACTGTATTCTCATATTTTCTGCAATTTATTTACTGTATTCATATACTTTATTTACCGTATTCTCATATTTTCTATACTTTATTTACTGTATTCTCATATTTTTTTATACTTTATTTACTGTATTCTCATATTTTCTGCACTTTATTTACTGTATTCTCATACTTTATTTACCGTATTATCATATTTTCTATACTTTATTTACTGTATTCTCATATTTTGTGCACTTTATTTACCGTATTCTCATATTTTCTATACTTTATTTACTGTATTCTCATATTTTGTACACTTTATTTACCGTATTCTCATATTTTTTACACTTTATTTACCGTATTCTCATATTTTCTATACTTTATTTACTGTATTCTCATATTTTTTATACTTTATTTACCGTATTCTCATATTTTCTGCACTTTATTTACCGTATTCTCATATTTTCTATACTTTATTTACTGTATTCTCATATTTTCTATACTTTATTTACCGTATTCTCATATTTTGTACACTTTATTTACCGTATTATCATATTTTCTATACTTTATTTACTGTATTCTCATATTTTGTGCACTTTATTTACCGTATTCTCGTATTTTCTATACTTTATTTACTGTATTCTCATATTTTGTACACTTTATTTACCGTATTCTCGTATTTTCTATACTTTATTTACTGTATTCTCATATTTTGTACACTTTATTTACTGTATTCTCATTTTTTGTACACTTTATTTACCGTATTCTCATATTTTCTATACTTTATTTACTGTATTCTCATATTTTTTATACTTTATTTACTGTATTCTCATATTTTCTATACTTGAATTACTGTATTCTCATATTTTGTACACTTTATTTACTGTATTATCATATTTTCTATACTTTATTTACCGTATTATCATATTTTGTACACTTTATTTACCGTATTCTCATATTTTCTATACTTTATTTACCGTATTCTCATATTTTGTGCACTTTATTTACCGTATTCTCATATTTTTTACACTTTATTTACTGTATTCTCATATTTTGTACACTTTATTTACCGTATTATCATATTTTCTATACTTTATTTACTATATTTTCATATTTTCTGCACTTTATTCACTGTCTTATATTTTCTGCACTTTATTTTCATATTCTGCACTTTATTTGTGGCATTCTCATATTTTCTACACTTTTTTTTACTATATTCTCATATTTTCTGCACTTTATTTTCTCGCTCATATCTCGGGATGTTCAGCCTCATCATCTGATTCTCTGTTTGTCATGTCTTGTATCTTTCCGTATTTTTCTCCATGATTTATTCTCCATCTCTAAGTCCTGATGCAGCTACATGTACATAGATGAATTTCCCCACATTTCTAAAATGTCTTAGAATTAAATTAAATTAAATGAGGTATCAAATGTCGAGTGTTTCACAGTCTGTGTCTCTGTACCCGTCGGCTCATTTCTCTTTCCGTCTGTTACACGTGAAGAGAATAAAATCATTTCTCCCTCCCTTTCAAACACACACACACACACACACACACACCAGTGTTTTTCTGTCATTCACCAGAGCCAAACTAGTTCTGTTGTTGAAATACTATTATAAAAACACGTGTATACATGAGGAATGAGTGTGTGTGTGTGTGTGTGTGTGTGTGTGTGCTTTGCCTGATATTGTTTCTTTGTGTTTGCAGCAGAAAATGATGGTGACAGCAGAAAATAACCCAGATTCAGAGCCAGAGATAAAGACACAGAGCGACATCATGAACAGAGGAGAAAGCAGCAGTGCAGGAGTGTGAAATGAACACGGTCATACGGTCTTTCAGAGTCACGTTAGCACCATATAACACATCTATGAAATACTGAAGTCCAGTGTGCACTTTATTTACTGTATTCACATACTTTATTTACTATATTGTTATGCTTTCTCCACATGAAAATTAATTGCCAGCGGGCTTAGAAAAATAATCTTGTTTTCCCTTAATTAAGTTTATTTTTCTGACTCCATTGGCAGATATTTGTTCCTGTTTTAAGCACAAATGCACTTAATTTTGATGATAATTTTTTTAAAACACAAGACTTAATATCTTCAGTCATTTTGATTCTCCAGTAAATGTATCTTGATTTAAGAATGTTTAGATATTTGTGCTGGAAAACAAGACAGAAACACTGAAAAAGAACATTTTACATGTATTTCATGTATATATACACCAAAAAACAAACTGTTTTGTAATGTTTTACTCATCATGTGATTCTGTTTAGTTCAGAGAGAGTGCGCCGCTAACTGTGTGTTCTTTAGAGGCCTGTAATTGATCACCTTTAATCAGGGACCCTGATTAATTACCCATTAGGCAAACCATGATTGTTTATATTGTGTGTCATTCAAACAGAGCACCAGTTAAATATACACACACTGGATCTTGCACAGAGAAACAAATACTGCCATCCTCTCACACACAGTGCCTACATAGACAGCTATCTTCTAAGACAGCATCTTAAAGGGCCAGTCTGTCAGTAACGCTCTGTTTAGTTCCTGTCTCTATGAAGCCCCTCCTTCTGAAAAACACAATGTGCTCTGATTGGTCGGCTGGAGCAGTGTGTTGTGATAGGTGTTTGGTAAATGTCCCGCCTCTTACCATAACCAGCAGTTTCAACACACTACTAACTAACTCAACCAGGCCCCACCCCTTTATTCTGCATATGAATTATTTAAATGAGGAATAACTTTGCAGGGCATTTTCATGCTCAAACAGCAACATTACACACTAAAGACAGATGAACATGTAAAAAAGCATAACGGGTCCTCTTTAAAAATCTTGTTTCACACTAAACTTGGTAATTGATTATTCCAGGCAGCTATTTTTACAGCGCATCAGTCGCTCAGTAAACGGTCTGTTGTCGCGTCTCATTCATTCTCTCGTCCAGATGGTGGTGTTTAAGAGCATACGGCGGCCGTACTAAAACACACGTCTGGCTTGCGGCTCGTGTGGTCTCACGCTGACCCATAATCTGCTCTCACACCCCACGTGTCGTTTTTGTGTTGTTGTCAACATGTTGATGCAGCAGATTTTTACTGCTGGGGGACGCAATTAATGATCTCATTAGAGGGACTTGTTAGCGAGGACAGCAGCTTTGAGTCCACATATGCTCGTTAGTAAAGCGCTTTCATAATTACTGGCATTAAAACAAAAAAACATCAGGGGTCACAGAGCTTTTATTCATCTTGAGTCTGATCTTCATGGTCTGGTTGTGAATGTAAAAGGTTGACAACAAAAAGTTGTCTCCCAGAAGAAAGAAGTGATTCTGAACTGCCTCAAATGAATCTTCAGTAATTCCAGTTTCACTTCCTGCTGAACCTACGTAGGTTTGTAACTAATTTGCATAATGCCAGCCTCATTGGCTGAACGGCGTCTGCTTTGCCCCGCCCTCAAACACTGTAGTTGTATCTGAGACTGGAAGAGTTTGGTTTGTGTTGTTCGTGTCGATGCTGTTTTCTGCTGCCAAAGCAAATCCACTTTGATGAGATTGATATGGTAAAACCGACGCCATCGTTACTGTTCATATCACTGTGAATCAAGTGCTGAGATTCAGATATGCTAATGAGCATTTGGTTTCTGACCAATCACAGCAGACTGGGTCATCTGACTAATTAGAGCAGAGCAGCTCTCAGAAAGGCGGGGTTTAGAGAGACCGAATCTCCGAACGAACCGTTTCAGACACTGAGAGAAAAGAGCTGATGCTGCAGTGGATATTATGAGAAAATTAAAGTGTTTTTTGACCTTGGATGCATGTGAACCTGTTGTAGGAGACTCTAAACACAATTAGGAGCTTTTAAAAATGGCATAATAGGGACACTTAAAGAATAAAACTATTTTCTTATTTTTTCTTACTTAAGAAAGAAAAGTTGTGAATATTTTGTATTCCCAAAAATACTTCTTGAGAATTTTTTTCCCCTAAGATTGTTCTTAAGACAAAATTTAAGAAGAATTCAAATTCTTAAAAAAAATCTTCTTAAAATAATCGTAAATTACCCCTAAAAGTTAGGATAACCTCCAACTTAAATCCACAAAGGTATGATGTTTAATTAATTTATTGGGTTGTTTCAAGCAGGGATATTTATGACTTTTTATCTCGCAATTCCAACTTTATATCTGACAATTCTAACTTTTTATCTCGCAATTCTGACTTTATATCTCGCAATTCTGACTTTATAACTCGCAATTCTGACTTTATATGTCACAATTCTGACTTTATATCTCACAATTCTGACTTTATATCTCGCAATTCTGACTTTATAACTCGCAATTCCAACTTTATATCTCACAATTCTAACTTTTTATCTCGCAATTCTGACTTTATATCTCGCAATTCTGACTTTATATGTCACAATTCTGACTTTATATCTCGCAATTCTGACTTTAGCAATTCTGACTTTATATCTTGCAATTCTGACTTTAGCAATTCTGACTTTATATCTCGCAATTCTGACTTTATATCTCGCAATTCTGACTTTATAACTCGCAATTCTGACTTTATATCTCGCAATTCTGACTTTATATGTCACAATTCTGACTTTATATCTCGCAATTCTGACTTTATAACTCGCAATTCTGACTTTAT
Source organism: Ctenopharyngodon idella (assembly GCF_019924925.1). Classification (NCBI taxonomy): domain Eukaryota; kingdom Metazoa; phylum Chordata; class Actinopteri; order Cypriniformes; family Xenocyprididae; genus Ctenopharyngodon; species Ctenopharyngodon idella. The sequence continues at coordinate 16,650,530 of NC_067223.1, forward strand.
AACTCGCAATTCTGACTTTATATCTCGCAATTCTGACTTTATATGTCACAATTCTGACTTTATATCTCTCAATTCTGACTTTATAACTCGCAATTCTGACTTTATATGTCACAATTCTGACTTTATATCTCGCAATTCTGACTTTATATGTCACATTTCTGACTTTATAACTCGCAATTCTGACTTTATATGTCACAATTCTGACTTTATAACTCGCAATTCTGACTTTATAACTCGCAATTCTGACTTTATATCTCGCAATTCTGACTTTATAACTCGCAATTCTGACTTTATATGTCACAATTCTGACTTTATATCTCACAATTCTGACTTTATATCTCGCAATTCTGACTTTATATGTCACAATTCTGACTTTATATCTCGCAATTCTGACTTTATAACTCGCAATTCTGACTTTATAACTCGCAATTCTGACTTTATATGTCACAATTCTGACTTTATATCTCTCAATTCTGACTTTATAACTCGCAATTCTGACTTTATATGTCACAATTCTGACTTTATATCTCGCAATTCTGACTTTATAACTCGCAATTCTGACTTTATATGTCACAATTCTGACTTTATATCTCTCAATTCTGACTTTATAACTCGCAATTCTGACTTTATATGTCACAATTCTGACTTTATATCTCGCAATTCTGACTTTATATGTCACATTTCTGACTTTATAACTCGCAATTCTGACTTTATATGTCACAATTCTGACTTTATATGTCACAATTCTGACTTTATAACTCGCAATTCTGACTTTATAACTCGCAATTCTGACTTTATATCTCGCAATTCTGACTTTATATCTCGCAATTCTGACTTTATATGTCACAATTCTGACTTTATAACTCGCAATTCTGACTTTATAACTCGCAATTCTGACTTTATATGTCACAATTCTGACTTTATAACTCGCAATTCTGACTTTATATGTCACAATTCTGACTTTATAACTCGCAATTCTGACTTTATATGTCACAATTCTGACTTTATATGTCACAATTCTGACTTTATAACTCGCAATTCTGACTTTATATGTCACAATTCTGACTTTATATGTCACAATTCTGACTTTATAACTCGCAATTCTGACTTTATATGTCACAATTCTGACTTTATATGTCACAATTCTGACTTTATATGTCACAATTCTGACTTTATAACTCGCAATTCTGACTTTATAACTCGCAATTCTGACTTTATATCTCGCAATTCTGACTTTATATCTCACAATTCTGACTTTATATGTCACAATTCTGACTTTATAACTCGCAATTCTGACTTTATATGTCACAATTCTGACTTTATATGTCACGATTCTGACTTTATAACTCGCAATTCTGACTTTATATGTCACAATTCTGACTTTATATGTCACAATTCTGACTTTATAACTCGCAATTCTGACTTTATATGTCACAATTCTGACTTTATATGTCACAATTCTGACTTTATAACTCGCAATTCTGACTTTATATGTCACAATTCTGACTTTATATGTCACAATTCTGACTTTATAACTCGCAATTCTGACTTTATATGTCACAATTCTGACTTTATATCTCGCAATTCTGACTTTATATGTCACAATTCTGACTTTATATGTCACAATTCTGACTTTATATCTCGCAATTCTGATTTTATAACTTGCAATTCTGACTTTATAACTCGCAGTTCTGACTTTATATCTCGCAATTCTGACTTTATATGTCACGCAATTGCGAGAAAAAAAGCCAGAATTGTGAGATAAAAAAAAAGTCGCAATTATACCTTTTTTATTTTTTATTCAGTGGCGGAAACAAGCTTCCATAGATATTAGCGTCAATGAAAACTAAAACTAAGCTGAATAAAGCTGAAATAATATTTTATTTAAGAGTTTGACTATTTAGCATAGTAGATATTGGAACTGCATCATTCGCACATTATCTTTCAGCACTGATGGCTCTTCAAAAGTGATGCAACAGTTATTTTTTTGCCAGAAACATTTGAATTGCAAATATTTTGTAATGTAATAGTAGATGTTTTACCAGTGATTGATTGTTTTTTCATGTCAGACGTCTGTAATCTCATGTCGCGAGTGTAAGGGACTGTGTTTTTCTGAGCTTTTCCATTAGTGCCAGTGCTTTTGTCCAGACGTCTGGAGTTATAATGAAGAGTTTATCGCTCTTGGATGAATGCTGAATGAATTCTGCTCCTCCTGTCGTATGGAGAACAATAAGTCTTTAATGCGGCCCATATTTCATGTTGCTGTGGTGGTGTTTATTTGAGAGGTGTGTGAGGGTCAGAGACGCTCTCGGTGAGCTTGTCTCTCAGTTCCAGTGTTTATGGAGCTCGTACACCATTAATCATTTTTCAGCTAAATAATGGTGTCATGCCATAATCCATCATGCACACGGAGCGCTGAGCATTATAGGATGTAATTACACTTTAGAGTGTGTGTTTGATGATGATGATGTGTGTGTGCATCATATTTTAATAACACACTCATGTCATGCTTCGGTTTGATACACAACACTGAACTCGTGATACTTTGAACCAGGGTTATTATAGTTAACTAAAACTCAAACTAAAACCAAAAAAACATTTTTGATGTTAACTGAAATAAAATAAAATATCCTGCTGGACTCTAAATGATTGCATATGTTCCTTATTTAATGTGATTAAACCCAAAATTATGGCAATGGCAAAAATAGCTTTAGTGTCTATAGATTATATTTACAGACACTGACATTTCCTCTGAACTACAGATCGAGTGTGTGTCTGCATTCATTAATTTCTCATGAGGCAGTAGAATACTGAAAACACTCCAGCGAACAGTCGAGAGAGAGAGAGAGCAGTGGAATGTGTTTAAGTGACTTGTTCTTGTTTGTGTAATTGCTGTGCTGTTTAGTTAATTTGAGAGGAGTTTGAACACTCATTATACTGTAGCTGCTTCTGTAGCTTAATAGGAATGAACTCATGCAGAAATGTTCATGTTTTAATTATAAGACGTGTGTGTGTGTGTGTGTGTGTGTGTTTACACATCTATCTATCTTTCTATCCATCCTAACATCCATCCATCATCCACATATCTATCTATCATCCATCCACATATAATCCATCCATCCACATATCCATCCATCCATCCATCCATCCATGTATCCATCCATCCATCCACATATCTATCCTTCCATCCATCCATCCACATATCATCCATCTATCCACATATCCATCCATGTATCCATCCATCCATCCATCCATCATCCACATATCCATCCATCTATCCACATATCCATCCATCCATCCATCCATCCACATATCATCTATCCATCCATCCATCCATCCATCCACATATCCATCCATCCATCCATCCATCCATCCATCCATCCACATATCCATCCATCTATCCACATATCCATCCATGTATCCATCCATCCATCCATCCATCCATCCATCCACATATCCATCCATCCACATATCTATCCATCTATCCATCCATCCATCCATCCATATTTCCATCCATCCATCCATCATCCATCTACATATCCATCCATCCACATATCATCTATCCATCCATCCGTCCCTCCACATATCATCCATCCATCCACATATCCATCCATCCACATATCATCTATCCATCCATCTGTCCATCCACATATTATCTATCCATCTATCCATCCAACCAACATAACACATCTTTTTTGTTTCACAGAAGAAAAAAGGTTATACGAGTTTGGATGGACGTGACGGTGAGTAAATGATGAGACTTTCAGCTTTAATTATTAAGATCATTTCCTCTCTAAAACACTTTATACTTTGCTTCCTAACATTACATTTAAAATGAAAATGTAAAATATTCAAGAGTCTTCTAAAATCTGAAATTACCAGCAACTAATGTTCTCCACGAGGAAAACAACTTGATAAACAACTAAGAAATGTCTTAATGATGATGTGAAAATGCAAAAACGTTTGTATGAGAGTTTAGAGCAGGGGTACTCAACAGGCGGCCCGTGGGCCGCATCCGGCCCGTCAGCATTAAATTTGTGGCCCGCGTCATGCTAAATATGAATGTATTGTTATTATAATTTGCATTCAAACTGACCATTAATATTACTTCAGTTCTTCCGCGTACACTGCGCATGACGCATTTTGCACGTGCGCTTTGAATAGTTTGTGCACTAATTTAATTGTCCACAAGGTGTCAACACTGAAACAGGCCATTGTTTCACAGTCTGAAAAGAAACGGAGAAAACGGAACTACAACAAACACAATAGCCACCCGTGTTGACGAGCGCTCGTGTGAGGGAATTAAAGACACCAGCAACTCTATTTTTAATGAGTACAAACACATTTTATCTTATGTTTTGGAGCGAAAAAGCGCAGAGACTGGACAAGAAAGAATCGTTCTAGTGCGCATGTGTTGAACACCTGTGCTCACACGCTATCAAATGCTTGAGACTGTGCGTGTTCGTAAAAAAAAAAAAATATATATTTCTGCATCATTTAATGCGGTTGACACTCTTGAATCTTTGCAGTGTGTAAGTGCCCAGTGGTCTTCTTAGCAGCATGAAAAACAAAACTTTTATTCTTAATGTCATGTAAAACGTAACGTCAATGTAAAGCAAGCGCTCCCATTCTCATTAACGAGACTGTTCTGGATTCTGACCTAGTTTAAAGGTAAAGGTAATAATGACTTAATTAATAATAATAATAATAATAATATTGAAACCTTTGTAAAGCGAGCCTGAGTATAAATAGGCACTATAAAAAGTATTAAAAAGGTGTAATGGATTATAAAAAGAATAAATAAAATTGAGCAACAGCCAGACCTGAAATTACTTGTGATAACAATGCAGACTTTTCACTAGGAAAAAGGACTTCTTTTCATCAGTTCTTAAGTTTATTTGCTCAGTAATGTTTTTTCTTATGCATTTGGGCCTTTTTTTCCATACTCAGAGTATGAATGCATTGTTGCATTAAGAATACAGCAAGACAAACTATTAATCCTTTTTCAATGACTTTTTTTTTCATGTTCAGTGACACTATAAGTAGGGCAACCAAGGACAAATAAGTACTTGTAAATACTACAAATATTGTCTTAACTAAATAAAAGTTTTGCGATCCAAGTTGTAATTTGTGGCCCTTTGCATTTTAAGTGGTTTAAATGAGGCCCTCTTGGCCTCCGAACTTGAGTACCCCTGGTTTAGAGGATAGAATAAAATCCCCACCATTATAGAAAAACAAGCGTTTGTGTGTGTGTTTAACGCTAAAGCTAAATCCCGCACACAGCAGGACTCGTCTGATTGTTTGGCTGCTGAACACCATATATTATCTACATGCGGCATGAACTTCAGAGCCCAGAGGACCCGCACGATAACAACCATCAGACCTCTAGACATCTGCCTGAATACATTATTGCGTCGCAAGCGTCTCTGACTCTAATCTCAGCAGCTTCAGGAAGAAATGCTCGTATTTATCTGAATGATTTTATCAGAATCATTAAGGGAACCTGCTGTCTATTAAGCATATAGAATACACACACGACATCTAGTGATGGAGTGAGATGAGGGTCGTCTGAGGTCGTCCGGTTTGTGTTTGTGTCCCACAGGCAGTAGAACGATACGGACACACTCTCCTTTACTTCGGCCTGGAAGGTTGTTCCCGACATAAAACCTGATGGAGGAGAATTTACCCAAGGCAAGTGTGTATAGATTTCCCATCATTTTCATTTCAGTCCACGTTTTCTCTTTTCAAACTCTCCAAACATCCCTTTCGCTCTGTGAATAATGGCGTCACCACACACTATAGGTTCTCAGCAACTAATGTCTTTTAGTTGCTGAGAACAATGACAGTAATTATGCAACATTATAAATTATATAATCAAAAATCTCATAGCGGATACTTCTGAGATCATTAAATGTAATTGATATAATGATATGATGTACTAAATGATAATGTCCCTTATGTGACGGTGATAATAAAGGATGAGGTCTGTGTATCAGCTGCTGTTCTATTGAACTTCCCATAATCCTCCTCTCACTATTAAGTTATGAAAACGTTATTGTTTTTGGTTTTGTAAACGTTAAGGGAACATTCCATTCTTCAAACATTATGGGAATGTTACTTTTGAATGTTCTCTGAACGTAGTGGTAACATTTAAAAAACGTTAGACGAACGTCCAACTAAAACGTTTCAGAAAAGAACATAAATAACGTTAAATAAAAAACTTTTTTTTTGTTACATTTTGAGAACATTATTAAAGACCAGATAACTCAAAACGAATATTCTATTAATGTTATCCTACACTGTAAAAAAATTCTGTTAAATTTACGGTAAAAAAACGGCAGCTGTGGGTTCCAGAAAATTACCATAAAAAATACAGTAGCAACATTTTAAAGATTTAAATTTACAGTAAAAACATATTTCATTAACAGATATAATGTTAATTTACCAACCTAATGAAGTAAAAAAAAAAAAAAAAAAATTCCCACTAGATGGCGCTGGTCCGAAACATCTCAGGCTCCTTCAGGTCATTGTGCTGATGACCCATACCGAGTTTTGCAATGATACGCTAATGCATTTATAAAATACAGAATTTTATGATAAAATTCAAAATGGCTGACGGCGGATATAGGAAAGTTAGATATCATTCGACTCAGCATGAATCTAATGAGATCACTGATTTTGGACAAACCTTTAAGAAGTTATAAGCAAAAATAGCCATTTTTTGTATCTCCGGACCAGTAGGTGGCGCTGCGTTGCGTTTCAGAGATACAGCATTATGTCTGTTTTCGGAAGTGCTACATAAAATTAGTTCGCATGTTTTTCAAAAACAGTTCGACAAATTGACTTGAATTCCATAACTTTTTGTCAGCATGGTCTGAGATGATCTGAAAATCGGAGTAACGGCCTAGGAGGAGTTAGAAAAAGTAGGTTTTTTGGAAAATTCAAAATGGCGAGAAAATGTCTATGATGGAAAATGATGTTTGAATGATGATTGAAGAAAAACGAAGAAGAAATATATTTATTTCAACAAAAATACATAAAATGTGAAGCATCATGCAGGGAATTTTGGGAATGTCAATTTACGCTATTTCCTGTAAATTATACAATGGCTTGTTCTTTTTCACTTCCAAAAACTGTGAATTTAACTGTAAAATTATGGTTAGATCTATTACAGTTATTCACCATATATAGTATGGAAACTTAACAAATTAAAAAATTTTACCCTAGCATTTTTACAGTCTTTTACTGTTAAAATCACGATAATTTTTTACAGTGCAGCTGAAAAAAAATGTTCTTAGAACAAAAACGACATTTCTGAATGTTCAAAGTGCCCAGATTTTTAAACATTTTAAAAACTTTTTTTCTTGGTTATGTGAACATAAAGTGAACATTATTGAAATGTTACTTTTGAATGTTCTCTAAACATTCTAAAACAACTAGTAACATTTAAAAAACGTTAGACGAACGTCCAACTATAGCGTTTCATGAACAATATATAAATAACGTTTTTGTGCTAACGTTTTAAGAACATTATTAAAGACCAGATAACCTTGAACAAACATTCTATTAATGTTACTGGAAGAACGTTTGTTCATAACTTTCAGAGAACCTTGCCAGAATGTTCCATTAGCTGGGATTCGGCGTATACTGTGCTGTGTAGTAACCAGTACACTAGTGCTGAATTCAAAATAGCATACTAGCATTCTACTCTTCCTCTGCCATATGTTTATAAAATAGTATGTAGTATTATTCTGAATTCATCCTACTATTCCATTGGGCATTCAGAGGTCAGTGCGGCTACAACGAGAGGAACCCGACTGCGCTGAGAAACACAAACCGTTTCTCTTTCTGTCAGAACACAAGACTCATGAGAAAGCAGCAGAAGTGCTGAAGGTCTGCATGTGTTCCAGAACGATGCCTCCTGCTGGACACAGACACACAGACGGCCTGTAGGAGGTTCATGTGTGTCTCATTAACCCTGTGTGCTCCTCAGATAAGCGTGGGCAAGAGAGACCGTCTGCACGCACGTCTGCAGAGAAACATCATGAGGATCAGTGTGTTTTATGGTGTTTCTTCAGTGTTTTGTCTGCTGATGAGAGCGCATTTTGTTTCAGTTGGTGTATCAGCAGTCCCTTCACTCCCTGACTGATGCATATTGAGCACAAAAATGGAAATCACTAGAGGATTTCTCAAATTAAACCATTTTACAGAGACTGAGAGAACAAGTTTACATCAACAAAAATGTGTTTGCAAGGTACCAGGTTCATTTAATGAGCAAAAATGTCAGATTTGTGATCAAATCGTTCTTTTGAATCGGATCTTTTTAATGTATTAGATTAGGCGGTTCACGAAACGGGACTGAATGATTTGTGCAAAAACTTTTCAGCCAGAAAATATAATGTTTAATGTTTGCTTTTATGAGTCAAATCATAGCTGACACTTGGAATTATAGACCAAATACAAAACATAATTGGAAAAAACGTAATTTAAATAAAATTTGAATATTTTATTTAGACCGTATGATATGCCACAGCATTTTAGGACGTTACTTTTTTATTTCCAGTCAAATTATAAACAATAAACATGACTATAATCGCGTACAAATCAAAATAGCTTTGGACCATCAGTGTGTATAAGAATTGAAGCGAACTGTTCAAAAGAGTCGAATAGCAGAATCAGACTTATCACTATTGCTCAGATCAGTTTCCTGAGAGACTTTCAAAGTTTAAGAGACTTAATGAAGATCTCTGTCATGCTTCCAACTTAAATGACTTAAATATCTCTTAAAAATATTAAAAATAGACACAAATGAGTCAATAGTTGTCTTCTAGTAAGAGTATAGAGCTGTGAAATGAATGATTTTGACTTTGCTATTTTGGCAAATCGTGAATTTGAGAGAGGGTTGAGATCTCCACTAAAGCTCTAGCTTAGTTTACTGGGTTTTTGATAATTAAATAGATTTTATTTGTGTTTTTTTTAAGTGTGAAACCCTCATCTTATTTACAGACAAACAGTTCAACCAGGTGACAAAAGTCTAGGGTTGTGGCGGAATTGAAATTATTGAAAGTATTTCCATTAAGTCGTTGTCATTTCTGAAGTTATTGCACAGATTTTTTGGTGCATTTACATAATTCGTTTAGTGACTCAAGTGCTGAAAGTGTGCCGACAGCACATGCAAACAAATCAGCGCCTGCAGAACGCTTCCTTCATGTGTTCAACTGCACATGACACCTTTAATTAGCCCATCATGTCAATTAATTTTAAATTAAAAGTGAAATATCTGTGTAGCTTTTGTAGTTTGTGTCATTTCTTTCATGCACACTATGAACTTGAGCCTTCATATGACAGACTCACCTGAGATCAGATACTGGAGAAGACTGACATGCATCACTCATGATGAAAGCGGAGAGTTTGATCGGCTCATAATGAAGTTGTCGCACACAATCAGAGCTCACATCTACCAATCCCCTGTGGCCGCCGAGCTGGACATGTCAGCAGTGATGGATGATGGGAGAAAACATGGCCTTATGGGAGTCCAGGAGGTGGCGTGACAACAGGAGGTCAGCAGCTCCATCTGATCGGGTTTGATTGGAATCTGACACACGTGAACTGAACATCTCACATGTCTGTTACATGCACTGAATCACATTACAGACACACAGAGACTGATAAGAGCTATCAGAGGAGGAATGTATGGTGATCGATTCATTACATTTAATGCCAATATCCCAGCTAACAGGGAACGTTCTGAGAATGTTCTGGCAAGGTTATCTCTAAGTTATGAACAAACTTTCTTCCAGTAACGTTAATAAAATGTTCATTTAAAGTGTTAATAATGTTGTCAAAATGTTATTTATGCATTGTTCATGGAACATTTTTTCTGAAACGTTCCGCTAACGTTTTTTAAATGTTGCTACTTGTTTCAAAACGTTCGAAGAACATTCAAAAGTAACGTTTCCATAATATTTGCAGAATGTTTTGTTTTAAAAAAAGTCTTTGCTGCAAACTTCACATACTTCACATACTATGAAAATCCAGCGTTTAGTTGATCCTGATAAGCGCTCATTGTCACAGTTGTAAACAACTTTCTTTTTCCATGAGGGGGTTTGGCATCACAACGGCTTTGTATCCAGGTGCATTGTTAAAGAACGCGATACACACGTCTCCTAGAAATCCTGTAAAATTCAACCAATCACATGACGACTTCCAAACCAATTTTGCGTGCCTTTTTGCATCAGACGTTCAGCCAGCAGTCCATGGGCATGACGTCTGAGGCTGAGAATACATGTCATGTGACTACTAACCAACATCAGAGAACTGCAGACATGCAAATGTGTTGTTAACAGTGTTGGGGAAAGTTACTTTTAAAAGTAATGCGTTATAATATTGCGTTACTCCCTAAAAAAGCAACTAATTGCGTTAGTTACTTTTTGTGGAAGGTAATCCATTAGGTTACTTTTGCGTTACTTTTTCTCACCTGATCTGGGCTTGCATGTTTGCTTTTTAATAATAAAAAAAAAACTTCTATTTTTGGCAAAGTCCCTTTCACACCAAAAGTAAAATAAATAAGCCTCAGGCTAAAGCCATGTACAAAGGTCAATAAATGGGAAAACAAATTAACTTGTGTTACTTATTTGAAAAAGTAACTGATACATTTTTTTGTAAATTTAAAAGTAATACTCGTTACTTTAAAAAAGTAATCCGATTACATAGCTCAAGTTACTTGTAATGCATTACCCCCAACACTGGTTGTTAAATGTAAAATATCAAGTAAATATTTTAGGTCAAAGTTTGAGAATCTCTGCCTTACAATATTTCTGAAGTTTTTAATTGCCTGCTTCAAATGCAAAATGCTTCTGTTTCTCAGGGTATCGACCTCCATCATTCAGCCCTCTGAAATGTCTCTGTTCTGGAGCTGTTTGGATATAATTACAGGAAGACACGCCTGAATTTCCTCTGAAATGTCGCCAGTGGTCTTCCCTCTGGATGAAGATAACAGCAGTTTAGAGCAGATGAAAACTTTTCGAATTGTTCTTATTTTTATATTCAAATATGTTATTTGCTCTGTGTGATAAAGTTCATTCAGGCTTGCAGCCGGTCAGTGTGAAGCAGAGAAACATGATTATTTCACATGCTGTCAGATATGAATGAACCAGTATGAATTTATATGGTACCATTGTTATTTTTAAGGCAAGACGCTACAGGCAAAAACATTGTTTTTTCATGCACTGACTTTATCTTACAATATTCAAATCTCTGTTCTGCATATTAGTGCATATTTAATTAGATAACAGCTTAATTTGCATATTTAAACAACATTTCATTTCATTTTTGCAACTGGATGGTGAAATATCTATAATTTTTTTGTCTTGCCTTAAGCATGCATTGGAATATTTTGTTTGCATAAAAAGTATTTTATTGTTCAGCAGGCAAAAGCACACATCTTTGATAACAATGCCACCAGTAGCATGTATGAGCTGTTGATGCAGCACACATGAAGGCGCGCCTGTCATCGTCCCCCGCGTGCTTGTAGAAATTGCGCTGCTGCATTAGCATGAGGCCTGCGGTGGCCTCACGAGACCCTCATAAACTCAGATGCTGCATATCATTACAGCCGCGTGCACGGCTAATGGGCGGCGAGCAGGTGCTCTCATGGGCTTTGCTGCGATACCTGCAGTCCTGAATTTTCTTTATAACCCTCCTGACAAACACGCGCTCCTTTATAGATGTTTTTGTCCTCTAGCTGGATTGGTTTTCTTTTGAGAGCTTATTTCATGCAATAATAGTGTCATGCGGCGCTGCCATCCTCCATACATCAGAATGAGAGAGGTTAGGTGGGAAGGTGAAGGACGGGAGGTTCACATAAGAAGCTGATAAACAGCGTGATCTCCTCTGGTTGCTCTTTTCTGCATCTGCTTTAATGGTCTAATTCTGCTAGAGCTTTATAAAGACATTCTTCAAAATAATTGCAAAAAACAAGCAGGTAAAGAAACAGGACAAACGGTGCTAGAACGTTTTGCAAACGTTTCCATTAAGTTATGAAAAAGAACATTTCTAATAGTTCAAACGTCCAGTTTTTAAAAAGTTTTTTTCTTGGTTATACGAATGTTAAGGGGGCATTCTGTTTTAACATTTTGCAAACATTACTTTTAAATGTTCTCTGAACCTTCTGAAACGAGGAATACCCAACACCAACCAAGATTTGGAATCCGCTATGGAGTTGATTTATTATTTACATTTCCCCTTACGAAATTGTTTAATGTAGCATTTTATATCTATATAGATGTGTTTGGGTTGTTTTAAATATTTTTAAAAAATAATAATATATCATAGAGCTGTTTGTGGTGGGCGTGAATTAAACGCGATCTGCAGTGGCGTCACAATAGTGTTGCATTGTGGTATATGAAGCTGCATGAAGTGTACATTTGAAGTAGACTCGTTCCCTCGGTCAAAAGGGGGTCAAGGGTCTGTCTATATAAACGTCACTTGTCCACTTCACGAATTGGAACGCACTTCAAAATGGCAGCAGGGATTTCCCCCAAGAATGATTGTGACTGCCAAAAGCGTCTTTACCTATAGAGTGCCTCAGTGATGACGTTTGTTTGTAGGCCAACCCGGAAGTTAGCGGCGCACGGGTTCCCTCGGTCAAAAGCCTATGCATTTTTCCCATAGACTTTTGGAAAATCGCAAAAAATAAGCTCTGTGTTTAACAAAGGGTTATGACACTTGCACGTTTTGTCTATCAAGATAATCTTTACAACATTTATACATTTTGAAGCCTAAATAAAGTCGTCAGATTAAAAAGCTAACAGTAGGCTATAAACGGACTACAGCACACCATGGTCGCAGATCAACATCACCACCACCAAGCTTCCTCAAACTTTATTTAAAAAACAACTTTATTTAAAAACATGCTCGCTGTGTATGAATACTTATGCACTTTTTCATGAGAAATGCTGTCCAAATGTCCTGTTTGTCATGATGACGTCTAAAGTCCCCACCAATGGAAGTAGTCCCTTTTAGCAATTTGTTAGCAACCGCCGTTTTTAAGACACAATAAAGGTTTAAAAAAATCACATTATAACTGGTGTGTTTTATGTCATAGATCAAAACGTGAAAATATTTAGAGGCTTTGTTAACCACAGACCTTATTTCAGGCGATTTAGCAAAAACCCATTCAAAAAACCCATAGACTTAAGGGCGATGGAACCGGAAGTCCTAAAATGCTAACTGACTTCCGGGTTTTGCATACAAAAACACGTCATCCCTGAGGTACTCTATTGACAACCATTAAAAAGAAGTCTTCTGACAGAATCATTCATTCATTCATTTTTTTAAAAATATATATATATATATATATATATACCTCCTTTAGATCACTGGTAGTCGCTAATTAAAATTCTGACTGCAAAAAGAATCTATAATTACTGACAACCATTAAAATGTAGTCATGTATTCTGACAGAATGAAAATCATTTATTTCACTCATTTATTCTTCAGCTGTCTCTATACATTATAGACCTTTGGATCACTGATACTTGCTGATTAAAAATCACTTAGGAATTAGATTCGAAACAGCACAGATAATAATTAAAAAAAACACATTAGCATATGTAAATAAAACATAAATTTACATGCAAATATAGATCTAAAGCCGTGTTTACTAATACTGCTAGACAGCCACAGTAAATTGAACAGATTTTCTAGTAGATGATATTAACCCAGCAGCACCTCTAATGATTATATTTCTCTGAATGCCAAATCCTCCTCTTTATTGTTTTGATCAATTTAATCTCTGATTTATGAAGAGCACAGGCTCTTCAAACTGACCTCCTGAAGCTCAATATTAATAACTCCAATCTCTGCCATCTCTCTTAATATATACGTTTTATTAACAGCTTCTGTTTTATGTAAGTTTATATATGATTTATTACACACCGACTGCAGTGACTCTTATTTTGAAGTGACGAAGGCCTCGTTTATACAGAGATTTGATTTATTCCTATATTATTTATATATATTAATATATTTTATTTGGATAATTATTATTTTAATTGATTTGTTAGTTCTTTATTGTTATCTTACTTGTACAGTTTCATGACAGATCTGAGATGGTGGTGGGTGCGGACGGGGACTCTTATTCTGAAGTTGTCTCTGGGCGCTAGTCTGATAGCGGAAGTTCGTGCCTCTGGAAGCTGCAGTTCAGGCGGATCCCGTCAGTGTCTATCACAAACTTTCTGTCAAACCCGAAAAACACACGCTATCCGGTGAGTGAACCCCTGAGCCACTTCACACTACCGTTAAAAAGTCGGGGGTATGAAATGACATCCGCAGCGCAGGCGCGAGCCAGTTTAGGAGCGCAGGCCTATAATACTGTGTGTGTGTCTGTGTGTGTGTGTGTTTCAGGTGAAATGGGGGATAAGGAGTTGATGTGGGCCCTGAAAAACGGAGATCTGGATGAGGTGAAGACTCTCCTGGTTAAGGTGAGAAACACACACTCGTTTCACCTCTTCACATACATTCACAAACGAGGACAAACAGGTCTGACAGCTCGTGAAGGTCTATAGGTCCTTACAAAACACTACTGTGATGGTACTATGGTATTTGATCTAAACGATGGCCCTGAATGATTACAATAGTCACATACATAGTATGTAAAATTGTATTACTATGGTACAGAAACATGTTACCATGTTATGTTCCAGAAATCATGGTAATACTATGGTACTTAGCAGTAAAAGCAACAGGTGGATGTTTTCTAGAAGATTTCCTATTTAAAGCGGGTATGGTTCAGTAAAACAGCTCAAGTTGTTTATTGTTAGTTTGTAGTATTTAAGTAACATGATGTTTTTATTAGGTGACTAGTGTTTTATTTTTTTAGCTCTTTTAAAGTATTATTTAATACTTTAAAAGAGCTAAATAGGAAAATAGGGACTGATGATGTCAGCCGAAAAGGAAAGTCATTTAAGAGCTTCTTATTGACAGAAATAGTTTATTATAAAATAACGACAAAACAGTAGATGATACAGTGTTTTTTTCTGATGATAATACACTGGTTTTCCTGGCATATTTTTCTAAGTATCAAGTGAATCCCTCAGTATACAGTAATCATTCAGTACCATGGTATTACCAGAATGGGTTTGTTCAGTACTATGGTTGTGTTAATGGTTTAAAGACGTTCAGCTGGTGACCTCTCACACACACACACACACACACACAGTCATCTGTTATGTGTGTATCCTGTGTCACAATATCACATCACCTCCTTGTGTAACTATATACACTCTTCACACACGCACAGAAACGGACCTCAGAGGAGTGTGTGTGCTGAAATGAGTTCCTCCTCCTCGGATATATTGGGAGTGTGTGTGTGTGTGTCTGTGTGTGGTTTGAGGATGTGGGCAGGAAACCGCAGGTGCTTTAAATTCCAGCACCTGTATGGAGAGCATGTGGTTTGGTTCTCTTCACTTTCAGCCTCAGAATATCTCGTCTTTTGTCAATTTACAGCATTATTAGACCATCTAAGGTGAATCCGGTCAGTGCTGAAGATGTGGAGTTCAGTTTTTCATAATTTGTTTATTAAGGGGTGTTTTGTGTTACTACGTGGTTGTGATATGTTTAGCGCAGTGGTTTACCTCATTTCACACTTACAGCTAGTTCACATGATGCTCAGTGTTTTCAGACTGAAGCAGTAACGGTTGTGTTTCATTGTGAAGAGTGTCACAGATCACGCTGTTGGTGTTTAGATACAGCACATAGTGGAGTGATTATTATAAAGTGAAGATATTAAGGGCACAAATGTTTATTAAATCGTTATTTTAATAAGTAAGTCATCGTTCCACTAGTGCAGAAGTGTCAAGCTCTGCTCCTGAAACACCAGCTGATATTGAGGTGGTGAAAACATAAAAGAAGTGCTTATATTAGAAATACATTTGTTTTCAAGAAATAAACATCACCTGACTAATAGATGCGTTCAGATGATCAGGTGATTTTATAGATGAAATAACCTTGTGTTTGTCTATATTGGGAAAATCCAGTAAATGAAACATTACAAAAACAGCTTCAAACAAAAGACTCCTAAATATATTATTAAAATAATGTTTATATTGATTTCTATATAAGTATTATATATTATTATTATTATGTTCATATAATATAATAATAATAATAATATTATGCATTATATAATATCTGATAATTATTTTATATGTATACATATATTTATAATTTATATATTTACATATTTTTATATTAAAATCATTAAATGTAATGATTTAATAATTAAATATTTATTTAAAAGCAAATGTTATTATCACTAAATAATAAGCTATTAAAAATATATATCAAATAATATTTAATTACATATTATTACATGTATATTGATTAAAGTATCCTAATATTTTTTATGATTGCTATGCTCATATAATATAATAATAATTATATTATGTATTATAATATGTGATAATTCTATAATAATTATATTTGTTATATAATTTATATTAAAATCCTGTTAAACGTAATATGATTGATTAATTAAATATTTATTTAATAACAATAATAGCAAACTATTTAAAATATATATTAAATAATATAATATTTGATATTAAATTATTATACTTATAATTATTAAAGTATCCTAATATTTAATAATATTATTATTATTATTATTATTTTTATGCCCATATAATATAATAATAATAATAATGTGATTATTATATAATAATTATATTTCTAAGGTATATAATTTTATATTTAGTAATTAAATATTTATTTAATAATAAATAATAACCAATTATTAAAACTATATTGAATAATATTTAATATTAAATATTATGTTTATAATGATTAAAATATCCTAATAGTTTATATTATTTTTATTACTTATTATGGATTATATAATATATGATAATTATATTTATAGTTATATAATTTATATTAAAACAATATTAAACGTAATATGATTTAATAATTCAATATTTATTTAATGATTATAATAATAACAAACTTTTAAAATATATATTGAATAATATAATACTTAATATCAAATATTATTATATGTATGATAAATAAAGTATCCTAAATCATAGTATTAAAGTTATTATATAATAGATAATATTATATAATTATAATAATTATTTCTAATCTCTAATCTGTGGTGTGTGCAGGCGGAGGATGTGAACCGGACTCTGGAGGGAGGCAGGAAGCCGCTTCACTACGCTGCAGACTGCGGTCACGCCGACATGCTGGAGTTTCTGCTGTCTAAAGGAGCCGATGTGAACGTAACTGTCCTTCTGTCATTCTCCAGCACACACACACACACACACACACACACACACACACACACACACACACACACACACACACCTCAGCTCTGTGTGTTTAGATTAATATCTGCTCCAGTATGTAAATGTTTAACGTGTGGAGTCACAGGGGCAGATATTAGTCTGATACCATCAAACGCAGTCAGGCTACGATTCGCCAAACATAAGCATGCTGACTTCTGCTAAATTACAATATTCAAATAAAAATCGGTTATTGTAATTCGTAATAATATTTCACAGTCTTCCTGTTTTTACTGTAATTTTGTTCAATTAAATTCAACCTTGTGAGCAGAAGAAACTAAATTAAATTAAAAAGCCCACAAATTTTTATACGGTAGTTCATAAATCTGTATGTTATAAAATGACACTATTGCTGCACCGTTTGATCACATTTCAATATCATAATACTTTGATTTAATTCTGTATATATCATTATTCTGCATGATTACCATATTGATTAATAATAACACTTGTGTTGCATTGTAAATTACGCTCTAACAAACTTTTTTACTTAGCAAGAACATAGTAAGAGATTTGAACAAGTTATTTTAATATTATCATTTTTATGATCATTTTGATTAGATTTAGGATTATCATATTAACTAAAACTATTTAAAACATTTCTGTTTATTGAAATAAAGCTAAAATAAAAAAAGTATTAAATAAATATTAAATTTATAATATAATATAATATAATTTATAATAAAAATATTAGTTTATAAATATAAACTAAATTAAAATCATTGGAAATAAACTGAAATAAGTTTAAGTTGAAGCACTAAAATTATTAACTGGAAATTAATAAAAACAAAAACTGAAATAAAAATAAATTAAAAGTAAATAGCAATATTTAAAAAAATAATAATATAATAAATATATAATGTAAATAATAATAATAATAATAATAATAAAATGACAAAAGCACAGCGAAATGACTAAAAATTAGACTAAATTAAACTAAAATTAACATAACTAAAAATATAAAAATAAAAGCTAATTCAAAATATTAATATAAAACTAAAACAACACTGATTAGAGAATATTTTTATATTTTCAGATTTCTTTTTAATTTGTTAGTTTTAGTAATTTTGTTGTGTTTTTGTCATTTTATTTATTTATTTTTTTTTCTTTTAATAATTTTAAAAAAAATTATTTTTGTTTTAGTACATCAGGTCAAGCTAAAATAAAATAAGATGAAATGAAAATAAAATGTTGCCTTGGCAACTAGCTGAAAGATTTTTTTTTTTTTAAATAATTTTATTTTATTTCAGTTAACATTTTAGTTCCAGCTCACTATAATAGCCGTGATTTGAAAAAAAGCAGCGCTGGCACCTCCTTCAGAACGTGTCCAGATCTCTATGGGTTCATCTCTGTCCCATCATGACCACTCATGTGTCCATCAGCGCTGCTCTCTCAGTACAGATAGAGACAGGTTTCCCTGCGAACGGAGGAAGATAAGAGACTTCTGAAGCCTCCTGATAACCCAGCATGCATCTCTCTCTGTCTAATTCATAGTGCGCTTCAGAGATGGTGATTTTAACGATAATTACACCCATGTTCCTCTCCGGTCGCAGCATGTGTGAATTCTGGTGTTTCTTTCCTGACAGGCTCCAGATAAACACGGCATCACCCCTCTGCTGTCCGCCACTTATGAGGGTCACATGAGCTGCGTCAAGATTCTTCTAGAAAAGGTACTGATGCGTTCGCACATCCTCACGCTTTTGGTGTGTTTTAGCATGACCAAAATCTTATATCACAGCGTGATAATAATATACAACAATAACTATATATCATAATGTCGTTTTTTTCTTTTTTCACTGGAAATTCAACAAAAAAATCATTATATCTATTTTGTTTGGAAGCTTGTTTCTGCCACTAAATAAAAAAGGTAAGGAGACTTTTTATCTCACAATTCTGACTTTTTTTCTCGCAATTCTGACTTTTTTTCTCGCAATTCTGTTTTTTTTTTTTCAATTGTGAGATATAAATTCGCAATTCTGACTTTCTTGCAATTCTGTCTTTTCTTAGCGATTCTGAGATATAAACTCACAATGGCGAGTTACAAAGTCAAATTCTGAAGAGAAAAAAGTCAGAATTGTGAGTTTATATCAAAATTGCGAGGAAAAAAAGTCAGAATTGCGAGAAACTTGAACTTTATAACTTGAAATAGCGAGTTTATATCATGCAATTCTGAATTTTTCTGAAAAAAGTCAGAATTGTGAGATAAAAAGTCGCAATTATACCTTTTTTATTTTTTATTCAGTGGCGAAAACAAGCTTCCATAATTTTGGGATAATCCAATGAACAAAAACAGCTTAACATTATGAAACGCTTGAGTTCAAAACAAAAGACTCCTGAATTATATAATTAAAAGGTTTAAAATAGCATAATATGATAATTGTGAGTAGGGCTGGGCGATACAGCTAAAAAAATGATCACGATATGTTTCATATTGATTGGTATCGATAATTATTGAAAAAATTTTGGTAGAAAAAATGTTTGAATTTAACCAATGCATTTTTAATTAAGGCAAACCACAAATAATTTTAAAAAACAAAGCGAAATAAAATGTAAACAAATCTTTTTTATATTTTATATGAAGATTAAATAAATAAGTGTTAAAGAAACTTAGAGCTGCACAATTCTGGATAAATTGAGAAACTTTTTTGTGTTTCAAACCGAGATCACAATTCTGAATGTCAACTAAATGAAATAACGTAATTTACTAGAGGTTCTGACAAAATATTAATTGCTGCAGTCTATTTTAAAATTTTAAGTCACCTATCGCCACCTGGTGGTGAAACAATGTAATCAATAAATGCGACATTTTCAGCGCGTTCAAGTTTCTTTCAAAAGCTGATTTGCTCTATTTTGATCGATAACATAGACTTTAGTTTTATCTGAACTATAAAGTTTTATCTTATCAGCTGTTAATACCGACATGACAACTGCTCTCAAGACGAACTTTGAAATAGATCAACTGTAAGACGTAAGGAAACCATGAAACTGCCACACTGACGAGCTGACATGTCCTTTTTTATTCACAATCTCCTCGTCACCGGCAGGTACAGCACTCATTTTCATGTGTTTGTGTGATCTGATCTCACGTGGCGATTGCGCTACTGAACTCCACAGCAGCTTGTTTGCTGTCACTCGTAGCGCGTCATTTAAGTGAAACTATATCGAGAGTCATATCTAACATTTTTTCTATCGTTATCGATTAAGACGTACCGTCGATAAATATCGATACCATTTTATCGCCCAGGCCTAATTGTGAGATATAAACTCGCAATTCTGACCAATTATAACTTAATAATTAATATATAAAGAGGTAAGTCCAAACTCAAGTCTGATTGGATGAGATATTTGAAAAATAGCCAATTTACAGACGAGTTGAAATTCATATTCATGCAAAAAGTTGTTTAATGTTGAGCATCTGTAATTTAACTAAATTACAATAATGGTATTAGACAGTGCCGTATGATATATCATAATTATGAAAATGCATGATATTGTTATCGTGGACACATTTTAAAATACCGTGAATAATTATTTAAGTATACTTTTCCCATCAACCGGTTAAAATGTACAAAACCGCTGCGTCAAAGAGGCATGCGCACTCTGATGTAAACAAGCTAAATAAAGTAAAATATTTAATTATATCTTACTTATTTGGAATTATAATTGAATAAAATAAAATAAAACAATAGTCGTTGACGCACATCTATATTATTGTGACAAGTTGTTTAATGTCCCTCAGCATCTGTAAACTCCTCGCCTTGGCGTCTTTAGGACTCGCTCTGCTCTGAATGTTCACTTTACACGTGTTTTCATGTGTCGAGCTCAGTATAACTGGTCATGATCTCTGCTGGCTGGCACATTTCTACTGTTGTGTCATGTATAATGTGGCAGCGTCCAGCTCTAGTCAGAGAAAGAGCTTTTTGTTTGTGGGTTTTAAAACTGAAAGCGTCTGAACGGGGGCTGTAAACAGTGACATCCGCAGGGTCAGACGGGGTTATATAATGCAGTTATGTCAGGCTGCACTGGCCCTCTGCACAGCACTGCACATTCTTTAGAGAGAGATCCCTTCTGAGATTACACAACACACAACACACACACACACACATGTGCGCTGATGTCCCACAGGAGCCCGTTTGAGGGCCCTTCATCTCCTCACACTCGCTCTCAGTGTGTTTCCTCCAGGCCGCTCGGATGGCTGTTGCACAGGAACATTCCAGGTTATTCTCGACCTCGATCAAATCCCCATCGGATCACTTCCTGAAACAAGAAGTTGGGGTGTAACATAATGTTTATTTGTCCCATTGTTTAAAGAGGACCTGTTATGTTCTTTTACAATGTCTTGATGTTGTTTTTGGGCTCTACTAGAACAGGTTTTCATGCTTGACTGTTCATTATTTTCCTCATATTCTGCATTGTTGCAGCTCCTCACTTTCCAATCTGTCAGTAACGCTCTATTCAGTTCCTGTCTCTATGAAGCCCCGCCTTCTGAAAAGCACAATGTGCTTTGATTGGTCGGCTGGAGCAGTGTTGTGATTGGTCAAGCGCTTTGAGCATGTTTGGAAATGTCCCGCCCCTTACCATAACCACCAGTTTCAACACACTACTAACTGAACCAGGCCCCGCCCCTTTATTCTGCGTATGAATTATTTAAATGAGGAACATTGTGACGTGTTCGTTTCCGGAAGAAATCTCAAGACTACAGTGTGTTGCTTATTGTTAGTTAATGCATTAATCAACATTAACTAGTAGGACCTTTTAAGTATTACCTTATTTTTTATGTATTAAATTAATATCTTAATATAAAATATTCTCATGATTAAAGGATTAGTTCACTTCAGAATTAAAATTTCCTTATAATTTACTCATCCCCAAGATGTTCATGTCTTTCTTTCTTCAGTGGAAAACAAATGAAGGTTTTTGATGAAAACACTCCAGGATTTTTCTCCATATAGTGGACTTCACTGGGGTTCAACGGGTTGAAGGTCCAAATGTCAGTTTCAGTGCAGCTTCAAAGAGCTCTACATGATCCCAGACGAGGAATAAGAGTCTTATCTAGAGAAACCATCGGCCATTTTCTAAAAAAAAATAAAAATTATATACTTTTTAATCACAAATGCTCGTCTTGCACTGCTCTGTGATCTGCCACACGTTACGTAATCACATTGGAAAGGTCACGCGTGACGTAGGCAGAAATCAATTTTTTATTTTATTTTTTTAGAAAATGGCCGATGGTTTCTCTAGATAAGATTCTTATTCCTCGTCTGGGAGAGTCCTTTGAAGCTTATCAGGAAATTGTAATTCTGAAGTGAACAAATCCTTTAGATTGTTATTGTTAATTTTCCTATAAAGTTCATCACTCCATTAACTAAAAATTATTTTTATATCATTAATTTGATATGAACTATCTGTTGTCGGACATATTTTAGCTCTCATTAATGTGTTTGATTGTGGATGTAAATCTGCAGCTTTTTGGATTGTCCATTTCTGTTTCCCTTTGAATTCTTCCTCTCAAAGGATTGTGGGTGTTTGGTTCACAGCACAGAATGATGCAATTCACACCCAAGACTACAGTGTGAATCTGAATAACGTCTCAGTCGCTTAACGAGTAACAAACACACGTACACATGGTCACTTTCCCTCAATAACTCTGCTCTTATTTGTGTTTGTATCTCAGTCCATCTCTGTATTCCGGCACTTTTCATATACTGATGGATCGTGGATTAAATGTTTGGGAACACTGGATTTGGTAGGATCTGTGTTAACGTGAGAGCGTCTTATTTTTTATTGGATTGTAATATTTCTACTTGTGGTATTTCCTACTAAAGCAAGGCGGTATTTGACTCTGGTAATTGTATCCATAGCAGACTGGTGGGCTTGACCTTGGATGGCAACATGCCCAGTGCATTATGGGTGTTGAAGTTTTCCTAAAAAAGGGAAAAGGGAAGACAACAGCTTTTTTCTGTTTTCTCTAATCGATTCCAAAAAATGTTTTGCCTTTCTATTGTATATGCAGCCAAGTTTTATTGAAAGCCAGCAGTGATGTACCCCTTTAAATATCTTGTTTAGTTTCTATTTTAAATTATAATAATTTAAGTATGGTTTTCACCATGAAAATAGCCAGAGAAGCTGACAGAGCGTTTACAAACAAACAAATCTGGACGTGGGCTGCAATGATGAATGTTTTTTTTTCTTGCTATCTCTGTATTCACCTCCATTTCCTTCCCACTCTGATGGTGATAAATATAGCAGATGAGAGGAAACGTCACTTGGCTGAAGCAAATCAATGACTGACAGAAGAGCACTTCCTCTTTTCTGTCGTCAAATGCTCTGAACGGGAAGTAAAACTTCCATAATTACTAGTTAACTTCAGATACTTACATTTTAAACATTATTTTAAACCTTTTATCTAGCTATCAGGATCACGTCTTCATTTTAATTCTTTAAGGGCCAATATTCTTCACATTTATTTTATTTTTCTCTGAAGTCCATCAAGTCAGTGTTATATTAGTTTTTATTTTAGTTTTTATATTTTGAAGTAGCTTTTATTTTTATGTTCTTAGTTTTCATGTTAATTTTAGTTTAATTTTTTAGTCATTTCATTATGTGCTTTTGTCATTTTATTGTATGGGTTTTTTTTTTGTTTGTTTGTTTGTTTTTTACATTTCTATTTAGGTTTAAGGGCTTGACATTAACTTTTTTGCTCACCAGCCACTGTGGCTAGTTACTAGCCACTCAGCATTTTCACTGGCCACAATTTGAGAAATTACATTTTATATTTTATATATAAAGTTGACTTTGACATGCTAAAATTACTTGATTTTGAGTCATTTTACTTGATTTAAAAGTTTAAAACAAGTTGATTTTAGCTAGATTTAAAACCCTTTCAAACATTCAAATGCAGATTGACCACCTAAATCAAGACTAGGCCTACATGGTATATCAGCTGGTACGGGTGGGCAAGGGGTGGGTAATATGACCGTAATATGATACATTTTATAATTGTATAAGTTATTTTTGTTTGTGTGTCATTCAGTGCGATTCCGCCTATCCCGCCTTCACTAACTGCAAGTTAATCGATAACGAATTGTGATCGGATTGTAATTTTGTGCTATGATGAGCTTGGCTACCTTTGATTAGGCTGTAGGCTGAAGTTATATTCAACCCACCAAAGTGGCTAGTGGGAGTGGCTGTCTTACCCGCCACAGCTGAAATCCACCCGCATTTGGCGGGTTGGCGGGTTGGCGGGTGTTAATGTCAAGACCTGGGTTTAACATTTTTAATTCAGTTTTAGTTTTTATTTATTTCCAGTTATTGCCAAGGCAACATTTCCAATTTTCGTTTAGTTTAAGTTTTTCAGCTAATATTTGTATTTTATTTCAGCTTTATTTCAATTAACAGAAATGTTTTTAATAGTTGTAGTTTTAGTTAACGAATAATAACCCTGGCCATAATTTAATAGTAATAATTTACCTTTTTATGATCACCCCTAAAATTAAACTGTTTTTACTACCAGTAAATGAGCTCTGTGATTGGCTAACCTCTTTGCATGTGAAATGAGTAACAACCTACCAAGTTGCTGAACACCCAGTAGGTGTTGGTATGTAAATTGTATGCTAATGAGCTCATGATTTTGATGTCTACATGCAACAGTGAACTTAAATTATTATTAATGCTGAGGTATTAATGATTGTAATCTCTTTGTATTCAGTTATTTGTAAAATACAGAGTCAGTGTCTGGATTTGTGTGCTTTTACCCAACATGCAGCAGCGCTGACCACAGCACAGGGAACAAACACTGAAATAAACAGGCATTTATTATGCGTAGAGAGATGTGAAACTGAAGAATGAACACGGGGGGCTTGTGTGTGTGTGTGCATGCGTGTGTTTTTGTGACATATCATTGTGTTTGAGTGTGTGTGTGTGTGTGTGTGTGCGCGTTTTTGTGACATCGGGACACAAATTTGTATAATGACATGGGTATGACGTAGGTATTACAAGAAGAGGGTGCCTTATGAGGACATTACTCCATGTCCCCATTTTTCAAAAGGCTTATAAATCATACAGAATGAGTTTTTGTGAGAAAATAAAAATGTTTCCTGTGATGGGTAGGGTTAGGGGTAGTGTTGGGGGGGAGAAAATACGGTTTGTACAGTATAAAAAGCATTATGCCTATGGAATGTCCCCACAATTCACAAAAACAAACCTGTGTGTGTGTGTGTGTGTGTGTGTGTGTGTGTGTGTGTGCGTGCGTGCGCGTGTGTGTGTGATGCCCACTGGCGTTTTTCTGCATCTTTGGAGAGAGTGAATGAATAAATCAATCCATCTTCAGATGTTTGTTGGAGCGTTGATCCACAGGCCGCTCTCAGGTGTTTGTATGCGAGCGGGTCACGAGAACGACCTTCAGTTTCGGCACACTTGCGCTCTGAACACTCGGATCTGAACTTCAGTGCAGAGTAAAGTCCACGCTCACACTCCGACCTGTGTGTAAAGAGGAATAATTCAGTCCACATCCACAGTGACGATCAATACACCGCATCGATCCGTGTAGAGGATAATATTTCTGTAAAGGGCGGCGGGCCGCTCGATTACCCTCGTGTTAAAGGGCCCCGCGGGTCCGGCTCCCTGTAGATTATGCATGAGATTCTGTTACTCAATAACGCTGTAATCAGCTCTTATTGGTCAGGTGACACACTGGAGGTGGAAGGGTAATCTAGTGTAAATTGCTCTTTTATTTCTTGAAAAATGTTGGGTCGTGTGTAATCTAGCAGAACTTTGACTAGCGGCGTAAAGTCCGCTTCACCCCGCGGCTTGTTCAGATTAGTGTTTCTGCGCTCCATTGTGCTGCTTTATTTATTTATCGAAGGGTGATCAACCACCAAAATATCAATCTTGTAGCTCTTCTTGGACTGTAAAACTTATATTTTTGGTCTGCCCAACTTTGAAGGACTTGTTTTATAGCTTTTTTTTTTTTTAACTAATATTAATATTTTATTTTATTTCAGCTTTATATTAATTAACAAAAATGTTTTTAATAGTTTTAGTTAATGATAATAATCCTGGTGTAAGTGTCTAAATCTCATCTCTGACACACTAATGTGAATGTTTTATTGATCAGGAAAAATTGTTTGATCCTGTGTGTTTAATCGTGTGTGTGTGTGTGTGTGTTCCTCCAGGGTGCTGATAAGGAACGGAAGGGTCCAGATGGTCTCAGTGCGTTCGAGGCGGCCGAGAGTGAGGCCATCAAAGCTCTACTGAAGTGAGTCGGACGCTGCCGGCAGCGGAGAGGTTCTGACCACAACCACTGGATCCCGCAAACACACACACACAGACACACACACACCTCTCTGTCTCTGCCCGCTGGCTGCATCAGCTCCTCTAGGTTTCCTTTTGTTTTGTTTTTCTTCATGACCTTTTTTATTTTATTTTAGGGGAGGTGCCTGATTTTCCCCTTTAGTTTATCCAGCGTCAGCCATTGGCTGATGGACCTGTCACTCATGCCTATGGACCAATGGGAACGCCTGTCTAACACCACTAAACACGGACTTTAGAGTTCAGACTACAGCGTGCAGACTCTGCGAGCGAGTGTATGATGATGATGATGTGTACATTAATTTTTCAGACTGTTGCGATTGCAATTAGAAACAAATGGTTTGTATAGTTAATAGGGCTCTGAAAACGCTGGAAAAATGCTAGCTGATGAATTTACCTGCACTCCAGCCCCACGTTTCCCCTCCTTCAGCTCAACGACATTCCCGCAGCTGTCGCATTAGCTGTTTAAAGAACAAATATTACACTTCAGATGCTTGAATCATTCTGCTGATGCGCACATTTTGCTTTTGTGCCCCTTTGAATTTGTGTTGTTGTGGCAAAAATAAATGAATTCTCAGCTGCTGTGTGCTTGTAGTGTTAAACAGGACTGTTCAGATGAGGGACGTCTGTCTCTCTCTCTCTGTCTCCAGCAGGACGTGTCTCACTCCGCTCTCATGCCGAGATGTCGCCCTCTCCAGATTATCTCACTCTTTTAGGCCGTCTCTCTCTCTCTCTCTCTCTCTGCATGATGGTGTTTTAGCTTTTGAAGACAGTCTTAAACAAAAATGCACATTGATTAGCAAATGAACACTTCAAAGATCCATATCTGGCATTGTTGTGAAAAAGTCCGTTTGAAAACAAAAAATAAAACTATTTCAAATGATTAGTTTGATTTTGTCACATTTGTAAGTATTGACTGATTTTATATATAAAAATGCTGGGTTAAAAACAACCCAAGTTGGGTTGAAAATGGACAAACCCAGCGGTTGGGTTAAATGTTTGACCAACCTGCTGGTCAGTTTTATTTAACCCAACTATTGTTTAAAAATGACTATATGGCTGGCTTAAAATGAACCCAAAATATGTTGGAAATTAAAAATCAGACATAATTACTAGAGGCAACAATAATAATCAAAAGGTGAACATTTATTAATAAGCAATTTAATAAACGTTTATTGTTTAATTATTATTCATTTAACTGTTCATTTATTAAACATATTAATAAATGTTAAATTCCAACATATTTTGGGTTCATTTTAAGCAATACAGTAATTTTTAAGCAATAGTTGAGTTAAATAAAACTACCCAGCAGGTTGGGCAAACATTTAACCCAACCACTGGGTTTGTCCATTTTCAACCCAACTTGGGTTGTTTTTAACCCAGCATTTGTTAGAGTTAACATGAACTAACAGTGAACAATAATTCTACTGCATCTTTTAGTTTGTTCGTTTTAAAGTTTATTACATTTTTTTTTTTTTTTTTACATTTAAACTTGTTAACATTATTTAATGCTCTGTAAATAAACAGTTGTATTTTAACTGAAGTTAACAAAGATTGACAAACGCTGTGAAAAATATATTGATTATATTGTTAGTTCATGTTAGCTAATAACTAATGCACTATTCAAAAATGCCCTCATTAATATTAGTGAAACCTGTTGAAAACTGACTTGTTATAAATCTGTCAAATCATGTTTAAATCTAATATATGTTTAGGGGTCAGTGTAAAAAAAGGCTATAGAAAATATTATTACCCTGATAAAAACAATGGAAGTCTTTGAGAGAACCTCACTGTAATAGTGAAGCAAAGGTTTGTGTGTGTTGGCAGGGATTTTATCACGAACACACTCGTGGTCACAATGTTTTTTTCTTCTTTTCTTTAATTAAGTGCTTTTGTTAATTACTGATCCACCCGGCGAGTCTCAGACCTTTGTCACTGTCACAACACAAAGAAATCAATTATTCAGGTGCTGCACAACTTACTGATAAAGTTTAATGGCGCCGTCAGCCGCGCGCTCACTCTCGGAGCTTTTCACTGACGTCCTGTGAATATCAAACAGCTCGTTTCGTTTTATCTTTGTCAAGACGGTGAACGTGCTCGATATGACGGGAGGAACCCGGGAAGAATCGCGATAAACAAGTCAACCGAGTCTTCAAGTCAACATGAAATCTAAATTAACGGTGTTTAATGTCTTAATACATGTTCCCGATTGTGAGCGATTCACTCCTCTACATAATCTTTCATCAAAATGTAATTACTTGCTCCACCTCTAACCACAGGTTGTGTGTGGGCTGTTTGTTAATGTATAACCAGCGGTTTAGTCGTTGTATGTAATTCCTCGTCGAATATTTCACTTGAAAACGCCTCATATTTTGGCGGTAAAATTGGTTGCGGATGCCATTTTATGTTGACGCTTAAAGGGAAAGTTCACCCAAAAAATGGAATTTCTGTCATCATTTACTCACCATCAAGTTGTTCCAAATCTGTATGAATTTCTTTCTTCTGCTGTACACAAAAGAAGATATTTTTAAAGCTGTAGGTAACCAAACAGTTGTGGGGCACCATTGACTTCCATAGTAATTTTTTGGGCTGAACTATCCCTTTAAGTTTTCCATCAAACCCCCTAAATAAATCGAATATAGAATGAACCAGAAATGAGCTACAGTACTAGTGCCTGTCTACTATATTTAGTGGACTTTTATATTAGGTTCATTGTGCACAGGTGGCCGTCTGAACTTCTCTTTCTTCGATCTCCTCCTACACCGTGATGTTATGTAACCGTCTCAGAGAGCATCTCTCTCGCTTATTTATTAGTCAACTCTTGCCTTTTCTTTCAAGCAAACTCTCAGAACTGAAGACTTAATCCCTGTATGTGTGATTTCAGACACAAATCTGCTGTGATCGTTGAGCTGCAGCGCCACCTGATGGCTGCTTCTGCTGTTGCGTTCATACTAATCATACTGTGTATATGTAAGGGGTTTATTTTTGCAATAACAACCGGCTGGATGTATATTATCCTGCCTGTTACACGGTTACATGCCACATAAGTAATTCCACAGCTAACAAATATATGTTCTAAGAACGTTTTGCTAACGTTCCCCTTATGAAAACATTATTTCTGAACGTTTACAACATCCAGGTTTTTTTTTAATGTTTATTTTTTTTAAAATGTTTAATGTTTTTGTGCTAACCTTTTGAGAACCCAGATAACCCTGACCGAACGTTCTATTAATGTTTGCTCATAACTTTGAGAGAATGCTAGCCAGGGTTCTGAGAACATTCCCTGTTCGCTGGGTCCAGACCGATCACTCTCGTAAAACTTTATCAAACTGTTTGATTAATGAGTCGTATGTGTTTCGCCACTGAGAGTCCATGTTACTGACTGAATCACCAGCTGTGTTAATTAGCACATGAACATATACTTCCTGTCTGTCTTACAGTTGCCACGGCGACTCCATGCAGAGCAACGGCTCGTGATCAACAACCCCGAAATTGTGCTTAATGAAGTATCAAATCCAAATTACCTTGATAATTGTTATTTGTCTTTGTATTCACAGTTATGACTAAGGCCTTCCATCTTCATTCTGTACCGCGGTAGAATAACGGTAATAACATGGTACATGGTGTTTAGTAGGCTACATTACTGTGGTATTTTTTAGTGGTAAAAGCAACAGGTAGACTTTATTTATTCTGAGTGTGAAGCTCACAAAGAATACTGTGGTATTATTGTGGTGCTTGGTATTGGTACCTTTTTTTTTGGACATATACCATCTAAATATTATTATGTGAATATGAATATGGTAATCGAGTTTCACGGTATTACTAGCTGAAACTATACCAAGTTACAGTCAAAAATGATTTTTCAAAGTTATAAATAAAGATTTTAGAAGTACATTTTACCAGAAAATACTATTTCAGTCTTTATACTTCAAAATTTCATGTTTAATTCATTGTGTTTCTTTGTAATTATTTGTGAAATTTACTAGTAACTGAGTGAAATCTCTGTTCTCAGCAACAGGTTTCTTAGTTAACTAAACCTGAAACTAATCAAATAAGATATAAAAACTTAAACTTATTTTATTTCAGCAACATTTCTTATTTTAATTTCACGTGATATACTGAAATAACTAAAACTAAAATTAATTTTAAAAAAACTATTTGGGCTAATAAAAAACAAAAAAATGACAGAAACACAATAAAATTACTAAAACTTTTTTAACTAAAATTAAAATGAAAAGGGAAAAAAACAAAGTATTACTAAAAACTATAATAGTTTCTCAATGATATAAAATAACACTGGACAATCTCTCTTTCAAATCCTTCACCAACTTTTTCCATTGTATTAAAACTTTTGGAATTGAGATTTTCTTGACGGGAAAAAAACCTACTCAAGTGTGTGTGTGTGAGAGAGAGAGAGAGAGAGAGAGAGAGAGAGTGTGTGTGTGTGTGTGTGTGTGTGTGTGTGTGTGTGTGTGTGTGTGTGTGTGAGAGAGAAAGTGTATTTGTATGTGTGTGCATGAGTGTGTGTGTTTGAGTTTGTTTTCATGATTTATGAGGACACAAATTTGTATAATGTCATGGGTATTACACTGGTACGACGTAAACATGAAATGTGAGGACATTTCATGAGTCCTCATATTTAAAATAGCTTTAAAAACATACTAAACAATGTTTTATTAAAAATGTAAAAATGCAGAATGTTTTCTGTGATGGGTAGGTTTAGGGGTAGTGTAGGGGGAGAGAATGTACAGTTTGTACAGTATAAAAACCATTACGCAGATAGCAAAACAAACCTGTGTGTGTGTTTGAGTCTGTGTGTGTGAGAGAGAGAGAGAGAGTGTGTAAGAGTGTGTGTGAGAGAGAGAGAGTGTGGAATGTTTGAGTGTGTGTGTGTATGTGTGTGTGAGAGAGAGTGTACATGTTTTTCTATCCCGGTGGAGTGTTCCCAATGCGCACTGACTCACCGTGTGGACCTAAATTGATGAGGAATCCACGAGGAAACAAGTTTATAAATCATACAGAATAAGTTATATTGAAAATGTAAAAATGCAGAAAGTTTTCTGTGATGGTTAGGGTTAGGGTTAGGTTAGGGTTATTGGAGAGAATATACAGTTTGTACAGTATAAAAATCATTATGTCTATGGAAAGTCCCCATAAAACATGAAAACCCAACATGTGAGTGTGTGTTAATGTGTTTCTAAAGTGGATCTGAAGGAAGCGTTCTGTGAAATTTCCCTGTTTCCTGTGTTCACAGAGTCGCTCGCTGTAGAAGGAGCGTTCGCTGGGAAATCGATGCTGCTAGACTGCTATTAGGAGGAGTTTAATTGCAAATAAAAGAGGATTTATCACTGCTGCCGGTATGTAGACGAGCACTGGTGCATTCTGGGTAATGAGCTGAGGGGACGGCGCTCTCCGCTTCACACAGATCATCTTACTCACAAACACAGATGTGGCTCTGTTCCAAAACCTAGATAGCTGCCTAGGTAGGCAGCATTTTAAGGGAGCACAGATGCTGTTTTAAATAGTAGGGAGTTTAATACTGACTTAGAAAGCCTGCTATATTATATTTGATGCATGAATTCTTAAGGCCTCTAAATGACCAACATGATCAGTAGAGTAAAAGTCTTTTAGTATAATTATACAAGCGTCCACCTTCAGCTCGTGCTTCACATGTGTTTCTGCTGTGAAATCTGCACTCATTTTTATAGAGTAAATGTAAGAATAACTTTGATATTGTTAGTAATATGTCAAGATGAACACTTACTGGACTCAATCTTTTAGTATGCTGCCTTAGAAGTGTGCTACCTATGTAAACTCATTAGGTTTTGGAGCAGAACTACAGATTGGGAAAACTTTTGGAGCTGTGATTGGAGCAAATGCCGGAAGAGGCCTTGAATAAGAACTGAAGTCTTGGATCTTTGTTTGTTTTCGCTGGAATTGAGAGCCTCACTAAATAGTTTGGCGGCAGTAGAGGAAGTGGGCCTGCTGAAGCATTTCTCATCTTTATTTTGTTCTCAGAGATGCCGAGTTCTGCTGCATCTGCACATCTGAGATAGAAATAACAACCAGTCTGCTGTCAGAGCGATGAATGTTCAGGGAAACACAGAAGAAAGGGCATATATTGAGTTTGAGACAATTAATGTGAATGATCCAGAGGTCCAGAGAGAAAAGGTCCCTCAGCTGTCAGATCCCGCGCTGGGATAGAGATGCATGCAATATCCTGCCTTTATTTCAGTCTTATCAGACCTGCTAGATGTACTGTATCAAAGGAAGTGAGAATGATATTAGAAAAGTTAGCTTTCTTTTTGATGGAAGCTTGTTTCAGCCACGGAATTAAAAAATAAAAAAGGTGTTTGCAACTTTATATCTCACAATTCTGATTAGTTTCTCACAGTTCTGACTTTTTCCTCGGAATTCTGAGTGTACATCTTGCAAATTCTGACTTTTTTCTCAGAATTCTGGGTTTACATCTCACAGTTTTGACTTTTTCCTCGGAATTGTAAGTTTACATTTCGCAGTTCTCACAGTTTTTCTTTCCACCACATAATAAAAAGATTTTAAAAAGGTAATTGCGAAAATTAATCTTGAAATTTTGAGTTTATATCTTGCAATTCTGACTTTTTCTCAGAATTTCGAGGGGGAAAAAAATTGTGAGATATGAAGTTGCAACCTTTTTATTTATTTATTTATTTTTATTTTGTGGAGAAAACAAGCTTCCATACATTTATCCAACTGTTTTAACCCAGAATATTCCTTGAAGCTTTTCTCTAGCAGGCATATTCCTCTGTAATCAAAGTAGCATTGAGTTTCTGGGTCCATCTGAAGTTTGAGTGCTGAGAAGTGAAGTTAGCAATCAGAGAGCGTCGCTCGGGCGTACGAGAGCTGCTGCTTTAAAAGCCTTCTGGGTAAAACATATCTGACAGCCATGAGCCGCGTCACCCTCACCGCCGGCCCAGGCAGAACATTACAGAGGGAATGATAAATGAACAGATTTCCAGTGCAGGAGTGAATATTACCCCCTCGCATTCCAGCGGCGGGACGGTAGCCGAGAATTGATTTTTGTTTGTACGTGCGGCCGGGGTCGAGCGCATATAAAGGAGCTTCTGCATTGTGCTATTGATTCCTCCCCGCGGAGCCGCATTTTATTTGCCTGGACGTTTTTAATGCACTCATCTTTGTTGTGTGCTGTAACGGCATCTTGTTTGTCGTTGTGATGAGGAGAAACCACTGAGTACTTCATCATTTCCCAATTGGCTTCCTTAAAATATAGCACAAGGCCATGCTGTCTGTTTGTTTTGCTCCAGGTCGTGCCGATGTCCGGATCACTCTCGGCTAATGAGACCCTCCGGCTACAGGAACACAGCAAAAAAGAGACACGAGGAACCTTTCTCAAAACCTAACCTTAGTGAGCTGCTTTGATTCGACTGTCAAAATCCAAAACATATTTTAGGACGGAACTTGAATTAAAGATACAACTTAGTGAGGTCATGTGAAAACAATATCCCATGCTATTTGAATAATACTAGGTCTATATGTTATTTCATTTTTGGCTCAGCTGTAACTTTAAAAGCAGCTTTCTTGAGCTAAATGACTGCGGTTGTTCTGGGTCTGTTTGTTATGGGCAGCGTGAGTCTTGGAGAAATGACATCTCTGCAGCTCTCTGTGTTCTTTGGCTGCAGGATGAATTTAGTGTTGCATGGCTGCCAAACGCACGATAAAATCCATGAGCAGGTGCGTTTTCACTCTGATATCAGATACGGCGGCGTGCGGAGATCTCGGGAGCTCTGCTAATAAACCTGAGAAACACACACACACACACACACACACACACACACACACACTCGGCTTATCTGAGCGGATATGATAGGAAAATACTCAAGAGTGGGACAGCAGTTTAATGGAAGAAGTAAAGTTTTGTTATTCGGGGCAAAGATAGGCTGTGATTAATTAAATCTCTCTCTCTCTATCTGAAGTGACTGTGACTAATATTGATGAGTCTCAGCCACATTTGACATTTTTCAGGACTCCTGTTTCCTATGCGTCTGTTAGAAGTCGTTCTGCGAAATTTTCGGGTATTTTGGATTTAAAAAAAAAAAAAAACTACTTTTGCGAACTAGTCCTAAGCTTTTGGCCCGATCGGAACCTAAACCAGTGCTGCAAGATTCTCTAGAGTTTGATTGTCAATAATTATCAAAAAAAAAAGTTGTAATTTCGATTCACGGTCCCTAAGGGCCGCCAAAACGTTCAAAGTGGGCGGAGCCAATTTACTAAAATGGCTATAACTTGTGAACGGAATGAGATATTTTCACTAAACTTGGTATACTTATGTAAGAGCTCATTCTGTAGTCATGTGAAAAAGGACACGGCAAGTGGCCACTTGGTGGCGCTTTAACACAGAAAAAAACATGAAAATGGCTATCTACTTCACCGTTAGTCCAACTGACTTGAAAATTGGCATGGGCGCCATGATTGTCTAAGAGGACTTTGACGCATCTCAAAAAACATGGCCGCCATTGAGCAGCTGTCAGACAAGGTTAATGGAGGCCGATCGGAACGAAACTCACTGGGCATGTTTGACTCACGACCCTAGAGGCCTGTTAGAAATTCAAAAGAAATCGGCCCTTGTGTTTTTCATGTGCGTAAAGGACCCACAACATTTGTACCTCATGGTAGAACTCCTCATTCTGAGCAACTTTGCCTCTAGGACCACCGCTGTCCATCCAATCGTTTCTTAAATATTAAAGATTATTTCATAAACCAACTTTTGGCGCAAACTTGGTAACTGTTAAAAAGCTTTATAAACCATATATTTCCTATGGTAAATTGCCTGTATTGGCTGTAAATGGTCTTTTCCATCTATGATTGAGATGGTTACAGGCTTGCTAATTAAAACATATTACCTTTTTAAAGTGCTTGAACCCCAATAAATGCTGCTCGCAGCTATATTTACAGATATTTTGTGCCAATTTCCCAGGAAGTGATGATTTTGTTCTCTTGAACACATGGGATGGAAATCCTGCTTTATTCGCAAATGTTTTATGTGATTTCACAACTTTGAATGGAAACAGCTGTTGACACAGGTCTGACAGAGCCGGTGGTCTCATGAGCTGTGTGTTTTTAGGGCGTTCGTTAGTAAGGATCTACTTGACAGAAGGAATTATCTGCATATGAACACACTGTAAATGTCCCACCTGATTAAAATCCCTTTGATCCCAGAATGGGAGCCAAACGCTCCGTAAACAATGACAGAAAGAGACGACATGCTCTCTAATGGTCTGGAAGCGCTTTCCTCTGACCTTTTAATATGAAGTCATAAAGCGTTGGTACTTTCCTTCAGGCCCGATCTGTCACAAACTCCACAAATGCTCTGGGTTTTCACTATTGAATTAAGCTTCCTTGGGCTGCTTTCCTGGAAATGGTCTGATTCCAGATTAAATCACAGTGTTTTTCCGTTGAAAAACCTTTGGGAGCCTAAAGCAGAACTCCATGGTGTTTTCATTTAGTTTAACCTAATGTATATTTTCATTTTCATTTTAAAATGCTTGAAAGTTGTATTATAAGCTCAGTTGTTGTATTATTATTATTATTGCACTATTGTGCTTTCCTAAGCGATTGGATTTTCACCAGCTATAAAATGGACCAAAAAAAATCTCATAAAACACTAAAGGAGGAACACGAGCCACAAAAACACAGGAGCTCGACGAAAGTCACTACAAGCATTCTGTTTTCACTTCATAAACCTGTCTGGCCTTCAGATCCGTCGTTTTAGCTCAATTTCTGTGAAGTCAGGGTCAGAGCTGCTCATTTGCTTCTGTTATGCGAGACATTTTCATGCTTCACATGATTCCCTGAAGCTCCGACGAGAGAAGAAAAGAGAGATTATAGGCTAGATATTAAATATTCAAGATACATGCAATAAAATGCACTTTTATTACAGATGAGTGCATTTCAAAGGGCCCTACGCTGTAGTGTTTTACTTTTTTCCACTTATAATGTTTATACGAGTGAAGAATCCATCACTTTTAGAATGATGGAGCGAGTTGCTAAGTTACAGGCTGTCAATCAAGAACTCCCTCATTAAATATTCATGTCCTGTGTCGAGTCGTTGAGAATACAGTATGAAGACAGAGGACAGGAGTCGTGCCGCAGGTTCCGAGGCAGTTTCTTTCACTTCTGCTGCTGTTTATCTGCTTTTGGAGCTCTTTGTCTGAATTAGTAATGAAACGCAGTTTAATGCTCCACTGACTTTCTATTAGTTGTGCTGTTTTCAGCCTCTCCGCTAATAAAGCCTTGTGTTTGATCAGATAAACATCCTCTCAGAGTGCAGTCAGTTCGTTTTCCGAGAGCATCTTTATTCGCCGCTGTAGAGCATCTGTTACTGGAAGAACAGCGGGAGACTCTGAGTGTCGAATCAACTTTAATCTGATCTGTAACTCAAGGAAAGAGGATAAACAGCAGCAGTCACTCTACCGGCCTAACTTTAGACCTTTACAACTTTACACAGTGACATACTGTTGATATATTATAGTATGCTGTATGTACTGTGCACAGAATGTTAATTTAATGTATGCACTACCTGCTATATTTGCATACATGATGCATACAAATGTCCAGAGGACACTGTGTGAGATACTGTGTCCCACAATGCAATGTGTTCAGTTTGACCTTCCATTTTCTGTGTGACAAAGGAACCAGCCACAACTTTCAAAAGCTTTTTCTCAGGGCCAAAATTAAAATAAAACCCACAAAATTCAACATGCATAGGCTAATTCAATGAAGTCATGTATTTATTTTAATTCTTTTTTTTTTTAAGTATACATGTATAGTTTGTGCAGTATATGCAATATGCTTTGATTTTGTTCTGTAGTCTACATGGCAGTGAATTTCATGAAGTCAATTTCATTTCATAATTATACATATTTCCACCACTAAGTACAAAAGGTATGTGCGACTTTTTATCTCTTCTTCTTCTTTTCTCAGAATTGCGAGAAATAAAGACAGAATTGCGAGTTTATGTCTCGCAATTGACTATAACTCACAATTCTAAGTTTATTTTACACAATTCTAAATGTATAACTCGTAATTGTGAGTTTATATCACGCAATTATGAGAAGAAGAAAAAAGTCAGAATTGCAAGATGTAAACTTTGCAAAATGTATTTAGTTTGTTCTTTTGATTTTGTGGTGAAATATGAGCTGATATGTTTTCATGAGGTTCTTTCACTTGCTCTCTTTCTCTCTGACTGTGTTTTTCTTGAATCTTGAAGCCTTCAGGTCTGTGACTGTGTGGGTGATCATCTGAATCAGTGTTTTTTTCTCGGGTCTATGTTGGGTGACTAGTTTAGACAGGTCTGAACCGCCCCGTCTGAGAGCTGCACACGCTTGATTAAACGCCACCAGCGGGAGTTTGAGCGACGCGCCGCCGCCACCGCGCGCGCATCCGACGGCCAATCACTCCGACGAGCTGCGTTTTATCAGAGAGACTGCCGACAGCACGAATAATCAGCATTCAGCTCGTGTTTGCTTTAATGTTTCAGGGAATTTGATGATGTTTCGTCAGCAGTGCTGAATTGAGTCTTAACCACGACCGCGTACCATTTCGCGCGCTTTCTGTCTGTTTCTCTCAGAGTTTAATTGCCTTTGAGCGCGCGCACCTGCAATTATGTTGTCAGACGCTCGCGGCCCCCACGGACTGTCTCTCTCTCTCTCTCTTTCGACGATTGTCACCTCACTGAAATCACACTGAATGCACTTATTTTAAGCGTGGCTGTCCAAAACATTTTGCCATTAGTGCGATTATCTCAAGAAGCGTCCGTCTCTCTGTAGATGCAGGTAATTCCCGTAACGTAAATGTGCTGTCAGTCAGTTCAGCGTTTACTGTATTAGCACACACTGCTGTCAGCGTTTTGATGACAGATAGAGTCAGTTATGTACAGTTAAAGGGCTCATATCATACAGTTTTCTATCATTATTTTCCTGAGGTTCACTCCTCAAGGTTTCTTATTATAAGCAAGAAACATCAGGGTTTTTTGCTGCGGTGTTTAAGACTTTCTGTGTAAATTCCAACGCTATCTCACGACCAATTTTAGGGGGTGGCAATTCATACGAATTCGTACGACGTCACTCGTACGAATTCAGATTTGTCTAAACCCCAGTGACGGGTAGGTTTAGGGGCGGGGTTAGGGGTAGGTCATTCATACGAATTTATATGAATTTGGCAACTCGTGAAATACGTACAATTTAGCAAAAAATGTATGGATTCATACGAATTAGCCACCTTGTAAAATACGTACGAACGCTATCTCACGACCAATTCGTACGTATTTTATGAGGTGGCTAATTCGTACGAATTCATATGATTTATCTAAACCCCAGTGACGGGTAGGTTTAGGGGCGGGGTTAGGGTTAGGCCATTCATACGAATTTATATGAATTTGGCAACTCGTGAAATACGTACAATTTAGCAAAAAATGTATGGATTCATACGAATTAGCCACCTTGTAAAATACGTACGAACGCTATCTCACGACCAATTCGTACGTATTTTATGAGGTGGCTAATTCGTACGAATTCATATGATTTATCTAAACCCCAGTGACGGGTAGGTTTAGGGGCGGGGTTAGGGTTAGGCCATTCATACGAATTTATATGAATTTGGCAACTCGTGAAATACGTACAATTTAGCAAAAAATGTATGGATTCATACGAATTAGCCACCTTGTAAAATACGTACGAACGCTATCTCACGACCAATTCGTACG
This sequence comes from Ctenopharyngodon idella, assembly GCF_019924925.1. Classification (NCBI taxonomy): domain Eukaryota; kingdom Metazoa; phylum Chordata; class Actinopteri; order Cypriniformes; family Xenocyprididae; genus Ctenopharyngodon; species Ctenopharyngodon idella. The sequence continues at coordinate 16,689,941 of NC_067223.1, forward strand.
TATTTTATGAGGTGGCTAATTCGTACGAATTCATATGATTTATCTAAACCCCAGTGACGGGTAGGTTTAGGGGCGGGGTTAGGGTTAGGCCATTCATACGAATTTATATGAATTTGGCAACTCGTGAAATACGTACAATTTAGCAAAAAATGTATGGATTCATACGAATTAGCCACCTTGTAAAATACGTACGAACGCTATCTCACGACCAATTCGTACGTATTTTATGAGGTGGCTAATTCGTACGAATTCATATGATTTATCTAAACCCCAGTGACGGGTAGGTTTAGGGGCGGGGTTAGGGTTAGGCCATTCATATACGAATTTATATGAATTTGGCAACTCGTGAAATACGTACAATTTAGCAAAAAATGTATGGATTCATACGAATTAGCCACCTTGTAAAATACGTACGAACGCTATCTCACGACCAATTCGTACGTATTTTATGAGGTGGCTAATTCGTACGAATTCATATGATTTATCTAAACCCCAGTGACGGGTAGGTTTAGGGGCGGGGTTAGGGTTAGGCCATTCATACGAATTGATACGAATTTGGCAACTCGTAAAATACGTACGATTTAGCAAAAAACGTACAAATTTGTATGAGGTCGTGCAAATACATACGAATTAGCCACCTTTTGTAAAATACGTATGAACTGCTGTGAGATCGGGTTGGTAATTTCCCAGCTAACAAAAAATGTGTTTGGAGAAAGTTTTGCTAACATTCCTATAAAGTTATAAAAACGTTCCAAAGTTTTTAAAGAATTTAAAAACGTTTTTTTCTTGTTTATGCGTACGTTAAGGGAACATTAAATTTTATAATTTTACAAACATTATGGGAACGTTACTTTTGAGTGTTCTCTAAACGTTCTGAAACAAGTAGACCTAGTAACATTTAAAAAAAAAACATTAGACAAACGTCCAACTAATTTTTTTCAGAAAAAAATGTTCCATAAACAATGTATAAATAACTTTTTGAGAGCATTATTAAAGACCAGATAACTTTGAATGAACATTCTAACTGAAGAACGTTTATTCACAACTTTGAGAGAACCTTGCAAGAACGTTCTGAGAACGTTCCTGTTAGTTACTGCATCACATTGTGGGAGATTTGCTGAAATGAGCCACTCAAACTATTCAGGGATCTTGTTCAAAATAAGCTTGAACATTTACAATACATTACAATTTCAGTAAATGCTCTTTTGGGGCCAGAGAGGACAATTTGACTTCTGAAAGTTACAGTGCAATTAATTATTTAATTAAAAAAAAAAATTCTCATCAGATTACTATTTTAGCATTACTATTTTAGCACTTGTGAAGGGGTTCTTCTCTTGACGAGGAGCACAGAGAAGAGAGACGCTTGGGTTTTCATTAGAGCAGCTCTGTTTCGACACACTCATTGTTATATTCAGTGTTTTCATTGCTGTGTTTCAGGGCCGTTCAGTCTCTGGGAAAAACCAGAGTACAGAACATCAGAAAGCCTTCATCACCATCATCATCACGTATCTGTGACCCCAAGTGATCCAGTCTCTCTGCTCCTGCTGTTGAGTTTGTGTTAATCGACTCATCTGGGTCCTCGCTGGTGTGTGTGTGTGTGTGTGTGTGTGTGCTGATCTTTGACTCTACTCTACTGAGAAACCCCATTCACAAGCCTCATAGCTGCTGCTGTTTCTCAGTCTGTGTCCCAGTTCGCATGCTTATACTTCACTGCTTGCTTATTTTTGAGTATATACTAGTATGCTATTGGGACATACTAGTTCACATTTCAAAAAGCAGAAAACAAAATGGAAAACAGCAATGGTAATAAAAATACAAACTGAGTAAAAATGGAATAAAATAAAAACAACAAGACATATCATGTCATAAATTTGCATCTTAATACCATATACTTGTGTTTGAATGTAGATTTGCATCAACTAAATTCCTAATTCATTACCTTAAAACTATTATTTATTTATTTATTATACTCCAGTTTTAGGTTTATATGTTTAAAAACAGTTTTTTGTTCTATTTATTAAAAGATTTTCCTTACTTTTTTAACTGAGGAAGTCTATAGAGAAAAAAAAAACTTCTGTAGCTAAAAAGAAATATTACACTGTGCAAGTTTTTATCTCACAATTCAGACTTTTTTTCTCTTTTTTGATATAAAGTCAGAATTGCGTGATATAAACTTGCAGTCGCGAGAAAAAAAGTTTATATCTCGCAATTCTGACTTTTTTCTCGCAGTTGCAAGTTTTTATAACGCAATTCTGACTTTATAAAGTTGCAATTGTGAGAAAAGTCAAGACTATATCTCGCAATTCTAACTTTACAACACGCAATTCTTACTTTATATCTTGCAATTGCGGGGAAAAAAGTCACAATTACCTTTTTTATTTTTTTATTTAGTGGCGGAAACAAGCTTCCATAAAATAGTGTTTTTGTGCTAATGTTTTAAGAACATTATTAAAGACCAGATAAAACTTTGAACAAACGTTACTAGAAGAATGTTTGTTCATAACTTTGAGAGAAAATGTTCCAAAAAGTTCTGGGAACGTTCCTGTTAGCTGTGTTTAGTGTACAATGATTTGGGACGCACTAATCTTGTGTGCTAATTAAGATCAGTTGCAGATTGTATTAATGTTGTTGCTCTTCATCTGTCCAGACATCCAGCATGAGAAACACCATCGCTGCCTCCGAAATCGAATACTTCCCTACTATATAGTAGACGAAAAGTCCCCGGATGACCTACCACTTCCGGTGAGATTCTGAAATGTGCATTTGATGGACACTTTAATATCCCATGAGGCCACAGGAGAGGATTTGTGAATGGCAGTGAAGCGACGCAACTGACGCTGGTCACATGATAATGACAAAATGGCCAATGTAGTGTGCTCGTATTTCATTAATACTATATAGAACATACTTTGTTTAATGTTCGTGAATTAAGTTCAAATTCAAATGTAGCACCTACTCAGACAGGACGTGATTTTGGACGCACCGCATGTGTCTGTAGGTCAGATTATATGTCAGGCGTCTTCACACGGTGACTCGAGGGTGATTTACCGTATGCAGGGCTGGTGTCTTAGATGTTGTTCTCCATCGCACTCTTTCATTCGGTTTAAAAGCAGATAAACCGGTGCTTTTATACGCGACATCACGGTGCAGCAATTACAGCTATTCAGAGACACAAAGCCAACAATCGCAGGACATTTACATATCTGAGGTTTACAGCGGCAATTACTTCAAGGGGCTCACAAGGGCGCCCACCTGGATTCAATCCCAAACAACACCTTAAAGTGTTCTCCAAAGAAGAGAGACAGAAACATGCTCCCATAGCACCACCAACGGGTAAGAGGAGCGTCTCAAAACACGCGTCAGGCGCTTCTGGAATCAGTTGAGAAGAAATGAGAACAATTGCTGAAAAGCCTCCTGCTTCTCAGAGAAAATCACCCCAGAAATCTCACACGTGTCTCCTCTGCAATCAAAAGTCAGAACTCAAACGTTTCTCATCAAATGATCTGAGCTGCTCCGCATTCATTTTATAGCTCTACTCTTACTGTATGACAACTATTTGTTTCATAATTGATGAACTTCAAAACATTGACACCATTATTCATCTGAATAATGACACTATTGCTGCTTATAGCTGAAATTGAAATTGTCATAATTGATGAATTTTGAAACATTAACAGTTATTCTGTATTGTATAACCCGGTTAACAGGGAGTGTTCTGGCAAGGTTCTCTCAAAGTTGAACAGATGTTCTTTCAGTAACATTAATAGAATGTTCATTCAAAGTTATCTGGTCTTTAATAATGTTCTCAAAACGTTAGCACAAAAACATTACTTAGACATAATACCTGAAACATTCAAAAGTAACGTTCCCATAATGTTTTTAAAATGATAAAATGGAATATTCCCTTTACATTCATGTATAACTCCTCCTGTTTGAACCGCCTGCTCTAAGCGGGACTCGAACCCGGGTCCGCCGGCATGGGAGTCGGGCTCTCTAACGAGGAGGTTAAAGACCGCAGTTGCAAGAGCATCTCTTGAGATTAGGGGAGTGAGATTTACATGTACAGTTTACACTCACTTCCCTAAACCTCACTCCCATCCGGGTCACGGCACCAGTGTAACCCCTCCTGTTCGAACCGCCCACTCCAAGCGGGACTCGAACCCGGGTCTGCCGGCATGGGAGTTGGGCACTCTAACAAGGAGGCTAAAGATGTTACATAACCAAGAAAAAGTTTTTTAAAAAATGGACATTTTGAATATTCAGCAAATATTTCAAAATAACGTTGCAAAACCCTCTTAGAACGTATTTTTGTTAGCTGGGAAAGCACTAGCTATATAAATATATGTCATTTTGGTAACACTTTACTTAAAGCCTTCATGTATAATGCATTATAAAAGTATTCATAATGTACATCTTTTCATAAATAATTGTAACCAAATTCAAAGTGCATTATAATATTTGCAGATTCCTTGTTATGTCTGAAATTGTTTGATTTAATGCATTATACCTTATTCAAAAGTGTGTTCAATAATATTATAATGTATTATAACCGTGGTTGTAATTATTCATGAGATCATACAAGGCATAATTAATGCACTAAAATACTTTTATAATGCATTATATATAAAGACTTTAAGTAAAGTGCTACTGTAATTTTTAGGAGAAATGTCTTTGATAGCTGAGGAGAGCGATAATATTTTGCCGTCGTGTTTGTATTCTGTAGCGATCGTATGCATGGCTGTTCTGGGATCAGCGCTCACGGGCAGGTTCTTCTGTGTTTCCCTGCGCAGCGACCCGTCGCTCAACTGATCTCAGAGCAGCTGGAAAGCGTCTTCAGTGGCTCTCGTCCTCCCGGGGCGTCCGTGTGAGATCTGAGCCATCTGTGTGCCGCAGGACATCTCTCAGCATCTGCCGGCTCTCAGAACAAACACCGGCGTGTGATGTGTTTTAATAAGCCGGCGATGTGCGCCAGCGCTCGGTTAAAATCACACCAGCTGCTCTGGTTCTGCTGCTGTTCGTCTCGTCAGATTCACCTGCTGCAGCGACCCAGTGCTTTTCTCTTCGCTAATGTGACTTTTCTTCTTCATCTCTGAAGTGTCTCTCAGTTAACAGGGAACATTGTCAGAACGTTCTGACAAGGTTCTCTCAAAGTTGTGAACAGTAACATTAATAGAACATTTGTATAGATATCTGGTCTTTAAAAATGTTCTCAAAAGGTTAGCCCAAAAACATTATTTATACATCGTTTTTCATGAAACTGTTTAGTTTGTCTAATGTTTTTAAATGTTAATTGTTTCTGAATATCCAGAGAACATAGTAACAAAGTAACATTCCCATAATGTCTGCAAAATTCTAAAATTTTTGCAGACATTATATGAACGTTACTATTGAATGTTCTCTGAACATTCTGAAACAAATGGCAACATTTCAAACATTTCAACTAAAACATTCCATGAGTGATAATGTAGGGTTAACCCAATGTATAAATGTATAACCCAATGTATAAATAATGTTTTTTTGCTAATGTTCTGAGAACATTATTAAAGGCCAGATAACTACACTTGAATTTGACCCAAAAAGCATTTAGATGTTTTTAATGTGTAAAAAATATCGTGATAGTCTGAGGTCCTTTTGCTGGACTGTTGTTTTAACTGTAGGACTGAACTTCACATTCTCCCGCCGTCTGACGCCAACGAAAACAGTGTGATTGCTGGAACGACAGTCTCTGAATTCCTGAGACTGTTTTCATGCAGCACTAGTCTTAAAAACAGCACAGATCTCATCTAGACTCATTCATATGAGTCACACTGTCTGAGTGTATTCAATTTCAGTTAATGATAAAATAACCCTGATGGAGAGCTGAGCCAGATGAAAAAGCTGGTGCTGATGAACTTGTGAGGAAAACAACAAACAGATGAAGCAGACAGACACACAGATTGTCTTTGAGCTTAATGACTTCCAGATGAAACACACACATTCCGGCCTCAAAGAGGGAGGAGAAATAGGTATTATGTTGAAGGAAGAGGGACAATAGGATGGGGCCCGTCTCTCTCTCTCTCTCTCTCTCTGAGCTTCTGTGTATTTACTGTTTATCACGGCAGTCAGAAGAGCAGAAACATAATGACGGCCATCCGGATTCTGTCCGTGTCTGCGCTGATGTGTCAGATGTCCATCACTGCGTCCCTGCACTGGAGGAAAGGTACGACACGCGTCCGTCAGACACTTACACCACATGAGTGCACTTGTTATCTACACTAGATCATGTCAATCACTGTTCAGAGAGAGCATGAGCACAAAAACTTCTGCTTAAATGCTTGAATTAGATTTGTGGACACATATATATTGTGCCATCAAAGTTGAGAAACATCTGAGACAAAAAAAGATAAATGAGCTGTGAATGAGAAACATTTGATCGACACGTACTGCTGTCAGGATCCATATTTCATTAGAGCTGAATATGTGGTTTCAAGGGTTATTATCATTGTTTTATAACTTCATCCACATTACATTTCAACTGAAACAGCATTGTGAACTTTTATAAAGATATGTTTGGTCATTAACTTTTAAATGCATAATTATGCAAACACACAAGGAGAGTCTCTGCATGAACGACACACGACTGGCAGATCAACGTGCTGCTACATTTCTCTCCGATACGGTAGGGAATTAAATTAAATTGTATGTGCAGGATTTTAACTGTGACAAGATGATTGACAGGGCAGTTTAAAAAATAAGCAACAGAATGATCTGTTTAAGACACATTTATGAGTATGTCACAGTAGTATGTCACAAAGCTTGCCTATTCTATTCTGCTACACACTCAAAAGTATGTAAATAAAACAGTAAATACTTTTAGGGCGTAGTATAAGTAGGCGATCTGGTACGCAGCAAGTGTGTTGAAACTGGCGGTTATGGTAAGGGGCGGGACGTTTCCCAACAATCACAACACACTGCTCCAGCCGACCAATCAGAGCACACTGTGCTTTTCAGAAGGAGGGGCAAAGATGAGTTTTAAGGCATAAAATGATTGACTACAGGGGGACTTTAACAAAAACTAGTGTACCACTGATACCAAAATAACCGGTTTCCAGTTTGACCTGCAGCCACAGAGCTTCAGTTTCTGACCTCCAGCGAGTCGCGAATGATAGTTTGTGTCTGTTGTTTGTGGGATGTAAAGTGCTAATCATGTGAGATTGGTGACCTTGCGCTTTTTCAGTTAGATCTGTGGAAACGAGCACTCGGCGTCCTCCGCAGGCCCAGATGTCGGGAGCTGATAACGTTCCTCCGAACGCTGCTGAGATCCGTCCAAGGGCACCGAGCCGAGCCTCCGGTGTTTGTGTTTGGACTGAAAGTCAAGCGTTTAGAGAAGCGCTGGAGGTTTTTTGGTGGGATTATATGAGCCGTAATGGGCTGTAAGAACTAACAGAGATGTTCAGTTACTAGAGCACTTGTTCGTTCTCCTCCGAGGGGAATTTGGCCAATGAGTTTCCACCTCACGAGTCCTTTAATCAAAACAAACTGCTAATGACACAAACTTTACTGGGTGTTACTGTGATAAACATTCAAATAAAGGCTCTTTGCAGTTTCACAGCTGACAAAAATATGTTCTAAGAACGTTTTGCTAACATTCTCGTTAAGTTGTGAAAAGGTTCACGTTACATTTGAAGTTTTTTCTAGGTTTTTAAATGAATAATTCACCCAAAAATGAAAATCATTTGAATGAAAAATCATGAGACTTGAATGAGAATGAGTGATATTGAAGACTTTTATAATAATTGTATGAATACATAAAATGACACCAATAAGTATTTTAAAGTCACACTTTAACATGCCTTTAAAATATCAAACCCAGATGATGCTCCATAAACGTGTGTTCTTATCTCTGAAGACATATACTAACTACTTTGTCTTTAATTTCTGAATATCTAACAGAGGCACATATAAAGTCCTCATTAGAAAAACAGCGAGATGTTTATTTTTATGAAGTGACATCATCACACTCCATGGAAATGCGGTGGAGAAGGTTGGCGACGGCTGCAGGCTTCGAACACACAGTGTGTTTATGAGGCTTTAAAGGGCAGTTTAGAGCAGGAGGATGAAGTTTGTGAAGGTGAGAGTCTGAGAATGACAAACACACATCTGCAGATGATCGGTCCAAACAGATGTGGAATGCCTGTGATGTTGGCGACATCCTGAGCGAATCAAACACATGACCCTTCAGCTTCCAACTTGTTTTTGGTCTAAGTTGTTTCTGTTCCCTCGTCTAGATTTAACTTCAATAATTGATTGTTGAATGACCAAAGACACATCCCTACTTCACATATATATCATCTTGCTGCATTACTCGTCCGTGACTCATGTTTTCTGCAGAAGTGTGTCACAGATGCGGCTTCATCCGATCCGTGTCTTTCGGCTGCAGGCCTGTAATGCAGATGTTAAACGCAGCCGTCATGATGGAACGAGACCAATATCTTCCAGCAACAGGCACCTCATTGTCAGTCATCCGCTGACATGCTCACCAACAGCCAATCAGGTGCCGACGTGCAGCTGCTAAACACATGTGCTGCCAAAACATGTCAGTGCCATAGACTATAAAAAAAGATGGACGACGCACCTCCACTCTCTTACATTGAAGAAAAGTGAAGCTGCCAATGTCTCAAAAAGTAGTGAGCATGAAGTGGAGCCGCGTGATCTCAAGGCCCCGCCCACACTCCCGCAGAATCAGTTAATACTGCAGAACAACTCATTATTTCAGTGTGAAATAAACTTTTATGGAAATGTATAAGTTAATGTTAAAGCTCCAATCTCCTCCCCAAAATCCTGAAAAAAGTCTGTTGGTGCCTCAGTGACTACTTCGCTCAGAGAAGCTGTCAATCACAGCTGTCAATCATGATGTCACACCCCCCTTTTTATAACATCAAATAACTAAAACCAAACTTATTTAAAGAACGAACACAGTCAGTCTGATAAAAATAAAATAAAATAAAATACATAAAATGACTGAAACTATCTTTAGAAAAAAAAGATTTGTAGTGTAATTTAATTGTTTAGTTTGTCTCACGTCTATAAGGTTACATGGAGACATTTAGCGACCAGTTTTAGCTACTTTCAGCTGAAAGCAATTGGCAACACTGACCTGGGGGCGATCGAGATGCTTTGGCTTCACTTTTCAGGACTTTGCGCCACGCTTGGTCAGTGCGCGTTCACCGGCCGCCCGTTATTGGATATTAAACAACACTGTAAAAATCAATGTCATTTTTTAACGGTAAAAGACTGTAAAAATCCTACAGTAAAAACCTGTTAATTGGTCACCGCCAATAGCCTAGTGGGCATCATGTGTGTTTGAGTCCCGGCTCGTGGACCTTTCCCGATCCCGTCCCCCCTCTCTCTTCAACTTCGTTTCCTGTCAACTTACTGTCCTGTCATAATAAAGGCAAAAATGGCAAAAAAACAAACAAAAAAAAAACCTGTTAATTGACTAACGATAAGTTCCCTTACTATATTCGGTGGGAAACTGTAATAGACATAGGCCCGGTTTCACAGACAGGGCTTAGCCTAAGCCAGGATTAGGTCTTAGTTCAATTAATTTATTTAAGTAACTTTTATAAACGTACACTAGAAAAAAAACATTACTGGTGACAAAACAATTGCAATGACATATTTTAAGATATGTCAGTTCAAGGTGCTTTCAGTTAAAACAGCTCAAACATGCATTTTAGTCTAGGACTAGCTTAAGCCTTGTCTGTGAAACTGGGGCATAATTTTACTGTAAAATACGGTTAAATTTAGCCTACAGTTTTTGGAAGTGAAAATCCGGCCGTGAAAGTTCTTAGAACTTTGGCAAACATTCTTCAAGTGACGTTAATAGAACGTTTGTTCAAAGTTATCTGGTCTTTAATAATATTGTCAAAAACAAAAACATAATATATAGGCCTACACATTGTTCATGGAGTATTTCTTCCTGAAACATTTGGTCTAACATTTTTTTATTTTTTTCCTTTTTTCTTATGTACATTAGGGTTTTATGTGGTTAAATGTTTATAGTGTTATTTAGTGTTATCATGATGTTTTGTATTTGTGTATGACACTATACACCTTCTATATATTAGTATTTACCTCAACTTGTGAAAAAAAAGCTACTTGTGATGAACAGTTTATTACAGTGTCAGTCACATTACCCATGATTCTCTCTGTCTCTCAGCTTTGTACCCATCAGCCTTCAGAGTGAAGCGAGGGACGCCAGCCCTGCTCAACCCCTCCTTTCAGAAATCTGTGGAAGACGCCAACCTTCTCTATGAGGTGCCGTGAGATTCACCCATATGAAAAAAAAATCACACATTTGATATCGATCCTATTCAAGTTTATTTGTATAGCGCTTTTAACAATGCATATTGTTTCAAAGCAGCTTTCGCAACCCAGTGAAAGAGAATCCCTGCTAACAAAAATACATTCTAAGAGCGTTTTGCTAAGTTATGAAAACGTTTTGTCCACTGAACGTTTGTTTTTAAAAAGTATTTTCTTGCTTATACGAGTGTTAAGGGAATTCTATTTTGCGAACATTATGGGAATGTTACTTTTGAATGTTCTCTGAACGTTCTGAAACAAGTAGAAACATTTAGAAAATGTTAGACGAACATTAAACGAATGAAACTTTTTAAATGAACCACATCTCACATGCGTCTTCTAGAGATCTCAACAATGTTTCAAACTATTTCCAGATACCAATATGTACAATCCAAAGCTCATCATATTCAAAATAGCTCTGTGTCTACTCAATCGAGACAAGAAATTTTAGGAGAATGTAAAGTTTGCTGAGCAATGAAACTTTCCTCGATGTTGTTTATCTTGCAGTGTTTAATGTGGTTTTCGGCATCGTCCGCTGAATGAAGGAAGCGATCAATAGCTCTTATTATCTCTTCATATACTTGAGTTTATTCAGTTATTGAGTTGTGCTGAGCTCTGCAATCTCTCCAGCTGTCAGATCCATCAGCCGCTCCACACCGAGAGATAAACAAGATCTCCATTTAGATTCAATCCAAAAAACAGAAAGACATGTTAATATTCCAGCGGTGTGGCGCTGAATGAGTCTGCATGACTCCAGCTGAAATCAGACGCCAGACTAAAGACTGATGATCGCCTCATCACGCGCTAAAGACAGATTGAACAAGACATCAGACTGAACTCTCATCAGATAGCAGGTATTCATCATCCATAACAGCTGTTTTATTGAGCACTTAGTCTGTTGAACGTCACTGAATCAATGTGAATGCGAATCGGGAGTTATTTTGTATTCATCATGTGCTTCTTTTAAATTGGGGGTTAATAATCAATAATATAATCAGTTTGACTGCACTGACAATATCAGATGAGAACAAACTCGATCTGACTTGATCTCAGTAATGACACTATTGTCTTCTGCAGAGCTGCTTTATAACTGAATCAATTGATGAATTTTGACAGTATTGAACTGAACTGAATCAACATTGAAATGAATCGAGCTGAATAATGACACTTTTGTCTTCTGTAGAGCTGCTTTATAGCCAACAGGGAACGTTATCAGAACTTTAGTTAATGTTGTGGCAAGGTTCTCTCAAAGTTATGAACAAACGTTCTTCCAGTTCGTTCAGTTATTTGGTCTTTAATAATGTTCTCAAAACGTTAGCACAAAAACATTATTTATACATCATTCATGGACGTTAATTTGTTTTTTTAAATGTTGCATCTACTGTAACAAAAATATATTCTAAGAACGTTTTACTAACATTCCAATTAAGTTCCATTCCATTAAATTCCATTAAGTTATAAAAATGTTATTTCCGACATTCTCTTAATGTTTTTCTTGGTTATGCGAACATTAAGGGAACATTCCATTTTATCATTATTCAAACATTACTAGGACGTTACTTTTGAATGTTATCTGAATGTTCTGAAACAAGTAGTAACATTTAAGAAACGTTACTGAACCTAAAACATTTCTGAAAAACTTTCAATGAATGATGTGTAAATAACATTTTTATGTTAACATTTTGAGAACATTACTGGAACGTTCTATTAACATTACTGGAAGAACGTTTGTTCATAACTTTGAGAGAACCTTGCCAGAACGTTCTCTGATAGCTGGAATTATACTTAGCCTATTTACTTTTGAACTGTTTCTTTCTGAAATGTTCCCATAATATTTGCAAAATGATAAGATGGAATGTTTCCTTAATGTTTGAATAACCACGTTTTTAAAACGTTATAAACGTTAAGAGATCCTTCAAAAGTAACGTTTTTTATAACTTAATGGAAATGCAACCAAAACATTCTTAGAAATGAAGCTGCCTTGAAACAATCTGTACACCGTCTGCTTTGAAACTTCTGTTTATTTCTTCAGTGTTTTTGGTGGTCTTGTTTTGCAGGTGTTGTTGTCGGGCGCATACATGGACGCGGCACGCGGGACGCTCCACATATCCGATCAGGAACTGGCATCCATGCGGAAGCTGGAGATTCTGGAGGTCCTGTGTGAGGACGTGCTTCCCAGAAGCCTCTCTGAGATCCAGCGGCTCGGTGCCCAGCTGGCGCTCCGCCGTGGCTCACTGCGGATGGAGGACTTTGAGCGCACCGTCCTCACTATGGTGTTTACGGCACAACAACTCCAACATACCAACCCCGGCCACCAGAGGGAGCTGTGGGCGAACTCACTCATACCACTATATAAAGCCATTAAAGAAGACCTGCGGCCAGTGTCATGACAAATCAGGTCTCCCCATACTGTCAGTTAATGATTATCCTAAGTAGCCTATATAGGAATGATATTCATTTAAAATACACATATAGCTTACTATATAATGCATAAGAAAACAAATAAGTGCATAATAAAACCAACTGAATGTAATTTCTTACACTTGATTACCTGCTAATTAATAAATAATGATTATAATAACATATTAAGTGAATAATCATTCATTTGTTTTATTTATAACTGAAATATTTGGACATTTAACACTTAATTTAACACATAATTACATTAAAGATGATTGTGAATACATGTAAGTACAAATGCGTGTATAAACTAAGCTATCAGGCTAATTGTGTATCTGTATGCTATGCTAGTACATAAGCTAACTAATACAGACATAAATGGCCATTATAACATATAGCATATAGCATTTATCATAACATGATTTTGTAGGAATTGTATACAGGCACTACAAGTACCTATGGGATCTCGTGGGATGTCCCGATTTTCGGGAGACCCAATTTGTCACAAGGAGTGAGAATAAAGCTACAATTGAAATCATATCACCAGTCTACTGCACAGGTTCTCAACCAGGACACATGTGTTCATGATCGCAGATATCAAGGGGAAAACAATGCTAAATGTGAATAATAAAATGCATATAATAATAAAGTCCCTTAAGTCAATTTATTTCACTCGGCGGCCATCTTTGAAAGGCCATGCAAGTGCAGCTCCTGTCTATTTGAATGGGTAAACATCAAATTCTCCAAAGCTGTTTGCCAAGCTTTCAATCAAATTTCATATTTGAAATCACCAATGAAATATGACAACAAATGTCTCATAAAATTGTGTTTCTAAACGCTCGAATCATGACAAAAAAACTGCATTTTTCAGGCTGGATCAAGCTGTGCAGTGCGCGCATTTTGCTGTTTCTATAGGAACCGGAGCTTCTAACGGCAGCTGCAGTGACGCGATGACTTTACCAATCGGCCATTGGTTCTTATTTAGAAGGCGGGACTTATTCCGCCATATTGCGCGTTGCACTTTCTCCCTTTCAACTCTCTAAATATAATATTTGAACTTGATAAAATAATAAATCTGTAAAATAAACATATATTATAATTTAGATACCAACTTCTTAATTCTGTAATCCTATTATAGTATTTTTCACAGATAAAAAATGCAAAAACACCCTGTATCTTTAAGAGAATAAATATGGTTTTGATTTTGATCCAGTGTAAATAAGCAAAACCGGTTGAGAACCGTTGCCTGTACCGGGCGTCTCTAATTACAGTCTGCTTCACTGTGGTCAGATGAATATGACGTGCATCTTAAGGACTGTGTTTGCATAGATTCACCTTCACAATGACAGATCATATTCTTTGCATAAATGTTTTGTTGGTCTAGCCCACAGTCAAATTTGATGGCAGAATGATCTCTGGTGTCCTTGCGAGGCTTGTCGTTTATTCCTGAGATAATGCATCTCCTGATATATCATTATCACGTCCTTGACCGCGTTTCCCTGGCATTTTCACCTGGAAATATTCCCAGCGGCACATCAAAACCTGCTCCTCTGCTCCGCTGATATGTTTGACTTTACGACGCTGTTCGGGAGAAAATATTGCTGAGAATGACTGATATTAAAGTTAAAACTTCACAGCTTCTTGACTGCATTAAAAGAGCCCCCTACATGTGACAAAATAAAGGGACTGGGGTTTTCATTTCACCTGTGTTTTACTGAACACCTCAGGCAGTATTTCAGCATCTGCCACCTGAGAAACAGCATTAAGACTGAATGAGTCACTTATGAGATGATGATGAACAAATGATCAAAACCCACTGGATCCAGACTCACGAATTCTTTCCTGTGTGTGTGTGTGTGTGTGTGTGTGAGAGAGAGAGAGAGAGAGAAAGAGAGAGAGAGAGAGAGAGAGAGATGCGCCAATAGCTCCATCTACAGGCCACAGATATAATAACAGCTACAGATAGGTTTTGTGGCAGTAAAATAGATACATATATATGTTTTAAGACTTTTTTGTAAGCTTAATGTCAGTTAAAAAATGTTTACGTTTTCATACCAGATGTTTCTCAGGTTTATGACACTTTATGTTTTTTTAAGAATAGTACAAATAAAAGTTTTTTTAATAAAGCTTATGCACAACTTTTTTTTTTTTCAAACAATTTATGTTTATTTGTACCTTTTCTACAAAATAAATAAAATATACGTATATCATTCTGGTGATTAATGACAGTGAGATAGATAGAGGGATAGAGAGATTCTGAAAGCTTTCACCGTTTGAAGAGTTAGAGTAACACTATGAAATAAACTTGGCATCCATTTGACATTAATTACGTGAGTTTAAGTTAAACACTGGAATTTATCTGGTTTCGTAATTTTTTTTATCTGTTTTATTTCACCACATTTATTTTTCTTTTGGATTAATTTTTTTTTTTTTTTTTTTTTTTTTTTTTTTGATCAGGCACGGTTGGGGCGCCACATTCAGAGGTCCTAATATTGAAAACTATCGAGCGCCGTGTCATTTACAGACTAAACTTATGAATATTAAAATAGGCACATGAGGTAAGACTGACATTTCATTCTAAATACAATTGTGTTTACGTCAGTGACAGAAAATGTTTGTTTCTGTCATTTTCGTCTGTTTGCGGAATAAACGTGTTATATTTGACATACGAGCGGCCTCACGGCAGCTAACGGCTAATGCTAATTCATAAACACGCAGTCAAACATTCAATCGCTTCATTAAAATGATTCTGTTTTTGTTATAAATGAACTGCGTATGAAAAAGCAACAATATATTTGGATGGCAGTGGCCCACATGATTTATGTGGTTTATTTAGTCGGATTTTTATTATTGCAGCTGTTGTTGTTTGTGGATTTGTTTGTTCAGTGGTTTTTGTTGCTGTTATTGAGAGACTTTATTAGGTCATATAGCGACACAGTCAGCGGTTGAATTTATGATATGTGTGTTTGTGAATTAGTTTTGAGTATGTCAGAGAGAGTGTTTGTGTATGTTTCTGGGTGTTTGGGCCGAGAGCACCGGTTCTGCTGAAAACGAACCACACGTGCATCTGAACAACAGTTATCTGATCAACTGTATTCCGGCATTTAGCTCAGAGATGTTCAGATCTGCTTCTGAAAATCCGCCTTCCTGCAGTGTTTAGAGTTAATTAATCACTACCTAATCAAACTCTTCTGTACCAGCTGATCACCTGAGCATGTTTGAGGAGGCGTGGCACTGAACCTGACCTGGGCTGCGGCAGTATTTCTGTATTATATGCAGATTTCCTGTGTATTAAATACCTGCATAACCGCGGCATTGGACAACACGTGCAGTATGCAACCAGAGCAGACTGGGATAACATCCCATAATGCAGTAGTAACCGTACAGGTTATTCAGAGTGACTGACATTCTCAATGACTCCTAATGAATTGGATTGAAATATATATATAAACAAACAGTATGCCATATACAGTATACATTTCAATGCAAAAAATTGAGTAAAAGTGCAAAATATTTTCTAAAAAACCAGTATACTGTATGCAAAAATTGATTAAAAGTGCAAAATATATTTTAAAACAGTATGACATATGCATTATAATATTTTTCAAGTTTTATAATTAGATTAAAAGTGCAAAATATATTTAAAAAAAAAAAACAGTATGCCATATACATATTTTTCAATGCAAAAATTTGATCAAATGCGCAAAATATAAAAAAAAAAACAGTATGCAATACACAGTATAATTTTTTCTATGAAAAAATTAATTAGTGCAAAAATATTTTTAAAAACAGCATGCCGTATGCAAAATTTTATTATAAGTGCAAAATCATAAAAAAAAACAAAAAACCAGTATTCTTATTTTTCAGGGCAAAATTTAGATTTTAAGAGTGCAAAAAACAAACAAACATAAATACACACAATTTTTGCCGTATGCAAAATTTAAGTGTGCAAAATATCTTCTGAATGCAACATTTTATTATAAGTGCAAAATATTTTTTAAAACATTATGCCATTAAAGTGCAGTATCCTAGTGCTTGACTTTTTACTTTTGCAATTATTATCAGATATTGTTTAATTTGAAGTATTGTTATGTTTTGCAGTAGCAGTATGCCTGCTGAACGCAAGAAGTCTGTCAACATGGAGGAGAGAGAGACGGGCTCCTTCAGCAACAAGGACAGAGACGCTGACAGACCGGTCGCCGCGTCCCGCGAGAAGAGCAAAGACGAGAGCAAGATGAGCGGGAAGAAGGACGGAGGCAAGACGGCCGACGATAAGAAGAGACGGGCTGAGGAGGAGAAGAGGAAGAAGGAGGAGAAGGAGCGAAAAAAGAAAGAGGAGGAGAAGCAGAAAGCAGAGGAGGAGCAGAGGAAGAAAGAGGAGGAGGAGAAGAGACAGCAGGAGGAGCAGGAGAAGAAGCTGCTGGAGGAGGAAGCCAAACGACAGAAAGAGGAAGAGGCTGCGCAGCTGAAGTAAGAGTGCTTGCGTTGAAATCTTTTTCGTCTTTGTCAAATTCTTACATTTAATCAATAAACTCAATGAAATCAGTGTCAGTAAAATCAATTTTTTCACAGCAGAAGTGACAGATGCTAGATTTACAATTACATAAATGATGCTATAAGATAATATTTTAAATACTGAAATTGAAAAATGAATTGATACTTTAAATCTAAAACTAAACCACCATTAGGTAGCGGAAAATCACTGTCTTAATGAGTGAGTCATTGAATCATTCATTCAACCGATTCATTGAGGAATTAAGCAAATGACTGTTGCTGAATTCGGAACTGCCTTAGAAAGATATGGTAAAAGTAGTAAGAGTGGTATACTAGTATGCAGTTCTGAATTCAGCAAGTCTTTATGAATGGATCATCGAATCATTGATTTGTTCAAAAATGCTGATTCATTCAGGAATGAAAACCACTGTGTGTTGCTCAGAGATGCACAACCGTAGCTTCGTTTGGAACTGTGTTTTGTTTTATGAAAAAGAGCAAAAACTCTTGTATAAAATTAATATTTCATATAGCAATTGTGTGATATTACTAAACTGTATCTTTTAGAAATATAAGACAAAAATACATAGAGGGACATTTTTGAACCGGATATTGAATTTCAGGGTCATTCTAACTGCATTCTACTAGAATACATCATGCAGTGAACATTAACACTTGTCTGGGACAATTGGATTTTTTGAACGAGCAAGTGAAAGACAGTTTTACTTGTCCGACCTGAATGTCAGTGACAAATAAATAACTGGGAAATCACCAAAACACGAGAATGACTCTGATTTTATTACATTTAGTGTAAGTGGCGATCGATAGTGGATAATAATATATAATGTATAATGTACTGACGTAACAAGGCTGCGTTTTTGAAGCTCACGAAGCCTCATCTTGAGAAGGACTGGACACAAATGAGCGCAGCACACACAAAATGTGAAGTTTTTATATTAACAACATATAATACAGTTAAGCAACATCACACGACTTCCTGAATACCATCACGATTGAAAATGTGACGCTGATTTCATACGACAGTTCAATAAACAAGTAGTTAATATTAGGTCACTTACATTTTTAGATGCAATATTGACTGTTTCTGTTTTGTTTCAGCAGCCAAAATGGTTCCAAACAAAGATCACAGCAGAATCATTGCACATCTCATAGAAACACTTTCATTACTGAATGATTTTAAACAAATTGGTTGAGTCAAAGATTCAACGACCCGTTCATAAACTGCCTCATGCTTGAATGAATCAGCCTTTTGAACGAATCATTTGAATGAATGACTCATTCATTAAGACAGTCACTTGCCGCCACCTACTGGTGGTTTAGTTTCATGTTTAAAAGTATCATTTCCCCCCCCCCATCATTTCTTACTTGTTTTTTCAAAAAATATTTAAAAAAAACCTTATAACATTATTTAATGCAGTTGTAATTTTTTCAGTGTAAATTATTTAATTTGATTGGTAACAGCCCTGTAGTGTCTTATTATGCTAATTAAATTTATTGATCAAACTCAAGAATTTAAAATGAAAGATGAAGCATACATTTAATAAGATTAGGGGGGGAAAAGGTAAAAAAAAAAAAAAAGGCCCTCAGGGTAAATATCACAAATATTCAGATTTAAATGTCAAAGCTGATAGAACACTGATGAGAATATTGCTTCAGAATAAATTATATTTTTGTTATAAATATATTTATATTATATTTATAACACAAAAAGTCTTATTTTTTCCAGACAAGCAACTTTTTTACTCAGACAAGTGAATGACTGATTTACTTGCACATGACAAGGCTTAATGTCAAGCCCTGCATGCTTGTTAAAACATCTCAATGATAGTAAAATGAGATACTTTGTAATTACAGTTTGTTTTTTGTGTCTTACCAGGGAAAAGGAGGAGGCGGATCAGCTCCAGCAGGAGGCGTGGGAGCGACACCACGGCAGGAAGGAGCTGCGAGCGAAAAACCAGCATGTGCAGGAGACGCGTCCGGAGGAGGCCTTCTTCAGCCGCCTGGACTCCAGCCTGAAGAAGAACACGGCCTTCGTCAAGAAGCTCCGCACGCTCACGGAGCAGCAGCGCAGCTCGCTGTCGCAAGACTTCGACTCGCTCAACCTCAGCAAGTACATCGGCGAGGCCGTGAGCTCCATGGTGGAGGCCAAGCTGAAGATCTCAGACGTGGGCTGTGCCGTGCATCTCTGCTCCCTGTTCCACCAGCGCTATGCCGAATTCGCGCCGCTGCTGCTGGCTGCCTGGAAGAGACACTTCGAGGCCAGGAAGGAGGAGAAGGCACCTAACGTGAGCAAGCTGCGGACCGACCTGCGCTTCATCGCCGAGCTCACCATTGTGGGCCTGTTCACCGATAAGGAGGGGCTGTCGCTCATCTACGAGCAGCTGAAGAACATCATCGGTGCCGACCGAGAGATGCACACACACGTTTCTGTCATCATCAGCTTCTGCAAGCACTGCGGAGACGATATCGCCGGGCTGGTGCCGCGGAAGGTCAAGAACGCGGCTGAGAAGTTCGGCTTGTCGTTCCCTCCCAGCCAGATCATCAATGCAGAGAAACAGCAGCCGTTCCAGAATCTGCTGAGAGAATATTTCACCTCCCTCACCAAACACCTGAAGAAAGACCACCGAGAGCTGCAGAACATCGAGAGACAGAACAGGTGGGTTTGTATATGGACCCTTTTCACATTTCCGGGTTTCTCAGAAGTCGTCATAGTCGTGACGCATGTGGGCGCATAGAGGACGCATGTGCACTTTTTTTGTGTGGTTTTTGCAATGTAGGGATGTCACAGCTCCTGTGTTGTCTCTCTGTAGGCGTATCCTGCACTCTAAAGGAGAGCTCAGTGAGGACAGACATAAGCAGTACGAGGAGTTTGCCACCTCTTATCAGAAGCTGCTGGCAAACACTCAAACTCTGGCCGATCTGCTGGACGAGAACATGCCTGAACTTCCTCAGGACAAAACTGTCCAGGAAGGTACGACCACCAGCATGACTTCTTTTGTGCAGAGATTTTATCTTGGCATGGACGTGATTTGTTGTTTTGTGTGGCAGAACACGGTCCTGGCATCGATATCTTCACACCAGGAAAACCAGGAGAGTACGATCTGGAAGGCGGCATCTGGGAGGACGAGGACGCTCGTAACTTCTATGAGAACATGGTGGATCTGAAGGCATTTGTACCTGCCATTCTCTTCAAGGACAATGAGAAGAGCAGCCAGAGCAGCAAAGGTATGGAATGCTTTAGAAGAGTCAGGTGTGATACTTGATGGAGTTAGTAGTGTGTTGAAACTGGCAGTTATGAGGGGCGGAGATTTCCCAAACACACTCAAAGTGCTTGACCAATTACAACACACTGCTCCAGCTGACCAATCAGAGCACTTTTCAGAAGGAGGGGCTTCATAGAGACAGGAACTAAACAGAGCGTTACTGACAGACTGGGACGAGAGGAGCTGCAACAATGGAGAATATGAGGAAAATAATCAACATTCAATCTAGTAGAGCCCAAAAACAACATCAAGAGTTTGAGAAAGGGTCCTCTTTAAAGTAGCATGTGAAACAGTATGTAATAGTATATGTTGTGTGTGTGTGTGTAGAGGGACGAGCGGGAAACAGCACCGAGGAGTTGGAGATGGAGTTGGAAGCGCTGGACATCACGGATGATCCGATAGATCTGGATGTAGCCGACGAGACTGAAAATGAAGAACTGGCCAAAAAGTTACTGGATGAGCAAGGTACACACACACATACTACGGAGCCCCTAAAGGGACATGGTGATGGAAAGGGAAAAATATTTCAATGCTTTTGCATCCTCTTGCAAAAGTTTTGCATTCTTCTAAGAAACTTTGCATTCACTTCAATATTTCCACCACCATGTCCCTTTTATTTCTCAGTAAAACACACTGAATAATGCACCTCCAAAACCTCCAGGGCAGTAAAGGGATAGTTTCAGGATCAGTCAAACTTTATCTGTATTTTGCATTTTTTGTCTATGGCATTATTTTGAAGTTATTTATTTGTGCTGCTCATTGTCACTCAGTACAACAGTATTTTAAATTAGTCCGTCTCCCATTGAAATGGCTTTGAATCGTAATGCAAGTTTCTGTAGGTAAATCACTATAACTTGAATGCAATGCGATTCGATTTGCGTAAAAGCCTCTGCCAAATAAATAATGTGATCATGTTGGTGTGTGCGTACAGAGCAGGAGGATGAGGAGGCCAGCACCGGCTCTCATCTCAAACTCATCGTGGACGCTTTTATCCAGCAGCTGCCAAACTGCATCAACAGAGACCTGATTGACAAGGTAAAGAGTACAAACACTCACAGAACTGATCTGATGGAAAACACACACGCACACAATCGTCACTGCTTTCATGATGCAATTCAATTATCATGTAAATGATTTGATTCGACTTGATTCCACAAGGCATTGCATCCTCAATTTCCAGTATAACTGCTACATTTTCGTCAATGAATACAAGCAGTCAGACATATGAACTCCCACTTGCACACACACACTCGCACACACTGTTGCATGCACTCGTACGCACACTCACTTGCACGCACAAGCTCCACACACTTGCACTCGCACAGAAACGCTCGCAAGCACACACGCATGCATGCTCTCACACACACATGCACACACTCACACACTCTCGCGCACACGCTCGCTTGCACATGCTGACTCGCATACACACACATTCACACGCGCTCTCAAACACACACTCGCATAAGTGAGCACACACACGCTCGCATTTTTTATTACTGGCTTTTGTTTCACCTCCCTCAGCCATTTTACACTAGTGCGAGAGAAGCGATTAATTTTAACACCCCTAACACACACACACACACGTCTAAACAGCTCAGTGTGCACACATATACAGCGGTTGATCATAGCCAGTGTTATTTTAGTATTATTTATATACTATTATTGTATTTGCTACCATTTTAAATTAGCATTTTTTATTATTTTCATTTTATTATACTTTTGCTTTCATTTAAGTTTTAGTAATTTTAGTACAGTTCAGTTCTAATTTTTGATTATGTTTTTCATCTAATACTTGTATTTTATTTTAGCTGTATTTCAATTGCCAAAGTTTTAGTTAACAATTGTAACTCTCATTGCTGTGTTCTGTGTTCAAACATGTTTTCAGGCTGCTATGGACTTCTGTATGAACATGAACACCAAGTCCAATCGTAGGAAGCTGGTTCGTGCTCTCTTCACAGTGCCCAGACAGAGGTGTGTTTCTCTGCTCATCTGTAGCTGTGGACACTAGATGGAGCTGAAGCGTTCAGTGATGTGATCTTATCAAGTGTTTTTATGTCTCTGTGACTCAGGCTGGATCTGTTGCCGTTCTACGCTCGTCTGGTGGCCACGCTGCACCCGTGCATGTCTGATGTGGCGGAAGATCTCTGCTCAATGCTCAAAGGAGATTTCAGATTTCATGTGAGTGTGTTTCTCATAAGCTCCTCGCTCACTATAGCCTACATAGGCAGCATCCTAAAATAGACTTTGTCACAATGCATCACGTGATTGCCTTCTCCACCAGCAGTGCGCACTCTAATTCTTCTATATTAGAAGCAGGATGTGTTAAAATGCATCAAAGTGAGTGTTTGTGTGTGTCTTATAGATCAGAAAGAAGGACCAAATCAACATCGAGACCAAGAATAAGACGGTGAGGTTCATCGGGGAGTTGGCCAAGTTCAAGATGTTTTCCAAAACGGACACGCTGCACTGTCTCAAGGTGAGCGCTATCATCTGATGATGCCTACAGCGTGTACTCACTCGGTAGTGCTTCACTGTGAAGTCCATACTAAGATAAACAATGTAATGGCAAAATTAATTTGATTGGTGTTCATTTAATGTTTACTTTAAATGAAGCAGTGTGTTTAACACAGTGTTGTTATTGTTAACTAAAACTATTACAAATCATTTTTAGTAACAAATACAGCTGAGATAAAATAAAATATTAAAACTTGTTATTTTAATATTTTTGAGGTACTATTATAGTTTGAATTAATATTTTGAATTTGTTTTCATTTTTATATATTCCTTTTTAATTTTAAAGTTTTAGTAATTTTTTGTGTTTTTGACATTTTATTAGTTTGTTTAAAAAAAAAAAAAAAAGTCTATATAGTTTTTATTAATTTTTATTTCAGTTTTAGTTATTTTAGTACATCAAGTTAAACTAAATGAAAATGAGAAATGTCGCTTGGAAACTAGCTGAAATAAAAAGTTTTTGTGTATTTTATTTTATTCAGTTAACGTTATAGTTAACTATAATAACCCTGCTTAGAAATGTTCAAAATTAGAAATGTTAATGAAATAAATAAGAAAATTACTTCAGTTAAGTTTAAGCTGATGTATTAAAATGACTAAAACTGGAATTAAAATAAATTAAAGCTATATAGAATTTTTTTTTTAAAAAACAAAAACTAATAAAAATGACACAAACACAACAAAATTACTAAAACTAAAAATGAACTGAAAATAAAAACCTACTTTAAAATATTAATAAATAAAATAGTATATAAATAATACTAAAATAGCATCGGTTCAAAATCATTTTACTTGGTTTTGATACTGAAGTTCATGTGATGAAAATGGCACTGTCAGCTGATTCTGGTATCGTTTTCTCTCTCTCTCTCTCTCTCTCTCTGTGTGTGTGTGCAGATGCTGCTGTCTGATTTCTCTCATCATCATATCGAGATGGCCTGCACACTGCTGGAGACCTGTGGACGCTTCCTCTTCCGTTCACCGGACTCTCACCTGCGCACAAGCGTCTTACTGGTCTGTCCTCATGTCTTTTAAAACACACAGTATCATTATTTCTGTCTTGCAATATTTCAGATTATTGCAATACTGTAGTACTGGGATAAAAGTTTATAGTTGGGATATAAACACTTATGTCTACAGTAGCAATCAAAATAGAGCAAATCGCCTTTTGAAAGTAACTTGACGCTTGATGTATCAGTTACATCGTTACAACAAGTGACTGTTAAAAAATGTGTTTGCCAATTGTTCAAAAATGCTGATTCATCCAGTAATGAAACAAGTGAAGTCTTTATGAGTGAGTCATTGAATCATTCATTCAAACCAATTTATTATTTTTAAAATAATAATTCATTCAAATGAATTAAATAATTTAAGTATAACTTATAGTAAATGGCATGTTATTTTGTTTAGATGTCTATTCAGACTCTTGATCTCTATTTTAAACCACAAAATTGTGATTCTCAATTTATCAATGCAGCTCTTACTGACACTGTTGCACATGTCTGTGTTTTCAGGAGCAAATGATGCGTAAGAAACAGGCTCAGCATCTGGATGTGCGTTACGTGACCATGGTGGAGAACGCCTATTACTACTGTAACCCTCCGCCGATGGAGAAGACGGTACGCAGGAAGAGACCTCCGCTGCAGGAGTACATCCGCAAACTCCTCTACAAAGACCTGTCCAAGGTCACCACTGAGAAGGTGCGTCACGTACGTGGTGGATTGCACTATTGGTTATATATATATATATATATATATATATATATAATATATAAAAACATTTTTAGAAGCTTCTTGACTTACGAAGTTGGGTAACTCTGCAAAATAGGCCTTTACATGTTACAGAGTACAGTCACGTGTGTTCTGACGTTCGTATGATCAGCTCCCGGTGCGTCACACTCTCTCATGTGTGTGTCTGTAGGTGTTGAGGCAGATGAGAAAGTTGCCCTGGCATGACGCTGATGTCAAGAGTTACCTGATCTGCTGTATGGTCAACATCTGGAACGTCAAGTACAACAGCATCCACTGCGTGGCCAACCTGCTGGCCGGACTGGTGGCGTATCAGGAGGACGTGGGCATTCATGTGGTGGACGGAGTGCTGGAAGACATCCGTCTAGGCATGGAGGTGTGTGTGTGTGTGTGTGTGTGAGAGATATTAACAAATACAACTTTTGATTTTAAAGGGATAGTTCACCCAAAAATGAGAATTATCCCCGTTCACTACCATTATAAAGCTGAGTATTTATATCTAAAAAAAATACTAGAGTTTATAAGCCACTTTATATAGAACTGTACAAGGAAGTTTTTTTTTCTTTTTTCCCCACCAGATGGCACTAATCTACCTTCAAAATAATTGGATTTTAAATGCCTCATCTCTATTTTAACGTGGAATACTGCTTTAATTGAAAAATAATTAAAAAATGTATTAGAAAAACAATTGTGTATTATTTTCAATGGGGAAAAATAGCTAATAAAAAGTGTATAAATATTGCATAGTTTCATAAAATACCTTTAAAATTTTGAATAATAATCAAAAAATATTATTGAATAAAAATATATTACATTGGTTTTCCTAAAAAAAAAAAAATTAAAAAAGGAGATACATATCAAGGCTTTGGTCACTTTTGACCATGAAGAAGCCAAGTGTGACCCCTAAATGAAGAGAAACAGAGGGTTTTAAAGGGGTACGTCACCGCTGACTTTCAATAAAACTTGGCTGCCTATACAATATTTATTTATTTATTTATTTATTTAATTGGTGCTACCTGACTAGAGAAAACAGAGAATAAAGCTCATTAGTTAATGTTAGTGAATGCATGAACTAATGGGACCTTGTTGTAAAGTGTTACCCGCACTCATAATGTCACTGCTGACTCTGCTCAGATGAGAGACGCTCTGCTTCAGATGTGTGTGTTGATGTGTTTCGCTGTCAGGTGAACCAGCCCAAGTTTAACCAGCGGCGGATCAGCAGTGCTAAGTTTCTGGGTGAGCTGTATAACTACCGTATGGTGGAGTCCGCCGTCATCTTCCGCACTCTCTTCTCCTTCATCTCATTCGGCGTGAACACGGACGGTTCTCCGAGCCCGCTGGACCCGCCCGAACACCTGTTCCGCATCCGTATGGTCTGCACCCTGCTGGACACCTGTGGGCAGTACTTCGACCGCGGCTCCAGCAAGAAGAAGCTCGACTGCTTCCTCATTTACTTTCAGGTTAGCCTTTCCCTCTGAACCAGCCAATCACAGACAGATGATACGCTCACGTGTGACGCCTCAGAAGAGACTTCTTTCAAAAATATTAAAAAATATATATTATTCCAATCTACAGTTGTGACGTTCATATTCTTGTGTGTTTTAGAGGTACATCTGGTGGAAGAAGAGTGTTGATGTGTGGACTAAAGATCAGCCGTTCCCCATCGATATTGAGTACATGATCACAGACACGCTGGAGCTGCTGCGGCCCAAGATGAAGCTGTGCTCGTCTCTGGAGGAGGCCTGTGCGCACGTCACACAGCTGGAGAGAGAGTTCCTCGTCAAACTGGGTAAAAAAACACTTGTCTGACACTGAGTGTGTGTGTGTGTGTGTGTGTGTGTGTGTCTTTCCATCTGTGTGTGTGTGTGTGCACGTCTGTGTGTGTGTGTGTGCGTCTGTGTGTGTGAGTGTGCGTCTGTGTGTGTGAGTGTGCGTCTGTGTGTGTGAGTGTGCGTCTGTGTGTTTCCATCTGTGAGTGTGTGTGTATGTATGTCTGTGTGCATCTATGTATGTGTGTGTGAGTGTGCGTGTTTTTCCATCTGTGTGTGTCTGTCTGTGTGTGTATCTGTGTCTGTGTCTGCGCGTTTCCATCTGTGAGTTTGTGTGTGTGTGTGTGAGTGTGTCTGTGTGTGAGTGTGCGCCTGTGTGTGTCTATGTATGTGTGTGTGTGAGTGTGCGTCTGTGTGAGTGTGCGTCTGTGTGAGTGTGCGTCTGTGTGAGTGTGCGTCTGTGTGAGTGTGCGTCTGTGTGAGTGTGCGTCTGTGTGAGTGTGCGTGTGTGTGTGTGTGTGTGTGTGTGCGTGTGTGTGTGTGTGTGAGTGTGCATCTGTGTGTGTGAGAGTATGCGTCTGTGTGTGTCTGTGTGTGTGTGTGTCTGTGTGTGTGAGTGTGCGTCTGTGTGTGTGTGTGTGTGTGTGAGTGTGCGTCTGTGTGTGTGTCTATGTATGTCTCTATGTATGTGTGTGTCAATGTCTGTGTGTGTGTGTGTCTATGTGTGTGTGAGTGTATATGTGTGCATCTGTGTGTGTGGGTCTGTGTGTGAGTATGCGTCTGTGTGTGCGTGTGTCTGTGTGTGCGTGTGTCTGTGTGTGTGTGTGTCTGTGTGTGTGTGTGTCTGTGTGTGTGTGAGTGTGCGTCTGTGTGTGTGTGTGTGTGTGTGTGTGTGTGAGTGAGTGTGCGTCTGTGTGTGTGTCTATGTATGTCTCTCTATGTATGTGTGTGTCAATGTCTGTGTGTGTGTGTGTGTCTATGTGTGTGTGAGTGTATATGTGTGCGTCTGTGTGCGTGCGCGTCTGTGTGTGTGCGCGCCTGTGTGTGTGCGCGCGTCTGTGTGTGTGCGTGTGTGTGCGCGTGTGTTTCCATCTGTGAGTGTGTGTGTGTGTGTGTGTGTGTGTTAACATTTTAGTTAACGATATTAACCCTGATGTGATTCGTATCAAATGAATGAATCATTCTGACTGTGCAAAAACAGCTTTACATTATAACAAAAGAGGAAGTTCACGACTGATATTATAAAACAGACTGTAGATTCTGATCAGATGAGACACATTTAAACACATGACGAAATTAGTGTTAGCAAGAAAATCTTTTATTTATATTTGTCATCTGTTGGAAACTGTAGGAGACCAATGAAATGATCCAGTGATAGTGTGTGTTTTATGGAGGGTATTTCCTAAAGTCTCCAAGGCCAAAAATGCCCGTAGTTGAAGAAACACCCACACATGGTCAGATCGCCCAGCCCTGGTGTGTGTGCAGTTGTTTTTCTAGTTGTTCCGCTCACGTTTCCGCTCTCCTCGTCGAGCAGCATTCCTTTCACTGACACACTGGTTTGTTTCATTTCTTCATTCCTGACGTGTGCCGAGAGAAAAAGACACATTCCTGCAGCGAGTGTAAGAGTATCAGTGTTAAAGCAGCGGACCCAGAATAGCTCTTCAGGAATGCTGTTGTGTGTGTGTTGTCCATCTGGTTTTAAACCAGTGCTTCTGTAGTGCCGGTTTATTTTTATCCCTTGGCCGAGCCGGATGCTGCTGTTTTGGTCTGGTTTGGTCAGTAGCAACATTCCTGTGTGTGCAGGCCTGGAGAAAGACGGCCGCTCCTCCAGCGCGATGGATGAGAACGAGCCTCTGGATGAGGAAGATGATGATGATGAAGACGAGGGCGGAGCTGAGACCGAGGAGCAGTCTGGAAACGAGAGCGAGATGAATGAACCCGAGGAGGAGGTGACTCTTCTCACATGTGTGATTGACAGCTGTAAACTCCGCCTCCTCTGTTATTCACATATAGTTTACTGATGATACAGAGCTGGAGAACAAACACTAGTCACTGCAAAATCAATATGAAATTCATTTGAAAAATACCACTAGAATTTAATAGATTTTCCACATATTAAATTTTTTTGTTTACATTTGCCTATAAATACAGAGCGCCACATATGACGTGAGAGGAAAAATTATGTATATTGTGTCCACAAATTAACAATTTGTTCCCACGACTTACTAATATGTCAGTATGTTGTACTAATTTGTACCCTTGTTTTATGTACACCATTTTGTTCCCTCATTTTACTAAATCATGACCATGATATATATATTTTGTCTGCATGTCACATGCAGGATTCTATATAAATAATTCTGTATAGGATTAAATATAAAAATTAATGTAGTTAATATAATTTCAAATTAAAAAATAATTTGACCAAAAATACCAAAGGTACAAATGACTTTACTTTAATAAATCACTATTGATTTATTAATTTATTAAAAAAAAGGAAAAAAAGAGAAAAAAAATACATATAGAAAAAAATAACTCATATATATATATATATATATATATATATATATATATATATATTTATTTTTTTTTTTTTTCTCTTTTAAAAAAACAAATTGTGTGTATGTATATATGTATATATATATATATATATATAATATAATTTGGTTATGTATATATAGTTAGAAAAAAATGTTTATATATATAATATTATTTATATTTATATGTTTTAATATGTATATTTTCATTTATTTATATGTTCCTAGTAATGAGGTTTGTTTATATATACACACTATATATACTTCGTCCTGTTGGAGTGTTTGGAGACAAATAAATATGCATATTAAGCAACTGGATAAAGCGTGTGTTTGTGCACGTGTGCAGGAGGGCTCAGAGAATGAGGAAGAGGAGCGTGAGGAGGAAGAGGAGAACACAGACTATCTGACCGACTCCAACAAAGAGAACGAAACGGACGAAGAGAACAATGTGAGTGTGCTGGAGCCACGGTGTGTTTCTGGAGGTTTGGGTTTGATCTAACGCTGCTGTTTTCATCGGTCAGGAGGTCACGATCCGCGGCGGAGGACTCAAACATGTGGCGTGTGCGGAGGACGAGGACTTCATCCAGGCGCTGGACAAAATGATGCTGGAGAACCTGCAGGTGCACAAACACTCTCTAAACCATCAGGGTTTTGCTCCTGTACATCCTTCTGAGAGCAAAACTGACCCTCTTTATTTTCCTGAATTGCACTTAATTACAAGTCTTTTAAGTCCTATAGTCTATAGTCTCACTTCTGCTTGAATATCTTCATCTGTAAGTTGCATCTGTGAAGCCCAAACACAGAAATGGAATGAAGAAAATTAAGTATACCTGACCTTTAAGTGAATGAATGTGTGTGTGTGTGTGTGTGTGTGTGTGTGTGTGTGAGCAGCAGCGCAGTGGAGAGGTGGTGAAGGTCCACCAGCTGGACGTAACCATTCCTCTGCAGTTAAAGAGCCAGCTGAAGAAAAGCCCCGCCCCCTCCTGCACTGCAGACGCAGACATCAGTGACACCATGCAGTTCGTCATGCTCACACGGAAGGGCAACAAGCAGCAGGTACGTGTGTGTGTGTGTGTGTGTGTGTGTGTGTTAAAATGGTTTGGGTCTGCAGGGTGTGTTCAGGATGTGGCTTTGGGGGTGTAAACTACAGCACACAAACGCACACACTGTTGGATCAACACACACATACACACACACACACACAGCATCTTTGTTTTCATTCTGCCGGTGTCTCAGTGACCCACTTTACCCGTCGCTGTCTTTCAGAAACTTGACATCCATCTGACATTCTGTACGTTTTCTCTCTTCTCTTGTGTGACGTTTGTATTGCCACAGTATTTTAATCATACAGCAGAGAAACTGCGCAAAAAATACTGGAGTATGTTTACAAGAAAATACTAGTTCTAAATATATTTAATTCAATGTGTTGTTTCAGAGTAATTAACTGTGAAAATTACTAGCAATTGCTGTGTTAAAAAAAATTCTAAAATTGTTTCTACACCATTATTTTCAGTGTAGTACAATTTAAGTCAAATAAACAATAAGTCAAACAAATAAGTCAAATAAATGTAATTAATTCTGTACTAATTGTTTACAATTAGTCTTTCGACTTGTTTGACTTACTCAGTACTAATTAAATTTATAATTAAATAATTACATTTATTTGACTTGTTTATTCAAATCAAGTTGACATCATTTCTGTACTAATTAAGTTTACAATTAAATAATGTAAAATTAATAAGTTGAATAAAGCCAAATAAATGTAATTATTTAATTATAAATTTAATTAATAATTAGTACATTTTTTCTACTTCCAAATTTCACATTTAATTCAGTGTTAACTGCCGTTTCTTTGTAATTAATTATGAAATTTACTAGTAATTTGAGTGAATTTTTTTTTTTCAATGTAATTTAGTAATATCAACAAAATATAATTATAAACCTAATTGCATTTTAAATAAATTAGTGCAAAATAGAATTAAAGTAGCATAAAATATTTAAACAGAATAAATGTGATATTTGTCATTTATATTAAAATACTTTCTCATATGTGTCTCAGTTCATCCACAGAAATGATATAATTGATATTTGACGTTTTTCCGTCTCTGTCGGTGTAGTTTAAGATCCTGAACGTGCCGCTGTCGTCTCATCTGGCGGCGAATCACTTCAACCAGCAGCAGGCGGAGCAGGAGGAGCGCATGCGCATGAAGAAGCTGACGCTGGACATCAACGAGCGACAGGAACAGGAAGACTATCAGGGTGAGCGGGCCGCCGGAGCTCATGCTGCTCCTCTGTGTTGTGTATCTGCTGGTGTTGATCGATCGTTGTTGTCGTTTCAGAAATGATGCAGTCTCTCGCTCAGAGACCCGCACCCGCCAACACCAACCGAGAGCGCCGCCCGCGCTACCAGCACCCCAAAGGAGCCCCGAACGCTGACCTCATATTCAAGACCGGCGGCAGGTCAGACTCTCACACTCATGATGTCACATTCATGCACAAAAACACTCCAATATTCACTGATTAAGTAGTAGATGAAATTAATTTTTAAACTTTTTACAGAACGGTTTATAAAATATTTCAGTTACAAAGCATTCTGGGATAGTAACCACAATGCCCTACCAACAACTCTGCACGATTAATGGAAATAACGCTGAAATCGCGATATGGCTCAGTGCGATTAATTGGCTGCATTTTATTTTACAGTGAAATATTACAGTAGTAATATTTCTTATTTTGTTTCATAGTTTAATAATAATAATATTTAATAAATTAAATATAAATAAAAATTGTATTACATTTAATTATTACTATATTTATTACTACGTACTGTATTTATTATCTTTTATAAATAACAGAAGTAATATTTCTTATTTTGTTTCATATTTTTATTTAGTAATAACATTTAATAATTAAATGTAAATAAAAATTGCATTAAATTTATTTCATTATTACTATATTATATATATATATATATATATATATATATATAACTTTTATATTGTTGTATGTTGTCTTTATTATAAAATTATAATTGCTATTATTGTTGTTATTATATTATATATTTATTATATAAATATATTTATATATTTTACATGCTTTATTTATTATTGTTATATATTATTATTATTATTATTATTATTAAAATAGTAATAACTCATTATTATTTAAATTTATTTAAATACATTTTTATTAGAATTTAATCATACTTTACCATTACTAGAATTGTTGTTATTATTATTATATTTATTATTACATACTGTATTTTTATTATTAATATATTTGATAATATATAACAATATTTTTTTAAATAAATAAAAATAATAATATATTATATTAATAATACATTTATTTTATAGTCATTGATATAGTATCAAATTTTTGGGGGCAAAATTGCTCAACCAATCACAGCAAACCTTCAAATAAAAAATGTTTTTTAAAGTAAATAAAACGATTTTGCATAGTAACAAGTTCTCCTGAAACAGTCGTCACACTCAGACATCCTGCTTACTCGCTGACCCTTGACCCTGTGCACCGCAGGAGACGCTGATGATGTCAGACTGAGCAAATGACGAGTCAAAGACGGACAGAGAGATGGACAGCGGTGCTTTGGACTCACCTGCTCTGAGACGGAGACACACCTGACTGCAGCCTCACCACGGCAACCAGAGAGGAGCTCCATCAGCACACACACACACACGTACACACGTACACACACACACGTATACACACACACACACACACACACACACGGCGACGCCGGACTGAAGTGTCTCACACACACACAGATCGGAGGTGATTTTACTTTGGCTGATAGAGTTTGATGGTTCGATAGCGTCCAGTGACGAAGAGACTCTAACAGAGGAAAACTCAGTGTTTTGTTCTTCAGACAAACGTTCCGCTCTGTTCTTTCTCCTGATGTTTAATCTCTCCAGCCTCAGCGATCGTTCCTGAGCGAGACGTGCATGGGCTGAACACAGCTGTTAACATGTTGCAGTAAAGTGACTTCCTGTGACCGTGAGAATGTCTCTTTTT
Organism: Ctenopharyngodon idella; assembly: GCF_019924925.1. Lineage (NCBI taxonomy): Eukaryota > Metazoa > Chordata > Actinopteri > Cypriniformes > Xenocyprididae > Ctenopharyngodon > Ctenopharyngodon idella. Next base: position 16,723,054 of record NC_067223.1, read on the forward strand.
GTCTCAAACACTCTCATCAGCTTGTTTTCTGCCCATCACAGCCGTCGTGAGTCAGTGAACTAATGAACTAGTGAATGCAGTCGAACCAGACGCAAACACTCGGCCTGCGGGCGGAACAGGTAAGATCTGACCGAGAGACAAGGCCTTAAGCGGCAAAACTTCATTTCTGGGTCATGATTCGCCCCCAAATCAACAGGAAAACAAGAAAACAGCCTTCCAGACATATTAAAATTCATAAATCCGCAACAGGATTAAATTCAAAACAAGAACCTACAATTGTCTTCAAATGTACTTTAGATTTAAATGTTTTTTTCTTCATTACTTCAATGAGATATTAGGGGTTTAATTGTCATTAAAAATAATTTCTCAATGCAAAAATGTCAATTTTTTCAGGGTTTGATTCTGCAGTTTTTGTTACTGTTTGTTACTGTTTTATGTTTGTATTGTGCTTTGAATTTGTGGTTTAAAACAACTTTTACTAGTCTTTTCATTGACTTAACTGATTTAACGTCTCTGTTAAAGATGTTTCAGTGAGTTATTCAACTTGGCGCCGTTTGTGAATCCCTATTCTGCATTTAATATGATCCCATAATGCAGTGGTTGTCGCTCAGTCATTGCTGGTTCATTAACCTCACACACCTCAAGTTGATGAAGAGTTGAGTTCATCAAGACCAGCTAAAGATAATGATCATCGACACAAAATCAACGTCATCTGTAACTGATGGGTTTCATTGTATTTATTCAGAAACAATCCTACAGAGTTATTGAAAATTAAAGATCTTAACCAATGCAAGAAAATATACATTTTTACTTCCAGCAATGTTCTCATTTACACAAAGAGATGGTAATAAACAATGTTGTTTTGTGTGTGTGTAGTGGTGTCACATGTTCACAATCATGCATTCAATGTCCTTCAAAGACTGCTTCGTTTGAAGCAAAAAACCGGAGTCGAAATAAAAACAAAAAACATGTCAAAAACACACATCCTACATGCATTAATATTACATAAACTAACACTCTCACTCATTCATGCTGAAATTCACATCGCACACTATACAGGTAAAAACAACATGTGATTAATGGTTGGTGGTGATTTTAGTCCCATGTGACTTAACGACAGGCTCTCGATTTGGATGTCTGTGGTTTAGCGTGGGAGGAACTAAACTTACATTTACGAGAGCTTCTGAAGAGGCACGCTGGGAGAGAAATGAGGGAAAAGATGGTCATATAGAACGGGTTCCCAACCACGGTCCTGAAGCCCCTCCCCTAACACTGCGTGTCTCCTTAATCAAACACACCTGATTCAGATCATCAGCTCGTTAGTCGAGACTCCAAGATGGGTGGGGAACGTTGATCCTGAAGGGCCACTGTCCTGCAGAGTTTAGCTCCAACCCTAATTAAACACATCTGAAGCTATTCAAGGTCTTCAGTGTTACTAAAGTTACAGGCAGGTGAGTGTTTTTTTCAGGGTTGGAGCTAAACTCTGCAGGACAATGGCCCTTCAGGATCGACGAGCCCCACCAGTGCCCCAAGACTTGAAATGGGTGTGTCAAAATGTGCGGTGTTGGGGAGGCTCCAGGACCGTGGTTGGGAACCACTGATCTAGAAAACCCTACCTAACAGCCAACGTCCAACCCACAAGTCAACATCAAGAGAATATAAAACACAACATTATAATAGAAACTACATGCTGAACATCGTAAAATGAGCCTGGAAAGAGCTGTAATAAAGAAAGGTATTTCTTGCGTAAAGGTCTGGGTTCTTTCCATCAGTTGATCCTTGTACACAGACATAATGATAAACTTATAAACAAACACGACATGCAAATTTTATAAAGCTGACTTATATTTAACAGTTTAAAAACTCTACTAACAGCGTCATGTCTACTAAACATGACTAAAGGTGCTGCATCTGCTCAGCAGTTAGTGTTTTTGATGGTGCCAGATCATGAACTAACATATAAGATGAAACTATAGGTTTAGTTTTTACTAGTTAGTACTACTAAATTGCGAATAAACATTTATCTAGTTAACTAACTTAAATAGTGTGAGTTAACTAGACTAGTTACTAAACTTAAGTAATTTTTAATTAGTTAAAAAGAAAATTGAATACCTAATAAACATTTATTAGTTAACTGACTTAACACGTGTGTGGGGTAACTAGACTAGTTACTATTTTAACTTAAAAAGAACTAGTTAACCTAACCTGGTTAACTACTTATATCAAATAAACCGAATATCAAGTAAACAAATTTATCTAATTTTACTAAACTAGTTAACTAGACTAGTTGACTATTTTAAATAAACTAGTTTCTAGTTCTTTTTAACTAGTTAAAAATGAAATAAGAAAAAAATGAAAAAAGTAGATGTAAAAATGAAAAAGTGAAAATGAAATAGAAAATGTAATTTAATATAAAAAATGTAATTTCAATTGAAAAAAAAAAAAACAGAAGGAAAAAAATTAAAGTGAAACTAATATTACTAGAAAGTAATAAAAAAAAAAAACAAGTGAAAAAAGGGGCACCACACACACAACCCCCCCCTTTGTTTTTTTGGGTGCGCAGACGCCTGCCCGGGCTCAAACCATGCACGTTTGGGGACGGTTCTCCTGGTGCACCTATCTTTCGAAATTGAGACTGAAATCATAGCGTATAAAACCGCAACAACAAAATTGGACTAGAACCAGGAACCTTTCGCTTCAGTGACTTTTTCACTACCATTGAGCCAATGAAGATGGCACATAAAAGCCAGTTCTCCTGGCACACTTATTTTTCATAACTGAGCCATTTCATGAAATAACAATTAATGTCAATTAATAAACATAGTTATAACAGTTTAGTGGCTGCTTGGGCAGATGTTTTCTATTACTAAATTATAAGTCAGACTCAAGTAGAACAGAAGATTGGCTCTGCAGGGGTTGTCTAGTCATATGATGGCAGTTAGTCTAGTGGTAGATCTCATTAACAAATTATTATGTGGCCAAAAAACATGTTTCTTCATTCAAGGCCAATTAAGCGTAGCTAAGCATTCTTATGAAATCTTTTTTTTTTTTTTTTTTTTTGCAAGCAACATATGATTAACTAAAATTTCATGACATTATAGTAATGTTTTACAAGCAATTTTGGAGGAAACTTAGAGCGTTTTAGGAGTTCAAATATGGAGCGATTAGTCACATGACAATTAGGACTCGGGTGATTGGCTCAAACAATGTTCTGGAACCATGTGACAATGAAGCAAAGATGGCCGAAACCAGGTCATGCGCTTCCAAGGCAGCATGTAGAACTTGAGATGAATGTGAATGCTGAAAGCTCATGTTTTCAAAAGATATCAGAACTGATTGGATTTTTGCTCAGAAAGAAAGATGAGCTTGATCTGCAACTCCTAAGCAGACAAAACAAGCGAAGTCCAAACAAGCGGTAGTTGTGCCTTTTTTCTCTAAACTTGCATTCGAAATTCAGTCAAAAAGACTTGCTGTTGTCCAACAGATGGTCATAAACCTTGACCTTCTGAACATCTCGCAAACAAGGTAATGCCAATATTTTTTGTTTGTATATATATAATATATATATATATATATATGAGATTAGTTGAATTCAGTGCTGGGAAGTAACTAATTACATGTAATCTAAAATTACCTAATCAGCTTCCAAAATTTAAATACATGTAATTAGATTATCTTATGCTTTAAAATACTCATAATCAGAGTACAGTTACTTTTTTAAATCTCAGAATTTGATCTACAGAAATAATTTCACTTTTGAGGAGTATTTTCTCAACATTGCATCAACTGACGAACACATTTTTATTATTTTTTGTCGGTCGATCCTCTGTGACGTAATATATTTACTTGAAGTTTTTAAGTAGTTAATAATTAAGTCAATTTAACATGTTTGCATGTTCATGGTTCTCTGATGTCGTTTAATGGTCACATGACATGCAAGTAAAGAAAGTATTTTAAGTTGAATTGTTTTTGTTTTAAAATGTAACTATTAATTTTTCATGAACTTAGAAACTCCCTGAAATTCCTTCACGAACCCTGGTTTGGGAAACCCTAACATAATTTCCTTTCTCTTTGTTTTTATACATCAAAATTTAAGTGTTTAATGAGTTAGGTCAACAGTAATCTGAAAAATATTCAAAAGTATTTATATTATATGACCTAAAATGTGTAATGTAATAGGTTATGTTACTAACTACAATTTTCGTCATATAATATGTACTCCGTATTCAATTTGTAAGTGATCTACCCAGCACTGGTTGAATTGTAGCTTATCAAATGTTTTTGTACTGAACTCTACACCACAGAGCCACAACATTATTATTTAGTAGTATATGAGCGTTTAAGACGTGTCCCTCAGCAGTCCTAGTTTGCGTAGTGCATCACGTCTGGCCTCATCTGTGGCTCCTTTCCCAGAAAACTGGACTGTTATTCCCTGAGTACGGAAGGATGGCGATGGCTTTGGCTTTGACAGGGAACGTGGCCCGGTGGGACTCAGTGGACTCGGGTGACGCAGTGGTCTTGGAGCCGGAGTGGGCGGCTGAGTGTTGGACCTGCTTACAGGTGCTTCAGGGTGCGACCCTTTCCTCTTGGGTAAGTCTTCGTTTACAGTCCTGTTCGAACTTGAGTTGTCCTCTTTTACCGGGAAGAAGGTTTTGGATCGGGCTCCGTAGATTGGTTCAGGTGTAGTCATGGCTCTTGATCTGCCTCCAAAGTTGTTGAGATGTGCATTCGAAGCCTCTGTTTTGGGTAATGAAGTTGGGACACACTCAACCCTAAAGGACGGTGTGGGGTTCAATGTTATGCTTTTACCGCCATAGCTGTTAAAATCACTATGCGTGATTTCGGCACTCGTCAAAATTGGTGCAGGGCTAGATTTAGTTTGGTAGTGATCCGTGGTGTCCGTAGCACGGACATCAGCACTTGCGTTTGCTGGTAAGGTAGATTTGAAAGTGGTGGTTTTAGCGATTTCGGCGTCCCTCGGAGAAGTGTGCATGATGGGTTGCGATCGCCTGGTTTGGCAGTGGTCCGTGGTGTCCATAGTGCGGATGTCAGCACTCGCTTTTGCTGGTAAGGTAGATTTAAAAGTGGTGCTTTTAACATTTCCGGCGTCTTTCGGAGAAGTGTGCATGATGGGTTGTGATCGCCTGGTTTGGCAGTGGTCCGTAGTGTCTGTAGCGCGCAAGTCAGCACTAGCATTTGCTGGTAAGTTAGATTTTAATGTGGTGGTTTTAACACTTTCGGCGTCCCTCGGAGAAGTGTGCATGACGGATTGGCATCGCCTCTGAGCAAGTCCGAGTTTCGAAAGCGCCTCCATCCTAGATTTGTCCGGCGTCGGATCTCGAAACGATATGCTTCGCATGGGAAGATTGCGAACGCATGACGGCTCTCCGCCATCCAGAGGGTGTGCTGAGCCGGTGAGGTTAGCGAGCATTTGCGCCCGGCGCTCCTGCACGCTCATGGCTTCTGTGGCGATTGAATGGGGAATGTGTTCGCGGCTGCCCAGCAACGTGCTGATGCTGTCGGGAAGACGCGTGGGCTTGGCGTGGATAGGAGGGCCGTGTTTGACCAAGGGGCTTTGCGGTAACTCCAGACTGATGTCCTCATGCTCGGCGATCTTATTGGCACTTATTGCGGGAGTGGGAACTGAACTTGAGGGCGGATGGTGTCCAAACTCCTCTGGTGGCGTGTCTGAGACTGCCGGCGGTTCATGTTTCGCCTTCACCTCATAATGGGTCTCCGGGGCTGCGATCAGCTCTTGGAAATCTGACGAAGTAAACACATTCACAATTGAGTAATGGATCTCCGATAGTACAAGAACAAATGGGTTTATTCAGACAACAACATATTTAATTTGCAAAGACAGTAAATTTACAGATTTAAGGTATCCAAAATACATCTTGCAACTTATTTAATAATACAATGTAAATACAAGGTTTATAATTGATATTATTGTTAAATAAATTTATATTTTATATTATAATGTTGGCATACTTGGTGTTGAGAAACAGTCTGTTAAAGGATTAATTCACTTCAATTTTAAAATTTCCAAGATGTTCATGTCTTTCTTCCTTCAGTGGAAAAGAAATGAAGGTTTTTGATGAAAACACTCCAGGATTTTTCTCCATATAGTGGACTTCACTGGGGTTCAACGGGTTGAAGGTCCAAATGTCAGTTTCAGTGCAGCTTCAAAGAGCTCTACATGATCCCAGACGAGGAATAAGAGTCTTATCTAGAGAAACCATCGGACATTTTCTAAAAAAAAAAATATATATATTTTTTTTTAATTCTATACTTTTTAACCACAAATGCTCGTCTTGCCATGCATTACGTAATCACGTTGGACCTTCCTCCTACGTCACGTGTGACCTTTCTAACGTGATTACATAATGCGTGGAGCATCACAGAGCAGTGCAAGATGAGCATTTGTGGTTAAAAAGTATATAATTTTTATTATTTTTAGAAAATGGCCGATGGTTTTTCTAGATAAGACTCTTATTCCTCGTCTGGGATCATGTAGAGCTCTTTGAAGCTGCACTGAAACTGACATTTGGACCTTCAACCCGTTGAACCCCAGTGAAGTCCACTATATGGAGAAAAATCCTGGAGTGTTTTCATCAAAAACCTTCATTTCTTTTCCACTGAAGGAAGAAAGATAGACAAACATCTTGGATGACATGGGGGTGAGTAAATTATCCGGAAATTTTCATTCTGAAGTGAACTAATCCTTTAACCACTGAAAGGACGCTATGACAAAGATACCGCTTTCCTCATTCAAACTCATTTTTTCTCCAATGAATATATGATTAACCTGAAGAATGTAGAAAGCTGTATCATATACGGGCGTAAGACTAGAATTTCAGTGTTTTCTGTGGTTCACATTTAGTTACTGTTTCATTTCTAAGCAAGTTTGTAAGTCGTTTCTTCAGTAAGACAGGTGGACTTGTTTTCGGGTACCTGGCCTGATGATGGGCAGCGTGTCTTTATGTTTGTTGGGATCAGGTGTAGGGTGGACCAGGTCAATGATGTCATGATCGACAGGGCTGTGATGTCGTGCTGTTTGTGTGTGAGAGGCCGGACGCTCCACCGCAAGCCTGTGGCCGCCCGCGGACATTCTCGTCCTCTCATCGTCCTCCTCCAGGGAGCCGATGGTCTCCTCAAAGAACAAAATACACTCCCTTTCCTCAAGACTGAGGAACTGCAGATCATCTTCCTAGAGAGAGACAGAGAGAGAAAGTTAAAACTCTTCCAAGCAATTACTCTAATGACTGCTAGTTGACATATAGTTGCTTATTTCTAAAGTGGACCAACGAAATAAAGCGTAACCAGAGGCTTTGTGACCTCTAGAGATCAATCCAGTGTCAGTGTGGGCGGGTTTGAGAGGTGGAGGAGCCTCTCCCTGCTCAAACAGCAGAACACAGACTCTACTCATGTAGAAAACAGCTCCTCTCACAGGTGTGTGTGTGAACAGTGGGCTACTTGTTCACCGGCCGGCGTACACACCCTTCACCCTGAACAGCCCCACTGTAAGCGATGTCCAGGCAGCTCACACACATATTGCATCACCTTTGTGGGCTGGCTTTAGTTTGTGCCATTCAGTTTATTTTAGAAAACAACAAGCAGACAGAAGCAGGACCGGCTTTTCTTCTCTGCTCGTAGTTTGTAGAGAACAGCTGATGGTTTGAGTGTGTCATCCCTTTATCTCAAACAGATGGGTTTGGATCACATTACAAACAGCACAATAATGTCATGAGGAAATGATTGTGTGTGTGAGAGAGAGGAGAAAGAGTGTGTCAGCCTTATGAACTGTTTGTGGCATATAAATATAGAATGTTATGATCTTAAATATCTGAGTTTAAATAAAGCAGCCTACTAGCATTCTACTCTAATTCTAACTCTGGCGTAAACTGATTTTTTGATGTTTTTGTCTTTTCTGCTCACCAAGGCTGCATTTATTTGATCAAAAATACAGTAAAAATAGTGAAATATTATTACAATTTAAAACAGCTGTTTTCTATGTGAATATATAGTAAAGTGTAATTTATATCCAGTGATCAAAGCTGAATTTTCAGCATCATTACTCCAGTCTTCAGAGTCACATGATCCTTCAGAAATCATTCTGATATGATGATTTGCTGCTCAAGAAACATTTATGATTATTATCAATGTTGAAAACAGTCATATTTTTTGTGTAAACCGTCATACATTTTATTTTTCGGGATTCTTTAATGAATAGAAAGTTCAAAAGAACAGCATTTATTTGAAATGCAAACCTTTTGTAACATTTTAAATGTCTTTACTGTCACTTTTTTGATCAAATTAGTGCGTCCTTACTAAATAAAAGTTAAATTCTTTCTTTCAAAAAAAAAAAACTTAGTGACCCCAAACTTTGGAACAGTAGTGTATTTTGTAGTATACACTACAACTGGATAAAAATACTGTCCGATGAAAAACTTGCCAAAAGTGGACATACTTGTTTTTTATTGGATTGTTGTACATTTTTAAGATGACAAATCTTAACTATAGGATGTCAAAATAAAGCAGAATTTTGTTTTCTGAAGAAAATGTGATGTTTTGCACATGCAGAAGTTGCCATGATGCTTGGTTAGTTCAGTATCATTGAGAAACTATTATAGTTTTTAATAATATTTTTAGTTTTTATTTTTATATTTTGTTTTCATTTTAATTTCAAAGTTTTGTAATTTTATTACTTTTTAGATTGTTTTTTTTAAATATGTCTATATAGTTATTTATATTATTTCAGTTATTTTAGTACATCAACTTAAAATGAAAATGAAAAATGTTGCCTTAGCTACTAGCGGAAATAAAATAAGTTTTAGCTGTTCTAATATTTTATTTTATTTGTTAATTTATTTTACTTCCACTGACGAAGGTTTTTCTATGGTTTTAGTTTGTAATGTGGACGCTAGCTGATTTTTACATGGAAAGAATCAAGTCTCCGTGATCTAGTCTAGATTTGGCTCAGTTTCCTCCTTCATCTGTGGGATGTTTTCACCTGTTTTATCATCACCTTCATCTGGTGGACAATATAAAGGGTGGAAAAATGCCACAGACTTAATTGTAAACTTTTAGTAAAGTAACAGCGCTCCTTAAAACACATGATTTGAGAAATCACTCATATCAAATGGACTCAAATCACTAAACCCCAAGTATGAGCTGTAATAATAGCAGAGCTGCACGATTCTAGATAAACTGAGAATCACGTTTTTGTTGTTGTTTAAAATAGAGATCACGATTCTCCCACAGTTCTGAACAGACAACTAAACAATAACATGTCATTTACTAGAGCTTCTGACAAAATGTTAATTGCTTCAGTCCATTTAAATATTTAATTCATTTGAATGATTTTTTTAAAACTTGTTTTGAATGAATGATTCAATGACTCACTCATAAGACTACACTTGTTTCATTGCTGGATGAATCAGTTTTTGAACAAATCTCTTGAATTCATTTTTCAATGACAAACACATTTTTAACGCTTATGGCTGTAATGATGTAATTGATACAATCTTTATTTGGAGCGTCAAGTTAATTTCAAAAAGTGACTTGCTCTATTTTGATCACTACTGTAGACATCAGTGTTTATATCCGAACTATAAACTTTATCCCAGTACTTCTGTGATAATCTGAATTATTGTAAGACAGTAATAATGATACTGTGTGTTTGAAAAGACTGTTTGTGAAGCTGTCTCATGACAACGGCTCTCTCTGGCTCAGAACACAGATCTGAATCAGTGTGATCGTACTTGTCATAGGTTTAACAGACAGTCAAATCATTATCATTAGGAATTAAGATATCGCACTCTTTTAACGATTAATCATGCAGCTTTAAATAATAGTGATACGTATCTGAAAACCATCTGAATGACTGTGTTGAAGTGTCATCCAGAACCTGCTGGTTTTGTACAGATCATGTCGTGTTAATGTTTCACTTGCTGCTCGACTACATTCTTGTCTTTACTACAGAATCACATTCCTCTGTGGGATTCAGCGCAGTCTCTCTCTAACACACACCACACCTGTCTAAGGAGCGCAACACAATGACTGTCCTGTCATGCTTTGAGCGGAAGGAACTGGTTTCTCTGCATAAATCAGTGTGTGTGAATGTGTGGGTTTATTTCCTTTTGCGGACAAAAAAAATGCATCATAAATAAGGTTGGGTTTGGCTTGGCTGTGGTCATTATAATTGGCCTTACACTAAACAGTACAGATTTATGTATGAAGAGTGTGTTTTCATACTCACAGAGAAGCGGTTCGGACCATTGTTCAGCCCGTAGTGATGCGTCCGACTGTTGTGCATGTGAACATCCATGCTTACAGCATCGAGGGCACAGCGTCTTGCGAAAAGGTCGAGCAGAAAAGGTCAAGGGTCGTGTGAAATGGTCTGAACATTTCCACGAACCCGAATGACCTGTTTCACATGATACACGTGCACCTGAAACACACAATATATGTCATCAAAATAAAGAGCTGCTGGTCTCAGATCACTGAGGAATATTGTGTTTGCTCACACAGATCTCCCGAGGTCTGACTACAGCACTCCTGATCCGCAATTAGACAGCTTTACTTGTGTTATGAGTAAATATTTAACATTAACTGCTAAATAATTATATACTCTGAATATTTTTACTTATACATGCTTAACAATAGTGATGCAAACAAATAAACAAACCCAGCTAACAAGGACTGTAGAAGAACATTCTGGCAAAGTTATGAACCAACGTTCTTCCAGTAACGTTAACAGAACGTTTGTTATGGGATATCTGATCTGTAAATACTTGTTTAACGTTTTAGAAATAACGTTTTCATAACTTAATGGGAATGTTAGCATAACGTTCTTAGATTTTTTTTTTTTTTTTTTTTTGTTAAACTACTGATTTGAAGTAATAATTGCTTATATATAAAGAGAAACAAATGAGTAACAGCATACTTATTAATCTCATTAAGTAAAAACATATTAAAATAAACAAATAAGTAATTCTGTTACATTAAAAATTAATAAAAATAATCAATAAACACATTTCGATGTCGTTCTCATTACACTAATCAAATCTCAAGTGTTAAACTCAGTACAATAAATACTAATGTGAGATACATAGTTTTCAAATTTAGTTCACTGTCATAAACATAATGATAAAATGATATTTATATATTAAAATATATAATGACCTGGGTACCTACTGAATGAGATTCGCCCAAACACTCAAGAGTTTAAAACGAGTAAAAGATTTTTGAGGGGGAAAAAAACGTTTAACTTACCCAAACATCCTGAAACAGCTGACCAGAGCAAGTTAAACGAATAAACCGAGTGTCATTCCAGCTCTGTCTGTCCGGTGTGAGTGAATGTGTTTTAAATCTGACTCTGTTGATTCTGCGCGCGTGAACTGGCTCTTCGGGTTCTACGGGAGCGCGTAAGCGCGCGAATCCGCCTACAGCGCGCTCGTAATGACGAACACTCGGGGTTCCTCCTAATTTTCTAAGAAAACATATCCGAGCCTTTCATATTTGATAAACACTGACAGGCGGGGTTTGGGCAGAGAAATTTAGGTAGGCGTTTGTGTTTTATAGGAGTAAATATCTGTACGGTCAGTCAGATGTGAATGTAGCGCCCTCTTGTGGCAGGAGCCTTAAAATAACATTTTGAGCGTACAAATCATGTATAATACAAATAACAATTATTGTTGTTATGATAGTTATATATAAATGTGAATCTCATATCCAGGTCTCATTTTACACCAAAATAATAAATTGAATAAAACAATGAATAAATATTAAGTTGTATTTTGCACTATGCCAAATTAAAAATTAAACCAGTGTTTTAAAAATCAAAAAGTACTGATAACTGTTTATTATTTTGATTAATTTATTTTGCAATTTCATCTTCTCCATCTCAAATACTTAAGCAGAGATATTTTCTTCATGCTGTAAAATGTGACAATGGAGATTTTATTATTATTGTATTTATTTGTGCAGTAAAACATACATCCATACACTACCAGTCAAAAGTTTTTGAACATAAGATTTTTTAATATTTTTTTTTTAAAAGTCTCTTCAGCTCACCAAGGCTTCATTTATTTAATCCAAAATACAGTAAAATTAGTAAAATTGTGATATATTTTTACAATTTAAAATAACCGTTTCAAACATCATTTCAGTGTCACATGATCCTTCAGAAATCATTGTAATATGATGATTTGCTGCTCAAGGAACATTTATGATTATTATCAATGTTTAAAACAGTTGTGTACTTTTTTTTCAGGATTATTTGATGAATAAAAAGTTCAAAAGAACAGCATTTATCTGAAACATACAGCTTTTGCTATATATATATATATATAAATATTTTTTTTTACTGTACTTAAAGGCTTAATAAATGTCTACTTTATTACTTTAACAGTTGAAGTAATTAAGAGTGTGTATATATTACATGATACAAATGTTGTATTTTCTGACCACTTTTACAGTTTTATTACATTTTTTTGTTGTTCCTGAAGTCCACCCTTCTGCTGATTTTTATATGCATTTCATATATTTAATGTACATTTTAAGTATACTGTTATAAAGATCTCGTCGATTTAATTACAAGCATCAGAATTTCATCTTATTTTTTTTTAACAATATTTAAATATTATAAAATTTTGCACTAAATTGCATATTTTTGCTACGTTTGGGTCAAAGTTGAGCTGTTTTTCCCTCCATATTCTCACTATATTATACTATATGAGCCATAATGTGTCAAATATGATACTAAACATAAACATATATGCAGATTTTCTTCTATATTTGGTCTAAAGGTTCAATAAACTGGTCCATTTAAAAAAAAAAAAAAAAAAAAAAAAAAAAAAAATTGAACTAATATATGTCAGGGTTTACAGAGTTAATTCCATCATTACATGAATCTAAATGAATTGACAGAAGAGGCCAGAAGTTACTTACAGGTGAGTCGCGTGACATACTTATTCTGTGTCGGTTTTATGTGCTGTAATATGACATTAAAGATCTGTAAATAAAACAATCTGCACGTGTTTGTGGCGACTGTCATCATCAAGCGTCCGCAGGTGAAACCTGTTAATGCCGCCTAGTGGAGCGGATGGAAAACTGCAGTTTATTTTTTATGGTTCTGCTACTATTCGTATTGTAGAGCAAATATCACATTTCTGACTCATACATGCACATGTACATGAGAGATGCTGTGTTGTGGATATTCACGTACCTTTTTTTTCTCCAGAAAGATTTTTAAAACCTCTTGTCTTGGGATTCGAAATGTGATTTTCCTGACAGGGAGCTCTTGCTCATACCGCTGACGCTTTCAAGCGGTCCCTCGGAGTTTTTTGGGGTTTTTATTAGTTTAAAACCAATAAATATGTAGTATCACGGTCTGTGATTGTCCTCTTAATAATTCCAAATTAATAAAATATAAGTATTCTTCCACCGTTGAATTGAGACTCGAACCCGTGACTGTCTACTTGATATTTCGTCACACTGACCACCCGACCACACGTGATTTCGCACTACGCATGAATTATTTTGTATTATTTACTACCATATGAAACAGCAAAAAAAAAAAAAAAAAATCTGGCAACAGTAAAACATCGGAAAATGATCAAATTTAAGTTTATCAGAACAGTTTATTTGTAATATACCTTTTAGCAATTAAAGTCTGGACGCCATCTTGTGGTGTACTGTGTGAGTTACGCTGCTGTCATTTTACATGTTTTTAACGACAACTTATTTCTACAGCTGTTACTGCAGTCAGAGGAAAACCTTGAATTTAAATATAATATTTAATAAATTGTTAATTACCATGTGTAGCAGTAAAACATCTGGCAATATATTACTCGCCCTCCTGTGGTGAATTGTGTGAATTACACCACTGCAACTTATTCAGAGCCAGTTTGCACTAAATTACTTTGCATAAATTTCATATTATTTAATAAATTATTGATTACCCTGTGAGACAATAAAACATCTAAGTTTGCTTTTGTTCTGTAATAGACAAATATTCGAGTGAATTACACGGCTGTTAATTATTTCTGCAGGGTCAGGACATGTCGTTTTAAGAAGAAATAAATTGTTAGATGTATAAACCAAGGGGAAATAATGAAAATATCATTCTCTGTGTATTAAAATAAATAAATAATATATTTTAAAAAGGTAAGTCCAATGTATTAACCGAACGCCCTCCTGTGGTGAATTCTGTGAATTACACTGCTGTTAAATATTTCTACCATTTACCTGTGATTTCTATTCTAGTTATAACTCAAGTCAGAGGAAAACCTTGCATTAAAGTACTTTGCATTGATTACATATTAAATAATTTATTCGTTACCTAATGAAACATATTACCCTTTTACTTAGTAGTATAAATGTATTTTTACACCTGTAATATACGTTTACATTTCGAAGTTTAATCGCCCTCCTGTGGTGAATTGTGTGAATTACACCACTGCAACTTATTCAGAGCCAGTTTGCACTAAAATACTTTTCTTTACTTTTTAATTTAATTACTTTTGATTTCATATTATTTAATAAATTATTGATTACCCTGTGAGACAATAAATCATCTGAAAAAGTTCGTTTTTGTTTAGTAGAAATATATTCTTACATCTGAACGCCCTCCTGTGGTGAATTCTGTGAATTACACTGCTGTTAATTATTTCCGCAGCTACTCAAGTCAGGACATGTCGTTTTAAAAAATAAATTGTTAGATGTATAAACCAAGGAGAAATCATGAAAATATCATTCTCTGTGTATTGTTGTGTTCTACTACCTCCCGACTTGTTAAATTAATAAATAATATAATTTAAAAAGGCAAATCCAATGTATTAACCGAAATTATTAACCGAAATTATTAACCGCCCTCCTGTGGTGAATTCTGTGAACACTGCTGTTAATTATTTCTACCATTTACCTAAGATTTCTATTCTAGTTATAACTCAAGTCAGAGGAAAATCTTGCATTAAATTATTTTGCATTGATTTCATATCAAATAAATTGTTCGTTATCATATGAAACATTTTACCCCCTTTATTTTGTAGTAGAAAACTAATTTTACATCTGTGATATACGGTTAAATCAAATTTAAACGCCCTCCTGTGGTGAATTGTGCGAATTACACCACTGCAACTTATTCAGAGCCAATTTTTGCACTAAATTATTTTGCATTAATTTCATATTATTTAATAAATTATTGATTTATTATCGATTACTGTGAGACAATAAAACATCTGAAAAAGTTCGTTTTTGTTTAGTAGAAATATATTCTTATATCTGTAATAGACAAATATTTGAGACTCAACGCCCTCCTGTGGTAAATTCTGTGAATTACACGGCTGTTAATTATTTCTACCATTTACTTATGATTTCTATTCTGTTTGGTACCATATGAAACATTTTACCCCCTTTATTTTTTTAGTAGAAATGTAATTTTACATCTGTAATATACGTTTAAATTTCGAATGTAAACGCCCTCCTGTGGTGAATTGTGTGAATTACACTGCTGTAACCTATTTCTACAGCTGTAACTGCAGTCAGAGGAAAACCTTGAATTAAATTATCTGAATTAAATAATTAAATTATTGATGTAATATTTAATAAATTGTTCGTTACCATGTGAAGCAGTAAACAACTGGAAAAATATATTTTACATATGTAATATACTTCGAGAATTCAAGTTTAATCGCCCTCCTGTGGTGAGTTGTGTGAATTACACTGCCGCAACCTATTTCTACAGCTGTACCTCCTCCAGAGGAAAACCTTGAATTAAATTATTTTTAATTTATTCATTATTATTTTGATAAATTATTTAATTATTTAATAACAGAATTAAGCTAATAAGCTTAGTGATGGGAGAAAAAAGCGCGCAAAACACCGAACATTGTCGACACCTGCTGGTCACAACAGTTTAAATTATACAAAAAAAAACATTTTAATGTTATTCCTCTGACATTTTTTTTTTTTTTTTTCAGTTCTTTTGTGTTAAACATAACAATCCACGATGTATTTGTCTGTAAATGTTCACAGTTTTGAAATAATAATAAAAAAGACCTTTATTTTGGAGAGCAGGTGAAACGCACATCCGGTGTTGTCGCTTCCTTCACTATCCTGTGCTCCTTTAGTTTCTCTGCTGTAATTAAATATGATTTTAAGCGGATTTTACAGTGCATCAAACCTTCTGAAGTCCAGCGGGGCGTTTTGGAGGATCTGGACGAGGAAGATGAGCGCTGATTCTTCATCTCTGACCCTGAGACAACAGCAGGATGGAATCAGGTGCAAACTGCAAACTTGCGTGACCTCTGACCCGAATCAAGCACATTGTAAACTCATTGCTCGATATTCATTTTTAATTAATGAGAAAAATAAAGAGTTGGCATGTTTATAATACACAATTTTTGTGCGTACACAAAAGTGAACAACATTAATACACCCACTGTCAACAGAAGAGAAAAATAAACCAAGTTATTAATTGTAAAGCAGAGAAAAAGATAAGAGGAGGAAAATGGTTAAAAAAAACCCTTGCTTTCTTATATCCAAAAAAAAAAAAAACCTTTTCTTTAGTGGAGTCAGATTTATAGTGTCCTAAAATAATAAGAGTTATGGTTACATTTGGCAGGATATTATCATTAATAAGGCCCAAAATAAATGAACGACACTGATCGATATTAATGCAGAAAGCAAAATTGCATTAAAAACAGTAACATTGAAAGTATTTGGCCTGAATGTAATTGTATTAAATAACCAAAAGTTAAATCAAATGCCACTGATTGAAAGTAAAGCTTGAATTTGTAAAACAAATATTGTGATTTTGTGTTTGTCATTGAGGTGAATATGCATTATTGTGCACTGTATATTATATTTCATCAGGTAAACATCTTGTATAGAGTTAAACTTGCTCACGAGAAACTGATGTCCAATCTGTCAATCATTCTTTAATGTTCATTTCAAACGATTCATGAATCATTCATTCGGAATGAACCTGATCTGAAGTGTGTGTGTCGATTTCAGGAGGATCATTCTGAACGACCCCAGGAAGAGGAACGCTCTGTCTCTGGCCATGCTGGAGTCGCTGAGAGAAGACCTCGTGACAGACGTGCACACGCGAGACCTGCGCGTCATTATCATATCAGGCAAACATTCAGAATGAATCTAGAGAAAGATCTGTTCAAACACAGCCGTCCACAGTAACTCTGCGTCTCTCTCTGCAGCGCGGGGGCCCGTGTTTTCCTCAGGTCATGACCTCAAGGAGCTGACCTCCGCCTGGGGCCGCGAGTATCACAGCAAGGTGTTCCAGACCTGCTCAGAGGTCAGAGGTCAGTTACTGTACAGAACAGTGTGTGCCAGCGCAGTCAAATAACTGTATCTTTCTCAAAGGTCATGACCCTGATTCAGGATCTCCCGGTGCCGGTCATAGCGATGGTGAATGGTGTCGCCACGGCGGCGGGTTGCCAGTTAGTCGCCAGCTGTGATATTGCTGTCGCAACAGAGAAATCGACTTTCGCCACTCCTGGCATCAACGTCGGGCTGTTCTGCTCCACCCCGGGAGTGGCGATCGGGCGGGCGCTGCCCAGAAAGGTGAAGCTACTTCTCTAGGGTGTCGGACAGCAAGATTTGGCCCAATTAATTATATGAGAGAAAGAGAGAGAGAGATGGTCATCAAAAAGCCTTCACTAACATTTAAAATGGGCCTAAAGAAGATAATAATAATAATAATAATAATAATAATTTAAAGACATCATAATTTAATGACACATTAATAATAGTGCTGTCAAATCATTTAATCACATCTAACATAATTGTGTGTGTGTGTGTGTGTGTGTGTGTGTGTGTGTACATATATACAAACTTTTATGTTCGATGCAGTTGATCACAATTAATTGATTTGACAACACTAATTAATAATATTAATAATAATAAAATAATAATAATAATAATCATTATGCCTATTATTTTAACTAATTATGAAAAGACATATTATTTGTTGTAAATTATAATTGTACTGTATAAAATGAATATTTGATAATAATTATTATTAAAGACTAACACTGCACTTCTGTTGTAAATTAAAGTTGTATTGTAAAAAAAAAATAATAATAATAATATTTTATCATTTTAATATGATCAAACCATATAAAAACGTATTATTATTATTATTATTATTATTATTATTATTTTAACTATAAACAAGAAGACTGAAATATTATGGTTGTGAATTAGTTGTACTGTAAAAATAATATTTGATAATTATAATATCTACTGTTATAATAAACCATATATAAATAAATACCATATAATAACAATAATTATTTTAACCAATTATAAAAATAGAAGAGTAAAATATATTACTGTTGTAAATTGCTATTTCACTGTAAAACTAAAAATAATATTTGATAATTGTTTTGTTTTTTTATTAGCTTGTAGGAAGAGTCTCTGAAACAGAAAATCTAAACGACAAAGTTTGGTTTTACATGTGATTATGTGAAGTGTGTTGGTGTGAGATTGTGTAACTCTCTATCTGTCATTTATCTTCATACGTATACAGTATATAAAAGGCAAAAAAAAAAGGAGTGAGAAAAAGGATAATTAATAAAATTAATAAATAAAAAAGAATAAACAGCAAACAAGTAAATTAATAACTGAAATGACAATAAATAAATAAATAAAAGGGGAATTGTTTATTATACCACAAGTTGCAATACTAATATTTTTGGTGATGGAAAAAAAAAAAAAATTGATTTTACCTCATCTCCAGGTTGCCATGGAGATGTTGTTGACGGGCCGCCCCATCTCCGCTCAGGACGCGCTGCTGCACGGGCTGGTCAGTAAGGTGGTGAGCGAGCAGCAGTTAGAGGACGAGACGCTGGCCATCGCCAGGCGCGTGTGTGAGTGCAGTCGGCCCGTGGTGGCTCTTGGGAAGGCCGTGTTTCACAGGCAGATGGCCGAGGGTCAAGACGCAGCGTACGCTTGTGCCTCTGCTGCCATGGTGAAGAACCTGGCGCTGCGGGACGGGCAGGAGGGCATCAGGGCGTTCCTGGAGAAACGCAAGCCTGTGTGGAGCAACAGTGACGAGGAAGCCCACATGTGACTCCACAAACACACCGAAGCAATTAAGACTTTTTATTGAACGGTTCACTCACTGTGTCTAACTGTGCAAATCTTTAAGTAAATATGAGCACTTCATGAGGTTGTGAGGTACCACCTGATCTCTCTCTTCAAAAGCGTCTTTCAGAGTTCATGTGTTCATGTTTATTTCTTTATCTCTGTGGAATCATGTGTTAAACAGGAGAAAGTTCTGGAGAAAGCAGTGAGTCACCTGTATTTGTTCAGAAATTATCATAAATATCACTAATATTTGTGCTCTCTCCATCAAAACATTGTTACATATTTCCCCTTCACTGTTCAGCATGTTTGTTTTACAGGATTCGTCTTGCATATCAGTTCTTCATTTTTCTGTTCTCATTGTTTTGAACTAAATTAAGGTGCAGTGTGGATGAAACTGCCTGATGATCCATGCCAAATACAACACTACCACATTTGTTATATGTACAGTGATTTGTTGTACTTGTACAGTTTGCACTGTAAGTGAATGTGGCAAACTGATGTAAGAGTCTTAATTAAATTATATTAATGCTGCTGATTCAATTGTTGACCACAAGAGGGAGCCGGTCATCTGTTTTTCATCTGTCTTACATTTAACGTAATAAATTGTGATTTTTATTGAAACAAACGTATGAAAAGAACTGGGTCAAAAATCCATCTTAAAGTCATTTTCAGTGTGTTGGTTGAGACACGACTCTGGTAGAAACTGGTGCAGTTTGTCATCCGCTCCTCTAGGGGCGCAAGCGGCTTCACGTTCATAACATCTTGGGATACTTGACAACAATATGATGATGAAACCAATTTGACAGTCGCCACGCCAAGTTCTGATCGTTTTATAGTCATAAAAGTACAGATTCTGCAGATGACAGCTCAGTGACAGACTCATAAAGTCACTCAACAGCCCATATTTCAGCCTGATCAACTGACACACATTGAGATAAACTGCGAGAATTCACTGTAAGTAACTTTCGAGCGTCTAGAACAAAATTTGTCTGATTTCATTGGTGATTTCAAGTATGAAATTTAATCGAAAGCGTGGCGAACATCTTTGGAGAATTTGATGTTTCCCTACTTAAAGAGATAGGAGCTGCACTTAAATGCGCGAGAGGCGCTTCAAAGATGGCCGCCGAGTGAAATGACTCGTCTTAAAGGGACTTTGTTAGAAATGGTCTTATTTGGTTCTTTTAGATAATGCAGTCAAAATCCTGTGCATGTTTGGAAAAGGCCATATAAACAAGTCTAAATTTACAGCTTCAAAACCAAATTTTATTGTGTTTTGCTCTGAATTAAAATGTTTTGCTGATTCCTTATGTAAATTTAAAAGAAACACAAAAGCAATTAAAACAGATTATAGTCACCTGTGAATAGAGATACATTTATATGAGATTTTTATAGCTCCCAACTTGAGCCTAAACAAAAGTAAAGCAATATTTTTTCTTTCAATTTTTTTGTGTAATTTATTTTATTTTGTTTATGTATTTGTTTATTTTGTGTATTATCTGTTTACTTTGTCAATACTCTATGTCCCTCGTACAAAGTCAATTGTATTAATTGTTAATTTTAACTTTCAGTATGTTAATGGATTGTATGTTAAAGGGTTAGTTCACCCAAAAATGAAAATAATGTCATTAATTACTTATCCTCATGTCATTCTACACCTGTAAGACCTTAGTTCATCTACGGAACACAAATTAAGATATTTTTGATGAAATCCGATAGCTCAGATGTTCAGAAAGGTACTAAAAACATATTTGAAACAGTTCATGTGAGTACAGTGGTTCAACCTTAATATTATAAAGCGACGAGAATACTTTTTTGTTTTAAAAAACAAAATAACGACTTTTCAACAATATCTAGTGATGGCCGATTTAAAAACACTGCTTCGAATCTTTCGTTTCGAATCAGTGGTTCGGATCGCGTGTCATACTGCCAGACTGCTGAAATCACATGACTTTGGCGCTCCAAACCACTGATTCGAAATAAAAGATGCAACACTTTCGACACAATAGGGCAACACTTTAAATTTTATTTTATTAAATTTTATTTATTAAGTACAAATTTAAAATATCATAAACATTGACCATTTGGGATACACCACTTGAGTCTATATAGTCTCATCACAAAGATCAAAGAAATCAAAATGGTATCAATATAAATGGAATAATATTTGGTTCAAAAAGCATAGCATACACATGGAGTTGCTCAGTCTCCTCGTTGGGCCCCCTAAGGGACTCTTCTGCCTCTGCAAGAGTTAGAGGCACGCCTGGTGTGGTCATGTATCTCAGTCTGCCACTCAGATGGTCTTTTCTAGTGGTCACACTCAGGTGTCACACAGAAAAGCAATCTGGTTCTGTGAAGATACCTCACGTAATCTCCTGACAGCATCTACTCATACCGTACCTATATATGATAGATAGAGGTAGACATGAAGAAGACAAAGACAAAACAACAAGAACAAAACAAGACAACAACTTTGTCATTTTTCATACGGTTAACAATACATCAGCACCAGGATTAGTAGGATGAACATCCTCGATATTAACAGAACAGCTTTTACCTGTGAATGGAAACCTTGAAACACTTTTGTCAGAGACAACATATTTTTACTCATCACCCAGTCCAGTCCTCCTTGGGTAAACTCAACATTAATATTTATATACAATAAATCCTGGTCAAATGTCAAAGATAGATGAAAATATGAGGCCTTATTTTGAAACATTTAAGGGAATACTGCAGATCTTGCATTATCTCACGTGTGCAGAGATGGAAACAGACATACAAAGGTACATCACATGATCAATTCTGATGGAAAATACACCCACTCGATCTTACAGCACAGCCATGCATTACACACATTACCCTAAATGTGAAAGTTGTGCTTCTGATGATGAACAGTCCCTTACTTTGCGCAACTGTTGATTGTTCATGCCTTCACAAGGATTTGAAGATTCAGCTCTTTGTTCTGCAGATACACAATAATGTATATATGCTGCTAGTCATTGTTTCTCTGTCTGATCGAATATCTGAATCACTTACTTCTCTTCTTTACTTTGATCAGTATCACAGCTGCGCAGACGATTACGGGCAGCATCAACCCCAGAATGACGAGCCACAGGACGTGCTTCGGACCCACGGACCTGAAAGGAGTTTGGATATATCAAGTGAGGTCAGCTAATGTCTTGTGAGTATTTTAAATAAATGTGTACAAATGTGTAGCTTACTTTTCTTGACTGGATGCTATACAGTAACTGTACAGACCTGTATATTGAACAGACTTGTCTTGACTGGATGCTGTGGTGTGACCTGTATATTGAACAGTGACTCGTCCTGTATATGGGGCCTTCCTCACGATAATCTGAACCGGCATCTGTGATTCCCCATCAGGGCAGTAGTACCATCCACTGTCCTCTCTCTTCAGTTCGCTCAAGGTCACATTCAGAGCGTCATCATCACCACTGATATGCACCGTAGTTTTATTTGAGGTTCCATTCCTCCCAACACAAGAGCCTCCGATCTGACACCACTGTGACGCCCCGTGACAGATGACGTCAGTGTACCCACCCTCATAGTCTGACACGCTTTGACTGGAGACATGGAGTCTGGGTTTACCTAAACATTTCACACAAAACGTCAAAGACGAATGCGTTTTTTTTTCTTGCTAATTCTTGTCTAAATTTGTACATTCTGGAATATGAGAAGAAGAAAACCATGGAAGCTTGTTTGCTCCACAGAATAAAAAAATTAAATTATCTCACAATTCTGACTTTTTATCTTGCAACTGTGAGTTTATATCTTGCAATTCTGACTTTTTTTCTCAGAATTCTGAGATATAAACATGCTATTACAAGTTATAAAGTCCAAACTGCAAGATATAAACTGGACTATCCAAAACTGGACACTGCAAGAAAAAAGTCAGAATTGCGAGATATAAAGTCACAATTGTAAGAAAGTCAGAATTGCGAGAAATAGACTCGAAACTGGTGAGAAAAAGTCTCAATTGCAAGATTTAAATGCAACACTGCGAGAAAAATGTCAGAATTGTGAGATATAAATTTGTAATTGCGAGATTACGAATTTATTACAAGATTACAAGTTTTTATGTTGCAATTATGAGAAGTCAGAATTGCAAGATATAAATTCATAATTGCAAGATTACAAATTTATTACAACAAGATTACAAGTTTATTTAAGTCGGAATTGCAAGATATAAACTCAGAACTGCAAGAAAAAAAGAATTGCGAAATAAAAAGTTACAATTACTTTTTTTTTTTATTATTATTCTGTGGCCGGAAAATAGCTTCCATCAGAAACAGCTGGATTGGTTTAGAATGCTACACAAAATAAATGATACCTTTTAAAACCTCCAAGTAAAATTTTGCAGCAGGATCAGATCCAGATACTCTGATCCCACACCAGTATGTGCCAGTGTCACTCACTTCAGCGTTACTCAGCGCTGCCGTAAAAACCTTTTCTGTTTGGTTATCCACAACAGACATTCTGCCGTGTGTTACAGGACTACTGAAGTACCAAGAACCTCCAGAACTCACATATTTTGAGTTATTGACATATTTCTGATCATATAAACAAGGGATTATGATAGTTTGATTTTTTTGAACAGATATTTTTCTGACTGTATGAATGTCTTGAGTTCCTGCGGAAAGAAAAAAAAATAGTAATAATGAAATGAATATTTCCACTAAAGATTTTATTAAAGCTGAAGGGTACCATTAAATGTCAGCAAAAGTTAGGCTTACAAAGCCTTGTTACAGTATGCAGGAGCTCATCTCAGGATGCATATTTCCATCCATGTTATACTACAGCATGTAATGTTACTCGATAATACAGACTGTAGACGCCATCTGTGCCAGTGAATCGTTCTTGGCAAAGTTAATGGTGAGGAATATGAAAAATATTTTTGTTTCACAACAGCTAAATTATAGGATAATTGTGCTCAATAGCTTGTTATTACACACACTATATCAGCTTCAACACATTCCCAAAATCACAGACAGACAGCGTAATTGAGTTTTTGTCATACCTGAAGAGTGTGTGATGAGGAACATGACTAGTACAGTCACCATCATCTTGCTGGCAGAGTGAGAATGAGAATGAGGGCAGGACTGTGTTTATTTCACCCTAGAGAGGGCACAGCACTTGTGAGCGCTAATGCACTGCAGTCTGTACTCTGTATGCAAACATATCATGCACTTGACATCGTTTTAACACATTCTCCTCACAAAGCACATAATAATAGTTTATATTTTATCACTGATTGCTAAGTTAAATGGAGAAAAAATATAATGTAAGACAAAATGCTTGTATTTAACATAATTTGCATGAGCTGTTTCTGTATCTCCTTCCTTTACCACAGTAACCTCTGCTAGTGTTTATAACAGCTGCATCTATGAGAGTATCCTGCTGCAGATCTGATCAAAGCTGAGATAATTGTGTTTTTTAATTATATAGATCTGTTGCAGATAAAATGTTGAAACACTTTAACGTTGAAACACTTAGCTACAACACTCTGACCTGCAAACTCACAAGTAGTGAAAAAGGTGACGTGTTTCCAATTAAATCCTTGTAGGATTTTTTTTTTTTTTTTTTTTAAATAAAAAAAAATGTATAAAAATTTTATAGAAAATAAAACAACATTTATTGACACTAGGGCTGGGCATTGACACAGATTTCACTATTCAATTCGATTTCGATTCAATTTAATTTGATATTGATTAATTTGGGGCCTATCAGGTACAGTACATGGCAAATTTCCTCAAAGAAAAAATATCTCTCAACTAATGCAGTAAACTATGGGAACCCCAGTTGGTACATTATAATATTAAAGGTTAAAATTACCTCATTTGTAGGCTACTTATATTTAAATTACACATAAGGTAGTTTTTATAATAACAATACATTTTTAATTACATAATTATGTTTCTACTTGTTTTAATATAAATATTTAAATGGTGGCTGTCATAAAACGGATTTATTCAAATATTAAAGAACAGGTTAAGCCTGCTCTCTAAGTTTATTTTTTTCCACTATATGGAGAAAAATCCTGGAATGTTTTCTCTTAAAAAAACTTTTGTTTCTTTTTGACTGAAGAAAGAAAGACATAAACATCATGGATGACATGGGGGAGAGTAAATTATCAGGAAACAGAAAGTGTGAAACTAATTAATAACCATGGAAACTAATAAGCAAAGTGAACAATGAACACAGGCAAACCAGAACAGGAAACAGTAAAAACTAAAACAAAACCTACGTTACAGGCGTTTAAAGTCATGAAAGGGAAGTTGCGCTTGTCTTTTCTTCTCTATTGTGACATATATTCAGGTGAAACGGCTTCTGGAACAAGAACAAATGTAGGGCGGGGCTTGGTTTTGTCTGTGGGGAATTGATTGGATGGTTGTGGTTTGCTATTGGTGGATCTCATTTGAATGACAGGTTGCCCCGCCCTCATCATCAGAGAAGAGAAGTCACTGCAAGAGGGAGGGAAAGTTATTCTGATTCAAGATCACGAGGAACATGAATTTAACACAATAATGATGATGTGCATTGATAAATCATTTAGAATAAACACTGCAATATTCCAAAATTGATTTAATGGTGACTTTAATGGACTAATCTTGATACATCAGAATATGTGAGGAACCAGTCAAATTCAAATACAGGTTTCACACAGAATTGCTCATAATTCTTACATTTTCTTCTTTCATAACTAACTCAAAATCTTCTCCCATAAGACATGACCAAGAAACTGTGATACACCATTGTGCATGAATGCAACTACAGCACTTAACCTCAGGTGACTCGAGCCTGTAATTCAGCTGCTTTAAATTGCTTCTGATGAGTACTTTACTTCCAGCTAAATGTCAAGTACATCATTGTTGTATTTTATACACAGTGTTGTCTTGGTTTTGTATAAAAGGTCCAGCCTCTGTCTATTGGTCACACTGTGGTGGCATTTTCTCGACATCTAACAATCACTTCCTGTTTTGGCAATGCCACCTTAGTACACTTAACCCACATATGGTCTGTTTGTCAAGATCTAAATTTGGCATACATCACACAGCCACCAGAACAGGTGAAAAAAAAAAAAAAAAAACTCAAGAAACACTTTAAACAATTTTAAACAACACATTCACATGATATACAGCTGAGCTGTTGTTAGTTCATGTAAGCTCAAGTCCGTTAAATATGAACAGATACCATTTTTGATTGTAATAATGTATTAAATGTTGAAATTAACATTAACTAAGATTAATAAATGCTGTAGAAGTATTGTTCGTTGTTAGTTCATAAACAAAAATAGTTAACTAATGTTAACAAATAAACCATATTGTAAAGTCTCTTTATTCCATCAGTATTTCAGGATTTGTACTGTTAAACAACACCAGCTGACAAACATCTTTCCAAAAACTTCCAGTAGACAAAAACTTTTTTGCTTTGTTCCGAAACAGGGGCTTAATTTGTTATGATGTTCCATTTTCTTCTTGGTTCGGAGATAACTGACTGATTTTGCACAGCATGATCACAGTCACTGCACAACAGCTCAAAATCACAATCACCAACATGATCAGACATAATAATGGACTTCTGTCACTGGAACTGCGAGAGGAAAGAATCAATGAGAAATTCATACAAATGTGGGTTTATGTTTTTCATACATTTGTTACTTCTGGTTAATTTGCTAACATTGATAACAATTACACTTTATGATTGTACAATACTGTATTTTATTAGTTTTGATGATAATAGATAACTACACAGCAGATTATAATATTTATATTTGTAACATTTTATATTTCTCTGATTCTCTTTAAAATCACTTTTTTTCTGAATCAGGGTTTTATAGTTATCTAAAACTTTTGTTTTTACTAAACAGACTTAAAAATAAAGAAATGACAAAAACAACACAATTACTAAAAGATTAAAATTTTACTAATTCAAAATATTAATAAAAACTAAAATAATAGTATCTCAATCATACTAAAATAAGATGACATAAAAGCTTAAAAGCTATATACTGAAGGTTATATAGAATTGTATTGACGTAGCCTGAAACTCTAGAGTGATTCGCAGAAAATTTGGTCCTTATTTTGTGATTTTGAAAAAACACTAACCAAAGTTTATTCAACATCTTGAGCGTTTTCAGATGTTGGTTGATGGCTGGAAACCACTTTAATAGTCAGTCTAATCTTAGTAATTATTAAAAACACATTCCTGACTCAAAACGCAAACAAACACAATCTTACTGTGGAGTCTGAGCAGATGTGAAGGTTCCTGTGGATTTCACAGAGCCGGTCGACCTGAGGGATTATTCAGAGTTGAGACGAGGTGAACAGTAAGGAAGCGTTCAGTGTAAATGTGAAGTTACTCACACGGGCTGGTTCGAGGTCGTCTCGAGTGTAGTGGTGGTTTCTATTCTCGCAGATACAGTGATGTGAACAGGCATTTGTAGTTCCATCACTGAGCACCAGTACCATCCTGTGTTCTCCATCTTCAATCCACTCATGCTCACAATCACTAACCCATGATCATGCCTGATCTCCACAGACGCCCCGTCCAAAGTCCCACATGCTTCTTCCACACACTTTCCTCCAAGCTTACACCATTTTATGCCAGTTTTTCTTGGCAAATGATAATGGCAGGAGACGGTAAGACTACCGGCTTCAAAACCAGTCAACATCTGATCTCCAACGTACAGACCAGAGATAGCTAAAATGACAAAGAAAGAGCAAGCAGATATGACTATTTCCATTGATGTTGGAAAAGTCATTTAAAATTATTAAAAAAGGTCTGGTCAATTTCACCTGCTGTGACCTTTAAGTTGAAGCTATTTCTAACAGGAGATCTAGGTACATCAATCGCACACCAGTACGTGCCGCTCTGTCTCTGCTGAATATTCCTCATGTCAATAGTCAGAACGTTAGCGTTTCTGTTATCTGAAATGGAGACTGTCTTGTGTTTGTTTCTCCCATCTGAGAACTCAACATACCTACTAAAGGCCCAGTGATCTCCAGCACTCAGATATTTAACATTATTTACATAAATATGATTATACCAGCAAGGGATGATGATAGATTTTCCTTCTTGGACAGACACTTCACTGACGGTACGAACATCTTGTGCACCTAAAGTGATGAGATGAAGACAGTTCATTCAAGCAAAAGCTGCCTAAATCTTAAAATTAGCAGACAAAGTTGCATCTTAGTCATTCAGGTTCAAACACTAACTAAAACTGTCCGTTAGATGCAAGAAAAATGACTTACCTGAGATGATGAAGATCATGCAGATCAAAACAAACAGGATCATTGCTGTTGATGTGCGAGTATAATGAGATCACCGGCAGAAATGATTTTTACCACGTGCGTTTCCTTCATCACACAAATGAAAGTTACACCTCCGCTGTCTGGTTAACATTACATTTACATTCATATCTGAAAAAATGTATCAGTAAATGTTGAGATTAACATTAAATGCTGTAGAAGTGTTGTTCATTGTTAGTTTATGTTGACAAATGTAGTAAACAAATGTTAACAAATGAAACCTTATTGTAAAGCGTTACTTTAGAACCTTTTATTCACATTTACATTCATATTTAATTTTTTTTTTTAATGTATTGAACCAGTTTTAACTGGTACACAAATCATATTGAATAATTCTTTTACAAATTTGACTGATCTGGTTCATTAATTTTGGTCTGGTTATCACACATTTCAACTGTATGACTTCACAAACATGAGTATAAACTGAGCAGAAAATTCTCATTTTTTGTTAGATGGGAAAATTAAGAGGTTTGAAATGAGGGTCATTTTAACAATAACACTTGCTAAAGGCTGAACATGAGTTTTGGTGTGACGTAAACTAGGTTAGGTTAGGTGGGAAATCACAAGTTTGTTGTCGGCGTGAAAATGTTCTGCTTGACTTGCTGTTTATGTTCACCACAGTTTGCCACTTAATGCTTGAGGTCACTGAAAGCTTCCTTGCACAATGTGTTTTAAACAAATGTATTGTTCCTGCTTATGTTTCACATTTAAGCTTGTTATAATGGAACATTTAAGCATTGTGATGCTGTTCACTCCTCAATAAACCATTAAAAAATAATCATACACTGTCAGTATTTTTATTATATTAAGTTACAACTTAGAGAAATTTGAGTTTAAATTATACACAATATTAAGTTTATTATTATGTCAACAGAACTCATCAAAATAATGTTTGCATGGTTGTTTAAATAAATCAATTAATTAGAGAATTTTTAACTTGCAACCATGCAATTTTTTTAAGTTGTGGTGCCCTGAATTTCTTTTTAGAGTCCACACCAAAAAATACACGATTGGGATTTTCTCTGGTCTTTTATTTTCATATTGCAGTTCAATGCAGTAGCTGAGGGCGGATGATGAAAGATCTCGGATGTTCGTGCAAAGGATGCACATTCAGTCCTGAGTAAAGCTGACAAATGACTGCAGACTTACATGAGATCTTTCACACGTGTGTCCTGAAGAGCTCAGCCTTGTGTTTAGAGCACTGTGAGCGAGTGTTTTCTTAATGATGTATAGCGTGATAAATGGCTTTGAGCAGTGGACATCTTAAGATGTCAGTCACCACAGTAGCCCCAGGAAACTGGCTTTCACTTCCTGTTTTGGTCAAAGTGGTTTAAAGTAACCCACTTAAATATGTTGTATCACGAATCACACTTAGTATTGCTATAGAAGAAAATGGCAGGACTATAGGCCTAAGCTAAAAAAAAAAATCTTGGAAACCAAAACAGCAACAGAACAACCGTAGAATTTTAAATGGTTTATTTTAAATAGTCCAAAAAATTTAATTCTGTCATTTACTCTACCTCATGTTGTTCCAACCCTGTATGACTTTCTGTCTTCTGTGAAACATAAAAGAAGATATTTTGAAAAACCTTGTGTTTGTTACTTACATTTGTATGTATTCTTTATTAAAACAGTTGGATTTATAATTCCAAGCTCCCTGTTACAGAAACCTTAAACTGCACATAGAGAGAGAGAGTAATCAGATAGATTCATCTGATCTCATTACAATCTTTCTGCTGCTGTAGAATTATGGTTTTGTTTAAAAAAGAGCATTTACTAAAAAACTGAATGTGTCAGATTTGTGTGTGTGTATATCATGGGCGTTTCCTCCGAGGAGGCAAGGGAGTCAGTGCCTCCTCAAAAAAAAAATAGGTTGAGAAAATAATCCATATTACATATAAAACAACACAAATATTACAAATTATGACATTGAAAAGAGCGCAAGTCACACGTATTTCTAAAGGAACACTGCCCAACAGTGAAGTTACAGCAGGAGTCATGCCTCCCTTTCCACTCATAGAAAACCATATATATATATATGAAAGTACTTACGATGATCCATCTCAAATACACGACTCGTCTGGTAGAAACTGTGCAGTTTGTCATCTGCTCCTCTAGGGGCGCAAGCGGCTTCACGTTCATAACGTTCATAATGGCCATTTTACTTACCTCGAGAATTCCCTCAAATCTTTGTTACGGTGGTGTATATTCACCCTAAAGCAAATGAGGCTAAAGTGAAGGAGACTGTTGAACATATTGTTTCTAAGTTGCAGAATGTTTCCCCTGATGCCCCTAATTTTATCATGGGGGATTTTAACCATTGCTCTTTGAAACATACCCTGCGAAATTTTCAACAGTATGTTACCTGTGCAACACGATTTAATAAGACTTTGGTAAGTCCATTAGTAATCCACCCTTGGGATTGTCTGACCATAACTCTGTGTTTTTAATTCCTGTGTATAAAACAGTTTTAAAAAAGTATAAGGCTGAAAGCAAATCTATTAGGAAATGGTCTGTGGATTCATCTTTAGCATTGCAAGGATGTTTTGATTGTACAAACTGGGAGGTTTTTGAAAACTCATGTTCCGATATTGATAAATTAACAGATGTTGTAAGTAGTTACATAACTTTTTGTGAGGATATGCTTATCCCTCAAAAAACTGCACAATTTTTGCTAATACAAAGCCATGGATAACTAAACCTTTAAAGTACCTTATAATTGAAAGAAATAAGGCATTTCGTGCAGGTGGCTTGGAAAGGAAGTATGATTTGCAAAAACAAATAAAGTGTGAAATTAGGAGGGCCAAAAATAAGTATAAGGAAAAAGTAGAGGAGGATCTTAGAAGAAACAGACTTGGCTCTGCCTGGGAGAGTATGCATACTATAACTGGATCCAAGAGTAAAAGTAATGTCCCCATAAAATTGGTTGGTTATCAATCCGATATACAGTTGGCACAAGAATTAAATACTTTTTATACTAGATTTAATGTGGAGGTTTTTACTAGTGAAATGATTGTGCTTAGGAATGAGACGATGTGTAATATGGAGTGTACATTTTTTAATCAGCAGGATGTTATCAACACTTTTAAAAAGTGTAAGGTGAGAAAAATTTCTGGACCAGATAAGATTGGGGGACGTTTATTAAAGACGTGTGCAGATCATTTAGGTCCCATTTTTTATAATATATTCCAAAAGTCGCTCTATCTTCAAAAAATTCCTAAGTTTGTGGAAAGAAGCTATAGTTGTGCCTGTAGGGAAGACAAGTTATCCTAAGATTTTAAATGATTTTAGACCTGTTGCTCTGACATCATTGGTGATGAAATGTTTTGAAAAATGTGTCAGGGATGAACTTTTACTGAAAACTCAAAGTCTTGTAGATCCGTTGCAGTTTGCGTACCAGGCCAGAGGGGGAGTTGAGGATGCCTCATCTACCCTGTTAAATATGATTATGAAACATCTGGAGGGAAGTAAAACCCATGTTAGACTGCTTTTTGTAGATTTTTCATCAGCTTTTAATACTATTCAGCCCCATGTTTTAGTAAAGAAATTAATTTCAGTTTAAATTAGAATTTAAGATAGTGGGGTGGTTATTAGATTGTTTAAGTGATAGAAAGCAGAGAGTGAGAGTAAACAGCACCTTATCAGACACCCTTATTACGTCCACAGGTTCTCCTCAAGGATGTGTCCTTTCACCCTTACTCTATATTCTATATACGAATGGTTGTGTGAGTAGACACAAAGACAGGTTCATTTTAAAATTCACTGATGATACTGTTATTGTTAGTTTGCTGACTAAGGATGAGAATTGTCATGGTCCAGCGGTGAATGATTTTATAACATGGTGTGACAGTGCCTTTTTGCAAGTAAATATAAAAAAGACAAAAGATATGGTAATTGATTTTATGGGCCAGCAGTTACAAGTACCTTGGGCTGATCGTTGATAATAAGTTGCGTTTTGATACTCATGTTAAAGCTGTGCAGATATTCTTTTATTCCCACTGCTATAAGATTTTTAAATTTGTAGGATGTCAGAATGTTGTGTTTGCTGGTTGTGTTTTGTTTGTGTTTTGGTGTAATATGTTTACAAATATTATGCTGCACAAAAAATTGCCCCCTGGGCTTATAATAAACTTGAACCTTGAACCTTAACATCTTTGGATCCTTGACAACAACACCTGATGTCAACTTGTCAGTCGCCACATCACGTTCTGATCGTTTTACAGTCATAAAAGTACAGATTCTGCAGATGACAGCTCAGTGACAGACTCATAAAGTCACTCAACAGCCCATATTTCAGCAAAATCAACTGACACACATTGAGATAATGAGGGGCATCGACAGTGTCATGAGACTCACCTGTAAGTAATTTAAAGTGCATTTCTCTTGTAAAGTTACTATCACGGATTATATAACGGTCCTCATTTGTATTTAAGTTTGTATTGATGTATGTCTTGTGATGTCAGAGCAGTTTGCTGGAGTCACTGGTTGATGCTGCTCGACGTTGTTTACAGAACAAATGAATCAGTTGCTGTTGCTTTACTTTAATCTGAATCTAATGAGGCGATTCCTATAAAGCTTATAAAGTAGAATAAGTAATAAAGCGTTTGCATGCTAATGTTGTGATACATATTTGTTAGTAGAGTTGGTTGGAGTTAATGAAAACATTAGTGATGTGGAATTTTACACTGAAGCTTCAAAGCTTGTATCAAAAAACAAAACATCCCATAGTGAAGCACTGTCCCGGAGCATATTATATATTGTTGTTTGCTCCCTGGGAATAGATTTATGACTGATTATGATTTAAAGAAGTTTATTTTGCTTAATTTCAGATTGTTCTGTCAGCAGTGGGCGGGACTTACAAGCAGTAATCCAATTGGCTGAAAATGTGATTAATATGCCGACACCCTGTTTACCAATTTGCAATCTGAGGACCAGCGTGAGCACAAGGAGAAGTCTTCTTTGATTATTGTAAGTTATTGTAAATCTTAAAAAAGATTTAAGCAACCTTTAGATGCTCTTACTCTTGGACTTGTAAGTCTGTTTTCACAAACACTGAATGACACGTTCTGTTTAATTACATGAAAATGCAGTTTTGTTTATATGTATGTGGTTGCAACAGTGTTTTATAAAAAATACTTCACTTATGTTTCTTAAACAATCAGTGGTTATGCTTTTGAATTGAATCCCATTTTAAAGTATATCCATTTGATATGTATTATACCTTACAGCTCCCTCTATCACCTGAAGTGTATAAATTGCAGCAGTGTCCTCATGACTGATCATTTAACTTCACCTGATATTAATTAACTTGAGAAGGAGGGTGTCTAGATCATAGATGTGTACATGCAATAACTTGCCCCATAGACATCCATTGGAATGTATATGTTAACTTATTGTTTTGGATTTTTCATATAAATGTGTGACTTCATTATATTGTGGAACTTGACTGATGTCTTACAGATGCTATTGCATTTAAGTTAGAATATTAAATTAGTTTGATTGCTCAAAAAATTTGAATTTGTTTCCTGTCATACAGTATAAAATTATTCTATTAACATTTAATCATGCATGTTAATTTCTGTCTGAGCCTTCCTACAGGAAGAAGTTATTAGTGAAATGTGAAGTGTTTCTGATTGTCTCGCTGTGTGTTTGTAGATGATCTCTGGGTCAGAGCTGCTGGAGGTCATGAGGAGGTGGCAGGAGAAGCAGCCACAGCAGTCTTATTCCACTGACCTTTTTTCTGGAGTCAGTGGAGCGCACTCCGTTCGCTGCCATAATGTTCCTTTGACAAGAACTCTTGGACGTGTCTGATAACGGTACCAGCTCATACCCGTTCTCTGGGATTAAAGGTTACAACAGGTCATTTCTGTTTGAGTGCATGTTTGAAAATGGAGTTATTTACAAACAGTTTGTGTGCACAATAAAAGGCTACATGTGACATTTGTGTGCTGTTCATGATTTCCAGCTGACTTTTTTTTTTTTTTTTTTTTTTTTTTTTTTTGGGGCTGTGACTGATTTGTTAGTTCATGATTGCCAAGCTAAAATCAATTAAGTTTTCCTCATTAGAAATCCAGCTTAGTAGCAGAGTTCACATATGAATGTCTGTAATGTGATGCAGCTGTAGTCTGAGTTTTTCAGCATGGATCATCTCAAGGGAAACACCCTTCAAATGCTGGTTTGAGGGTGTGGTTCCCCCAGAGGAAGGCAGGCAGCATCTGAGATTTCCATTGGATGATATTGGGGGTGGGACTGGAAACAGTAGTGCTTGATTGAATCCTAGTGCAGCACTGGTCAAGATTTAAGGGGAGTGGCCCCCCCCAAAAAAAAGCCCCACCCAAACTATCGACTGAGCCTCTGTCTGGAAATTTTAAGTCGAGTTTGAAAATTTCAACTCCTGCTCCATAACCACTGCTGGATATTGTCTCAGAAGTCCCAGGGGGAGCGGTCTGGATCTTAACTTCCCCCTTTGTGTCTAGCCTTCTCTCGTCCTTCCAGTCATGATCTGATCCGCTCATTTTCAAAGCTTGTCACAGCTCACGACCGGACAACCGTGCTTCAGTGACCAGGCTGGGGCTCGAACCCAGGTCCTTCCATTCAGGGAGGACATGCTCAGACCGTTGAGCTACTGGCACATTAACTTTTTTTTTTTTTCTCTTTGAAAAACCAGTGACACTAAACAAACTTTCTACCTCAAGAGAGGGATTTGAACCAGGACTTCCCACATCAAGGGCTGATGTTCAGACTGCTACACCACTGGTTCGTTCTTACTCCCAGCTCTTTTTTTTTTTTTTTTTTTTTGGGGGGGGGGATTTTCATCTTTTTTTTCATTGTCAAAGCAGTGCAACTAAACAATTTTTCCACCTCTAGAGAGGGATTCGAACCAGGACTTCCCACATCAAGGGCTGACATTCAGACCGCTGCACCACTGGTCCATTCTCACTTGCTACTTTTTTTTTTTTTTTTTTTTTTTTTTTTTTTCTCATTGAAAAAAATAGTGAAACTAAACAATTTTTTTTAAAAATCAAGAGTGGGATTTAAACCAGAACTTTCCACATCAAGGGCTGACGTTCAGACCACTGCACCACTGACCCTTTTACTCTTTTTGTTTAGTTTTTTTGAGTTATCTCTTTTTATTCAGTCAAAAAACAGTGAAACCAAACTTATTCCACCTTGAAGGAGATTTGAACCAGGATTGCCAACTTTAAGGACTGCTGTTAGTTTTGTCATTTTTATTATGTAAAAAAACAGTGAAAGTAAGCTTTCCGAATCTTGAGGGAAATTGTGTGTGTGTGTGTGTGTGTGTGTGTGTGTGTGTGTGTGTGTGTGTGTGTGTGTGTGTGTGTGTGTGTGGTGGTTTTGTGAATTACATCACTGCAAATTGAGCCTAATGAGCTTAAAAGCACTACACTTCTGTAAGAGGGTGAGGGCAGAAAAACATATTTTGCATTGCAATGTGAACAGCCAATAAGAACTATTTACATTATCTATGTTCCATCCTGTTTTCTGTTAAAATATATTTGCAAATAAGTCAAAAGCGCTAAACGGGTTACACACTCCTGCAACAATTTTTGTGAATTTCACCAAAACAAGTCAAGTGTAATGAACTTGAATGTTTTG
This sequence comes from Ctenopharyngodon idella, assembly GCF_019924925.1. Lineage (NCBI taxonomy): Eukaryota > Metazoa > Chordata > Actinopteri > Cypriniformes > Xenocyprididae > Ctenopharyngodon > Ctenopharyngodon idella. Next base: position 16,759,116 of record NC_067223.1, read on the forward strand.
CACCCTCCTGTGGCTGTGTTTGTGAATTACACCAATACCAATCGAGTCTAATGAACTTAAATGTACTATACTTCTGCAAGAGGGTGAGAGCAGAAGAGTATACTCATAGCGCAATGCAACATGAACAGCCAATCAGATCTGTTTACACTGTCGATGTTCTGTGATCTCTTCTGTTAAAATAAATTGATTTGCAAAAAGCCAAAACACCTAAAACGCTGTGTGCCCTCCTGTGGTAATTTCCATGAAGTACATTGATGCAAATCGAGTCTAATGAACATAAAATCGTTTCGCCCTCCTGTGGTGATTTTTGTGAATTACTGAAAATAAACAAGAATTTGAGAGAATTACACCATTGCAAATCGAGTCTAATGAACTTAAAATCGTTTCGCCCTCCTGTGGTGATTTGAGTGAATTACACCATTGCAAATCGAGTCTAATGAACTGAAAATCGTTTCGCCCTCCTGTGGTGATTTGAGTGAATTACACCATTGCAAATCGAGTTTAATGAACTGAAAATCGTTTCGCCCTCCTGTGGTGATTTGAGTGAATTACACCATTGCAAATCGAGTCTAATGAACTGAAAATCGTTTCGCCCTCCTGTGGTGATTTGAGTGAATTACACCATTGCAAATCGAGTTTAATGAACTGAAAATCGTTTCGCCCTCCTGTGGTGATTTGAGTGAATTACATAGTTGCAAATCGAGTCTAATGAACTTAAAATTGTTTCGCCCTCCTGTGGTGATTTGAGTAAATTACACCATTGCAAATCGAGTTTAATGAACTGAAAATCGTTTCGCCCTCCTGTGGTGATTTGAGTGAATTACACCATTGCAAATCGAGTCTAATGAATTTAAAATCGTTTCGCCCTCCTGTGGTGATTTGAGTGAATTACACCATTGCAAATCGAGTCCAATGAATTTAAAATAGTTTCACCCTCCTGTGGTGATTTGAGTGAATTACACCATTGCAAATCGAGTCTAATGAATTTAAAATCGTTTCGCCCTCCTGTGGTGATTTGAGTGAATTACACCGTTGCAAATCGAGTCTTATGAATTTAAAATCATTTCGCCCTCCTGTGGTGATTTGAGTAAATTACACCATTGCAAATCGAGTCTAATGAATTTAAAATCGTTTCGGCCTCCTGTGGTGATTTGAGTGAATTACACCATTGCAAATCGAGTCTAATGAATTTAAAATCGTTTCGCCCTCCTGTGGTGATTTGAGTGAATTACACCGTTGCAAATCGAGTCTTATGAATTTAAAATCATTTCGCCCTCCTGTGGTGATTTGAGTAAATTACACCATTGCAAATCGATTTTAATGAACTGAAAATCGTTTCGCCCTCCTGTGGTGATTTGAGTGAATTACACCATTGCAAATCGAGTTTAATGAACTTAAAATCGTTTCGCCCTCCTGTGGTGATTTGAGTGAATTACACCGTTGCAAATCTTGTCTAATGAATTTAAAATCGTTTTGCCCTCCTGTGGTGATTTGAGTGAATTACATAGTTGCAAATTGAGTCTAATGAACTTAAAATCGTTTCGCCCTCCTGTGGTGATTTGAGTAAATTACACCATTGCAAATCGAGTTTAATGAACTGAAAATCGTTTCGCCCTCCTGTGGTGATTTGAGTGAATTACACCGTTGCAAATCGAGTCTTATGAATTTAAAATTGTTTCGCCCTCCTGTGGTGATTTGAGTGAATTACACCGTTGCAAATCTTGTCTAATGAATTTAAAATCGTTTCGCCCTCCTGTGGTGATTTGAGTGAATTACACCGTTGCAAATCGAGTCTTATGAATTTAAAATTGTTTCGCCCTCCTGTGGTGATTTGAGTGAATTACACCGTTGCAAATCTTGTCTAATAAATTTAAAATCATTTCACCCTCCTGTGGTGATTTGAGTAAATTACACCATTGCAAATCGATTTTAATGAACTGAAAATCGTTTCGCCCTCCTGTGGTGATTTGAGTGAATTACACCATTGCAAATCGAGTTTAATGAACTAAAAATCGTTTCGCCCTCCTGTGGTGATTTGACTGAATTACACTGTTGCAAATCGAGTCTTATGAATTTAAAATCGTTTTGCCCTCCTGTGGTGATTTGAGTGAATTACACTGCTGTAAATCGAGTCTAATGAACTGAAAATCGTTTCGCCCTCCTGTGGTGATTTGAGTGAATTACACCGTTGCAAATCTTGTCTAATGAATTTAAAATCGTTTCGCCCTCCTGTGGTGATTTGAGTAAATTACACCATTGCAAATCGATTTTAATGAACTGAAAATCGTTTCGCCCTCCTGTGGTGATTTGAGTGAATTACACCGTTGCAAATCGAGTCTTATGAATTTAAAATAGTTTTGCCCTCCTGTGGTGATTTGTGTGAATTACACTGCTGCAAATCGAGTCTAATGAACTTAAAATCATTTTGCCCTCCTGTGGTGATTTTCGTGAATAACGCTGTTGCAAATCGAATCTAATGAATTTAAAATCCTTTCGCCCTCCTGTGGTGCTCTTTGTGAATTACACCATTGCAAATCGAGTCTAATGAAGTTAAAATCATTTTGCCCTCCTGTGGTGATTTGAGTGAATTACACCGTTGCAAATCGAGTCTAACGAATTAAAATCATTTCGCCCTCCTGTGGTGATTTTCGTGAATAACGCCGTTGCAAATCGAATCTTATGAACTTAAAATCGTTTCGCCCTCCTGTGGTGATTTGAGTGAATTACACCATTGCAAATCGAGTTTAATGAACTGAAAATCGTATTGCCCTCCTGTGGTGATTTGAGTGAATTACACCGTTGCAAATCGAGTCTTATGAATTTAAAATCGTTTCGCCCTCCTGTGGTGATTTGAGTGAATTACACTGCTGCAAATCGAGTCTAATGAACTTAAAATCATTTTGCCCTCCTGTGGTGATATGTGTGAATTACACCGTTGCAAATCGAATCTAATGAATTTAAAATCGTTTCGCCCTCCTGTGGTGATTTGAGTGAATTACACTGTTGCAAATCGAGTCTAACGAATTAAAATCATTTCGCCCTCCTGTGGTGATTTTCGTGAATAACGCCGTTGCAAATCGAATCTTATGAACTTAAAATCGTTTCACCCTCCTGTGGTGATTTTCGTGAATTACACCGTTGCAAATCGAGTCTAATGAATTTAAAATCGTTTCGCCCTCCTGTGGTGATTTGAGTGAATTACACTGCTGCAAATCGAGTCGAATGAACTTAAAATCGTTTCGCCCTCCTGTGGTGATTTGAGTGAATTACACCATTGCAAATCGAGTCTAATGAACTTAAAATCGTTTCGCCCTCCTGTGGTGATTTGAGTGAATTACACCGTTGCAAATCGAGTCTAATGAATTTAAAATCGTTTCGCCCTCCTGTGGTGATTTGAGTGAATTACACCATTGCAAATCGAGTTTAATGAACTGAAAATCGTATTGCCCTCCTGTGGTGATTTGAGTGAATTACACTGCTGCAAATCGAGTCTAATGAACTTAAAATCATTTTGCCCTCCTGTGGTGATATGTGTGAATTACACCATTGCAAATCGAATCTTATGAACTTAAAATCGTTTCACCCTCCTGTGGTGATTTTCGTGAATTACACCGTTGCAAATCGAGTCTAATGAATTTAAAATCGTTTCGCCCTCCTGTGGTGATTTGAGTGAATTACACTGCTGCAAATCGAGTCGAATGAACTTAAAATCGTTTCGCCCTCCTGTGGTGATTTGAGTGAATTACACTGCTGCAAATCGAGTCGAATGAACTTAAAATCGTTTCGCCCTCCTGTGGTGATTTGAGTGAATTACACCATTGCAAATCGAGTCTAATGAACTTAAAATCGTTTCGCCCTCCTGTGGTGATTTGAGTGAATTACACCGTTGCAAATCGAGTCTAATGAATTTAAAATCGTTTCGCCCTCCTGTGGTGATTTGAGTGAATTACGCTGCTGCAAATCGAGTCTCATGAACTTAAAATCGTTTCGCCCTCCTGTGGTGATTTGAGTGAATTACACCGTTGCAAATCGAGTCTAATGAATTAAAATTGTTTCGCCCTCCTGTGGTGATTTTCGTGAATAACGTCGTTGCAAATCGAATCTTATGAACTTAAAATTGTTTTGCCCTCCTATGGTGATTTTCGTGAATAACGCCGTTGTAAATCGAATCTTATGAACTTAAAATTGTTTCGCCCTCCTGTGGTGATTTGTGAGAATTACATCACAGCAAATCGAGTCTCCTGAATTTAAATGTTTCACCCCCCTGTGGTGATTTTTGAGAATTACATCACAGCAAATCAAGTCTAATGAACATAAAATAGTTTTGCCCTCCTGTGGTGATTTGAGTGAATTACACCACTGCAAATCAAGTCTAATGAACTTTAATTGGATTTGTCTTCTGTCCTCTGTTCTTCTGTAACATACATTTATATACACAAAAGACCAGACTTTCGCGTTCAAAGGCAGACAATTCTCTTCTGTGCCACAGAGCTTCAAATCGAGTCTAATGAACTTAAAATTGTTTCGCCCTCCTGTGGTGATTTGAGTGAATTACACCATTGCAAATCGAGTCTAATGAACTTAAAATCATTTTGCCCTCCTGTGGTGATATATGTGAATTACACTGCTGTAAATCGAGTCTAATAAACTTAAAATCGTTTCGCCCTCCTGTGGTGATTTGAGTAAATTACACTGCTGCAAATCGAGTCGAATGAACTTAAAATCGTTTCGCCCTCCTGTGGTGATTTGAGTGAATTACACCATTGCAAATCGAGTTTAATGAACTTAAAATCATTTTGCCCTCCTGTGGTGATATGTGTGAATTACACCGTTGCAAATTGAGTCTAATGAATTTAAAATCCTTTCACCCTCCTGTGGTGCTCTTTGTGAATTACACCATTGCAAATCGAGTCTAATGAATTAAAATCGTTTCGCCCTCCTGTGGTGATTTTCATGAATAACGCCGTTGCAAATCGATTCTTATGAACTTAAAATTGTTTCGCCCTCCTGTGGTGATTTGTGAGAATTACATCACAGCAAATCGAGTCTCCTGAATTTAAATGTTTCACCCCCCGTGGTGATTTTTGAGAATTACATCACAGCAAATCGAGTCTAATGAACTTTAATTGGATTTTTCTTCTGTCCTCTGTTCTTCTGTAACATACATTTATATACACGAAAGACCAGACTTTCGTGTTCAAAGGCAGACAATTCTCTTCTGCGCCACAGAGCTTGTATCCAATGTATGTGTATGAAGTAACTTAGACTCAGGCTTTGTAAAAGACGATCACTGCATCTGTGGGATTTAAACATGTTTGTGGTGCTTTTTTGTTAATGATTTGAAGTCTCAAATGTGATCTCTATAATATGAAAGTAAAGTGCAGTTTAACATCCGCTCCACTAGGCGGCAGAAGCGAGTTTCACCTTCAGTCTGACACTTCGGCTGCTTGACAACAACATGACGCTTGATGACAGTCACAACAACATGTGCAGATCCTGCAGATGAGATGACAGCTCTTAATGGCACTTTAACAGCACATATTCCAGCACAGCTGCAAATAAAACGACACACAGACGGATCAAATGTGTCACGCGACTCACCTGTAAGTAACTTTCCGCTTAAAGTCAATTTCTCTTGTCAAATGAATTGCTCGCACTGTATAGCAAATCAGTCGCTAGTTGTAGCGTTACCTATTTAGACTGTGAATGAATCTCCCTCTGATCTTCACACTATAAAGTGGAATAAGAGGATATTGCAGTCGTTACTGGATTCCTGTTAGAGTCAGCAGGAGTTGTGTGAAGCTCTGATGTTCTTCTGCTGCTTTTTGCTTTTCTACTCCCTGTTATGACTGGTGTATAAGAGGAAAACACAGACTTTAAAATGGTATTTTAATTAAAAATGTCATAATATTACAAGCATGAAACAGTAAAGTAAAGAGCAGTGACTATAGTCTGCTGAAGAAAAAACCCAGGCTGGTTTTAGAGGGATTTTGGACACTTTTTTTAGTTGACCAGGCTGGTCTTTGATGGTCAACCTGGGAGACAATCTAAAAGACAAGCAAAAACCAGCTTGGCCAGCCTGGGAGACCAGATTAAACCAGCTAAGATCATCCAACCAGCCTAGAATAGTTTGTTTTTTTGTTTGTTTGTTTTTCAACAGAGCGACACTTTGTTACTGGTTTTCATTGCGTAACATTTCTGTAATCTTGTTCTGATGTTTTGTAGGTCTGACATTTTTTGAATAGGAAGTTAGTTTTTAGTTCTATTCAGTGTTTTAATAATTTTGTGACCTGTAAGACAGTAATTGAATTAATAGCATCATCAGAACTAAAATGAGACGATTGTATAACAGATTTAATTCAGACTATTTTTTTAGTCATATATATATATATATATATATATATATATATATATATGTGTGTGTGTGTGTAATGAAGTCTTTGTTTCTGTCGTGATCCTACAGAATCAGTGATGTGTTGTGGCCAACAGAAGCAGAGCTCTGGGACGTGTGGACAGACATTGGCTGTAATGATGGTCATCTGCTCATGGACAGGTAATGTATAATGTTTTACTGTGCTAAACATGTAGGTTCCTATCATTTTCTTTTTGAAGGGCCTCCCCGTTGAAAAGCAAATGATGGGAACCTAAATGGTTGGGGAAGGGACGGGGGTGAACAATTTTTATATACAATAATTTATTTTTTCTCGTTGTGTCCAAAAGCATAACCACTGCTGGTGATTGTGCCGGAAGCTCCGGGGGGAGACCGCACTGGTATCCCCCTCCTTTGGGCGCGCCATTCACACTCACACCACATTCACTCCGATCGCAGAGACCTGGCTGGGATCGAACCAGCAACCTCTGAACCCGTGAGGCAGCGCTCATATCTGTGAGCTACAGATCTCTTGTTTGAAGATATAAAGGAACTTGTATTTCACTGTTATCCTGAGAGTTTCCAATAAAGCAGTTAAAGTGAGATTTGAACCCATGTCTTCATCACAGTCTAGTCCTCAGAGAACATGTGTTTATCCACTCGCCCATCCTGGATTTTCTACAACAGCTGCTTTTTGGCACACTTTGTCTAATAAGAACAACTGAAAGTAAGCAATAGTGGGATTTGAACTCAGGACGCTGTGATGGAAACACAACACTTTATTTCCTGAGCCACTGAGACTACAGAGATGACAAATGTTTTGAACAGGTTTATCCAGAGCTTTGTGTTAAATGATGAATAACTTTAACAGTTGTGGGATTTGAACCAGGACTCTCATGTTTGAAAGGGAGACAACTATCCACTGAGCCACAGAGCCTGTGATGTACTCCTACTGTTTTTCAGGTAATTTAGATTTAAAGTTTACCTTTACATGTGGTAAAAGATGGTCATCATTGATTGATAATTTATTGACTATTCTGTCCAGAAATAAACACAAAAATCTGCGAACGTTTTTCTTTAGATTTATTATTCAGTTACGAGAAAACCAGAAGTACTCTTGTAGAAATTATTTTATTTCTATAAGAGTCATGTGTGACAAGCTGCTTGAACTGATAGAAAAATATACGCTATAATAAATGTATTATCATTTAAGTTATTCTTTGTACTAGTTGTATCAGTATATGAGTGTGATTTTGTTTCGCCCTCCTGTGGTGATTTTCATGAATTACATAGTTGCAAATCGAGTCTAATGAACATAAAATTGTTTCGCCCCCTTCTGTGGTAATTTTCGTGAATTACACAGTTGCAAATCGAGTCTCCTGAATTTAAAAGTTTCTCCCTCCTGTGGTGATTTTCATTAAATACGCTGTTGCAAATCGAGTCTCCTGAATTTAATTGTTTCGCCCTCCTGTGGTGATTTTTATGAATTACGCAGTTGCAAATCGAGTCTAATGAACATAAAATAGCTTCGCCCTCCTGTGGTGATTTTCGTGAATTACACAGTTGCAAATCGAGTCTCCTGAATTTAAAAGTTTCTCCCTCCTGTGGTGATTTTCACTGATTACGCCGTTGCAAATCGAGTCTAATGAACATAAAATAGCTTCGCCCTCCTGTGGTAATTTTCGTGAATTACACAGTTGCAAATCGAGTCTCCTTAATTTAAAAGTTTCTCCCTGCTGTGGTGATTTTCACTGATTACGCCGTTGCAAATCGAGTCTAATGAACATAAAATAGCTTCGCCCTCCTGTGGTAATTTTCGTGAATTACACAGTTGCAAATCGAGTCTCCTGAATTTAATTGCTTCGCCCTCCTGTGGTGATTTTTATGAATTACGCAGTTGCAAATCGAGTCTAGTGAACATAAAATAGTTTTGCCCTCCTGTGGCGATTTTCATTAATTACGCCGTTGCAAATCGAGTCTAATGAACATAAAATAGCTTCGCCCTCCTGTGGTGATTTTCGTGAATTACACAGTTGCAAATCGAGTCTCCTGAATTTAAAAGTTTCTCCCTCCTGTGGTGATTTTCACTGATTACGCCGTTGCAAATCGAGTCTAATGAACGTAAAATAGCTTCGCCCTCCTGTGGTAATTTTTGTGAATTACATAGTTGCAAATCGAGTCTCCTGAATTTAATTGTTTCGCCCTCCTGTGGTGATTTTCATTAATTACGCCGTTGCAAATCGAGTCTAATGAACATAAAATAGTTTTGCCCTCCTGTGGTAATTTTCGTGAATTACACAGTTGCAAATCGAGTCTCCTTAATTTAAAAGTTTCTCCCTCCTGTGGTGATTTTCACTGATTACGCCGTTGCAAATCGAGTCTAATGAACATAAAATAGTTTTGCCCTCCTGTGGTAATTTTCATGAATTACACAGTTGCAAATCGAGTCTCCTGAATTTAAATGTTTTGCCCTCCTGTCATTTTCGTGAATTACACCACGGCAAATCGAGTCTAATGAACATGTCTTTCGCCCTACTGTGGTGATCAAGTCTAATTAACTTAAAAGTTTCGTCCTCCTGTAGTGATTTTCATGAATTACACCCCTGTAAATCGAATCTTATGAACTTAAAATTGTTTTGCCCTCCTGTGGTGATTTTCATGAATTACACCACTGCAGATCGATTCTAATGAACTTGAAAGAGTTTTGCTGGTTTAAGCTGGAAACATCAAGCGAATAGATGTCGTAAAAGTCATTTTGATACAGACTTTAATAAAGATTAGACTATTAGACCATCGGTCCTTTGTTCCTATAATAACCAATAAAGCTTTACTCCAAAAGTCGTATGAATCTACAAACAACAACACAAAATCATTGTTTTAACTGTGAACAGCAAACGATAAAGAACAATTAGAAAATAATTTTAAAAATTCTTTACACTTGAACAAACCACCCAAAGGGAGTATTTTAGAAGATCTTTTATCGCATATTGTGTTTGAGTGTCATCCATGTGACTCTCAGATCAACACATCCGACATTTTGTCCGTCTTACCCCAGTTCAGTTGAGAGCTGGTTTGAATCATTAAGGCCTACCTATAGATTATACGTTTACGTACTGGTTTAGATGCTGACAAAATCCTAGATTTGTTTTAAAATGTATAAAATACAAATTGGTTTCCTCTACCCAACGGTTGCCAGTGCGACTTGAGTTTGTCGTTTCTTGTATTAATGCTGCTGTCTGATACACTTGTTGACCACAAGAGGGAGCCGGTCATCGCCTGTTTTTCATCTACGTCTTGTTTAACGTAATAAATTCTGATTGTTTTGAGTATGAAAATGTTAAAGTAAACTAGACGTTTAAGAACTGAGCCGGTAACCCAACTTGAAGTCATTTTCAGTGTGTTGGTGGTGAGACACGACTCGTCTGGTAGAAACTGGTGTAGTTTGTCATCCGCTCCTCTAGGGGCGCAAGCGGCTTCACGTTCATAACATCTTGGGATATTGACAACAGCAAGATGATGATGACACCAATTTGACAGTCGCCACACCACGTTCTGATCATTTTACAGTCATAAAAGTACAGATTCTGCAGATGACAGCTCAGTGACAGACTCATAAAGTCACTCAACAGCCCATATTTCAGCCCATCAGCAAAATCAACTGACACACATTGAGATAAACGGCAAGAATCGACCATGTCACGCGACTCACCTGTAAGTAACTTAAAGTGCGTTTCTCTATCTCCATCACTATCACGGATTATATAATAGTCCTCATTTGTTTTTAAATTGTCAATGAAGTTTGTATTGATGTATGTCTTCACTGGTTGATGACTTTGTTCTTTTTTTGAACATCCTTGTCAGAGCTTTAGAAGAACAAATGAAGTAGTTGTTGCTTTACCTTTATGATGTGAATCTAAGGAGGCGATTTCTATAAAGCTTATAAAGTAGAATAATAAGCAATAGGGCTTTTATATGCTGATGTTGTGATTCGTGTTTGTTAATAGAGTTAGTTTGAGTTACTGAAAACATGCCGTTACTAAAAAAACAATCCTTTTTCTGCATCTGAGTTATATTTAAATTCTACTAACAAAAACTTAAAAAAATATTTTTTGGGGGCTTAAAAAGTGAAAATGAAGATTCTTAGTTCTGTTTTACTGGAAGTTTGAATATCCAATATTGAGAAATGTCTATTAATGTTTATTAATGTCTTTCCCTACAGACAAAAGAAGCATGTTGTGGACAGACATTCACTATAATGATGGACATCTGCTCACACATAGGTAATGCTTATGTCTTTGTTCATCTGTTATGATATTCCCTTTGTTATTGATGAAAAAGAAAGCTTGAGGACTGAATGAAAGTTCGCCTAAAAATAATAATTCTGTCATTGTGTCTTACTTTCTTCTGCGGAACATAAAAGAAGATACTATGAGAAATGTGTCATTGACTATGTTTACATGTGCACCAATAATATGGTTATTTCCAAAAATAGGAGTAAGGACTTCTTCACCTCTTCACCCGTTTAAATGCAATTTTCATTATTCTGATTATTCACTAAGAATTGCGGTTATTTTCACCACCATTATTCACATGCACAGCACAAATGATGAACTCGTAGTGTAGGTCTGTTACTGGCCACTGTTTTAATCTACTTACGTCAAATGCAAAACACATTTCTATGATTCATATTGGATTTTTTTGGTGACGCGTCCAAAATGTCTTCATTTTAATGTTAATTGTATTCAATGTAATTTATGTCGCATTCAATGTAACGAGTGAGAACTAATGAGGTTCATTCTCGAGTTACGCAGCACGTTTGAGCTTCCTCAAGAGGTTTGCTCCCGCGCGTCAAGCAGGTTCGGTTGAGCTTCTGTTTATGTTCGCTGATCAATGTTTATATGTGAATAAAAGCCTAAATTAATTCTGTTCATCATATAAAACTATTCAGAAAATTTGGACCAAACCTCTCAATTCATATGGATTAGTTTTACGATCTTTTTTAAGCGTCAAAGTGGTAGTTGTGTAGCTCTCTATGGAGGGACAGAAAGCTCTCAGATTTCATTAAAAAGATCTTCATTTGTGTTCTGAATATGAACGAAAGTCTTACAGGTTTGGAAAGACAGGAGTGTGAGTAAATGATGACAGAATTTTCATTTTTGGGTGAACTAATTCGATCAAAGTATTGTGTTTCCATGAGATAAAGTTTAATCTCAATATTATCTAAATCTTATTATAATCACATTATAAGGGTGCCTGTAAACATAGTTGTTGTTTTATTTTCTCCATATAACACAAGTCAGTGGTCACCAAAATCCATTAGTTACCAGCATTTGTCAAAATATCTTTTTTTGCGTTACACGTCATACAGGTTTGTAACGACATGAGGATAAGTAAATGATGACAGAATTTTCATTTTTGGGTGGACTATCCCTTTCGGTACCCAAGTTTTATTCACTACCCTACAACTCACTTTCATCCTGTCCTCAACGTTATTGGTGGAGAGAATCACCAGAATCACAGAGACAGATTGAAGGCCATAAACTCGAATTCAACAGCATGTGAGTCACACAGCATTCATTCAGCAGTGAAAGGTGATGCGCATATTAAAGGGATAGTTCACCCAAAAATGAAAATTCATAATTTACTCACCCTTAAGTTGTTCCAAACCTGTATAAATTTCTTTGTTCTGCTCTACACAAAGGAAGATATTTGGATGTAGGGGTGGGAATCTTTAGTCACCTCATGATCACGATTCTGATTCTGGGAGTCACGATTCGATTCCAAAACGATTCTTGATCTACTTTTTTTTTATTATTAATTAATTAGTTTACCAACTTAAAAACCTTAAAATAATTACAAATTGAAAAAATTTAATTAAAACAATTGTATGTTAAGAATTTTAAACTAATATAACTTCAAAACATACAAGCAAGTAGCAAATAATAAACAGGAGCAACGAAACATATTACAAGTGATAAACAAATAGTGCTTTCAGTATTTAAGATTATCTGAACGTTTTCTTTCTCATGTTTACAGTCGTTTGATTGTTACATCATAGACAGCGGGAGATCTAATAAGTTGCATTCATGCACACATCTGTTTTGAAATATAATAAGTAATGCTGTTTGTCCTGTCCATTTAATCCCTTAAGTCAAAACTGTGCAGTGAAGCCCGCGAATGTCGTTGTAATTCGCTTCAACCTTTCCGAACTTTATGAAAGATTTTTTACGGAAGGTTCGAGTTTTGTATATGTGTGAGGAATTGGAAGCCAGCAGAATCCGGGTGTTTCTAAAGCACACTCAGCATCATCGTGCATCTGAATAAAAACTAAGCTCAGAATTTCAGAATCGATCCAGAATCATTGGAGAGAGAATCGTGCATCGATGAATCGATTTTTTATTTTTTTTTTCTCTCACCCCTATTTGGAAGAATGTTTGTAACCAAGCAGATCTTGCCCCATATTGACTACCATAGTATTTTTTTTCCTACTATGGTAGTCAATGGGGGGCGAGATCTGCGTGGTTACAAACATTCCTCACAATGATGACAAAATTTTCATTTTTGGGTGAACTGTCCCTTTAAGTGAACATTGTTGAGTGCAGAAGTGTGGAGCACAACATACACCATAATACTAAAGCATCAGACAATGCGGTGTGAAAAAACATTAACACTAAAAATGGGAGGGTTTTTGTTTCTATTTAGTGTTCTTATAGTTTGTGGCCTGTAACACATTAATATAGTTAATCATCACAAATAAAACTGGGAAGAAGGTTAGATCAAGCCAAAATTCATTATTATTGAAGTAAAATAAAATATACTTTTCTATATTTGTTTCACATTGTAATTTTAGAAACATATACACCCATCAGAATATTTCTATGAACTGAAGTGATGGAGTTAATAGAAACATCCTTTGGGGTCAAATTTACTTAAATTACTTTAATTTTTTTTTGTTTTTTTGTTTTTTTGTTGTTGTTGTTGTTGCATTGCTGATGATTGTATATATGTCAATTGACATTTATTAAGTTTTAGACACTTTTAATACAGATTTTTTTTTTTTTTTTTCAAAATATTTGTAGTTGCTTTTTCCTCAAAGTATAGAAACGAACATTATTTACTGTGAGATGCTGGTGGTCCAGTGGTCAGAGCTCATGGTATGAAAACTAAATCTGACGCAGGAGACCAGGGTTCGAATCCCCTCTCTGCTGTGGCTTTTAATGAGTGTGAAGAATTTTTTGGGGAAAAAAAGTTTTTTTTTATTTAAAAAAAAATAAAAAATTGATTTTTAAAAGCTTTTTTCCCTTTCTTTCTCCTCCTCCTTTCTCTTGCCCCGCCTCTCTCCGAGCCCGCCTCTCTCCGAGCCCGCCTCTCTCCACTCTGTTTTACCGCCCCAGGTATGTCAGCCTGTCTGTCACTGCTGTGCCGCTCATCTGTTTTACCGCCCCAGGTATGTTGTTCAGTACATCCGTGTTTCAGTTTTTTGTGCCTTTGCCACCACGCCCTTCTTTGGTGTACCGCCCCAGGTATCCACCTTTGCCGCCACGCCCTTCTTTGGTGTACCGCCCCAGGTATCTGCCTTTGCCGCCACGCCCTTCTTTGGTGTACCGCCCCAGGTATCTGCCTTTGCCATGCCACGCCCTTCTTTGGTGTACCACCCCAGGTATCCACCTTTGCCGCCACGCCCTTCTTTGGTGTACCGCCCCAGGTACTTTGCTGTCACCACAGCTTTCTTTCTGTGGGGTGTTTCCCCACATGCTGAGGTGGGGTTTGAACCCATGCCTCTATCGCAGCCTTGTCCGCAACCAACGTGTGTTTAGCCACTAGTGCCATCGTGGCTTTCACGCTGAGAGTTGTTGTTTGGGGCAGTTTATTGGATTTAATGACAACAATTTAACCTAAGCAATAGTGGGATTCAAACCCAGGATTCCAAGATTAAAGCACCACACTTTATCTCCTGAGCCACTGAGTCTGAAGTGTTGATGTGTGTTTTGGACAGAGTTTAATGAAGATCTTTGTTTATACAATTAAAAAAAACACTCTGCTGTCATTGGGTTTGAACCCATGTCTGTATTGCAGTATTATTTGTAGTTAACATGTGTTTAACCACTGAACCACTGTGGTTTTCACATTTGACAAATGTGTTTAGGGCATCTTGTTGGATGCATACAATTTAATGTATGTAAAAGGGGGATTTGAACTCGTGACTCCAAGATTGAAACGCAACACCTTGCCTCCTGAGCCATTGAGCCTGGGATACTGATGGGTGTGTTGGGCTGAGTTTTATTGAGGGCTTTGTTTTCTATGATGAAAAAAAGTTCATGATGACAAGATTTGAACCAAGAACGCTTTGTATGATAGGCAAGTGACTTACCACTGAGCCACAGACTTTGTGATGTTTGAGTTGGTTTAATACTGTTGACTTTCAGTTTAGCTACAGCATTTATGAAAACAACGTAATGTAAGCAATAGTGAGATTCGAACTCAGGACACTATGACTAAAAAGCAATGCTTTATTACTTGAGCTACTGAATCAGATAGGAATGTTGGTGTTTTTAATGGGTTTTTCTTGATCCAAACATATGAAAGGCAGGTAATTAAACACTGAGCCACAGACTTTATGAAGTCTGAGGTGGTTAATTTCGGTTGATTTTCGGTTTATCTACAGCATTAATTTAAAAAAAAAAAATCAAAGTAAGCAATAGTGGGATTTGAACTCAGGACTCTATGATCAAAGCTTAACGCTTTACCATTTGAGCCACTGAATCTGATGAAGCAGTGGAAGTTTTGAATGGGTTATTCTTGAGAGCTTTGTGTTATATGATGAAAATGTTTGCAATTGTGCGATATGATCCAAGAACCCCACATACAAAAGTCAAGTAATTAACCACTGAACCACAGATTTTGCAAAGTTCGCCATGATTTAATTTGGTTGATTTTCACTTTACCTACAGCATTAATTAAAATTAAAATAATTTAATGTATGCAATAGTGGGGTTTGAACTCAGGACTCTGTGTTTGAAACACAAAGCTTTACCACTTGAGCCACTGAATCTGATAAGAAAAGTGAGAGCTTTGTGTTATATGGTGGGAAAATGTTTGCAATTATGGGACTTGATCCAAGGAACCATATATGAAAGGCAAGTGATTAGTCACTAAGTTTTAAGTGATACAAGAAACTTTACAACCTGCTGGATTTGAGCCAATACTTTTACACCCAAAAGGAAACCTCGAGACACTGTTCTTTTTTTTTAATGATAAATGGTTGTCACCATCATTGTGGATACATACTTAATTCCAATCCTCATTGACATTGCAAGAATTTTCAATTATACTTAAGTTTTAAGTATAATTGAAAATATCTTTTTAAACAAAGCTTTTTTTTAATAAAATTTTTTTTTTTGATTTTTGTGTGAATTTTTTTCTCAATTTACTTGTTTTATATTCAAGCTTGTTATTGTGCCCTTTTGTGGTGGTTTTGTGAATTACAACATTGCAAATTGAGCCTAATGAGCTTAAAAGCACTATACTTCTGTAAGAGGGTGAGGGCAGAAAAACATATTTTGCATTGCAACATGAACAGCCAATAAGAACTATTTACATTATCTATGTTCCGTCCTGTTTTCTGTTAAAACATATTCGCAAATAAGTCAAAAGTGCTAAACAGATTACACATTCCTGTAATGTTTTTTGTGAATTTCATCAAAACAAGTCAAGTGTAATGAACTTAAATGTTTTGCACCCTCCTGTGGCTGTTTTTGTAAACAACACCAATACCAATCGAGTCTAATGAACTTAAATGTACTGTACTTCTGCAAGAGGGTGAGAGCAGAAGAGTATACTCATAGCGCAATGCAACATGAACAGCCAGTCAGATCTGTTTACACTATCGATGTTCTGTGATCTCTTCTGTTAAAATAAATTGATTTGCAAAAAGCTAAAAGACCTAAAACGCTGTGTGCCCTCCTGTGGTAATTTCCATGAAGTACATTCATGCAAATCGAGTCTAATGAACATAAAAGTGTTTCGCCCTCCTGTGGTGATTTTTGTGAATTACACCACTGAGAATCAAATCATATGAATTTAAATGTTTTGACCTCCTGTGGTGATTTTCATGAATTACACCGTTGCAAATAGATTCTAATGAACTTAGTTTCGCCCTCCAGTGGTTATCGAGTCCAATGAACTTAAAATCGTTTCGCCCTCCTGTGGTGATTTGAGTGAATTACACCATTGCAAATCGAGTGTAATGAACTTAAAATCGTTTCGCCCTCCTGTGGTGCTCTTTGTGAATTACACCATTGCAAATCGAGTCTAATGAATTTAAAATCGTTTCGGCCTCCTGTGGTGATTTGAGTGAATTACACCATTGCAAATCGAGTCTAATGAATTTAAAATCGTTTCGGCCACCTGTGGTGATTTGAGTGAATTACACCATTGCAAATCGAGTGTAATGAACTTAAAATCGTTTCGCCCTCCTGTGGTGCTCTTTGTGAATTACACCATTGCAAATCGAGTCTAATGAATTTAAAATCGTTTCGGCCTCCTGTGGTGATTTGAGTGAATTACACCGTTGCAAATCGAGTCTAATAAATTTAAAATCGTTTCGCCCTCCTGTGGTGATTTGAGTGAATTACACCATTGCAAATCGAGTGTAATGAACTTAAAATCGTTTCGCCCTCCTGTGGTGCTCTTTGTGAATTACACCATTGCAAATCGAGTCTAATGAATTTAAAATCGTTTCGGCCTCCTGTGGTGATTTGAGTGAATTACACCATTGCAAATCGAGTCTAATGAATTTAAAATCGTTTCGGCCACCTGTGGTGATTTGAGTGAATTACACCATTGCAAATCGAGTGTAATGAACTTAAAATCGTTTCGCCCTCCTGTGGTGCTCTTTGTGAATTACACCATTGCAAATCGAGTCTAATGAATTTAAAATCGTTTCGGCCTCCTGTGGTGATTTGAGTGAATTACACCGTTGCAAATCGAGTCTAATAAATTTAAAATCGTTTCGGCCTCCTGTGGTGATTTGAGTGAATTACACCATTGCAAATCGAGTCTAATGAATTTAAAATCGTTTCGGCCACCTGTGGTGATTTGAGTGAATTACACCATTGCAAATCGAGTCTAATGAATTTAAAATCATTTCGCCCTCCTGTGGTGATTTGAGTGAATTACACCATTGCAAATCGAGTCTAATGAATTTAAAATCGTTTCGCCCTCCTGTGGTGATTTGAGTGAATTACACTGCTGCATATCGAGTCTAATGAACTTAAAATAGTTTCGCCCTCCTGTGGTGCTCTTTGTGAATTACACCATTGCAAATCGAGTCTAATGAATTTAAAATAGTTTCACCCTCCTGTGGTGATTTGAGTGAATTACACTGCTGCATATCGAGTCTAATGAACATAAAATCGTTTCGCCCTCCTGTGGTGATTTGTGTGAATTACACTGCTGCAAATCGAGTCTAATGAACTTAAAATCTTTTCGCCCTCCTGTGGTGCTCTTTGTGAATTACACCATTGCAAATCGAGTCTAATGAATTTAAAATCGTTTCGCCCTCCTGTGGTGATTTGAGTGAATTACACCATTGCAAATCGAGTCTAATGAACTTAAAATCGTTTCGCCCTCCTGTGGTGCTCTTTGTGAATTACACCATTGCAAATCGAGTCTAATGAATTTAAAATAGTTTCACCCTCCTGTGGTGATTTGAGTGAATTACACTGCTGCATATCGAGTCTAATGAACTTAAAATAGTTTCGCCCTCCTGTGGTGCTCTTTGTGAATTACACCATTGCAAATCGAGTCTAATGAATTTAAAATCGTTTCGCCCTCCTGTGGTGATTTGAGTGAATTACACCATTGCAAATCGAGTCTAATGAATTTAAAATCGTTTCGGCCACCTGTGGTGATTTGAGTGAATTACACCATTGCAAATCGAGTCTAATGAATTTAAAATCGTTTCGGCCTCCTGTGGTGATTTGAGTGAATTACACCATTGCAAATCGAGTCTAATGAATTTAAAATCGTTTCGCCCTCCTGTGGTGATTTGAGTGAATTACACTGCTGCATATCGAGTCTAATGAACTTAAAATAGTTTCGCCCTCCTGTGGTGCTCTTTGTGAATTACACCATTGCAAATCGAGTCTAATGAATTTAAAATAGTTTCACCCTCCTGTGGTGATTTGTGTGAATTACACTGCTGCAAATCGAGTCTAATGAACTTAAAATCTTTTCGCCTTCCTGTGGTGCTCTTTGTGAATTACACCATTGCAAATCGAGTCTAATGAATTTAAAATCGTTTCGCCCTCCTGTGGTGATTTGAGTGAATTACACCATTGCAAATCGAGTGTAATGAACTTAAAATCGTTTCGCCCTCCTGTGGTGCTCTTTGTGAATTACACCATTGCAAATCGAGTCTAATGAATTTAAAATAGTTTCACCCTCCTGTGGTGATTTGAGTGAATTACACTGCTGCATATCGAGTCTAATGAACTTAAAATAGTTTCGCCCTCCTGTGGTGCTCTTTGTGAATTACACCATTGCAAATCGAGTCTAATGAATTTAAAATCGTTTCGCCCTCCTGTGGTGATTTGAGTGAATTACACCATTGCAAATCGAGTCTAATAAATTAAAAATCGTTCCGGCCTCCTGTGGTGATTTGAGTGAATTACACCATTGCAAATCGAGTCTAATGAATTTAAAATCGTTTCGGCCTCCTGTGGTGATTTGAGTGAATTACACCATTGCAAATCGAGTCTAATGAATTTAAAATTGTTTCACCCTCCTGTGGTGATTTGTGTGAATTACACTGCTGCAAATCGAGTCTAATGAACTTAAAATCTTTTCGCCCTCCTGTGGTGATTTGAGTGAATTACACCATTGCAAATCGAGTGTAATGAACTTAAAATCGTTTCGCCCTCCTGTGGTGCTCTTTGTGAATTACACCATTGCAAATCGAGTCTAATGAATTTAAAATCGTTTCGCCCTCCTGTGGTGATTTGAGTGAATTACACCGTTGCAAATAGAGTCTAATGAATTTAAAATCGTTTCGCCCTCCTGTGGTGATTTGAGTGAATTACACTGCTGCGAATCGAGTCTAATGAACATAAAATCGTTTCACCCTCCTGTGGTGTTTTGAGTGAATTACACCGTTGCAAATCGAGTCTAATGAACTTAAAATCGTTTCGCCCTCCTGTGGTGATTTGAGTGAATTACACCGTTGCAAATCGAGTCTAATAAATTTAAAATCGTTTCGGCCTCCTGTGGTGATTTGAGTGAATTACACCATTGCAAATCGAGTCTAATGAATTTAAAATCGTTTCGCCCTCCTGTGGTGATTTGAGTGAATTACACCTCTGCAAATCGAGTCTAATGAATTTAAAATCGTTTCGCCCTCCTGTGGTGATTTGAGTGAATTACACCTCTGCAAATCGACAACACTCTGTTACCTCAGCCACTGAAACTTGTGTTTGGACTGGTTTTATTGAGAGCTTTATGTGATTTAAAGAAACAACCTCAACCACGTCTTTTTATGATTTGCAAAAGGGGGACTGAACTCAAGACTCCATGATTGAAACACTTTATATCCTGAGCTACTGAGTTTGTGGTGTAAAGGAGTGTTTTTCCTATGTGTTTTGTTGGATATGATGAAAACACTCATAGCTGAAAGCAAAATTGGATTTGAACTCCACGTGTGTAATAACTTGTATTCATTTTATATACTGAACCACTGAGCTTGACAAGGCAAGGTTACTTTTATACACAGACACTTCAGAAATCATGGTATTTGAATCAAGACTTTGAGCCTTTAGTGAATCAGGCCTTTGTTAAATTTTCATACTTTTAGAACCTGTATTAAATTTCTTTTAATTCACTTTGTGGTAATACCATAAATCGCCTAATAATGTTAGAAAGGACTTTTTTTCTGTCTTTATTACTCATCTACTGGAAAGTAGTGCAGAGATCCACAGTATGGCTTGATTATGGCATGTGCCAATGGCTTCTTTGCATAAGACGCCATGCCACATAATGTTAATACCACCTCTCCGTATGTGTGTGAATAATTAGTAAGAATGACTTAACACCCTGTTCTCTTACAGATCTCGCTGTCGCCCTGTGAGGAAACAGAAAAACCAGAGTCACCTCCATCCATAACTTCATGCCTCTTCCCGAGTTTCAGAGATCCAAGTGAGCCAGGCGAGTCCAGACATGTGTAATGACACCTTTCACAAACCAATCATGAAAACGTAATCTACACATCATTATTCAGTTAAATATGAAGTGTCTGTATAATTTGTTTTATTTGTAGTGCTTGCTTTTTTCAGGCAGGGCTTGGCAAACTAATCCAATTAAAAACTTAAAAATCACCTGTGGTGATTTGAGTGAATTACACCATTGCAAATCGAGTCTAATGAATTTAAAATCGTTTCGCCCTCCTGTGGTGATTTGAGTGAATTACACCATTGCAAATCGAGTGTAATGAACTTAAAATCGTTTCGCCCTCCTGTGGTGCTCTTTGTGAATTACACCATTGCAAATCGAGTCTAATGAATTTAAAATCGTTTCGCCCTCCTGTGGTGATTTGAGTGAATTACACTGCTGCATATCGAGTCTTCACATTTCCTTCATAAATGAAATTCAACCCTGCTGTCTCCGCAGCCATGGTGGAGAACCTGGCGCTGCGGGACGGGCAGGAGGGCGTCAGGGCGTTCCTGGAGAAACGCAAGCCGGTGTGGAGCAACAGTGACAAGGAAGCCCACATGTGACTCCACAAACACACCGAAGCAGTCAAGACTTTTTATTGAAATTTTTTTTGCGACTCAAACACATCTTGCTTCTTTAATGTTAATGTCTTAGTAAAGGAATAGTTCATTTTTGGGTGAATTATTCCTTTAATGAATCTATTTCAAAAGCGTCCCAGGAATGCTTTAATTAATGAAGAACAACAACAACAACAAAAAAAACGCCATCAAAATAATTTTATCCTCTACTTGTTTGGAAAAAATAAGTCTGTGGGTTGAAGCTCAAATGAAACCCCTCCTGATGTCTGCTGGTCGATTCCCTCCCGGCCTCAGACTCCGTCGGCCAATGGGAACGTCCGCTCCTGGGAGATGACCCGGGAGTGGGCCAATGGGGTCGAAGCGTGGGCGAGGCAGGATAACGGGCGATTGGTCGTAGTCTCCACCGATGATGCCGGGAGGGTAGAGGGGGAGGGGGAGGGGAGCCGGGCCGGATGGGAAGGGGGAAAGTGGGAAAATCGGAGGCATGTGTTGTGGATAAAAACGCCTTCTCTGTAAATTCTCCTTCCTCTGTTTGTGCTTCTTTTTGTAAAGCTGAGGGCAAAAAGAAATGTCAGATTTATTTATTCTTTATATTATTTATTCTTTATACAATACAGATTGTTTCACAGCAGCTTCAGGGAAATAACAGAATCAATGACGCAAACTTCATCAGATATGAGACAAATTCTCTGAAGCTCATCAATTATGAAACAAGTTCAATTCAACACTGTAAGAACAGTGTTATTAAGTCAATATTGACTGAATTCAGTTCAATTAAGGACAGAGTTAAGAGTTTAAAATAGCAACTTAAAAAAAGTAATTAAATAAAAAATATAATATTCAGTTTACATCATTTGGTGACTCGTGGGTCAGTGAATATATAAGTATAATTGTATATCAAAAAAACTATTATTTCTGTATTATCTGTTTCAATTTGTTAATTTTTTACAGTATAAAATCACACAGTGTAATTTATGTATCAATATGATTATTTATTTTTAAATTAATAAAAAATAAAATTATTCAGATTGTGTGCCAACTCAAAAAACATAATTAATCTTTTCATAAGCATAATAAAAATAAATAAACTGCTAAACTGAATATTGTATTGAATATTGAATGTTTTTTTGATTATAATATTGCAAATTCTTAACATGATTTTGTTATTTTTTTAAATGTTTTAAAAATTATTGAGTGCCAATACGAGATGAGATGGCTTCTAAATATGACTGGCAGAAGTGTTTCACTCACCTCTCTCCAGTCAGTGTCTCTGTGTTGATTTCCTGCAGGAAAGCGCACTGCAAAACCACACAACATTTGCTCAGTTACATTTCATCTGTCTGATGTGTGTTTAATGTGACTGTGAGTGTGTGTCTTTTTACCCCTAAAGTCTCTGTGCAGCAGGTGTCTCCAGAGTGAGGGATCATGGGTAGCGACGTTCAGGTCTCGGCACACAGCCGACAGCGCGACGAGAGAGACGACGTCCAGCAGCCGCAACACACGCAACAGCAGCTCAGGAGGAAGAACAGCCAGACCGAACAGAGCCGGCAGACCCAGCGCTGCACACACAAACAGCCGTCAAAAACACTCTGAACGGACACGCGTTACTAGTGTGAACACACTGTGAGAGGAATAATCACCCTGTCTGGCAGCGGCCATAAGCGGATACACCAGCTGATCTTTAAAGAGACGAGACAGTTTGCTTAAGTCTCTGTAGACGACGCCTGCGCTGCCACCTGAGGAACGAGACAACTCAGGTAAATCTTCAGGCATCCGTGAACATTAAGTCAACTACCATAGAAAATCATTTTTACATGTTTTAACACAGTTTGTCCAAGAAATAAAACTTGTGTTTACAGTAATTCTCTTACAGTGAAAGTCAGGAAAAGCAAATGTTTCATTTTTTTAAATTTATGACTTTGTAATTTTTAATCAAAATGTCTTTGTCCTATTTTGAAAAAAATATTAGTGATGCACTATATATTGGCCACCATATACTGACCAATATACGTTCATTTTTAATGTTATCTTTATCGGCCCAATAAGAAAATTTGGCCGATATATTAAAGCCGATAAATAGCTGAGACGCTTCAGATGCGTGCTGTTCACCATGATGTTTAAATTGCTTGAAATATGATTGAAATCACTTCAAAAAGGAAAATACATATTTTGTAATTAGGCTCTCAAAAATTATATAAAAATTTGGATTTGGATTTAGATCGGCCAGTATATTGGTTATTGGCTTTCAAACATAAAGAATTATCGGTTATCGTATTGGCCAAAAGTTTCATATACTGATTATCGCCTTTCTAATATAAAGAATTATCAGTTATTGTATTGGCCAAAAGTTTCAAATATTGATTATCGGCTTTCAAATAAAAATAATTATCGGCATTGGCCAAAAGTTTCAAATACTGATTATCGCCTTTCAAATATAAAGAATTATCAGTTATCGTATCGGCCAAAAGTTTCAAATATTGATTATCGGCTTTCCAATATAAAGAATTATCAGTTATCGTATCGGCCAAAAGTTTCATATATTGATTATCGCTTTCAAATATAAATTATTATCAGTTATCGGTATCGGAGAAAAGTTTCAAATATTGATTATCGGCTTTCCAATATAAAGAATTATCAGTTATCGTATCGGCCAAAAGTTTCATATATTGATTATCAGCATTCAAATATAAAGAATTATCAGTTATCGGTATTGGCCAAAAGTTTCAAATATTGATTATCGCCTTTCAAATATAAAGAATTATCCGTTATCGGTATCGGCCAAAAGCTTCAAATATTGATTGTCGGCTTGCAAATATAAAGAATTATCGGTTATCGGTATCGGCAAAAAGTTTCATATATTGATTATCAGCTTTAAAATATATCGAACTATAGGTTATCAGTACCTGCCCAATCAGCCGTCACATAATCATCTGGTTTCAGCACCAGCTTGCGAGAATTCTCCATAGCCTTGTCCATCTTAAGAACAGCTGTTTCACAACAAATAAACAATTACTCAACTGAAGGAAGACAGTGCTGACTAATAACAGCTGCTGTATGCAGATTATCGCACCATTAATGACAAGCGTTTGGCCCATTGGCACGGCGACCACTGACACCAGGCTGTTCTCCAGAAGTGGGTGGGCGTACTGAAGCCTGTACACGCCCCCTGCCGCCCGCCAGCCAATCGGCATCTCGCCTGAGTTCACATTAGAACCCTGAAAGGGAGAATAACCAATTACGTCAAAACTACACATGTGGCGGTAATAAACATGCATGGAACTTATCATTTGCACTTCAAAATATCGTGAATGAATCTAAGTACCTTATTATTATATAAGTACCTTTTGGGAAATGTCGCGCCCCTTACCATAACTGTGAGTTTCAACACAATACTAACTAACTCAACCAGGCCCCGCCCCTTTATTCTGCGTATGAATTATTTAAATGAGGAATATTGTGAAGAAAACTCAAGACTACAATGGAGGTGTTTCAGAGAGTTCAGAAACAGTGACACTGATACAGAGAATAACTCCCACTGGAGAGACTTTGGAAACCAGAGTGAGTCTGAGGGGTCAGCAGGGGTCATCAGGTGAACTCTGACCTGCGGGAGGAAGCCGGTCTCCAGCAGCAGCAGATGCGCCGCAAGCATCAGACAGTCTGATGGTTTCTGACAGCTTGCCGAGTCCAGCAGCCTCTCCAGCGCGTGTGGAATCACACCGTCCTCCTCCGTCTCACAGCACAGCAGTGGTGAAGGAGCGAAGAGCCCGGCACCCACACCCTCCTCATCCTCCATCCACTCCTCCATCCCAGAATCCCTCGCACTGCTGCTCTCTGCGCCACCGGCCTGAGTCAACACAAACACAAACATGCTGACTCACAGCATCAGGGTGTTTGTCATTTCATATCTTCTTTTCTTCAGTTTCTTTTCTTCAGTTCTTGTTGTTTAAAAAATAATGCCAGCAATGCAGTTTTAGGGACCTGTGAAATCCGTTCGATTTTTTTTTTCCTAAATTCTGTGCTTTCTGTGATTGGATGTCCAATCAATTGAATTCATAAAACTTTAACAATTTAATATTTAATTTAATATTTATTAAATTTAACCATAATAAATCCTTACAAAACTTAACAGAAATTATGTTGTCTGTTTTAATTTTTTATTCAATGATGATTTTTTTTTAATCAAAAATTATATCTAATCAATTTAATTGATAAAACTTCAACGATTTAATAATTTATTAAAAAAGTAACAATAATAGTGCCCTATAAAATGTTTTTTTTTTCTTCTGGATTTTCTGGTTTTATGATATAATACAATTGTATTGTCAAAAAATTACATCTAATCAATTGAATTCATAAAACTTCAACGATTTAATAATTTATTAAAAAAGTAACAATAATAGTGCTCTATGAAATGTTTTATTTTTCAGAAATTCTGATGTCTGTTTTAATTTAAATTATATGATTTAATACAATTTTATTATATAAAACAGTGGTAACCAAATAAAGTATAAAACTTTAATAATTTAAATCATGTATTTAAAAGAAATTTGAACAATTTCTGTCATTTTGTGTATATTATTTACATCATCATGCACTGCTGAATGTTTATTTTTTACTGTCTGTACTGTTACCTCTAAATCAAAAGTTTATGTTTAATTATATTACTTTTATATCGACCAGACATGTATATTTTTATATGTTTATGTTTGTAATGGTCCTGAGAGGCTGTGTTATTTTAATTAGTACATTCAGTGCTATATTTCAGGTTGGGATCTGACCTCCTGACTGGAGCCGGGTGTGTTTTCTGAACTGCTGGGGGTTTCTGGGGCAGTTTGTGTTTGCTGAGAACAGCCCTGGGGCAGAATCACACTGATCATATCTCCAGAAACAACCCCACAGGAGGAAAGAGTCTGTCCCGTGTCCAACAGCACCTCCGTCCCGTTCAGAGACAGACTGAACTCCACATCAGATCTACACAGAAGGAGAAAGAGATGCTTCAGATGTTGGGCAGAAATGAAAGTGTGAGAAACATGAATGAATAATACCAGATTTTATGGTAACAGCATCACATGTTTAGGTTTAATCATTACATCAAACAAAAAAACTATTAACACATTTTTTGTTCATTAAAATAAATCAAAATTACCCACAGGAAATAAATAAACTAAACTGAAATTAAACCTAAACCATCTCAAACTCACCCCAGTCCGCACTGAGGCAGCAGCTCCTCACTGACCCGGACTCTGAGCTCGGAGAGAGTCGGCTCTGGTCCGTCCAGCTCCAGTCGGCGGGTCTGTTTGTTGATTCTCACCCTGAGCTTCATTCTGCCCTGCAGGAAAGCAGATCACTCGCTTTCATTTCACCCAAACTCTCCAGAACCGCTTTTACTTTCACTAACAGTCAAACTATACAGCGATATTTCAGCGTCACATGCTGAATTTAGTTCAGTGTTCGGTGGCACTGCAAATCCAAAAAGAAAAGCCTCGACTGAATGTGTTTATTTATATATTAAGGAAACTGAACTGAATGTAAACATCACTTACCTTTCAGATCCGTCAAAGTAGCGCAGAAACTCTGCAGCCGAACAAAACTGCTGAGCGAGAGATTATCAAAATAAAAGTCCTATGCTACTAGCAATTTCTTTTATAAATCTGCCAACTCATTGTGAAGTTTCATAACATCATTTGTCAATCAAATAATAAATATGTATTCAAAAATTTATAAATATGTATTTATAAATATCTAATGTATAAGCTACAAGACTACTACGTAATTTATTTAAAGAGCAACTGTATTAATGACCAAAATGAGGGCGCAGTTGATGTACTTACAAACAACATTTTTATTTTTGATTCAACGCCAGGAATTTAGGTTAAAATAATTGAAAGTGTACATTTTCGGTTTTTTTTATCGTCAGTTTAAATAATAATATTATTATTTTATTAATATACTCGTTATTTTGTAGTGCTTTGTCAGCTTTGTCTCATCTTCACTGCATACTTTTGTATGTTTTTTTATTTATATTTACAACTCTTGCGTATGCTTCTGCTAATTTCTCCATTTACTACATTAATTGCGGAATCGTGGAGAGTTTAATGCTTTTAAGATTACTATAAACGTGAATAAAATAGCTAATGTGCTCATTTGTTTGAGAGCAGCAGGTGGCGCTGAACATCCTGAACAACCCCGCGACAGCCCATTTAAACTCCGAGAGAAGAAGAAGAGCCGGAGGAGCGTGTGAAGATACTTTGCTGTCTAAAGTGCGTTCATTATTTGATTTTTAAAATGAGTCGCACTTATAACGATGAGCTTCAGTATCTGGATAAAATCCACAAAAACTGCTGGCGGATCAAGAAGGGCTTCGTGCCTAATATGCAGGTAAAACACTTGTCAGAAACGCAAACGTGTCCACTTTTGATTCAGTGACGCATATACAGAAAGATTCAATCACTACATTAATAACAAAATCAGTAGTACTCAGTTAATTAGTAGTACTGGACAGTACTTTGTGTCTTATTAATAGTTGTTTAAGTCAGTTGACGTGTTTGTTAACAGATTCTGCCTCATTTTATTGTGGTTTTATGATTAAATGTTGAATAATGTTTGGTCCTCAGGTGGAGGGTGTTTTCTACGTCAATGATCCTCTGGAGAAACTGATGTTTGAGGAGCTGAGAAACGCCTGTCGTGGTGGAGGTGACGTCACATTGTTTTACTGAGCAATTTGTACAAACAATAATAAAATGCTTTTGCATTAGAACAGTAGGATTAGATCGAAATTGATTTAATGATTCACCTTTCAAGATATTTCTAGGGTTATTATAGTAGTCAGGTGTAAAGTTAATTTACATAGTCCTTTTTGCCCTAAATCAAAGTTCATAACATGGTGATTAATCCCAAAGCTGGTTGGTTTGGTTCATGGCTTAGAAATCTCTTTGGAGAAAATAAATACTTCAGGAACTCTATAATCAAACATGCATGTCAATCACAGTCATAAAACACACCTTATGCACAGACTCAAGGTTCAGTTTTCTGAGCACATTGACAATATATGAGGTTAATTATGAAGCACAAAATTCATTAAAATGTAAAATGTGACAAAAACATTGTTTTAGCCAACAGAAATTGTAATTGTTCAATTGAATAGAACATAAAATGTGAGTCAATGACTGAAAAACACTCTTGACCTGTTTTCACAGGGTTTGGTGGTTTCTTACCTGCTATGAAGCAAATTGGAAACGTCGCCGCCCTGCCGGGAATCGTACATGTGAGTTAAAGCAGCAGGATTTATCATCATGTTGCTGCTTATGATTTGAGTGAAAAAAATATAAATATCTCTTTCCTTTCAGATACGTCAAAGTATCGCAGAAACTCAAATCAAAATAAAAGTCTGATGCCATTAGCAAAACAAATGTCATTAATCTGACAATTACTCATTTTAAAGTTTAACTTATTTGTCAATCAAATAATTAATATGCACTTATAAATATCTACTATATAAAGCTGTGTAAACAGTGTTTAACTGTTGTTGGTCAGCATTACGCAATTTATTTACAGAGAAATTGTATTACCAAAATGGGGGCGTGTTTGAACAGATGGGTAGCTGACAAACATGAATATTTTTATTCAATATTGTTAAATTTTAGGTGCATAATTGAAAATGTACATTTGTTTTTTGTCCGTCAGTTTAAATAAAAATATTTGACTTATTTTGCAGTGCTTTGTCAGCTCAATCTCATGTTCACTGCTCCATTTGTTGTACTTTTGTATGTTTGCTTATTTAAATCTGTTCTGCAGAGGTCTATCGGCTTACCCGACGTCCACTCTGGATATGGTTTTGCCATCGGAAACATGGCTGCATTTGACATGGAAAACCCGGATGCTGTGGTCTCTCCCGGTAGGTAATGGAGCCGCGTTCAGATTCATGATTGATCACGCCATGACGGCTCATGGTGCGTCTGATCTGTGCAGGTGGTGTCGGGTTTGACATCAACTGTGGCGTGAGACTGCTGCGGACGAACCTGGATGAGGGCGACGTGCAGCCGGTGAAGGAGCAGCTGGCGCAGTCCATGTTTGACCACATTCCCGTCGGAGTCGGATCCAAGGGCGTCATTCCGATGGGAGCAAAGTAAACACTATCATTCCAACTGCACTTAATAAAGCTTCTAGTATAATTAATTTTTTTAGTCTTTATTTCACTATATATTTGTTGTAAATGTACTCAGCAACAGCCAGGTATAACCATGTGTATATAAACTGGAAATATATAAAAACCAAAAATGAACTAAGGGTATGTTTACACGACAACGATGTACCCAAAAAAAAAAAGGAAGCATTTCTCCTTGGTGTTTTTCATGTACATTGTCAAAACGATCCCGTTCACACAAATCTGCAGAAATGACTAAAAATGCTGTATTCTGCTGCCAGGCCAGTAGATGGCAATGTCACTTTGTAAAGAAATTATTTGCATATAGACTAAACACGTCACTATTTTCACAAATTTGTGTTGGTTGTTTACATGGAAATCGCTTTTAAAAACTTTGAAGCTGATTTCAAAGGTTTGCATTTTCAGTCCCTCAAAACACCGTCGTCATGTAAACGAGTGGCCAAAAATGCACAAGTTTTGTAGAGTTTAACAGCAGGTGTTTGTGTGTCTAGAGATCTGGAGGAAGCTCTAGAGATGGGTGTTGATTGGTCCCTGAGGGAAGGATACGCCTGGGCCGAGGATAAGGAACACTGTGAGGAATACGGCCGAATGCTGCAGGCCGATCCCAACAAAGTCTCATCCAAAGCCAAGAAGAGAGGACTGCCACAGGTACAACCGCATTTACAAAAGTGCAGTTTCACGACCAGCAAATTCTCTCAATTCTCTGTCCTTTGACATGTGCAGCAAAACATTAATATCGAACTGTTTGTGTGAAATTTCGACAACCGAAAACAGTTTTGGAGGGCTGAAATCATTGACAGAAACATCATGTAATCAGTGTTTCAGCTACGGAGAGACGTCAATATCACAGCCACCACTTAAATGTTCATATTCAACAATGAATCAAAGTTTTACGTTTAAATGTTTATATATTATTTGTGTGTTGAATATTAAATACACTTGATTATTAAATAAAGTATATACTCTGTTTCGGTTTTTGTCTTAATAAACGTTCGGTGCATCGCTACTATAAAGTCTCGGTTCTCTTGCTGTTGTGTAGTTGGGAACGTTGGGTGCAGGAAATCACTACGCCGAGATTCAGGTGGTGGATGAGATCTTTAATGATTACGCCGCAAAGAAGATGGGCATCGACCACAAGGGCCAGGTGTGTGTGATGATCCACAGCGGCAGTCGAGGCCTCGGCCACCAGGTGGCGACAGGTGGGCATCAACTGATCTGGGACTGAATTTAAAGAGGGAGGGGGAAGTTATTTTGATTCAAGATTGAGGCACATGACAAAAAAAAAAAGTGCACGGAAATAATTTTGAATACTGCAATATTCCATAAAAAAAAAAGTCAATTTTGATTTCATAGTGACTTTAAAGCGAGCGTCAACTCTCTCATTGTATTGTAGATGCTTTGGTTGCAATGGAGAAGGCGATGAAGCGGGACAAGATCACAGTGAATGACCGTCAGCTGGCCTGCGCTCGCATCACGTCTCCTGAGGGTCAGGACTATCTGAAGGGCATGGCGGCCGCCGGCAACTACGCCTGGGTCAACCGCTCCTCTATGACCTTCCTCACCCGCCAGGTATAAAATCAGACTTCATTAATGTCTTAAAGGGATGGTTCACCCAAATATGAAAATTCTGTCATTTACTCCCCCTTGAATGCTGTGAAAATTAATTATATTTATATAGTTATTTATAATATAACCACGTTGTGATTTTCCTTATTTGGGTTAGGGTCAAAACCAGATCAAGTAATTGCGATTAGATCGATTTTAATTTGTATATTTGTACCTGGAAAAACCAGCATAACATGCTGTTCTGAACCGTGTGTCGTGAGTTTTGCTGCTGAACGTGTCCGTACTGACCTTCACCTTCACTGCAGGCGTTCTCTAAAGTCTTCAACACAACCCCAGATGACCTGGACATGCATGTCATCTACGACGTCTCTCACAACATCGCCAAGGTGGAGGAGCACATGGTGGACGGCAAACAGAAGACGCTTCTCGTGCACAGGAAGGGCTCGACGCGGGCGTTTCCTCCACACCATCCGCTCATACCTGTCGACTATCAGGTGACTGGGCATATACAATTCTGAAAGTTTGAAAATGACTTTCCTTTTTGGTTGATGTCACATGACTGTTTCAATGTTTTTTTTTCCTCTCCTGCAGCTAACGGGTCAACCGGTTCTGATCGGAGGAACCATGGGCACCTGCAGTTATGTGCTGACGGGCACAGAGCAGGGCATGACGGAGACATTTGGCACCACGTGTCACGGAGCGGTGAGTGAGGCGAGGGATTGTGCTGCAGCGACTGTAACTGTATCTTACCTGTCTGACGTGTGTTTGTGAACGCTGTAGGGTCGAGCTCTATCCAGAGCCAAATCCAGACGCAACTTGGACTTCCAGGATGTTCTGGATAAACTGGCGGACATGGGCATCGCCATTAGAGTGGCGTCACCAAAGCTGGTGATGGAGGAGGTGAGACTTTCATTCTGTCACAAGTTCACAACAATAAGCTCCAACTCACTGCAAATTAGTTTTTTTTTTTTTTTTTTTTTTTTTTTTAAACGATCAATTCTAAATTTTAAGCATCCAAAAGCACAAACAAATTGTTTTTGTTTTCCAAAAAACTATTCTACAATAATAAGAGATTATCAAATTAAATTATATTACCACTAAATGGTCAAATTATTCTTTCATTTTGCTTAACTGTTAACTTTAAATATCCAAAAGAGCACAAACTGGTTTTATATTTTATTAGATATTTTAACAATTAAAAGTTTATATTTTTAATAATCACAATGAAATGCATTGAATTTTATATATGCAGTTGTTTAAAGTTGTGTTGTTGTTAGGCTAGTAGAA
Organism: Ctenopharyngodon idella; assembly: GCF_019924925.1. NCBI lineage: Eukaryota > Metazoa > Chordata > Actinopteri > Cypriniformes > Xenocyprididae > Ctenopharyngodon > Ctenopharyngodon idella. The sequence goes on from NC_067223.1 coordinate 16,791,286, forward strand.
TAGAGTTAAATTAGCAGTTTGACCTGTTTGCAAATTTTTTGCTTTTTTTTTTTTAAACCAATTCCAATTTAAGTATCCCTTTTTAAAAAAAAAAAAAAAAAAAAAAAAAGCAATTAACCTAGAATAAGATGCACTGAATAAATGTATTTATTATAATAAATAAATTTATTTAACTTTTGTGACCTAAATAGGCATACATTTATCTCCGTTTTGTTTAACTGTTAAGCTTTAAGTTGAATTTTTTTTTAAAGATGACATTTGTAATAACAAATATTTGGGTTTTTTTGTGGGGGAAAAAATAAATAAATAAGTGAACCTCAAGGAACAAATTAAAATGAATTAAAATAAAAAATCCATGCAATGACCCCTTTAAACAACCAATTTGCAAGTATCCAAAAAAACACAAGTTATATATATATATATATATATATATATATATATATTAGTATTTAAAAAGGATTAAATATATGTACTGTAGAATGTTAAACATTAAATCACAATGCACGCTTTTAACACGTTGTCTTACATATCAGGCTCCTGAATCCTACAAGAACGTCACAGATGTGGTAAACACGTGTCATGACGCCGGCATCAGTAAGAAGGCCATCAAGCTCCGACCCATCGCTGTGATTAAAGGGTAAAACATCACGACGAAGGCGGAGCAAGGCCCGAAATACTCCGACCAGCTGACCGCAGTCCGTTTCCTATGGCGTTGGAGGACTGCATCTCAAATATTTCTGCACTTATGATGGTGGAGTGGCTGAAGTCAGCGTTATTTTTGGTTTGTTTAGGGTTAAAAGGTAAAATGTTTACACAAAGAGCTACTAATTAATGTACAATAAAAGTGTTCACTTAGCACATTCTCTGAATCGATTACAGCTGGAAATCAAACTGAGATTAGTAAATACTTTATTGGTCATGACAAAAGATCCACAAAAGGGAGTGAGAGGGGCGTGTCCCAGCATATCAAAAATAAATCAAGTTTACACAAAGATATTTCAGTCTACCTTTCATGTCTTTCTCTCCTCTTATTTGGCATAAACACAGTGGGTTTGACGAGCAGGACTGGAGCACTGCTGAGTAACAGGTCACAGCAAGTCTAAAGCAAAGACTCATGGGTTATGACAGAGAAACAACCTTTAACAGTCATTCAGTTTATGGCAAAGTGCTTCATCCATTCATATTGGGATACTTTTTTTCCTAACATGATTCGCAACCATTAAACCCAATGTGATTTAACCTTCCCATGTGCGTTTCTGTCTGAAGTGAGATCTAGGGCTGAAAGGGTTAACACGTGTGCAGTGTCTCTAAAAATCCAACACAGATTGTCAAAATGTCATTCCAACAAAAGAATCTGAAATAAAAGCACGTCAGGCAGACAGATCTGAGCCGATCGTCTCTATGATGAGAGTTTAAAGTAAATTTCCGAACAAAATGATTCCTAGCAGCGTAACCTAACCGAAACATTCACACTGCAGATCCGAGGATCAAACCACCTCATAGTATTTTCACAGTCAGTAACATTTTACACATATTGCATATTTCAAATGGGCTTTAAAGGCATTAAACGACAGCGAATCGAAAGACTGTGATGGAAGCGGCTAAACGTTTAGTGTTCGGTTCGTTCTGAAACGATATGCAGTTACAGTACAGCTTTGATGGGAATGCCGTAGTACACGTTATATATGGAAAACTGGGGGGATTGCTGATAATTTCAGTTTATAAGAATTAAAAAAAAAAAAAAAAAAAAAACGATTTGCCAGGTCGAGCCCACATCAAGAGCACTTCCATTTGTTAACCTCATCATGTAAAACTAAAACCTATGCTTCATTTCCGAAAGTAAAAAACAAAAACCAATTAAATTAAACCGGCCCTTCTTAAGCTGAAATTTGAGAAAAATCCAGATTTCAAGCACACACACAAAAATAAACATTTCATTAAATTCATTCTAGAAACCAATCTGTAACATTTAAGTCATATTTCCAAACAATTAGCATATTTTCTGCGTATTTTTTCAATGGAAAAGTGTTAAACACGTGACTTTCCCTTGAAAAATTCTGTCCAGGACTGAAGCCCCGCCCACCCTCACAAACCCCACCTACTCTCCGTCTCGTCCAATCGCAGACGTCCCCTCCAGTCCAGGTGGCTGAACCTCCAATGGAGAGCACAACTCTGATTGGGCCAAGGTCACTGTCACATGACAGCCAATCCCTACGTGACTCCTGTTGGGGGTCCGTGTCCCGCAGACAGGATGGGTGTGGTTAAGCTTCTTTAAGTGCAAAAGTAGCTCCTATGCTAAGCTCTGTCATTATGGTGGTCTGTAAGTGGCGTTGACTGCCGAGCTCCTGAAACGCTCCGCTTGACGATTCCAGTTTTAAAGTTTGGCCTGCTGGAAGAAAACCTGCACACACACACAGGAAACAGCATGTTAAAACAGCCACACAACAAAATCAAACACTGAATGATATCTGAAGACAACATGAATTAGTGTTTCTGAAATACCTTCATGTAGTTCTTCAGAACCTTAACGTCCGGCTGCTGAAGCACTTGACACAGTTCCTAAGAAGAAGAAAAGTTGGTATAAATCAGATATTCACCAAAATCATACTGCAGTTTAAATCAGTCTTTACTTCCACAGACTCAATATGTAGGACTAATAACATCAAATGGACATTAAGCAGGTAACAAAAAAAAAAAGTTAAAATATAGTTACAGTTTAATCAATTTTTAGGGCCCTATAAAATAAGTTTTATTTTTTTCCCAAATTCCATGTTTTCCATTTTATTTTTTTCTAATAACTTTTTTTTTATTGAATTCATAAAACTTTTAACAATTTAATAAATTAAAATGATAACAATAGGGCCCTATGAAATGTTGTCTGTGTTGTCTAATTAAGTTTTTCTGGATTCATGATTTAATAAAAATTTATGATCAAAAACAAATCAAATGAAGGCATAAAACAATTTAAATCAGTCTTATAAAATGTAAATTAAATGAAAACTTAATTTCCTTTTTTGGCAAACAAACTGCTGCACAACAGAGGTTTGCTGTTTAAATTAAAACATGGATAAAAAATTGTCACATGTGATTTCCCCGACAGAAGCAGGTGAGTCTCGGGTACCTGTGTGATTTCAGGCGAGACCTGCAGCGACGGCAGATACTCCTGAAGAAACTGAACACACTCCGGCCCCTGTGCAAACAAGACATCAAGCATTAAAAACAGCCTGCAGTAGACTAAGTAACTATAGTGACTATTATTATTACTCAGCGTCACGTTATCCTGAAACAACACTCACTCTTTTGAGATGAATCATATGCAGAGTCAGTGTGCACTCCGACAGCGTCTGTAACAGAAGAGCAAATCATTACAAATCACCATCTGCATTTAATACAAGCGTTTATAAAAGCCTTGACTGACTTACCAGAACCGTCTGGGCATCTGAAAGGTCAAAGGTTGGTTTAAGAGGGGCCATGAAGCATGCTGGGACGATATGCTTATAGATGAAATCTGGAAATCCCACCAATCCGTCTTTTCCACCTGAGAAGGAGAAGTGTTTGCATTATTTGTATACTATTTGAGTTAATATTTTGAATAAGCTTTCATTTTTATATTTTCATTTGTTTATTTTTTTAATAATTATTTTGTTATGTGCTTTTGTCAGTTCTATTAGTTTATTATTATTTAGGTCTAATTTATTTTAATTACATTTATTTATAGATGAATACTAAAATATGAAACTAATCTAAAACTGAAATTCAAATTAATTACAACTAAATTGAAAAAAATTATTATATATATATATATATATATATATATGTGTGTGTGTTTTTTCCATTTAATATTTATATTTCATTTCAGCTTTAAATCAGTTAATTGTTTATATTGCTATTTATGTTTAATTTATTTTATTTCAGTTTTAGATTAAATTTATTTGTAGATTAATAAACTCTAATCTGAAACTGAAATTAAAATTAAACCTAATTTAAAAAAAATTTTCCAATTAGTAATTTTACTGCTTCAAATTCATTTATTTCAGTTAGTTTCTAATTTTTGTTTAGCTTTTCCATTTAATATTTATATTTTATTTCAGCTTTATATCAATTAACAAACATTTTTTTAATCAGTTTTCAATTTTTAGTTAATAATAACCCTGGTTAAAAGTCTAGATGCTGCCTGAACCAGTTTTATTTGTTTTATTATATTTTTATTAATACTTTGAATCAGCTTAAATGTTCATATTTTTAGATTTCATGTTAATTTTAGTTTAATTTTCAGTAATTTCATTATGTGCTTTTATTTTATTTAAATATTGCTATTTAGGTTTAATTTGTTTTATTTCAGTTTTTATTTACTTCCAGTTAATAATTTTAGTGCTTCAACTTAAACTTATTTCAGTTTATTGCCAAGGCACAATTTTAAATTTTTGTTTAGTTTAATATTTTCAACTAATTCTTTCAGCTTTATTTCAATGAACAGGAATGTTTTTAATAGTTTTAGTTAACGATAATAACTGTGGCCTGAACTCACTGTTCAGATGCACGTGAATCTGCTGTGCTTAAAGTCTCAGTGTTTTTCATACCCCAGAGTTCCACCAGTCGGGACAGAATAATGAAGCATGTTTTCTGGGCGACAGGGTCTGGGAAGTCCACGGCTCCCTGGATGATGGTGAAGAGCACACGCTCGATATTTTCAGCTCCTGCCAAACACAGTAAGTCAGTTCCTGTATTCAGGCACACAGGCTTGTTTGGCTTGTGTTCTGAAGAGGACAGCAGTGACGTCTCACCCTGGCTGGCCATGACCTCATTCATGCCGCTGCTGGCGATGGTCTGAATGAAGCTGAAGTAGCTTCTTCTCAACATCTGTTTCTCTAGCGCAGCCGTCTGATCGTTCTCCTCCGCTGGACGAGACAACACCTCAAATATGGCCATCACCAGAGGCATGAAGATCTCCTGGAGGAAAGGAGACACCTGGTTCTGGGAGAAAGAGTATCCATTTGAGTTATATTATTATTAAAAAAAAAAAAAAGTAATTTAATCATTTGCTGCAAGACACTGCTAAATGTATGATGCAAACTACATCTGGATGATTAATTGTTAAAAGTTTGTGATCTCGATTCAAACACCCACATGATCCCTAATGTCATTGATTCAGCTGTATATTAAACCTTTGCCAAGTACGATCACAGCAAACATTCAGAGGGCCCTATGAAATCAGTATTTTTTTCCAAATTCCATTTTTTCCGTTATAATTTTTCTGGATTCGTGTTTTTTTTTTTTTTGGACTCCATTTTAATAGTTACATTTTTGTAATCAACAAGCATGTCTAATTAATTAAATCATGAAACTTATTCAATTTAACAACAATTTATTAAAAGTTTAACAAACATTTTTAGGGCCCAATGAGTTGCGTTTTTCCCCCCTCAAATTCTGTTTTATTTTTACCAAATTCTGCGTTTTCTGTTTTAAGTTAAGTTTTCTGAAATCCATTTTAATGGTTTAATTAAAATTTAATAATCAAAAAGCATGTCTAATTACTTGAATTCATAAAACAAAATGTATTAATTTAAAAAAAAAAATTCTATGAAAAGTTGTTTTTTGTTTTTTATAAATTCTGTGTTGTGTATTTTAATTTTTCTGGCAATCAAATAAAGGCAAAACATTAATTTATCTTTTAATCATGAAATTAAACACTACATGGAACATGGAAAAAACACAGAATAGGTCCTCCTTAAATTAAATTTTTAGTTAAACTTTAAACTTTGAGATTTGATAACCACACTAAGCCATATTACAGTTTTATTTCAATTAATGGTGCAGCCCTGCCCTGAGGCGTCTGTACCTTAAACTTGGCTGTGATCTGACTGATGAGTGGAATGAACTCCTGCAGGTCTTTCGCCTCACAGTCCTTCAGCATGTGCTGAGACGCCGCTGGAATGAAGGGCAGCACCTCTTCCTCCAGACAGATGATCATGCGGTGGAGGAAGGAGCGCACGGCGCTGCGTAGCGGCCCTCGCTGGACGGGACAGCTGAGCGCAGGCAGGAAGGTCTGCAGGCAGTCCAGATAAACCTCCGAGCAGCTGCACTGCTTCACCGTCTGCTTATTACTGAACGCCTTACTGGTGCGACTGAGGAAGAGGAACAAATTACTGGACGGTAGGGTTGGGTTTGCAATGATTTTAAGTTGCTCTTTATTTGAACAAGCCTTTTTAAGTTGCGCCAACTCAAACACACTTTAAAAGTTCGATTTGTTATTGCAAATCAGTTCAACGATGGCAGCTGTGTGTGTTTACCTGGCAAACCCCACTGCGTGACTCAGACAGTCCGCCAGCGCCGCCTGTCTCTCTTCATCGCCCTCCTGTGGCAGTTTTGCGAGCAGCATGCGAAACGCCTCCATCAGCGGCGTGAGGAGGCTGCGCATCAGAGCCTGCTTGCGCTCGGCCGGACTCTCTCCGTTCACGATCAGCACGCCAGCCGTCTCAAACATAAACAGCTGGTCATCATTGCTCAGCAGCGCTGGAAACCCATTCTCCTGGAGAGACAAAGACAGACGGCCAATGAAGCAGACGTTTAGAGCATATTTAAATGCAGCTTCATATGATTTTTTTTTTTAAGCCGTTACCGGAGGAGCGAGTTCTAACAGGTCCTGTATTCTGCTGAGTATGTCCTCGATAAATGCATTCATGTGTTTACTGCACAAATAAACAAGAAAGAGTATTATTAACATTGCATAAATTAATGTACTGTAAAATCATCTGTCAAATGCATGAACATTTACTAGCGATGCACAGACATGGACATTTGAGTAATTATTTCATAATTATATATTTGTGCATTTAGCAGATGCTAAAATTGTGGCAGTGTATATTTGAGGTCTCTTTTGTGTCTTATCACGCTTGAATGAATGATAGCATGATCATACAATGTAACGCCAGAAAAACAGATGCTGTGTTAATTGCGTTGAACATTAGTGTGTATGTTTGTATGTATATAGTTGCAGAATGACTCACTGCAGGGTTTTGATGAACCGTGAGAACAGGTAAGCCACTCGACTGCGCACCTTTGGGCTGCTGTGCCTCAGACCACGGTGATCTAAAAACGCCATCTAAACGAAACACACAAAAACCTCTGAAAACTCCAAATACAGCTGTTACAGGTCAAACTAAATCTGCATCACTCTCACATCGCTAAATATGTTTAAATTATGGGTGACACACAGAATCAACCAAGTGAACAGGAGTGTAATTAATCAGCGTAACAGGCTTTAAACACTCACCAAGACACTGGGAATGTGCTGCGGCTCAACAAGGAAGAATTTATCATAGCGAACGACGGTCTCGAAGAACTCCAGAGTAACAGAGGAATGCTGATACTCGCTCACGCCACAGGAGATGAGCTACACACACACACACACACACACAACATCAGACAGCTGTCATCATGATGTAGAAGTTACTTTGTGCCTAGACTGATTTATTCACTCGTTCGTTCATTGAGAATGTTTACATGCACACCAATGTGTCAAAATGTAATTATTATATATAATCACCATGTCATATAATCACAAACTTTTTGGCCAAATTATGCAACCTGGTTATTATCGTTAACTATTAAAACATTTCTGTTAATTGAAATAAAGCTGAAATAAAAAAAATTGAAAAATTAAATTAAAATTAGAAATGAAATAAGTTTGAGTTGAAGCACTAAAATAATTAACTGGAAATAAAAACTAAAACTGAAATAAAAATAAATTAGATGTAAATAGCAATATTTAAAAAAGCTAATAAAAAAACTAATAAAATGATGAAAGCACATCATTAAATTAAAAATATTAAACAAAAAATATAAAAATATAAGCTAATTCAAAATAATAAAACTATAATTCAACTAAAATAAAAACTAAAATAACATTGCTACAAACAAGCACAGCAAATCTGGAGATTTTATATTACAAAATCTCCCCCCCCAGAGAAAAACGAGTGAGGCTAGACTCACCGTTCTCATCATGGCCTGCAGTGTGCTGGTTTTAGCAGTGTCTCCAGAGAAATGCGCTCCATGAGACGCAGGAAGAGCTTCACCCAGCATATACAGCAGTCTGATGGCCACCTCCACCTCCATGAACTGCACCGTCTGCCAGTTCCTGCACACACAAACACACAAATCAATGAACCCAAGTCAGATGATGTCTTTAGACGGGCTTTTAAAGAGGACCTATGTTGCTGTTTGAGCATAAAAAAGGTTTTCAAAGTCCCTCCAGCAGGAGTTATTCTCTATTTCAGTGTTAGTGTTTCTGAACTCCCTGAAACGCTCATATAATTGATTTCAAATTTCAAGCATGAAAACCTGTTCTAGTTCAAGACTTTCAAGGTCCTCTTTAAACTTAGGATTTATTAAAAGTGTGTCATATGAGCCCAAGGCTGTGATTTCATAACCATGAAGACTTCTGAACAACCTGTTCTGCAGGTTCTTGGAGTCAAGAGGAAGCTGGGTGCATGTGTATGTAGTACATCAAACAAGGAAAATGCTGTTTTCTGGGATATTTCTATCTCAGTGTGTTGTGCAGGTTCATGTCTTACTGCATGGTGGCGGTGAAGACTCTGTGCACAGACTCCAGCAGAAGCTCAGGAGAGACTTGAGCCAATCGGTCCAGCAACATCTTTAACTGCTTCCTATATTCAACAAACATGGCCTCATCCTCGCCCTGAAAGAAACAAACCTATATTTATATAGACAACCTTTTATATCAGTTGGGTTGCAAGATGTTTCTAAAACATGGTTACAATTTAATTAAATACATATTGTACATTTGGGAACGCAACACTCGCCACTGTAAACACTTTGTTGTCACGACAAACACCGTACATGTACATTGCCAAAGCACGCTAAGAACAGATCAGACTTTCCACACTGACCTCATTCTCAAAGTTATACTCGTCATCGTACTTGAGTTTGTTCATCACAGCCAGCATGATCGCCTGTTACCAAGACAACAACAATCATTAACGACAGCACTAATTAACATTAATGCAGCTGTGATATGAGCCTGTGGTGCTGCCGTACCTCCACGTTGCTCTTCTGCTGCTCATTGAGAGCTGGAAGCTGAAAGACACAAACACACAAGGTTGAAGATGAGGTTTATGTGTAGGATCATCTCTCAGTCTCATAATTAGGTGTGCGTACCTGTTTGAGCACATGCAGGTAGTCGTAACAGAAGCCCACAATGTTGGCTGAAATATCGTCATCTTCATGAATTAGCAGCTGTAGCATCAGGGGGACCTTCGCCTCCACGGCACGCAACGATTCCGCAGAAACCTTCAAATCTGCCGTCTTACTGAGTTTAGTCCAGCTTAGCACCAGAGACTGACCCATCCCGTTCACCAACCGAGAGAACTTGGCCAGAAAATCCACATCCTCCTCCTGACGGACGTGACGTACACAGATGAGAAAACAAAGACAAGAGATAAAAGCGATTCTTGAATCAGTCTGAATCATATGCAACCTTAGATATTCTGAATATATAACGATCAGTGCGATTGTTAAATCATGCAGCCCGTTAACTTTTCGAAAGAAACATCAAAACCGAAGATATGTTTTTGAGACTTAAATCAGCTCATGACAACATGGCATGTTACTTGTCAGAAGAATGCTGTATTGACACACCTGCTCGACATTGAAGAACCCTGCGGACTGCAGCACCTGACAGAGAGACTCCACCAGTTTAGTTTTGTCGACAGGATCCATTCCCTTATTGACGATCTCAAACAGACAATCGCACGCCTCCTCCCGCAGTTCCTCCATGGACATGTGGCTGAGCAACAGATTCACAAACCTACACAAACACACACAGCTGTCAAGAAGCTTGATTTCAACAAAAAGAAGGTCATTAGAGCCAGTCTGACGATATATATTTGTGTGAGTTACATATGTATTAGTGGTCAACTAATATATCAGAGGTGTTTACGAATCCGCTCAACAGCACTCAAAGCGTCACATTTTTAAAATTTCAGTACCGACGTGGTACTTAAGTCGGTACTTTTGACAACTCTACTTGCTAGCAACTGTTTTCTTAGCGGACGTTTTGCTGATCACCCTGTTGGTATTTATTCTGCAATAATAACCAGCTGGATGTACATTATTTTCCTTTACATATCAGCCACAATACTCAAAAAAAAAAAAAAAAAAAAAATCAATATCGGTCGACCACTAATATGCATGACGTTCATCAGAGCTGCTCTGACCTGTCGTTGGCGATGAGATTGAGGTCGATCCAGGACACATATGCGCCCACCACCTCCAGACACTGGCAGGTCAGCTCGCTGTGGGTGTGTTGGTACGTCTGAAGGATCTGGAACCAGGACTCGACCAGCGCCGGGATGCACTGCTCGCGCATGCCGTCTTTAATCAGAGTATTTCTGCGCGTCTCCTGAGGGAAGATAGAGTTTTAATGACATGACGAGAGCCAAATGCAGAGTTCTCCTCATGTTTGAGCCAGTTTTACCTCCGGGCTGTGCAGGATGTCCCGATCGACCACCTCAGCATCTATGGCCATCAGCATCCGCAGGTAAATGTCCACGCCGTTTGGATTCAGGCCCACCAGAGCGAGGATGTCAAAAAAGAACTTGGGCCACAAAGTCAGATACTCCATCACAAATGTCAGGGCCAAAACCTGCGCCGCCTTATTCCTGATGAAGGGCTTCTCTGGATGCACATTCATCAACTGGACGAACACACCAACATGCAGACATGGAATCATATTTCAAATGCATATGTAGTTTGTTTACTTATTCATACACACATGAATATCAATCTAAATGCAAACAGCACTAACCTGACCCTGCAACCACTTCATCAGCGTCTCTCGGATCAGCTGCTGTTGAGCGGCAGAGAGCGACCCGTGTCTGCAAAACACACAGCGTTTATTTACGTTCAAAAACTGTATGAAACTCCATACACTTCCATTTTGTGTACTTTTTAATGATAAAAAGCTATGTGCAGGAGAACAGATCATAAACTGACTTGAGTTGAAACACTAAAATTATCACATTGTCATTTTTAGTTATGATTTAGTCCACTTAAACTCCGCCCCCGCCAGCTCGCGCTCATCTGCATAGACTTTTGAGTGCCACGCCCACATCTCAACATCCAATCAACAACCGATGCTTAGAACCAAAACCCCACAATACATTTTTTCTCAATACAGAAGATCTGTCGCTACTTCTGTTTCATTGTGACTTTAATGTCACACCACCATACCATGAATACAACTCATTTTCCCAACTCACAAATATTAAATTTTCAGAGTTTAAATGCATGCAAAGATTCAATGATACCTGAATTTGATCTGGTGCTCCAAGACTTGAAAGCAGAAGAACTTCACATGATCGTCACTGACAAAAGAACACACTCATGTTAAATTACTCAATATTATTAAGTGAAGAATATCAGTATATTCCTCAACTACATTATTGTATATTATAGTAGGCTTTGCTGCTACATATAAGACATACATATATATATTAGACTCACTTGTAAACCCCTTTAACCAGGGCTTCAGCGCACACCTCCCATCCATCCAGAGACTCTTTCAACTGCTCAAAATATGCCAGCGCCTGAAAGCACACAGAAAACATGAGTGAAGACTGTGTTTTACTTACTCAATGATGCACTCAGCGCTCCTCTTTAAGTGTATATATGTTTACTGAAAGGCCACAGGCTGGTCTGATGTGGCGTTTTGCTCTCACCCTCTGCCTGTAGCAGGCATCAGCGTTGGGGTTCAGTCCCATGAGGGCCTGCTCGTCCATGATGGCAGGTAACGCCGACTCGCAGGCCATATGTGGGTTAGCTGCTGTCCTTGATCAGTTTATTCCCAATCTCCGCACAGGACACACACATCTGAGTGAGAGACATTCACACAAACATGAGTCAGACTGAAATATCTTACAGTACACACAATACAAACATAATAATATAAAGTTAATTTTTTCATAAAGTAGTGGTCGACTCATGTTAACAAGTTACCAATTCTGTTAATCTAGCAAGTGAACAGTTTGAGACCGCAGTGAGACACTGATTTTGATTGAAAAGGTCTGATTTATCTGCCAATATATCAGTCTATCGATAAAAACACACTGGAAAAAATTGCAGCTCGTGCAGTTTACTTCATTAAAATGAGCTGAAGCCGAACATTTTGAAGCAACTTAATTTCACTGTGTTCAGTGCACTTAAAAATGTAAATTTGAAGTTCACTTCTTTTATTCATTGGAGTTGGGACTACATTATCTGAAAAGGCATGGGTGGATTTTTGATGATAAATTAATATGTAAATCAAATGAATGAAGTACGTACATGAGTCGACCACTTTGTTTTATTTACTTAGTTACTCAATTCCATGATTGAAATGTACTTAGATTTACTTTAATCAGTGTGCAAAAACATGCAAAATAAAATCTGTATAAATGTTAATTTTTAATGTGATATTATACCATATTAATTACATGGTACTTTGAAAGAATAATAATAGTTTCATGAGATGGTCACATTCACGTGAATGTCAGTTCGCCGAAATTAGATAATACTGAATTAAAATAAAGGGGCTTTAACAAAGAGCTACTTGATTATGCAATTCAAAGCCAATAGAATATTAAATGACCTCATCAGAGCAACAACAACAACAGACAAATGACCAAACAAACACACACTCACTGAATCAGCACTTTCTATTTCTCTTTTATCCCCTCTTTCACTGTGTGTACTTTAACAAAAGTAGCCAAACACAGTGTTATGGTTTTAGGACGTGGTGCCAAGGTATTCTGACATATATAACTGGCTCTTGGAGTGTAAATTCTGTGCTAATCATTATCTGACAGCACCTCTGTAACAGCACTTTTTCTGATGCAACACGGGCCCAATAGTGAGTTTAATCAAAGCCATATGATCCACTAACCCAAATCACTATTAGATTTTCACCATACAATTACATTTACGTCAGATATTACTATTTATTATCATTATTTTTTCTTGTATCATCAAAATAACAAGACTTATTTCTGCGCGCTCGCGCTGCTAACCGACAATCATGTCACGCGCGTGCCGAATCTCAGCGAACGTGGCGTGACAAGACTGAGAAAACACGTCGAAATAACGACAAACCTCCTTTGTACATCAAAACTGACGCACGTGTCTGGTGTTATATCACACGCGTGTGTAGTTTAGTGAGTTATCGGCTTAATTGGTGGATGAGATTGTTGTGAATGTGATGATGACGGACGGCTCGCGCAGCAGCACCATCCGCGCGCGCTGTCAGACAAAAGACTCGCGCGTAACTTTCACCTAAATGAATAAAACATGCCGCGATAGTGTAAATGTATGAATATGGTAAAGGTTACCGCGTCTTACCGTGAACTTTACCGCTCCATCATCATCCGCCCCGCTCAAGTGACTCAGTGCGCATGCAACACATTCAACAGCGGCGTGTCTGTCGGGCCGAGCGGATGTGCCGGGCACGAGAACAGGAAGAACTTCAGCACGTAGACGCGAGCGCGCACGCACGCACAGGACATATCATTTTATATGTAATTAAAATAAGTAAAATATATATATATATATTAAATTATATTAAACCTTAATTATATAAATACCAACAAATAAATAAGTTAAATTAGTAAGTAATTAAAAATCAAATAGTAAATAATACATCTAAGAGTACATTACTATATTTAGTATTAATTAATATTATTTTTTACAGTATAAATTAGGTCTTTATAGAATAAACAATATACATGCCTTTTAAATTTTGGGATGGGGTCCCTCGCACGCAGACGACCAAGTTTGAGGGTCTGTGGAATGAATATTCCTGCTCTAGATAAAAAAAAAACCTGTTATGTTTATTTTTTTCCACTAGAGGACACTGTTCACAAACTAACGGGAAGCGACCGTAACATTCACAGGTAATGTACGTGACAGACCTGAACTAACGTGGAATACAACAAAGTTGTACACATTTGTACCTTATTAACCCCCTAAAGGGTGTATATTATTAGCTTAAAGCTACATATTAGTAACTACCCTTTGAAAGGGTACCCTCCCAGTGACAGCTTGCCCATTTTTTTCTGAGAGTAAAGACTCACTGAAATCGTTTGACAGACGATGCGTCCAAACAGGAAGTAGAATGGAGCATCCTGTTTTTTTAATTTTTTTTTTTTTTTTTTTTTTTGGTATTTTTGCCTTTATTTTTAGGCTACAGGACAGGTGGGGGAAGGACATCCTCAAATAGGCAAGAAGAGCAGATTACCAGAAGAAAAAGACCAGTTCAAGAAATGGACTAAAATGCAAAATTGATTGATTTCATGTGGTCAATATCATTTTTATTAATCACACCATTCACACAGCAGGCATTCCGATGTGAGCAGATTCGAGTTGGGAGGTATTTTTTTAAATATTCAATTAGAGTTCTGCTCTGAAAATCACACTCGGCTCTCTGTTATTAAAAGATTCAAAGCCGGGATTTAAAACACGGCCCTGAGAGCCAAGGCCCTTTTTTCTCCTCTCTGTCGGCCCGTTAGTGTTTGTTTAAACGGAAAGCTTTTTCATCACAATCCATGGACCTGTGTTGAAAAGCAATCGGCTCACTCACACTACCTCATTTTTGTCCGAGGCACTAACTGCCTCACAGGGTGTTAAGATCGTGGCGCGCAGGTACAGAGCCGCTGGCTTGGCAGGAAATCCTCTGAACCAATAATCCTGGGTAATTTTCATGGCTCGGCAGCAGCCGCCCATCTAAATTGTACAGATGTTTCCCACGCTTGCGGCCCGATTGATTTCCCTGCTGGAGGAGGTAATTGTCCGATCTAGTTCGCTCGGACAGCGCGAAAACTCCCGGTACTGACTCGAGTCATGAGTTTCTTCCTCACGAGAACAAACCGCAGCCAGCGCGACCGATGAAATTACTCTGCTGAATGTGAAAATCAGCCTTTGGTTCGCGCAGTAATTAGGTCAATTAAATAACACACATCGTCCCCCGAAGACTCAAGAAAAGCACGTCCATTCTTTATACTCTGAAGTGTAGAGTTTAAGTGTGTTTGACGATATGCTTTCTTTCCCTGCAGAACATCAAAGAAACACTCAGACTTTCCACCATTACGGCTTCATTCTCTCCCCGTCTTGTTCCCACACGCTGATAGAGTTTTACAGGTGGGGTTTCATTCCCGTTTGATTATTTATCCTGCTTTTCCTCCCGGAGGATCGCGGCGGCTCCACAGAAGCCCTGCCAGCTTTGAAATAATGTCCGAGGCCTCTGTGTTGTCTCTGACCCGCCTGTCACAACAGGTGATTATTAGTCTGAAAAGCTTTGAAATCAGCTCACCTCCTTCACTGAGTTCTTGTATATTTAGTCATATACAAGATTTGAGTCGTTGGAAAATGCTCAGAAGACTATAGAAGACTTTTTATCTCACAATTCTGACTTATTACCTCGCAATTGCGAGTTTACATCTTGCAGTTCTGACATTTTTTTCTCAGAATTGCATGATATAAACTCACAACTGTGAGTTATAAAGTCAAAACTGTGAGATATAAACTCGCAATTCTGAGAAAAATGTCAGTCTTTTCCCCCCCTCTGAATTGGACTTTATAACTTGCAATTGTGAGTTATTTTACTCAAAATTCTGAGAAAAGAAGTCAGAATTGTGAGAAAAGAGTCAGAATTCCAAGTGAAAAGTCAGAATTCCAAGGAAAAAAGTCAGAATTCCAAGAAAAAGTAAAAATTGTGAGAAAAAGTCAGAATTGCGAGAAAAGTCAGAATTCCAAGAGAAAAGTCAGAATTCTGAGGAAAAGTCAGAATTCCGAGAAAAAAGTAAGAATTGCGACAAAAAAGGCTGAATTCCTAGATATAAACTCGCACTTGAGAAAAAAGTCAGAATTGAAGTTTTTATCTCACAGTTCTGAATTTATATCTAACAATTCTGAGAAAAAAAGTCAGAATTTCAAGTTATAAATTCAGAATTGCGAAAAATAAATTCAGAATTGTGGGATGTAAACTTATAATTCTGACTTTTTTTCTCAGAACTGTGAGATATAAACTCGGAATTGCAAGAACAAAAAGTCCGAATTGTGAGATAAAAAGTCACAATTACCTTTTTTATTTTTTATTCCATGGCGGAAACAACAGCTTTGAACATCTAAGCGTATGAGACCTTGGCAAAAGTCTCAATTCACTCTCCACTTTTATTTTGCTGAATGCAACAGTGAATCAGCTGAAATATGATAGTCTGATTGATTTTCTGGAGCAAATATATGATTTATTGTAAACCTTTTTGAGTCGAGTGTGTGTGGTCTGACTGTACCTCATTCCCGGCACGCTTACATCGTGTTAAACTCATCGGATCTGGTGGGGGTTACTTTACAGAATGTCGACTACATGCTGACTTGATCCTGATCCACGTGTGTACTGATGTGTGTGCACCGCCTCCGAGGAGGAAAATCTGTTGGTATGTTATCCTGAAATGATCTCAAAGTGAGTAAATAGTTCTTGTAGCCTGTAAAAGTTGGCGGAAAGTGGGGAAAACGACTAAATCCCAGCAGCGCGAAGCTCCATCCGTACTGCTGATCTCAGCCTTCATTAACTGCTTGTGTGACTTTCATCAAAGGCAAACAAATAAATGTCAGAGAATTTGAATTAATTCCCAGCATGCCAAGTGCCAAAGACCCCCCTCTGCCATGGAAAAGTTGAATGTTAATGCTCTGGGTTTTGGTGTCTTGGAGAGAGAGAGGGACCTGGGCAACGTTCCTCTGATTTTTGTACTTGCAAACCCATTTCTAATGCAAATAACTTGAATAAAGCTAGAGTTTTATTTTAGCTCATGAGAAAACAGGACCAGACCTTAAATTCATTGAAAGTCTTTGGGATGTGCTGGAGGAGACTTTACAGAGTGCTCGACTCTTGCATTGTCAGTACAAGATCTTGACCAAACATTGACGCACCTCTTCATGTAAATAACATCACAACGTTTATTTCCATCAAGTGGTGCAAGAGTCAAGTATTTGCCTATTTAAATCAAAACAGTGACTTTTTTTTGGTCGGGCAGTGTATATATATTATATATCTGAATTAGGCCTAAAAACAAACTCATAACAACTTAGGTACGTGTCGAATTCTATGCTATTCTACAGCATAAATTGGCTTCTACAGACAGTTTTCTTGTTCAGATCAACTGAAGTCATGGCAGAGCAACATTTTTAAGAGAATCTCACTGAGTTAAAGTTAAACTGTTGACATGTTTATAGCGGCTACCTGAAAAATAACACATCTGGTTTAACGGTACAAACATTTGAAGGAAACTCTATCGCCCCCTCGAGTGCTGAGGTTTGCTGCCACCACAGTAGCACAAGAACACACAGTAAGTACATTTAACCGGACTGCCAAGTGTTCGCGTGCTCGCAGAAAGTGTTTTTGGCCTTAATCAGCGATCTGTATTTCCACACAAGTCTTTTGACAACTTTAGTTCCATTCTGAAATCCAACGGCCATGCGGATGGACTCCAGTTCAAACGCTGTCCGTTCATTTCAAGAAGCTTTTTCCACACATTTTCCACCGTGGAATATTTTTCCTGTCTGCACAGGAGCAACATCAGAAGTAAGTGGGTGAAACACTTGGCTGTTCTGTCACACACTCTCTGAACCTGAGATACACACAATCAAATATACCACACACACACAGAAGTCTGGACACTGCAGGAAAAGTCAGATGTTTAATTCATTCAGTACAGGTTTTTTTTTTTTTTCTCTCAGTGCAAAACAACAAGAGTTATTCTATAACGCGTGCTGGTCGTGTACAGAAGATCGTGGTGTGGTTGTGATCTCAGCTGTAGGAGGCGCTCTCGCTACTCAAGCACAGGCTGATGTGAGGGTGGATGATCATGATGTGGGGCTCGTCCAGGTCAGCAGGAAAGAAACCCAAAATAAACACATATACAAAAGCCCGTCTCCAAACCCTAGTGAGCTGCATCTGAACTTAAATAGCGGATGTGGAATGCTCTAATAAAACAGCAACGTGCAAAGGAGACTATTGAGTTTGACAAGCTAAACAACATAAAATAAATGAATTACATTTCTCTCATCTTGGTCATCTTCACTAAAAAAAAAAAAAAAATCAGACCTAAATGTAAGATTATGTATTTGAATTGCATATAAAATTTCCTTTCATTATGTTTCGACATAAACTTAATGTGATTGATATTTGTCAGTCATACATCAATAAAACAGGTGTACTAATAAACTGAATGTGTTTTAAGTACACAATAATCAGGTTTATATATCAATAAATCCATTTGAACTAATCTAATATTTCTTGTTCCACAGCTAGCCATATTTTAATCATGTTCATAACAATTTTATTTACAAAGTAGTTGACATCGCCAACTACTGGCCTGGCAGCAGAATACAGCGCTTTTAGTCGTTTTCGCGGATTCTTGTGTTCATACTATTTAACTGAATAAATGTAACTGTTTTACACAATGAACACATTTATGCTGATTCTAAGCAATTTTAATAAATTATTTAAATAAAATCAAACAGATGCAAACTGTCATGATTATTTGAGTGCAGGAATCTGATCTGTTTCATGTATGTATATATGGATCACATCACGTTTACACAACACCGTTTTCAGCTAAAAACGGAAAACGTTTATTTACAGAACAAAGGCGTTTCGGCGATAAGCTTTTGAAAGCGATACCGTTATCGTCTCGGTGTAAACAACAAAAACGCAAATTTGTGAAAATGGTGACGTAATGCGTATTACATGTTCAGTCTATTGCAGCGTATTTTCTTTACAAATCAACATCGCCATCTACTGGCCTGACAGCAGAATACAGCATTTTTAATCGTTTTCGCGGATCCATGTGAACAGGGATCATTTTGACAACGTTGTTGTCTGTATGCAAAGAAAAATCTTTGGGATGAATTGGGAATGAATCTATGATGCTGTCTAGGTAGGAAGCTCACTAGGTTTCGGAACAGACACACAGAAACATGGATGCCAACGCTGTCGAACATACAATGAAACAGAAAGGTGGGCAAACACAAGGCCTTGACTATAGTCTTCTTCATTCAACTGAACCACAAAATACGTCCATTAACAAAATGACTTGTATATATTTCTATATTTATATATCTAAAGTGCATTATAGTACAAAAATATAGAAGGTCAGCAGCACCTTGATACCTTTACAAAATAAATACACCATTCAAACAAAATAAATTACAGGAATTCTGACACCGTAATAGAGGCATAGTCCTAAAAAAAAAAAAGAATAAAAAGGAAAACGAAAAAGAAACAAAGCAAAGTATTCACAAGGATCCAAATCTGTAGCTCCGTGGA
The DNA here is from genome assembly GCF_019924925.1 of Ctenopharyngodon idella. Lineage (NCBI taxonomy): Eukaryota > Metazoa > Chordata > Actinopteri > Cypriniformes > Xenocyprididae > Ctenopharyngodon > Ctenopharyngodon idella. Next base: position 16,810,658 of record NC_067223.1, read on the forward strand.
GCTGTAATAATGCTTTAGCAGTATCGTTATTTGTCATTGTCACTGTTCGGGTGCATTGAGAATATTTACAGACAATAAATATTTTCCTCTCACTTTTACAGTGGACGGTAACATGAGCATTTAGGTGTCCATTTCAAAAGTCCTCACGGATCTGAAAGAGAAAAGGCAAAACTGTTTTGAAAATCAGCAGCAGAAGTTCACTTCAGTCAATCAACTGATTTATCCTTCAATTTCTTTGCAAAAACATTTTTGGTTTTTGTAGCAAAATAAATACTTAGTTAAATAATACTGTTTGGTATTTAATATTTGGTTTTATTAGATGTATTTAATGTAAATGTATGTTTTAAAAGTGCAAATGTTACCTTATAGAGCAATTTCTACTTGACTTAACCCTTAAAAATGAACTTTGTTGGTATGAATTAATGTATTTAGGTTGATTCAGTGATGTTTGAATAAATCATTACCATTTTTAGATTACCATTTATTTCAATGTAGCAAATGGTGCGTTTAAGTTCACATTCACGCGTTGGGAAATCGTAATTACGATGTTCAAATAACTTCTGCAATGTGACTTTTTCTGTATAAAATTCAAGTTTTGTTGTTATAAATGTTTTTAGGTTAATTCAACAGTATTAAATAATATTTTTGACTTTCGAAAACCAATTTAGATGTTAGAATTTTTAGGTTACCATGTTTTTTTTCAGTGTATGGTATTTTGTACATGCAACTTTATTGTAAATGAATTCATTTTAACAAATTTACCAGCTGCATCCATTACATCTGACATATTTTCTCACTGACACACCACCAACTCAGAAACTAAAGGCTTTAAAAAATCACAATTGTCCTATTCGTAATTACGATTTCTGGTTTCAACTCAAATATCCGACATGAACACACCATTAGCATTGTATTTTAAATGATGAGTATCTTGTAGCAGACAACTGAAATAACGTACCGTTGTCAAAGACTGACAGTGTTTTAGTGCAGCGCCACCTGCTGGCCCACATACGGCCGCCACTCCAGGTGGAAGCCGCTGCCGAACTCTTCCAGCGGTGATCGGCCCAGTGAACGGGCCCTCCTCTTCCTCTTTTCTCCCTCCCTCCTCTTCCCTGCACGTCCTTTCTTCTTCCGCTTGCCGATGGCCTTCATCGTGCTCTCTTTGTATGTTTGCGACTTGTTGGTTTCCTGCGGGAGGTTGGTACCCTCCTCGTCCTCCAGACGGAAACTGACTGGCAGATTCTTGGTGCCCCCGGCGGGTTTCGGATGGGCTGTGCCCTGTTCCTATGGAGACGCCCATGCCCATCGGCATGGCGACAGTGAAGCCCCCTCCCCCTCCTCCGCTGCTGCCGATACCAATGCCGCCTCTCGGCTGCTGAGCCTCGCGGATCTCAGCCGTGTGAACATTATGCAGCAGTTCCTGCAGCCACATGCGTCTCTTAAATTCCTGCAGCGTCCGGCCCTTATCATGCATCAGCTGAGCGTGTGTCACTGAACGCTTCCTGGTAAAGAGAAGACAGACAGAGAATTAGCATTGGTCGCAACTCAAAAACACTGTTTCATTCAAATAAATACTTTTCTTTTCGGCTGATGTCAAGTTTTATTTTTAATTTGCAATGCCCACTTTTTCACAATCTAATCAATTCCCAATAATATATGCAGTTTTACTCAGAAGTATCACAATGGTTTCAAAAATTTTCTTACACAGTATTTTTGTCGTGTTCTAAACATTCTTAAATCAAGACACATTTACTGGAGAAGCAAAATGACTGAAGACATTGTGCTCCTCAAACCATTCCTGAACCATTTTTGCTTTGTGGCAGGAGCATTATCCTGCTGAAAGAGGCCACAGCCACCAGGGAATGCTGTTTCCATGAAAGGGTGTACATGGTCTGCAACAATGCTTAGGTAGGTGGTACGTGTCAAAGTAACATCCACATTTCCCAGCAGAACATTGCCCAAAGCATCACACTGCCTCCGCCGGCTTGCCTTCTTCCCATAGTGCATCCTGGTGTCATGTGTTCCCCAGGTAAGAGACGCACACGCACCCGGCCATCCACGTGATGTAAAAGAAAACGTGATTCATCAGACCAGGACACCTTCTTCCATTGCTCCGTGGTCCAGTTCTGATGCTCACGTGTCCACTGTTGGCTCTTTCGGCGGTGGACAGGGGTCAGCATGGGCACCCTGACCGATCTGTGTCTATGCAGCTCCATACGCAACAAACTGATGCACTGTGTATTCTGACACCTTTCTATCAGAACCAGCATTAACTTCTGGAGCAATTTGATCTACAGTAGCTCGTCTGTTGGATCGAACCACACAGGCCAGCCATCAATGATCCTTGATAATCAGTGTTATTCACTTCACCTGCCAGTGGTCATAATGTTATGCCTGATCGGTGTAATCAAGTCTTACTATCTTAAGTAAGTAAACAAGTAAAACAAGACAAAGAAGATCACAATAATAAAAAGTCAAGCTTGCAGTAAATTCAATGTTCACAGTACATGTGTTTGCTGCGTTTGACCCCGTGACCTCTGCATTACTAACGTGTGTAAATCACAGTTTCTCAGGCCTCCCGGATCCATCTGAGTGTCTCTTCTAGAATTCATTCGGCTTCCCACGCACATGTTTAAATGTTTCTAATTGCTGCAATCCCATTACCTCTACATGTACACACACACACACACACACAATCTGACATGGTGCCTTTAACCATAATCCACTGGGCTGATCAGTGGGCGTTTGTACTGTCGCCCTTGTTCAATGTGTTTTTAGTTAAATCCAGGGGGTTTGAGAAGGTCTGGCCCACATCCAACACCTCGCTGGTGCTGTATTCACCCGTCCGGGCCTCCGCTTCCAGATCCTGCATCTAACCCAAACAAACCACCAGGAGTGCTGAAGTGAAGCACACTGGCTCTTTAACCGTTTTCTGACACAGTCATCAACGTGGATTTTAAACATAGTACATCAAAACTGTCACGGGCTGAAAGTGGCAAAAGCCAATAATCACAGGCTTTAGCTGATGCTTAAACACTCACTGCAATAATTCTAATTAATGGTGCCATTGTGTCTCGGCTTAAATCATTTGGAGGTCTGAGCGCGGTCGTTCCTGACAGCCAGCAGCCGTACGGCTCTCTGCTACCGTGTGCACTTTTGGATGCTCGGCTCAGTCCAAATGTCTTGAAACAATTACACATATCTCATAGCCAGTGCTGCGCTCCAGCCAAAGTAAAGCATAATTCAGTGCTGTTTCAAAATATCCACTCGTTCAACCTGGAGAGACCAGCGGTGAGAGGCGCTCAGGTTAAAACGCACCACAAGGGGGCACCAGAGGGCATGAATCAAACCAGGACACGGTAACACACCCCACAGTCCCTGAAGAAAGTATATTCCTTCCGTGTTATAAGGCACTAAATTTCCATGCATCTCCGGGCAGAAATCGACCTCCACCACCTACAACTAACTAAAACTCATTGATTCTGCTTCTGCTTTAACAGGTAAATGATGCTGCATTCTTGAACTTCTGGAGCGTCTGAATACTCCGGCGTACAAACGGCCCTTTTTTTCCAGGCTGGTTAAAACGATCCGTGAGATAATTCCTTGCCAGGCGTGGAACGATGAGTTTTCCTTTCTTTGGAAAGTGGCTTTATTCCTCTCCGGTGGCTCCTAAATAATGCTGCGCCTCCTGGCAGCTTGTGTTCTCCTCTCCTCTGTCACCTCTTATTATTTTCTTAATGTACTCGGACAGATTTATGAGCGAGGAATGTCCTGAGAGAGCAAACCTTTTCCATAAAAGCCCAAAGCCAGTTTCTGTGCGTCCTCAGACAATAATGAAGCATCAGAAGTGAAGCCCACGCTCCACCTACTCAGGTGTTTATGTTTCCTTCCCTGTGCTGCAGACAGATCTATGATATTTACTGAATATTTCAGCTGGTAAAAAAAAACTAATAAAAGGGTAAATTAAATTCATGACCAGGTGGAAAAAAGGTCACGTTTGGTACTTCTCACGGAAAACTGACCACAACCTGACCAATGAAACTATCTATCTATCTACCTATCTGTCTATCAATCAATCAATCTATCGTCCATCCATCCATCCGTCTATCCATCCGTCCGTCCATCCATCCATCCATTCATCCATCCATCCATCCATCCATTGATTCATCAATCCATCCATCTATCTATCGATTCATCAATCAATCTATCGATTCATCAATCAATCAATCAATCAATCTATCTATCGAATCATTTATCCATCCATCCATCCATCAATCCATCGATTCATCAATCAATCAATCTATGTATCTATATATCTAAGTATCTATCTATGTATCTATCTATAGAATCATCCATCCATCCATCGATCTATCTATTGAATCATCTATCCATCCATCCATCCATCCATCCATCGATTCATCAATCAATCAATCAATCTATGTATTTATATATCTATATATCTATCGAATCATCATCTATCACCTATCTATCTATCGATCTACATATCTATCTATCAATCAATGTATCTATCCGTCCATCCATCCATCCGTCTATCTATCCATCCGTCCGTCCATCCATCCATCCATCTATCTATCTATTGATTCATCAATCCATCTATCTATCTATCGATTCATCAATCAATCTATCGATTCATCAATCTATCTATCTATCAAATCATTTATCCATCCATCCATCCATCCATCAATCCATCGATTCATCAATCAATCGATCTATGTATCTATATATCTAAGTATCTATCTATGTATCTATCTATCGAATCATCCATCCATCCATCCATCGATTCATCAATCAATCAATCAATCAATCTATGTATTTATATATCTATCTATCGAATCATCAATCCATCTATCTATCTATCCATCCATCCATCCATCCAGCTAAAGGTGAATTATGGGAGGTTTATGTAAGAATCTATGACCATGTGCTTTTTTCATCCTGTAAAAATAATTTCAAGATTTCATGAATGTAAAAAGTCCTCTGTTTCTGCTTTTACACTTTTTAGTTCACTTTAAACACTACACGAGGAGCACTAAAGAGGGAGGGAGAGAAAACTCTTAGCGTGGCATCCTTCCAGCTGTTCCTTTTTAGCATACCTGAAGATAATTGCTGCTTTGTGCTGGTTTAATTAAAAAAACAGGCAGAGAGAGAAAGAGAGACCTGCTTTCACCCTTATCCGCGATGCATGCGGTTTGAAAGATCTCCGGCTCCGTGCGTTTCATCTTCGCAGGCGCAGCTGGCTCGGGTTCAAGTCAAACTCCAGTAGGAGGCATTGTCCTGGACAGCAGATGGACTTGTCAGCATTAGCTAGTTATAAACGGTGAACGCCCTTTCTGATGTGCCGTGAGATCACTGCGATAAAAGCGCTAAAGTGAACGCTGCTGAAAGAGGAACTTGTGTTGTTTGGCCACCGGCTGGATTTATGCGATACTTTGTCCTTTGAACAAAGCGCAGCTCTTCCTAGAGAGATTTAATCAGAGCAATTGGCCAAAACAAAATCAAATCGGACCAATTTAAGACCTAACCTTGTGACTCTCACTAACTAATTGACATTTACATGCTTACCCATCAGAAATGTGCCTGGAAATTGATGAATTACAGTAGCAATCACACTCTTCACCTCAGTCAAATCAAATGAATAATAGTTTCAGTGACCAATTCATCGTTTATTAACTTTGTATCACTTTTCAAGACCTCCAAAATCTCCCTAACTTTGCAAAATTGCCCAAAATACAATTATAAACCCATGATAGCTGAACGAAGACAAACAATAGACATACACTGCGTTTATATAAAGCATAAATTTAACTCTAAAAGATGCTTCTTTTTTTTTCAATCACAATTGCACTGCATTATTAAAACATTATTAACTTTCTTTCTGAATGTGCATAAAGCAAATGTTTCTAAAATAAACCCAAACACACATGTTATAATGCACACAAAACACGTCACAGTCATTGCATTAGCGTCTCAAATCACCCGAGAGGATCAAAACCAAAGTGTGTGTGTCTCTCTCCTAACACACACAAACAGATTCAGTTGCGTCTCTGGCACAAGCTGCACAACAATCAGCAGACGACGGGCGAACCATGTCTCACAAACACACTCGCTCACATCATTAAAAGCCGATATGAAGTTAGGGAGGTCCTGGCAGGCACAAGCGGATCGCAGACGGCGGGGGGAGCGCGGCTTTCCAAAGCTCATGGAAGCATGTTTTGCATTCTGGGCCCTGCTGAGGGGTTTGCAGGACATAAAAGCGCGCTTGCTCGGCTCGGCATAATATACTCCAGCGGGAGAGGCCCGTTTGACTTGGGCTGCCGCCTAACTTTGCATCAGCAATCTCTCTCTCGCTCTACGTCTCTCTCTCGTGCTTCACTATCAGAGGACGGCATCTGTCACAAAAGAATCTCTGTGCGTGCAGCAGGTGGCCCGCGGAGCGTCTGGGTGGCATCCCTAGAGCCCTGCGTCCCGCTCGCCCTCAAACCCTGAGCAAACACACAGGTGGGCGCAGACTATCAAAACACCTCCCAGCACGACCGACAAACCGGAGCGTTTTCCAGTGCATTACAGCCAAACACCACACACACAACAATCACCAGATTTACACATTTTATGAAGAGAACATCCATGTGCAATGCAGTGAAATTGGTTGTTTATTTTTGTTTGGCATGAAAAGATCATCTGGTTTATAGATATGTATCGGATCCCTCTTTCAACATTATTTTTACCTGTTTTTTCATCCGCCAGGTGAAAATCATAAGTCTGATCACACACCTGGAGCTGGATTGAACTGAATCAACATTGAACTGAATTACAACACTATTGTTTTCTGTAGAAGTGATTTACAGCTGAAACCGAATTCGCCTCACAATTGATGAACTTTACACTACTGAACAGAACTGAATCAATATTGAGTTGAATAACGACACTATTGCTTTCTGTAGAAGTGCTTTAGAGCTGAAATCGAATCTGTTTCACAACGAATGAATTTTACATTATTGAACAGAACTGAAACAACATTGAACTGAATTGCTTTCTGTAGAGCTGCTTTACAGCTGAAGTCGAATTCGTTTCATAATTGATGAACTTTTCATTATTGAAAAGAATTGAATTAACATTAATCTAAATTGAGTTGAATAATGACACTATTGTTTTCTGTAGAACTGATTTACAGCTGAAATCAAATTTGTTTCACAAGTGATGAACTTTACATTATTGTATCAACATTGAATTGAATTGAAATGAATAATAACACTATTGTCTTTTGTAGAACTGACACTGAGTTTGAAATGATTACTGTGAAGCTGCTTTGAAGCAATCTGTATTGCACTATAGAAATAAAGGAGACTTGACTTCTCTTCAACAAGACACGTCCACTGCACAGATGCAGTTTCATTCTCAAGTTTAATACTGAAATTTAGGAGTTTGTTCAAATCACTAACTCTAAGAGCAACAGTAATATTTATGCTTGGTGATTACGTCCAAAAGAAGTGCCCAAAAATCACTGATGTACAGTAAAACACCCAAAGACACTTACATTCGGCTGCTGAGGGCATCGACGGGCCTGCCGTGGTGCGGAACAGGAGAACACAGTAAGAACAGAGCAAAGAACCACTGCTGCAGAACCCTTCTAGAACACAACATCCTCATCCTCAGCGGACCTGAGCAAACACACACATCACATTCATCAAGATCATGTGAATGATTCATGTTCTGTTCACTCTACGCCTCTCCAAAGTTTCATTTTGATACTCGTTCTTGTGAATATGTTCAATCATACAGTGCAGTTAAGTCTTTAAATGACTAAATATGCAAAGAACCCCAAAGAAGTGAACAGTTCTTAAAAGACCCATTTTTTTCTTAGTGTGAAGAACATTCTAATAATCACTATAAAGAATCTTTTGTGCAGTGGAAAAGTTCCATGCATTGCAAAAAGTTTCTTTCTCAGTATTTTTGAATGTTCCCATGAAGAACATTTAACATCCACAGTGCAAAAAATCCTCAGTGTTTCTGTTTGTTTTCCAGCACAAATATCTAAACATTCTTAAATCAAGATACATTTACTGGAGAAGAGAAATGACTGAAAAAATTCTGCAGTTTATGCTTAAAATGATAAAATGGTAAATTAAAATGGAAAACAAGATCATTTTAAGACCTCACTGGCAGGTATTTTTCTTGTTTTATGCAAAAACTCAATTTTGATCAAATTTTTCAGTAAACAAGACTTAACATCTTCAGTCATTTTGCTTCTCCAGTAAATGTATCTTGATTTAAGAATGTTTAGATATTTGTGCTGGAATACAAGACAGAAACACTGAGGAAGAAGCACTTTTTGCACTGTGGATGTTCAATGTTCTTCATGGGAACATTGATGAACCTTTATTTATAAGAGTGCTTTTCTCCCAGCCCATGCTGAAGAAGAGTTCAGAGAGTTTTAACTTAAACCAGTTCAACATGTTGGAGAGAAAAGAGGAATTCCAGTAAGTCCACAACAAAACCTCAAAGCCCATGATGAGCAACAGGAGAGAAGCGTACTCACAGTAATGTGTGCGTCTCCGTCTCTTCTGTCCTGTAAGACAGAGCTCTGCGAGTCTCCTCAAAGTTTCCAGGCTGCGATCAAACACAAACAAACAAATCAATGAGCGCTGCGGTCGGTCCAGGTGAACGCGTCCTTCAGCATTACGTCCTTTGGTTTCTCTGAGATGATCTTGTCTAAAGTAACGGCGCGAGCCCAAAGGGAATCCAGAGGCGATCGGTGTGGGGTGAACGAGTGTGTGTTCCAGGTGGTCTGTCCTGCACTGACTGACTCCACTCTGTTATAGAGGAGTCAGATGAACCCACCAATACTGTGATGGGAAAGTTTCTAAACTGTCTGTGCAGGTTGAGAGAGAGAGAGAGAGGGAGGAGAGGTAAAACAGCGAGTGGGAGGTGACGGCTGGGGAGTCCTAACAAAGACTCTGTCCATATATAAGGAGTCAGCTTCTCTATGTTTACATGAGAGACAGATGTGGCAGCACTCCTTCAGGAGAAATTTTTCTCATATACACTCAGCAATGCCACTGAAGAAGCATTTGGGTTCCCCAAAGAACAGTTCTAAAAAGAACCATTTTTAGAACATTTTAATAATCTAAAGAACTTTTAAGAGTGTACAGCAGACACACAAATGACTCTTCTGTCATACTGTACATTCAGTGTCATTAGATCAAAGCAAGCTGCAATTATTTTTAAGTCAACATAAAAAATAGATTAAGTGCACGTTATTCTAAACAGAAGTTTGTCTTCAAAATCATCAACAAAATCTGAAACGACTTTCCTCTTCTTTATTCCAACGACCTTTCATTTAGCCACTGAAATCACCAAAGCACCAGCCCAGTTAACAAACATATGTTCTAAGAACGTTTTGCTGATGTTCCCATTAAGTTACGAAAACATTATTCCTGAGAGTTCTCTGAATGTTTTTTAAAATGTTTTTTACAAACGTTAAGGGAACATTCCATTGTATCATTCTTCAAACATCATGGGAATGTTACTTTTGAATGTTCTCTGAACGTTCTGAAACAAGTTGTAACATTTTAAAAAATGTTCCATGAATGATGTATAAATAACGTTTTTGTGCTAATGTTTTGAGAACATTATTAAAGAACAGATAACTTTGAACGAATGTTCTATTAATGTTACTGGAAGAACGTTTGTTCATAACTTTGACTGAACGTTCTGAGAACGTTCCCTGTTAGCTGGGAGTGGCTTATATAAACTACTTAGACTAGTATAAGTCAGTCATTAATTTTTGTCTTTATAACTTTAAGTCAGTTACAGAACAACATAAATTAGTTGTAAATATGTGTACCTTGAATGTGATGTATGTTGCTTCTGAATAAAAGTGTCTGCCAAATGCACAAATGTCTGCTAAATGTGCATGGTTTAATTTTAATCTGAAAAGTAAAGCCCTGTTCACACCAAGAGCAATAATGATAACAACACCAGTGCACGATATTCTGTTAATTTTAGCTTGTATTGCAGGTTTGTCGTCTGCCTATTAAATGCTCGAGCTCTTCAAAGCAGGATGGATTCTGATTGGCTGTCAATGTTTTTATCATTTATCAGCTGGGAAAAAAACATTCTAGAAGTGATTCCAGTGATATCGTTCTTCTGTGCAGTTATCGTTTGCAGAGCCCTGCACATGACATGCAAGAAAATACTAATTCATTCCCTCAATTTACTATTTCATTCCCTGTGCACGATTTAGCCTACTATTTTTTTCCTGCATGTCACATGCTGGGCTCCGTAATCGTTATAGTTGTGGTGCTACTCTTTTACATTCAGAATGATTTTTAGAGCTATATCTTTATCTTTATTGTTATAGTTATCGTCCTTGAGGTGAATGGGCATTAAGACAGATCACCTCTTGGTTAACTGCTTGTTAGCCAGACTAGCTCTTAAGACATAGTCAGACATTCAGTCATTGCATTATAAATAAAATGAATGCAATGACTACAGCTTTATTTCATAATGATAATAAAGCCAGTCAACTTTCTATAACCGTCACATTAGCCACTTTCATAACAAGTCAAAACAACTTTTCTCTCTTTCTTTAAAAACTCAAGCACACAATATCTTCAAGCTGTTGATCTGCTTTGTGCTTCTACCTTTGAAAGTAAGTCCGTTGACATTTTGTGTTAGTAGTAAGTCATGTGTGCTGTAAACCTCTTCAGGTGATGTAGTTTGACAGCGTGTGCAGGTGTGTGTGTGTGTGTGTGTTGGTGAACACTGACTGAAGGCTATTGTTGGCCTTTCGGTGCCAGATTTCAGAAACACGTAAGCTCTCGTAAGCAAAGACATTTTCCGCACTCCCTGATCTTTTGCTTTGGCCAGCCATGAGCAGTTGTCACTCAGCAGATTTCTGGAGCAGTAAGTTGTTGGGGTTTTTTGCATCGAACTTTCTATTTTTTATAAAATTTATATGTGTGACGCTGGGATATTTCGGCCTCCGGTAGCCCAGATCATCAGACACATACAAACGTTATGTTCACAAGACTTGGAATTCACAAGTCTTGTGTACTACTATGATCGTTTTTTGGTTTGTTTTGGAGCTTGACGCCCCTTTGCCCACCATAGAAGAAAAATCATACGGGTTTGCAATGACATGGGTGAGTAAATGAATGATTAACCAATTACCTTAATGGTTAAAAGAGATCTGTATGTATTAATATCACTCTAAATTAATTGCTGAACTATTTTGGTCTGTGGACACTGGCAGTTCTCAAGTGTTAATTCAAAGGTCCATCTGTCTGTCACATCTGCACTCATCCGACTTCCTCTTTCCCAGAAGGGTGACTCATTACGGCTTCTCATTTAACAAGAGTAATTGATTTTCACAGCTGTCTTTTACATTAGTGTTCGTCCCACCCACGGACTTGTGCGGAGAATTCAAGGAATTCCTCCCAGCTGATGCGTTTGGCCTTTTCTCATCTCTGTCTCCCTCGTTCTAATTCTTCAGGGTCTCGTTAATTAAATCAGACACATCCTCAGTTTGATCTCTCACTAATGAATCATAAGTTCACACAAGTGTCTATTTAAAAATAAATATTGTAACTAGGGCTGTCAAAATTAACACGTTAACACATGCAATTCATTTTTTCAGTTTAACACGTTAAAAATATTTAACGCAATTAATGCAGCATCCATTTTTCCAGATGTGTGGAAGGTCTTAAAGTGACAGCAGCCTAATAAACGTGCTGTGTCATTAATGTTCATCAAAGAACAAAAGACAAAGAGAAAATCACCCACTGCTCTTGACTGAATAACTTTTGTAGCTTTAATAAGGATTAATCTGTATTTAATTTATAATTTATGCAATGAAAACTCAAGTGTTTGATTTAATTTCTGTATATTTCCATACCTGTTAGATCAAATATGTAAAATATACTGTTTATGTCTACATTAATTTGGAGATTAAATGTGACATTAATGCAACGTAAAAATAGATTAAAAACTTTAATGTTAGGTGCGATCGCGATTAATTTTTTTAAATCGATTGACAGCATTAATTGTGACAAATCGAGTGCTGCAGTGATGACGGAATTTCAAAAACTGGAAAAAAACAACATTTTTTCACTCAAAAACTCACAATCGACACATTGAATTAAACGTGAAATTTTGAAGCGGCTCCCTCGATAAAAACCCAGTGGGATTCTCCCATTGGCTTTTGGATTATTGCTGAATAATAAGCTCTGTGACTAACAAAAGTTTATGATTCTTACACGTTTTGTTCATCATGATAATCTTCACAAATAAACAACTTAATGCCTAAATACAGTCGGCAGAAGTCAAAAGCTAAACATGGACTAACTACAACAACTTCCACGTCACCACCATTGAGCTTCAACAACTCTTTCAGTCATTATATAAAAACATTTTCCCTGAAAGTTTGAGTTGGAATAGTGTGACTATAAACTGTAAAAGTGAGTAGATGAGTTTTCCTGTTCGGCTGATGACGTTTAATGTCCACGACAAACTCTGTGGTCCCATTAAACACTTGATAACAACTGCCTTTTCAAGACAAGTAAAAATCACATTCTGCAGTCAAATATTTTTGCATAATAAGTGGAACATGTTTACTCCACAATGAAATTTGATATAACACCTCCACAAAACAATGCAGACAAGTACTTGATTTTATCCAGAAGGAAATGATAGGATGATGAAAAATGTCTAGAAGGTAAAAAGAGCAAATTTAATTTTATGCTGACTTTAAATCACTTCTCGTATTTAAAACAAAATACAAAGATGACTTTACAAAAAAGCCAGTCATAGTAATTCATGTGTTTATTTAATCTCAAATATCATATTTTTGACAGATCTTCCCACGTCATTTAGCTGAAGGCAGTGAGATTTTCTCTTTGAAGATCTGTGGAATAATTTAAAGGTCGACCTGTTTACAAAACAACAAAATGACGGTCTTGTTTCAGCATCAGTCATTGGCTGGGTGTGTCTGATTGTGTTTTAAGTCAACATGAAATCAAAACAGACTCTAATTACTTTCTTAAGACATGTTCCTGGTCTTATTGTGAATTATTCATCAGTCTACATTACATAAAAAGTGTTTGTCTTCATAATAATTATCAAAATATAATAACCTCTGAAACAACTTTTCTTGTTAGCTGATGTCATCAATCTCCTCCTTTCCATTCATTCTGCTATGACACGCCCACTTTTCACAATCCAATCAATTTCCAACACCTGAGATCAAGTCCCTCCCTAGGTTTTTTTTTTTAATCATTGACATTTACGCAGAAATACATCAGAGTACAAAAATAAAGTAGTTTCATGCTGACTTTAAATCACTACACGTTGTGTAGGTATTTCTAACGAAATAATTGGGGTTTTGATTTGCTTCAGATGTGTTCTGCAAAAAAAAAAAAAAAAAAAAAAAACATTGCTGCGCACAAATGTGTTTGTATTTACTAACGCTGGCAAATGCAACAGATTTTGACAGAACTTCTCACGTCATTTAGCTCAAGGCAGTCCGATTTTCTCTTTGAAGGAACAATATAAAGGTTCTATTTACAAAACAACTCCATTCCTGTCTGCTGTGTGCGTCTGTCACTGGCTGCCTATTATCTGTGCCTGTAATGTTGTGTACCTGATTCACACCGTTACTGCACTGCAAAATATGATGTTCCTGCTTAGTACTTTTGTCTTGTTTTCCAGTACAAATATTCTTTACTTGAGAAGCAAAATGACTTTATTCTCTATATCAGTGTCAGTGTTTCTGAACTCCCTGAAACGCCTCCATTGTAGTCTTGAGTTTTCTTCACAATATTCCTCATTTAAATAATTCATACGCAGAATAAAGGGGCGGGGCCTGGTTGACTTAGTTAGTAGTGTGTTGAAACTGGCAGTTATGGTAAGGGGCGGGGCATTTCCCAAATGACCAATCACAACACACTGCTCCAGCAGACCAATCAGAGCACACTGTGTTTTTCAGAAGGAGGGGCTTCATAGAAACAGGAACTAAACAGAGCGTTACTGACAGACTGGGAAGAGAGGAGCTGAACAATGGAGAATATGAGGAAAACATTCAATCTAGTAGAGCCTAAAAACAACATTTAGAGTTTGTAAAAGGACATAATAGGTCCTCTTTATTTTAAGATTGTAGATATTTGTAATGGAAAACAAGACAAAAATACTGAGGAAGAACATAATTTTTTTGCATGCAGGCTTCCCCGTCCCAACAGTTCCAACTAATGATAAAGGGTGATGTATGGGCCTGTCGCATTTTATAGGCTCCTTCAAGTTTACATGCTGATGTAGTTAAAGTTCCACTTCAGTCACACAGGTCCTGTCTACCTGTTTCAGCTCCTGTGGTCCACCGACACACACACACACACACACACACACACACTTATATAAGGGTTTCGTGTTGAGTTGGAAAAAAAGACCTCATTCGGGGGCACTCTGTAGAGTATACTTTACCTGCATATAAACAGGTGAAAAAAGTCTTTCCTGGCAGAAGGCGTGAAGTGGGGACAGCGCCAGGAAAGCTGTTTTAGATTCATCCAAAATTACTGGCTTTTGGCAGAGAGAGGCATACATACACAAAACAAATGTTCGCTTTTAATCTTACTGCTTTTTTCCTCCGTCTCTCTCTCTCTCTCTCTCACGTCGTGTAATCTCTCTCTTCATCCAAGGACGTTTTATTAGGCCGACTGTATCAGATTCAATATGGGAAGGGCGACTTAATTAAACGAGCAGCGACGATTCACATTTACAGTTAATTCTGAATTAGATTTTACAGAATGTTTAAGCCAACATAAAATCAAAATTGACCCCATTTACTATATTAATGCATGTTCCTGATCTTATTATGAATATTTAATTGCTGCATGTGCGCCGCTGCGTCCTATCAGTCACATTATAATGAACGGTTCGGACAGATCCATCAAACTAAGGGTTAAAGGCTCATGTGTTGGTGCATGAAGGGTTAAACCAGAAAATATCCCCCTGTTGTTCCTCGTCCCAGATTTAAGTCACATTCGGCAGCGTCTTGGCTGCTTTTGTGTCTTTTCTGTGGACTTCTCTCAGTTCTCTCCAGGAGTCATAAAGTATTATATCACACCATTTACTTTACGATTCAGAACAGAACGTCAAACTGAAAAACCTTTTTGTCACATTAATGGATCTATTTTTCATTCAGTAATTATAAGCAGAGTTTGTTTCTTGAGATTATAATGAATTGATAGTCATTATATAAGCTGGAGAGATGCTGCTCTGATACTTTACTGAAGATACTTGATATCTGAATATGAATGACCAGTCCTGATGATAGTACAGTGAGTCTGAAGCGTAAATAAAGCTTTAAATACACACCGTCTACACAGAAGTCTATGATTGACTTCTAGAAAGTCTTCACATATCTAATCAGCAACTCCAGACTCCCAAAAATGTGTGCTTTATATACATATATATATGCATTGAGCCCTGCTATATTAATTTATTATATTGGGTTCAAGTTTTTAAGTTATGTTTATGTTATTAAGACTGTTTTAAGTTCACTGAAATTAACAGTTGTTAAATTTTGTATTATTTTTAAAATGATGGCTTCAATTATACTGTAATACAGTAAACAGCTATAATTACTCATTTCATCCCCAGAAATTAAAAAAAAAAAATTGATTCATCCAGATTAATTACAGAAAATGTGAAATTAATTATTTTGACAATTGACAGCACTAATGTATGTATACAATTTTTTGAAAAATATAGAAATGGAAATAAAGAAATGGGAATACAGAAAATTATATTGCTCAGAGTCTTTCATAGTTCAGGAGACTTAATGGAGTTCTGAGTTATATAGATATTTTGATATAGATATACATAGAAATAGATATATTGATATTGAGGAAGAGCACAGATTTGACTTTCGATGGCAAATCATTGTATACCTGAGTGAAGTGTAAGACACTGTTGAGATCTCTTGTGAAACACTAGAGGAGACACATCTGAGAATTAGGAGAATGAATAAGAGGACTTGTTCTCCATTTAATCTCATGAGAAACATCTGAAATATTAAAGCGGATCTTTTAAGAGTTCACAGAGTTCATGTACAAATGAACCTATGACTTCATTTTCAGCTGAACTTCTTCATCAAGATCCAATCTGATCTGCTCTCAGATAGTGAGGATCAATGTAGGACTGATTTACTGTCATCTCTATCGCAACCCAACTCAAACACACAACAACAAGATATTTTCTGAGCTGTAGACACACACACACACACACACACACACACACACACACACCAGAGCTGAACTTCATTAGGATCCACACGTGCTTCATCAGAAATCTGGGTTTCTGTGAGAGCCTGTGGAAATACTCACATAAGAGATCTCTTTAATACTTTAACAATGAGATTCCACAGAGAGCAATATGAGACTTTTGCTTGAGTCTCCGGTTTCTCCTGAGAAAAGACCCTCAACTCCAGAGTTACAGAAGAAATCTCAACAACATCTCAAACTGTGCTCAGATTTACCATGGAAAGTCAGAGATCTCAATCTGAACTCCAACATTTCTCATTAAACACCACACAGAGGGAAGGATCCACGTCTTTAAGTTCATATAGAAAGGCTGATTTTGAATTATCCAAATAAAAACCTTTTTTAATGCATATTTTTTCATTTAGCAAATTTATATAAAGAGTCTGAAGCATAAAAGAAGCTAAATCAGTCTAAACCTGCAGTAAATACACTGTCTAAAGTCAGAAATCTCAAACTTTTTTCAGTATAAACTCTACACAGAGTGAATGGTTCACATTTTAAAGCTCTAAACTCTTACTATAGACTCATTTGTGTGGGTTTTTATTTCTTCTAACAAAATAAATCAATGGAGGCAAAGCAGAGTCCAAACTGCCATGCAAAAAATGGAAATGTGGAGTTTATTAAGGAGTTACTGCTGTCTGATGTGATCCTAAAATGACTGTAAGTTTATCTGAAGTCTAAAACTGCAGTCAATATGAACTCACACATTTCTCATTAAACTCTATACAGAGCGAATGATCCATATTTTAAAGCTCTATACTGTCTGTTTTTATTTCCCCAAACAGACAGAGACAAAGTTGATACATAAAAGAGAGCATATTGCAGACATTTTGAGTTATATTAAGGAGTTATTGCTACCTGACGTGATACTAAAATGACTTGTTAATGAATCTATTATAAGTTGCTTCAGTAATATTTTGGAATAAACTAAATAAAACTAGTTCATTAAGATGCTACACCACATGAATCGTGAAGTTTAATAAGCTATGAATGAGAAACATCTTAGTAATAAGACCACTGTCAGGAGAAACATTACACTAATATCATCTCAAAAAGAAAAAGAAAACACCAATATTTCACAAACAGACTGCTTTAAAGATATGAAAAATACTCACTGTAGTGATTCAGACGGCAGTCCACAAAGTTGCCTTAACAATCCATACGGATATTTCTTCTGCTGGTCAAAAGTCTTTGGATTTACTGTCCTGAAATCAGTCTCGGTTTGTCCTGATGGCAGGTGAGAGAGATGCTGAGACTCGAGTCTGAAGTTGTCTTGACTTGCTGAGCTCCTCTGCTACTTGTGAAGCAGTCGAACGTTCAAAATATATATATATGAGGTTCAGGGCTGCTTCTGACATCACTGAGTAGTCAACACTACCGCCTCACACAAACACACACACACACACACACACACACACAAGACATGCTGCATATGAAATTAGACGATGCCTCAAAACACACACACACACTCGCAAAGTGTGGGTTGTGGAGTTTTATATCTAACCGTATGCCAAAGTAACTTGCCTGTTCTTTTTTAAAACAGAAAATCACATGTTATTCGTTTTTCACAGTATTTTTTGTGTGATTCACACCAGTTTGGGGGGGGACAAAAATCACACACATGCACACATACTTTCCCAGAAAACTTGCCCCGTCGCGTCACTGCTGCACACGGTGATACCCAACACTGCAAATGACTGTTATTTCATAAGCTTAAATGCTACATAAACTTCTCTCAGGCACATTAATATTATCATTTAAAAGCCAAATATGAAAACAGCCGAGGAGACACAGCTCTGTTGTGGTGTTAAACCGTGATAATTAAGTCAGGCCTTCATGTGGAGGAATTTGGCGAGTGTATGAACGCGCTCCAAACTCAGCGCGGCGGTCAATTTTTCAGCCCACTGCTGTGTGCTTAGCGTCACAGCTAATCTGAGTCCGCGGAGAGAGAGAGAGAGAGGTTGTCTGAGCTGAGGTTGAGCTATGTTTAGCTGCGGACGCTGCTGGTGGTTTGGGCTTTACTGTGCTGCCGCTGGCCCGTGGCGTGTGTATCATGACCTGCTCCCGTTCCCTCTTTGTGCTCCAACCGCTGACTGGGAAGGGCACCACAAAACATGAAAAACACCAGACGATTACAGTATTAGGGTCTGACATAGTCCTGACTGCAATGAAGATTATCTGTGGTGTACTTGTGGGCAGATTGTGTGCGTTTCGCCTCAGGAGTTCATGAGGGATTCGGTATTTTGTGGTGTTGATACCAAGTGTTTGTTTGCTTGTGGGTTAGGGGTCATTCTAGTAGCCAGAATTTTGATCTGCATAAAGTCTGGTTCACATTGCAGTTTGTCCTGAAGCATGTACTTTGGAAGAGTTTGATTTGATTTTAGAGGCGCAGATCTGGTCTGATACGGTCAAAAATAATGCAAATAATGCAATGTAATTGTAACACCTGACAATAAGGTCTGCGTTAGTTAACTATGTTATTTTTATGCGCATTTTGGGATATCGCGTAAAAGACTGCTGGATGGAAATGCCAAGATTCACATAAATTCTAAAAATGCACATAAAAAAACGTATGCGTTCGTTTGAGTCGGATACATTTTTTATCCGATAAGAAAACACGCACATAAAATACAATGGAAACCGATTAAATTTTAAGACAACCTAATAGGAACCTATACAGAACGTTCTCTAATGGTTATTTTTAGGTTTTATTTTTATAAATTAACTGTCCTGGAATGTTTTTCAGGGAGGTTTTTCATGACAACTGAATAAGAACTTAAGAAGAACGTGCTCTATACTGGTTAATCCCACCAAACATAGAACGTTCTTCTAACGTTAGAGCATGGTTCCCATTTGGGGTTTTTTTGGGAACCAATTCCTAATGTTCTAAGAAATGTGCTCTTAAGGTTCTAAAGTTTGTAACCATAAACTAACATTCTCTGAATGACAATCCAATGAGAACTTATACAGACCATGCTAAAACTAACATGACTAAAATGCATAATGTTCTGGGAACCAAAATTGTTAGCTGAGAATCTGCCCGTCACTGCTAAATGGATCCAAACTGCTGAGGACAAGTAGTTCTACATAATTCTGTTGTATACGCTGAGCAGTTCGCATCTAAAGTTGGACTGAAAGTCAGCAACTGCTGTCACAGCGCAAAACTCCCGATCTGTGTTCGGCAGGCTCGATTGTTCTCACTCTCTTCAGCTCTCTCACACCTCACGCTCTTCTGAAACCCACCTCAATCACCTCAGCAGCGGCACATTGCTGTAACTTAACGTTCAGCAGAACTCCTTACGTGACTACGAGGACATTTCTCCTCAGAGGTTTCTTTGTAAGGTCCTATATGAGAGAAAAGACAAATGCAGATTTACAATTGTGTTCAATTAAAAGATTTCCATGCTAAAAAACTGTTATTGTATGCCATCTTAACATGTTTGGGAAACAAGTTTAGTTTATTATTAAAAAATGTTTTGACCTGGAAATGTTTATCCAAACTCTCTGGTGACGTATGCAGGATTCTCCAATCAGGTGGTGCACTTAAACTCCGCCCCTGCGAGCTCACACTCATCTGCATACACTTTTGAGTGCCATGACCACATCTCAACATCCATTCAACAACCAATCAAACATAGAATCAAGCCCCACCCTAAATTTTTTCTTTTTCGATAATTTCAGATGTATGTCACAATATGGAAGAAAAGATATGTTGCTACTTCTATCTTCATAATACAGAAATGGACTAAAGAACTAAAGTGAATCATTCACCGGTTACGAGACACACAAGAACCAATGGTACTGACATTGACTTCAAACCTGGTGAAATGTGTCTTCAAGGGGCAAATATGGTTATGCAATCATTGAAAAGTTGCAATCAATAATCAGAAATCCATTTTCCAGATCCTCACACACTGCTATTGTATGGGTTTAGAAACTCTGAATATTGCGCACAAGTTGTACAGACTGAACTGTGATTAATTATTGGCCGAACTATTCTTTGAACAGAAACTATGGCATATTTAAGACTCTAAAGTAATAGTAGCAAGTACCTTCGGTCACTGGCATTGCCCTTCAGACAGATCGCATGAATCAGGAGATTTGGTGAGGTCCAGTGCTGGTGCTGTGTGGTCCGTCTCGAGTGCCAGCGCCTCTCAAACACTTCTCGCTTTGATCCGAAACTTTGACTTTCTTCTTCCTGAGATCCGCCTCCTACTCCACTTTTACCTGCTTCTTCCTCAGGATGTGACCTGAAGTAAATTCACCTGGCAGTGACGGTGGGATTTTGCAGCCAGCACACTCGTATAGCGCTCCTCAACGATCTACTTTCTTTCCAGACGAAACACATAAGAGCAATTTTGACCCGGAGGTCAGTCGAATTCCTGAGCCCTTTTTCCTCTTCAGAGGTAAATGGCTGTGGTTTTTCTGTGGAAGGCAGGTATTTTATACTCATACCAGGCATCCCACTTTAAACACATCCGTCTTTTTGAAGGCTTGAAAAAGAAGATGGATGTTATGAGGTCAGTTCAGGGCCTACCGTCACATGTTCCTCTGCTCGCCAGTCCAACAGAAACGATGGCTACTTTAATAATCACACACTCGCAGGGAAAGTGAATGAGTT
Source organism: Ctenopharyngodon idella (assembly GCF_019924925.1). Taxonomy (NCBI): domain Eukaryota; kingdom Metazoa; phylum Chordata; class Actinopteri; order Cypriniformes; family Xenocyprididae; genus Ctenopharyngodon; species Ctenopharyngodon idella. The sequence continues at coordinate 16,831,613 of NC_067223.1, forward strand.
CGTTTTCCTGTTGGCTGGCACGAGATAGTCAAGCTTTTTCAGACTGACAGAAAGATAAAATGCAGTACAAACTGCAGGACAGCAACAAAATCACGATGTTCAAGGCACAAACCACACTGGACCCCACTGACCAAATGGAAACAACATTTGGAAACAATGGCTTAGCAAATGAATTTTCATTTATGGGTGAACTGTTCCTTTAACACCACAACATCACTTCCCGTTTTCCCCCAAAACACATTATGTGCAAACTACTGAAAGATAATTTGATGAAATTTGTATGCTACAAACTAAAACTATATATAACTGTATATAATTGGATCTTGTCCGACTCGAGGAAAGGCTCTTTCATAACCAGATAACACATGCTAAGTTGCACTCAACTGGAAAAATTCATTAGCAAGATTCGATATTGCCCATCAAAGCCTCGCAAATGGCTGAGAGAAGATGCAATATGTTGCGCATTTAAAAGAGCCTTTGCTTTATTACAGCACTGAATTGAGAAGAATTATACAGTTAAAATGCTTCCACATGTGTGCATTCACAGTTTGTTGTGGAGACAGAGCTGAAATAGACAGATATGGAACGCATTTCAGCAAACTACAATAAGACGTTTTTTAAAGAAGCCTCTTTGAAGGGCCGTAATTAAGACCAGTCTGTGCTAACTGAATTAGCCCAAGATGCTCCTGATTACTTCTCACCCACTACAAAGAGGAAGTTGTCACTTTATATGTATTTTAAATTGCTGTAATAGAAACAAGTAACAGTCTAGGGGACAAGTATAGTGATATTATCTGAGGCTGTATTACATGAGATGTACTTAATGTTCTATATGATATTCTACAAGTCTATTTTCAACTAATTTCAATAAAATGTGCTGTTGTCACCAGGGTTATTACAGTTAACTAAAAAAAAAAACTTTTTTTAAATAAAATATATATATATCTATATAACTATACAGACGTATAAAAAACAATAACTAAGAAGAAGAAGAAATTTTGTCCATATAACGAAAGTCACTGAGGTCCAAAATCAACAACGACCCTCATCGCATAGACAAAAACAACAACAAAAAAGATGTTAATGCCACCAAATATCATTGATGGTCATGATGCATGAGTTTTGAGCTACAACTGGGATTTTTAGGTAATAAAGCCCTAGATTTTAGCCTGTTGCAACCCACGCAAAGTGTAGGATGATAATATAGCTAATATTTCTTTACAGCATATTTACTTTCATTGCATATAAATGAGCTGAGTGAACTTTCTGCTGAACATCTTTTATGTTCTGCATTAAATCATGCAAACCTGGAATAGCATGAGGATGAATAATGGATGACAGAAATTTAATTTTTTTGTGTGTGTGTGAACCCTTTAATTTTTGGTAGAAAAAAAAACTCTCCTGCAGCCAAACGTAGGACCAAATCTTATTTTGAGATTTCATGGTTTACAACCACTTCCAAGAATCTCAAATCCCTACTGGATCTACAGTCCTTCCCACTCGACCCAGATACATGTCTGCATTTCTCTTTGAGCGCTCCACTTCGCACACTAAACGCTGGAGTTTAGCGTGTTCATCTGACTTCCACAACGCTCCACATGGAACTGCCTTAAACATATATGCTGATGCCGTTGGAAGATCCAAAGTCTGTAATTAATTAGTGGTGTTTGCTCTTGCTATTAATAGCCGGTGATGTGTCCGATTTGCTTTGTGTGGCAGCGAGTTGAGGGCGGAACACAATCCAGGACGAAGCTTCTCATGTAGAGCCAGGCATTCAACAACACTTAACTTTCTCTCTCCCTATTGCTTGTCTTTGGCATCCTTGGCTCGTATCACGGTTAATGTAACAGTCTATTTATTGTGCATTGTTTGGCTTGTGTCGCACATGTCAGCATGAATTCTCCAGTGGAGATTTTTGTTGGTGGGGCGCGGCCTCATCTGTGCTGGAAAACTCAGTGAATGGCATCTTCCTCCATGGGCCAACTACATCTTGGCTGTTTCCCGAGCACAGCGAGTGGAATAATGGGGCTGGAATTACAAAACTGTGCTGCATCTTAATCACCTTCGTTCGGGGAACCAGCGTAAGACAGCACAAGAAAAACTTTACACTTCACAAACGCTGTAAATATCGCTTGGGGAGGCCAAAACTGTGCTCTGAAAAGTCGTGTTTGCCAAGTCAAGTCAAAGCACTGTTATTATTATTGCTTATATTTAAGGTTATAGATTTGAACAAACCACTATACCAAGGCCTGAAACACAAAAACGTGAACGCACACCCAACTTTAAGTCGCGGAAGTAGTGATCTTTTTTTTCTCCATACAGATTATTAACAAAGAATAAAAGTAGGGCGGGACTCGGTTGATTGGCTGTTGAGATATGGGCGTGGCACTCAGGTGTATGCAGATGAGCGTGAGCTAGCAGGGGTGAAGTTTAAGAGTACTAAATGATTGAAGGATCCTGCATATGTCACCAGAGATTTATGAAATTTACTTACAAACTTACATTGACTAACTTACAAGTGCTCAGTCAGATCCTCTTCAAACTGATGCTCTGCCATGACAGTAGATAGCCTGGAAGAGAAAAAAATCTGCTATTTTAATTGTACTGGACAACAAGACAATACTGAAGAAAAACTTTTGGTCCCACTTTATATTAGGTGTCCTTAACTACTATGTACTTACATTTCAACTAATCATTTGATACAATACACTTATTGTGTACATACATGTTTTTACATTGTACAAAAATACCTGTATGTAATTACATCTGTAATTAATTTCTGTAATTACATTTATAATTACACTGTTGACCCATCCCTTACACCTTAACTCACCCTTAAACCTACCCATACCACCAAAGCTTTCCCTAACCTTACCCGTATCCCACCTCAATAGCAGCAAAAGTGTTTTACAATACAATATGAACACAATAAGAACATTGTACTTATTTTTTGATGTAAGTGCATAGTAGTTAAGGCAACCTAATATAAAGTGGGACCAAACTTTTTTTGTAGGGCCACACATTATCTCTAGAAAATGTTAAAAACCTAGGAGACGACTTTAAGTGATCTGACAGAACTGCCGGATTATTAATGCATTTGCTGAAAATGTCACCGGCCTCATTCTTCACAGATTAGCTGTGAGGTTTCCAGGGCTTTGTGGGAGGAAAACAGAACAATGATGCTGTTTAGTTCCAGAACACAGTGATGAGATACTCTCTGTGTGGCCCACTTTTAAAATTGGGCTCAACATGTTTTGCATGATGCTTCCCATAGGAAAGAAAACTCACGAATGAGACCTCTTAAATATCTCACTTGTTGCCTATAAACAGCAATGAGATTAAATACAGAGAAAGTCTCCTGCTTCTCAGATGTTTCTCCTGAGAAAATGACCCCTCAACAAATCTTGTACTGTGCTCAGATCTGCAATCAAAAGCCAGAGATTGCAATATGAGCTTAAACATTTCTCATTAAATGATCGGAGCTTGTACTCTAACGGCCAAAGTATACTTCAGCTTTGACGTGAATGCTTAGCGCACATGACACATGCACACTAGAAAGTTTCATCCTTGTTCAGTGTCTGCGCTATTCCTTTCCAGAAGTTATTACTGATAAAAATGTCTTTGTACTTGTTTAAACTAGAGTTGCGGGTATCTCTTCATCCTCGTCAACGTGGCCATCTAATGTTTTTGCCATCTCCAGCGGTGAAATAACGGGCCTGGGCGCATGTGCGAGCTGTGCACTTTGTATGTGCATTTAGAACAATCTGACTGCGCGTATAATGTATGCGTAAAAAACAAAGGTTGTGTCCCAACGGACACAATATGCACTGAAACTATGCACCATTCCAGCTAACAAAAATATGTTCTATGAACATTTTACTGATGTTCCCATTAAGTTATAAAAACATTATTTCTGAATGTTCTCCAATTGTTCAAAACGTCAATGTTTTGTTGTAAAAAAAAAAAGAATCGTCAAGTAGTATCATTCTGCAAACATTTTGGAAACATTACTTTTGAATGTTCTGAAACAAGTAGCAACATTTAAAAAATGCTAAAATGTTGAGGGAAAAAAACAGTATATGAACGATGTGTAAATGTTTTGAGAACATTATTAAAGTTCTATTAACATTACTGTAAGAACGTTTGTTCATAACTTTCAGACAACCTTGCCAGAACATCAGCCAAAGTTCTTACATTCCTTGTTAGCATCAGATTCTGACAGCGCCTCTCCTTCTGCTACGTAATTAAAGCTGTGACCATTGAGAGTATGAAGTGTCCAACATTCCACACTTCACTGCATCACCCGAGAATTTAAAGTAAATTTTTTTTGTTGTGACTGTACTGCAAAAAGGCCATAGAATAGTGCATAAGCATGCAAATTGCATGATAACCTCATTTGACTCAATTTGAGGAAAAACAAGTTGATATACAAGTGAAACAAAAAATCCAGAGATATGAAAGAGCAACCTCTGAGCAATAACATTTTCCTCTTTCTTTAAGACATGGATGCAAAACACGAACTAAACTGTTCCAACACCCGACGTGTTACCATGCACCATGATGCTCCCACGCCAACACTGTGTACACAGGGGATTCCCTGAGGGCCAGACAGACTGTGCTGGATAATGCTTTAATGACAGGGAACACCACATACAGCGAGGCCCAGACCAGCAGCGCAGTGTTTGTGTGTGTGTGTGTGTGGCTGCTGTGGTTGCTGTTTCACAGCTCGGAGCATTCACTGCGTCTTTCACTGGCCAGCGTTTCCACTGCAGGGCTGCGATCACTGACGCATGCGATCTTTCCCGCCGGTCGCTCCTGCTGTCTGCGATCTGCAGCTCTGGAGGAGGAGTGAGCTGTAAATGTCACATCTGTCTGAAATAGAACAAACTCTTTATCGAGTCGCATATAGAGATGAGTCACTCCCACCCCCACCGATGACTTTACGACAAATAATTTTAAATTTAGCTCCGTGGCATTTGTATTGACTTTTCTTGATAGAAGTGAGCATGGGTCACGCCAAATCCACAGCGACATTTGGCTTGTTTGGGCTTGGAGTGGACCTTCAGAGCTAGAAACCAAATGTATGCAAATACGCAAACATAGACGCAAAAGTTTGGCTAATGCAGTTTAGAAAATTTCACAATTCTGGAGTTCATGTTTAGATTTTTTTTTTTTTTTTACGATTTATTTTTGCTGTTTTTGCCTTTATTATGAAAGGACAGTAAACAGACAGGAAGTAAAGTGGGAGAGAGAGAGGGAACAGGATGGGGAAAGGTCTGTGAGCCAGGACTTGAACTCGGGTTGCCCGAAGTGCAACTGCACTACACGTTGGCGCTGCCCACGAGGCTATCGGCGCCGACGATATTTGGATTTTTAATTTCAGTTTAAGTTTAAATGGTGCATAATTAGTTTTATTTAGACTAGAAAATTTTGTATAATTTTTGGAAAAAAGCTAGTTTTAAGGTCCGTTCATGCCAAGAAAGATAACTATAAATATATTAGCGTCCACACCAAAGCACAATATCGTTCCGTTTATTATAAGAGCGCTGCAGTTTTATCGTCTACCGCTTTAAATGTGCGAGCTTGTTAAAATCTGGTGGATTCTGATTGGCTGTCAATGTTTTTATCATTCAACAACTGGAAAAAAATCATTCTGAAAGTGATTTCATTTACATTTTTCATCTGTGTCGTTGTGGTGTAGACTTAAAACGATTACTAAAACTTTATAGTTTTTGTTCTTGGTGTGAACGGCTCTTAAGGTTCATTTTTATTTTACTTCAATATTAACTTTAGCTTACATCTCTTATACAACACAAATTGTTCCATCTGCCTATAACGACACACACGGCACTTTATCAGAAAATGCAACAAGTAAATTGTGGTTGGTTATTTATTTTACATGTTAAATGGATATCTTGCTTAATTAGGAGTGTTTTTTTACATACTACATAATTATCATTCATTTGCAAATCTTCTTTTTCTTTTAAATAATGAAAATATAATGAAAGTTTTCATCTTTGCTATAGATTTTCATAACAGTAGTAACCTTAAGTGGTAACAAACCTCGGTCCTCAAGATCGGCGATAGAGTTTCCTTCACATGCCATTAAACTTGGCGTGTTATTATAAAGGTTTCCGCAATAAATATGCAACATTCTCAGTAAGACTCTCTCAAAATGTCACTCTTCCACAATAGTTGACCTGCAAAAGAAGAAAGAAAACTAACTGCAGAAAAAGTATGTAGTGCGCATTCTGAGAAACAACAGAGAAGAGGTGTGAACCAGATACTCAGTAAAGAACACTAATGACTGTCTCCTGACTCAAGTTATGAAAGAGTTTCTGCTAAAACATCTATGCAAAAAAAAACAGAAGCTCTTCCACTAACTGGGCCTCCAAAAGTTCATCTGTCACATCTATTAGAATAAATGAGGTGAAAAATGGCCTCTAACAGCAGCCTGCAGACATGAGTTTGGACATACTTGACACCTGAGACCAATTTCCACCTTCTATTGGACGAGGCGTCTCAATGCAGCTTTGCCAGAGCCGAGTCAGTCTCTTCTATTCACATTAGGAGATTCAGCTACTGAAGTCTGCATACCTGAAAGATGTAGAAACTAGTGATGCAACCGAAATTTCCCCATATTCTCCATTGTTGCAGCTCCTTTCTTCCCAGTCTGTCAGTAACGCTCTGTTTAGTTCCTGTCTCTATGAAGCCCCTCCTTCTGAAAAGTGCAATGTGCTCTGATTGCTACTAACTAACTCAACAAGGCCCTGAGCGGGAATTATTTAAATGAGGAATATTGTGACGTGTTCGTTCCCCGAAAAAAACTCAAGACTACAATGGAGGCGTTTCAGGGAGTTCAGAAACACTGACACTGATATAGAGAAGAACTCCTGCTCAAACAGCAACATTACACACTAAAGAAAGATGAACATGGAAAAAAGCAGAATAGTTCCTCTTTAATGCAAAATATAACTTGTTTTGCTGAAATGTAACCGTATTTAAACGGGTGATATGTTGCGATGCAACTTTTCAAACCTAATGTGAAGGGCTTCATAGGAATGAATTGTTTCAGTTCAAAAGCTTATCATGTCAAAATTGCACTGTACAAATTTCAGCATAAACACATCAGGGTCACGCAGTCATTAGGGTGTCAAAGCGTTACTCGAACCATAACCCACTCTCTTCTGTCTCTCACTCTCTGTCTGTCTGTCTCTCTAAAGCTCCAACCCTTGATTACGCTAAACCTCAGCCATCACCACAAATGCCCTGCGCTCTGCCAACAAACACAGGCTAGAGTTCTGTCAGTCTGGGCCTTATTTTTGCCCTACTGTAAACTGTGTGATGAAGGCGGGATTCCGTGCGGCCGTGCTGATGTCATGGGCTTGCGTTTGGACCGGACTCAGACCTCTGATGGACTAGTGCGGGGGAACGACGGGGCTAAAAAGGGATGGTTATACATGTGCTCAGAATAGAGTAGGAGAGATCTGAATGTTGTGTGCATAAATGTGGGCTCTTGGTCACACTGGTTCTAAGTTGCCGCTAAGTGGATATGTATCATCTGTCGTCTTTTTCCCAGACGTCTGCCATCTATATCAGCCAGGCATATCAAGATGAATCTCATCCACGCGTCTAAGTCATACTGCATCAAAATTAAATATAGAAAAAATAGGAAAAATATAAATGATATTTTGCAGTATATATATATATATATATATATATATATATATGACATTTTTTGCAATGTGACATTATGATGGTCTTAAAATACTGTAGGTTTTATTTTTCAGTGACAAATGAACAAATTTTATTAAATGTTATTTATATATCTAATTATGTATGTGTAATTATATTTATATATTTTTCAACATTTAATTATTTTTCATTACAAATAAGCACACTTTAACAAGGATTAATAACTACTTTAACAAATGTATTGCTCATTGTTAGCTAATGCATTAACCAACATTAACTAATAGGAATTTATTGTTAAGTTATTTTCATAATTAAGCATAATGAAAATTTCCAATGCAAAAAAAATCGTGAAATTCTAATAACACCAATGGTGAAATGATTCAATTTCAAGTTAATTCTCTCTGTTTGTGGCTCACTGCATGTGTTTATTGGGTCTCAATAAAAGTGACCATGCAAACCATCTCCTGTGTATGTGTGTGTAGGTGTGTTTATTTTTATGCGTGTGGTTTACGTGTGTATGTGTGTGGGTATTTGTTTTTTGTGTGCATGAAGAGTGTGTGTGGGTTTGTTTGGGTGTCATGTGTGTTTGCTTCATGTCTGTGGTGATGGTTTGAAACCAGTAGATTTTGTTTAATTGTACCGCAGAAGAAAAAACATATCTGACTCAATATGGCAGCCTGTCCTCTCTCTACAGATGGGCCGCACTGAGCACAAAATCAGTATTTGTTCAATGTCAGGTGTCAGTCTGTAGTGATCATTAACATTTTGGATTGGTAGAACAATTGGTAGAAACTGGGATGCAAAAATATCTGGGTAAATATCATTTTAACACTGAATAAATATCTTTTCATCAGGTTAGGTACTGATTATTAATCACTCAAACCCCTTTTTCTAAATCTCTCCATCAATCTTGCACATCTGCCATGTTTGTAGTTTTTTTTATTTGTGTTTGTAGTTCTAATCGAATCCTTGTCTAATGCACAATGGGTTAAGGGCAATATCAGAGTGTGCACGGATCTTCACTTCAGATTTTAACAAGAAAAAGTGGACCATCTTTGGTATATTTATTTCAATATACTACGATGTGGGACACACTAATTCTAGTTCCAAATACTATTTATGATGGGGAGTATGTGAATTTGGATGCAACACTAGTTTCCTGTGTGTAATTCCTTTTGTTTCCTCACTTTCTAAGCATGTTCTCATGGTTACTGATTGTAGTATGACCTGTTTGTAGTTTGAGTCATCATTATCCTGTGTTTTTTTACTCCTTAGTTTCTTCATCTCATTGTCGGTTCTCTATATCCATGTGTGCTAAGCTGTTGCCTTTATGGTTCTTGTTTATTTAATAAAACTGCATGGCAACAATATAATAATTGCCCAAACATAAGAGTGATAAACACTTTTGAAAGGTACAAGTACCCCAGTCTGAGTCTGAGAAGCCACTGTTGATCTGTTCAGTATAGTGGTTTTTGTGTCATTTGCTATTTGTTGTGCTGAGTTGGGAATTTAAAGCATCTGGTGCCAAATAAAATCCACCCACTCAACAACACAATGACACAATAAGGCACCAGAGCTTCGGATTTAGTGTATACTGTAGCCCTTCTCTGTCTCATAAGGGTCTCTTTAGCATACAGACACACTCTCTCACACTCTGCAGTGATAAACAGTGAGTGCGCAGGTTCGAGAGACCCCACAGATATCAGCTCAGGCACACACAGCTGCGTTCAATTGCAGTTGTAGGGTGGGGGGCGGCTGATGGTCTGACGAAGCGTCAGCAAGACGATCTGTTTTTCCGCGGAGACGCCCAGTGTCAACAGACTGGCTGTCTCTCCCACACACACACACCGTTCACACAACCCGGGGAATCACAGAGAAGCCACTTCATATTAATGACTCTAAGAAAAAAAGCTTCAATAGGGTTCTATACAGAACCCCAGAGTTCTTACTCAATTTTAAAGCCAAAAAGGTTCTAAATAAGGAGAAATGCTATATTATGCCCCTTTACAAAGTCTTGATTTTGTTTTAGGGCTCTATTAGAATAGGTTTTAATATTTGAATGTTCAAAAAACATATTCTCCATTGTCGCAGCTCCTCTCTTCCCAGTCTGTCAGTAACGCTCTGTTTAGTTTCTGTCTCTATGAAGCCCCTCCTTCTGAAAAGCACAATGTGCTCTGATTGGTCAGCTGGAGCAGTGTGTTTGGGAAATGACCCGCCCCTTACCATAACAAATTCAACCATCCTTACCATTCAACACACTACTAACTAACTCAACCAGGCCCAATCCTTTATTCATTATAAACATTTACATAACATAACTGCTTTGAAACAATGTGTAAAGTGCTATTAAAATTTTTTACCATATTGACTGGCAAGTAAATATCTACCTAGCAGCCTTCCTGAACACCTTAGCATCTGCACAGTAATAAAAAGAAAAAAAAAACTTCATAAGTTAAAAAGTTCATCAAATATTCATGTCAGCTGTAAAGCAGCTCTACAGAAGACAACAGATCAAGACGGTTCAGTGTTGATTCAGTTCAGTTCAATAACAGTGCAGATGCTGGAAAGTGTCATTATTCAGCTCAATTCAGTTCAAACTTTGCTCTCAATTGATAGCGTCAGTGCAGCTAAATCAATAATATTACTGAATATTTATTGTCTTTACTGATGTGTACACTAAAACTCTTGAACATTCCAACAAAAAGCAATGTGGCATTTTTGAGTTTGCTTTGCCAGCGGGGTGTAAAGCCGTCTGTACTTTGCAGTAATAACTCATTGCCTCTCGGGTGGGGTGGTTATTTCAACTTAATCAAGTTGTTTGAAATACAGTTGTGCGCTAGGCGACAGGGCAGCTATTTTGACGCCAGGGATATTCACTGGGACGGTTCTGCTCTATAAAGTGCTTCCCCTGCTCGGTTTAATGGAGGAAATCAGACTCAGCTTGAACAGAACGCAGCCCAACTTAATTCACCTAATTGTGCTGTTTTTTTTCTCCATGTTACCCACTCGACTTGCAGTTGTACTCATTATTTTTGCCTCCGTTTGAGTGGCTGTGTGGAGGAAACATGGCCCTGAGAAAACCACATCATAAAACACACTGAAAAAAAGCGCAGTAAAATACGACTTCAGTCAACCTCTCCCTCGCCACTTTGGGTTTTTTACTGCGCTGATTTGTCTGCAAAGCAAACAAATACATTTAAAATCTAATTTCACAAGTTCATTATTTTTTAACATTAGCAGAGAATTCTTTAATTACCAATTCTGCACAAATTAACATGCTGAAAGTGTTACTCTTACCATAATGAGCATCGAGAATCACCTATCAATTTGTCCGAGTACCCATGAAAAATGAAGCCATTAGCCTAACTCATACCTCAGTGTCTGTCGTGAAGTGTAATTCAGCCGGCGTCGCTTCAGAATGTCTTCTGCAACAACATAGAAATACTGTTAATGTTTTGACCAATCTACAAAAGTGAACATATATATATTTAAAGACATCAATTTACAGTGAAAATGTACCAATGTCAGCACGCCCAAGTCAAATGTTAAGCTTTGAACAGGAATTTAACCTTTTTTATAGACATTTATTATAAACCATCAAAACAAAGTGTTAGCAGATATTAAGCAGACAGTCTACTAATACTCTAATGACTGCTAGTTGACATGTAGTTACAAAGTTAGTTATTGTCAGTAGAATGGACTATTAAAATAAAGTGTTTCAACCCAAATTTGGGTCAAATACAGACCCAACCACTGGGATAAAAATTTAATTAAAAAATTTAAACTAGCGGTTGGGTTTGTCCATATTTGACCCAAATTTGGGTTGAAACATCCCAGCATTTTTTAGAGTGTAATAAACTTTCAAATATTATCCTAATATTGTAATATTATCCTTATGAGCACAAGCCACAGAACCCAACACATTGTAATGAAATGTTTGATAAAACTACTGTTACAGGATCTTTTTTTAGGATATTTATTTTGATGTTTTGTTTTAGAATCATAGCAAGGTCCTTGTGCTACCCTGAGAACTGCTTCTGTTCGCACTAAACCCTGGAAAAACACAAGCTGTCCAGCTACCGTATATGTAGCCAATTCATGGTTTAGCCTTCACTTTTCCACCACCAGTTTCAAATCCAAAGACAAGGCGGAAAACAAATGAGCAAGTCAGTTGTCAAGATCATTAGCAGATAGAGAAATGATCCATGTCACTGACTTCTCTCCTGGTTATTGGTTCCAGTCCCTCCAAGCGCATCCAACTCCGCACTTCTCATTGTGAGCTCTTCATCCGCAAGATTTCCAGGAATATTTGAATGTGACTGAATCCGTATTCATGTACACGTATAAACTAATCACAAACCACTGACTTTCACTACTAACAGATCATGTCTTATTCTTTTGACATTAACAGAGCACTTGGTACAGTGTCATATTTATAAATTATACACTGATTCAATTGCAACAAAAAATATTTGGGAGTCTATTAGGAGGCCTAGAATTACACTCAATTGGTCAGTTTCAACTGGTTGACAGTATAGTATATAAATAGTATATGTGTATTGCTATTTCCCACAAGGATCTATACTTTTCCTCAGATGCTCAAATATTCCACGGGAACTGAACCCATGACCTTGGCATTGCAAGCGCCAAGCACTACTGGTTGAGCTACAGGAATGCACCCATTTAACAGATATTTTGATCTTTACTAGATAAAAGGGACAATTTTTTTCTAGTTTAGTCTGACAGTTAAGTGGAGTTGTTTTTGAAAAACTTCTCTCTAGTTGAGAAACTTCTGCAACAGACCTACTGCAATATGCAAAGAAGAAAAAACAGACATATGCCTTTGTCTTTTCTCACTTTGACTTCTGTAATGCACTTTTTATGTAACTGCCTAAAAAAACAGACAGAGTGCAGCTTGTGCAAAACTGCGGCCAGGTTATTAACAAAAGCCAGTCAGAGCAAGCATATTACACTAGCTTTGGCTATGCTGCTTTGGCTTCCAGTCTCAAAAAGGATTGATTTTACAGTTCTTTATTTGTTTTTAAAGCACTAAATGGCCCAGCACCTACGTGTTAGAGTATCAGCGTTTCACTACATCAATTGTGATCACTATTGCTTTTTTAGCCACAGATTGACTTTTCTTCACCTGTCCTCGTATTTCGTACTTGCTTTTATTTTGCAAGCTCTTGGTCTTAGAGGTAATACAAACTAGATTTTTACATTCTCTGAAGGAAATTCTTGGCCATGCAAAACTCACTGCCATTATACTAGAATATTGTGGATGGCTGCTTCCGACCCAAGTCAAATGGGTTGTTTTAAACCAGCAGTTGGGTTAAATGTTTGGGCAAAACATTTAACCCAACCGCTGGGTTAAAACAACCCAATTGCTGGGCTTGTCCATTTTCAACCCAACTTGGGTTGTTTTTAACCCAGAATTTTTTAGAGTGTAGATATGGCTTCACACTTGGCATGTTTGGTTCGATTAAAATGAACCCTGGTGCGATTGCTCTGTTAGTGTGGTTCATTTGATCATGTGTGAACGCTGCCATCTGAACCCTGGTGCGCACCAAACAAGCGGACTGAGACCATTGAAAAGATGGGTCTCGGTCTGCTTTGAAACGAACTCTGGTGCAGCTCGAATGATATATGAAGGCAACACGGACCAAAGACATGTAAACGAACCAAAAACAGGAAGATGAGACCCTAAAAAGGAAAGAATCCTCACGCATGTCGTTTTTTTTTCTCGTCATAGTCGCGAATTTGCCCATCACAGGCATCAGACGCGCGTCTCCACGCAGCAGATCGTTTGTGTGTGTGACGGATGGATTCCCGCCGCTGTTTGACTCCTTTACAGAATTTATAAGCTTTCACGAGTTCCCAGCTGGCCAAAATGCCATCATATGCAGGCTACGCACACACAACGAGTGCATTTACCTCAGCACACAGCATTGTTTTGGATGTTTGGTAAGTCCTTCTCAAAATAGGCAATACGTCTTAAAATCCGACCAATCAGGCTGTGAATGTGTCCCTATGCCTTTAGGTTCAGTCTCTTTTGGTTCGGTGATAAAATTGCCAATCTGAACGCTAATCGGACCAGGACTAATTTTATTTTTTTTTTGGTCCGTGTGAACGCACCCTTAGACAAGTACTAGTACAACAATTTGTACCAAGTGTGCTGCAAACGACCTAAAAAAAGTGAAGCCAAAGCATTTTGATCACCTCCCAGTGGCTGGCCGCAGTATAGGTCATAAACCCCGCCCACTCCATGTAAACGAATGGGACACGAGCCAAACTAAAAAATCCAATTACACTTCAAATAATTTTTTTCTGAAGAAGGTCATTTTAGGTCCTTATCATGCTGACAAATGTTCAAGTGTTCATTTTCCCAGTAAGTTTGGTTTTAGTTAGTTATTTGATGCTATAAAAACGGGGTGTAAGTCATGATTGACAGCTGTGCTAGCGATTAAGTGTGGGCGTGGCCTTGATACCGCGGCTCCACCTCCACCACTACAGCGCAAACTCGGGCTCCGAATGACGGAATCGGCAATGACCGTTTCGGGGATATTTTGGCTGAATTTTTTTCTACAGTGGAAGGAATCGGAGACATGTTGTCCATATTTTTTCCAGTCTAGCACAAATGGTGCAGGACGAGTTAGATGCCAAGGTTTAACAACTAATATGAGCAATATTAATTTGTACACAAAACACCTAAAGGTTGTGCAGTGATATTCACAGCAGACAATCTGTCTACAGTTAAAATTGCTTTATCTTATTAAAATAAACCCAAATAAACGTCCAAACCACTGTCGTTTCCAGCTTTCAACACTTCAGGCTTTTGAATGATGTTGCCTCAGATTCTGGACTGCGTTTCGTTCCCACGTCTTTGCCTGAAAATGACTGTTTTCCCATATCCATTTACTGTAAACCAGCAAAAGTAATTTGATTGCTTTGGTTATAGTTCTCAGACATTATCTTTATCCTATAATTCGGTTTCTCTCTTTGAGATAATGATGCTGCTTTTCTCTCACCTAGTAAATTTTAAGTTTGTCTACATAGAAATTAAAATGAACTCATCCAGCTAGTATATTTATCTCATGCTTGGGTTACTTTCTGAGTCAACATTATTGAAACGTCAACCATTGTTTTGGTTTCGCTCGACTCCAGATACCCACTTAAATCAGTGAAAGCGCCACAAACTGTGATAGAAGGCTGTTCTTTGTGAGTATTGTCCAAAATCAACCCCAGTATGATGATGTGCTGACAATCATACCCAGAGTTAGGCCAAGCATTTCCCAGCATTCATAAAGATCATTACATTGTGTAATTATTTTAGATATCACGCCCCAACGCTCTTCTGATTGTTCTTAATAACACAGCAGCACTGTTTTAAAGGTGCACTTACTAAAACAAATCATTTTTGGGGGATGTTTTGAAACTGGATATAATTTTGCCAGAAGAAAAGAATGTTTAGATTTTGTACTGAGAAACAAGACAAAAATACTGAAGAAGAAAATCATTGTTTGAAGTGTGCGCATACAGGTCTGCTGTTAACTGAGGAAATGCTATTGGCAATAATAGCAAAAAGCACTCATTCCAGACATTTAGAACTACAGGCTTTGTTGTAATCAGCAGAACTTTTTCTTTTTCGCCTGGCAAGAGAGAGAACATTTCTTTTGGAACACTGAAATAATTAGATTTTTTCTGATGTTTTTGGACTAGCTACATATATTTGAGGATATATTATAACTTTTAGAAATAAATGTTAGTATTTTAAAATGTGCTTTTCGTGTATGCACTCTCTGAAAGATTTATTTTTTCCTGCTGGTGTGTAAATGGAGACTTTGAGAGGAAATGAAAGAATCTTTGCCAGTGACAGATAACAGGGAAAGGGCACAACACTTTTCCCTCGGTGAGAGATCAGCAGAGAGATTACACACCTTCACAGCCTTTAACCTGAAGTTTTCCTGCTGCTGGGTTCAGTCTTTGCACATGTTGAAACTGAAAGCCTATACTTGTGAGACTTTCTCTTGAAGTTTTAAACATGCTGCGATACAAGAATTTCCTATTGAAAAGCATCATAATGGTCAGCCTTACCCTAAACATCTGTTCAAAAGCTATAAATTCCCTACACACTCCGGATGAACTCCACACATTTCTGAAATCTATTTCAGAATCCTGATACACCCTACAGCACATGCTCATATTGTCCCCAGACACCTACACACTTCAGATACCCTATATACTTTTGATGCCCCCTTAATGTTCCTGATATCCTCTGAACTGCAAAAAGTGGTTTTCTTTTTCAGTAGACTGCGCCTAAAACGGCCTAAAACATTTGTGACCAAAAACATTAATTTGAGATTGATATTTTTGCTGAGATAACATACATTTACCTGTCATGATTTAAAAATTTGCATGCCTTTTTACCTGCGTGTTCTGTGATGAGTAGCCTATCACATCTTTTGTTGTGTTGAGGTAATAAAATGAGATGATGCGCATCAAAGTTACAGTGAAAAAAAACACTTAATTTGAGGCAAATGGAAAGCAAGGATCAGCTTTCTGCATTAGAAAAACATGAAAAATATAAGACAAACAGTCCTCATCTCTGTCGAACATCAACACTGATGGCACACAAAAAAGCAGGCTCCACTTGTGCCAGAATGAGAGATGTCAATGAATGAACACCAAGTGCAGAAAGTCTATTTTGTCCACACAACGTGGATAAACTACAACAAGTATTTGATTAGCGACATAAATTGTGGTGCACAATATGTAAGCAGCACCTAAGTTAGTCCCAAATGACACACTATACACATGCACTTATACTATGTACTCTACCATCTAGTGTATGAATTTTATAAAGTTATTTTTGTCATCCAACATTCCACACTTTGTTTTATCAGTTAAACAAGTGCTTTTTTTGGAATGTTCAGTGTGAACACACAACACTCACACTATTCATACTACAAAATGGCACAGAATAGTGCACAAGCATGTGAATTGGGATGTTGTCCACTACACACTTACAGCAAACCAAGCATTTTTCTGTTGCTCTCGATGTATCCCATATTGCACACTTCACTACTGCACACACTCTATATCAAGCCTGTGATGTTCCCTAGAAATGATCCTGAATCTGCTCATGTTCACAAGCACTGTGTGAAGTCTTTCCTGTACAGTACAGGCTGATACTGTTTGTCCTGCTGGCAGACGGGCACTGCTTTAATTAGCTAAACGAGTGCTGAGTGAGGGCAACACTGCTCAGTCTCACCCAGCCCAGACAGAGCTGTTTACCCAAACCCGCCTGCCAGGGAGCTCATCTAGACATCATTACAGTCTCTCCAGTTCCCTCGAATATGTTTGTGCTTTAGAGTAACCTACATTTTCTAAATGGAGTCATGACTCTTCACAGAATATGGGCATTATTATATGACTAAAGCAGATATTTTAATTACACTTTGACTTTATCGGAACTTCCACAATCTTGTTTTTCAGTGAAATATCTGAACATTCTTAAATCATATATTTGCTTGAGAAGCAAAATGACATAAGACAAAAAAATGATCAAAATTAAATTTATGGATATAACAATGTCTGCCAATGGGGTCAGAAAAATAAAACTTGTTTTCCCTTTGAATTAATTTTATTTTTCTCACACAATTGGTGCCATTTTTTCTTAAGTATAAACTCACTTAATTTTGATAATTTTTTTTTTTTTTTAGAAACTAAGAATACCTTAAATAATTTTACTTAAGTAAAGTAAATGTGTATTGATTTAAGAAATGTTTAGATATTTGTACTGAAAAATACAGAGTAATAAAATTTTTTTGAGGTGTGAAATGTCTTTTGTATGGTTCTGAGATCAGTAAATGTATATGACTGTACAACGAATGAACAATATGTTTTTGATTGAGATATTTTACTGAAATTTGCCAGGGTAAAGTCTAAAGCATTCATAACCTATTTTTTGAGGTCAAGTTTGTTCACCCTCAAGAGCATCTACATGTATCCCAATGCCCAATTTTGGCATTTATTTATTTTAAAATTGCTTCTTGCTCGTTGCAAAAAGTTAAGAAATGCTGCATTTTGTGCAACAGCAGTCTAAACAATGTATATAGCCTAAAAATAATCAACAGCCCATGCTGCATAAAGCTGCGTTCACACTTAAATTGCTGGAGATCATTGAAAATTAGTGATGTCCAGTCACTTGATGTGGCGAATTGTTGCTAGTATGAAACCTCTAAATTGATGTCAACTGAATAGTAAAGTCATTTCAGAGATTAGTACATTTTGGTGAAAGATTATAAAGAAAACTGTAAGTGTATTACTAAAGCAAATAGGGGCAATTTTGATTTCACAATCTACCATCAACCCAAGACATCAACAGTGGCTTATAAAGCTTTCACTGAGATGAGCTGACAAATCTGGACAAGGTCAGTCTGTTTCAGCAGGAGGACTGGACATAATTTGTGATAACTAGAAAGGCTTTGTAAGCAGCAACTTAATCTTTTAGCCAAGGTCTTCACTTGCCTCTGGAAAATCGCCCAGATCTGATCTCGTGCATAAACCCATTTCTGACGCAGTTCTACCAAACTAGACATGGACAACCTTGAAGAACTCTCGGAGAACGTGGCTTTATTTCATAAACCATATATGAGGCCTGGTTTTCTAAAAGCTTCAGGTGAGTCTGAGAAGGATCGTGGCTTTGGTGAAGTTATCCGTTCTTTGATTGTCCATCACGTCTGGGGGCTGTTTCTCTGGCCTGGTCTCTAGATTGCCGCTGCTGTTTATTGATGGAGGGTTTTTCTTGTGATCTTCCTGCATTTTCCTACTTGGAGCATAACCATTGAGCTCCTCTTCCTCGTGCGCACATGGAAACCACAAAGCAGGAGCTGGTTTATTTTCTCCGGCTTAGACCAGGGCCGAGAGCCGCACCTGAGCTGCCTCTGTAACTACATAATTGGATTGGCCAAAGTGTTTGATTGGATACAGTTAAAGTATTTCCCCTTCATCATGTGCTAAAAGCAAGCTGCTCTTCTGCTGCAGACTTTCCACAGTCCGGTAAAACTGCCACAGTTGCTTCCATCCAGAACGTCCCATTATCAGAACTTGTGAAAAAGTCACTGCTGTGAAGCTAAGGCTCTGGAGAGTTTCCAATGGCATTGTTATGCTGTTCAGGGGTGCGTTTCCCAAAAGCATTGTTAGCTATGGTCGAAGTAGGGATGTGACCGAAGCCGACTGACTTATTCAGAAAGGAATGGAGGTTTACCGTAGTGAGCCGAATCTGGGCCGTGTCCAGATCAGATGGAGGACCTGCGCCTAGACACGACTGCAACGCATCCCTGAAGTATCAGCAGAGATTGTGTCAGCTAGACCATCCCCTGTGAAGGCCTCATCGACATCGACAGTGGCACAGATCCTCAACAAACCGTCCCATACCGGTGTGATGAATCCGATCTTCAACCAGATGGAACTGGATTAAATATTTTGAATGTTCCAATCCCAATCTGACTTCTGACCTGTAAAGCTGCCTGAATCATAATCATGCACTGTTCGTTTGTTGGCCAGAGGAGAACTGACCCCCCAATTGAGCTTGGTTTCTCCCAAGGTTTTTTCTCCATTCTGTCACCTGATGGAGTTTGGGTTCCTTGCCACTGTCACCTCTGGCTTGCTTAGTCAGGGACACTTTATATTCAACAATATTATTGATCTGCCTGCATTGACACAATTGTATGTGAACTGAATTGAGCTGGACGATGACATCACTGTTGATGTGTTACATCGTTACCATCTAGCAACCACCCTAGCAACTGCTTGGCTTGGTGAGTTTTCGCACTGAAGGAATTCAGTCTCATTTTCAACCCAGCACTCATCAGCACTGACAGCTTAATCACAACCTGTTCAGAGTTTGGCCACACACACACACACACACACACAAACAAACATACAAGCAGGTACAGAGGCCCACGTATTGCCCACTCAGCACCTGGCAGCAGGTGTATGTGTATCTGTTAATGGATTATGCTGCATATGCCACGTAAACCACACACAGAACATTTGTGTCCATGTTTGTATGCGAGCGTGCACATTTGAGCGTGTGTGTATGTTTGTGTGTGCTTGTGTGAGGTCTGAGTGGTAGACCAGCAATTACAGCTGAAAGATGTTTACACTCTTCATCGTGTTTACTTTACTGCATCACACCCGAGATGCCCTACATGACTGAAAGACCCTCTGTGGCGTTTCTCTCTGAATGTGCATGACTGATGAATGCTGTGGAAATGAGCCGTATCTCACCACATGCACCACGAGACAAACTCGTGAGTGCCACACCTGCTCTGACATCATAATATACACCTGAGTAGACTCGCGCACACACGCACACACAAATGCTAATGCTGGAAACATTCCCACTACATCATTTACACATCCCCCTTTACATTTACATTTACATATTTGGCAGACACCTTTATCCAAAGCAACATTGCATTCAAGATTTACAATTTATCAGTTTATGCATTCCCTGGGAATCGAACCCATGACCTTGGCGTTGCAAGTGCAGTACTCTAATGTTTTGTCTTTTCTGTCACCAGAAGCCAATTTTGCTTAGTGGTTGCTGTTTCATGGCTCATCGCATTTAAGTTTCAATTTTGTCTCAAATATGTCTCCTAAAATTCCTTTAAAAAATGGGGTCTTAAGAGAAACATGAGGCCAGTTGCCTAAACTTAGCCACTATGTTAAGACTGTCTTAAGAACTAGTTTAACCAACTAGCAGCAAGACAAGAGGTAATTTCCAATTCAAATTAGATCAATCTACCTTTTTATGTAACAGACTTTAAAAAGTTAGGACCAGTCTTGAAGAAAAAAACAGATGACTAACTTTTAAGACTAGTCTACACAGTTTATACAACCGACCACTGATGAGAATTCTGATGAGTGTATATTGAAAAATCTCACACTGGATTGCAGTCTTTGGTATATTTGCAAACACAGTTTGAGACATTGTTGAGACCTCTACTGAAACTATACTAGGAGACGTGAGATTGATAGTGACATGAAAGTAGTCCATATGACTTGAGCGCTGTGTGAGCTTTGTGTAAAGAACAGAATAAAATGTGAGTTTTTATTGAGCGACAATCTTATCCTACACCAAAGCTCTCAAATCTAATTTGTGTATTTACAATCTTGACAAGTTGTGTTTATTTACAACATTCATAAAAATATCAATCAAGTCTCTGCACTGAAAAAAACTATGGTGGATAAGGATTACTGTCATGTAAGAAGAAGTGCCGTGTAAATATTCTGCTAAATATTTAGTATTTCACAAATAAGAGCAAGTCATACAGGTTTGAAACATGAGCATGTGTGAATCATTACAAAATTTTTGACAATGAAAATGTCCTTTTTCTCATTGCCGTCTCAGACAAAACAATTTAAGATATTCTTGTGTTTTTACTGACGGGCCAGTGCATCACAAAGATGTGGGTTTTTCAGTTTTCAGGGCACAGCTGTTCTTCATGAAGGGTGGCAGCGCTGCAGTTTCGTTGACTATGGAGATTCCATTAGCGCGGATCAGGGAAGCTCAGCGGCTCCAACTGCACTGATTGCCTTTTGTCTAGACTCCATTGAGTGTTTTTCATAACGTGTGGACATGGAAGTATTTATGAGGCCAGGGTTTAATGGACAAAGCTCACATTATATGACCTCCAATTCAGTCGTTTTTACATTCACGTCTACTGGCAATCCAAACCCATTCCTCTAGCTCTGAGACGGCAGTCTGCTGTAACTGGGCTCAGGTTTATGGGAATCATGGGTCGAGTGCATAACGGATAATCTATCTGCAGTGTCTACTCTATTGCTTCTTTATGGCATCTCTGATCGACTCCTGCAGATCTCACAATCCAGATCATACTCTCTGGGGTCAAAGGTCATGGGTGAATCTCATGATACCTGTCAAGAACATGTCCAGATTACATTTCACTTAAAATCCAAAAGAAAAGACTAGATGTTATATTATGCCTATAAAGACTGTCTTTTTAAGATTTGTTTGCACTGTAATATTTTGATGACAAGTAAGCACATTTTCCCTCAATATTCTTGTTTCTGTCATGCCAAAAAGTAACTATGTGATGAAAATTTAATTAAATTGGTAAATGATTTATCCATGGTTTATACAGTAAGATATAAGATACGTACACTCTAAAAATGCTGGGTTAAAAACAACCCAAGTTGGGTTGAAAATGGACAAACCCAGTGATTGGGTTGTTGTTTTAACCCAACGGTTGGGTTAATTGTTTGCCCAACCTGCTGGGTAGTTTTATTTAATTCAACTATTGCTTAAAAATTACTGTATTGCTTGTTTAAAATGAACCCAAAATATGTTGGAAATTAACATTTATTAATATGTTTAATTTTAGCTTATTAATAAATATTCACCTTTTGATTATTATTGTTGCTTCTAGTAATTATGTCTCTGATTTTGGGTTCATTTTAAGCCAGCCATATAGTCATTTTTAAACAATAGTTGAGTTAAATAAAACTGCCCAGCAGGTTGGGTCAAACATTTAACCCAACCTGGGTTGTTTTTACAGGCTTCATTCTTCCATTTTTCTTATGCAAATTGTAATTTAATCTTTTTTTTTTTTGTCTTTTGACTTTGGGGTAAAGTATGACTGGACAAGTTTTGATTCAGGTGAGATTCACCCTTCTGCAGCCCCTCTGTGCTGAATCCTGTCCATTTAAAACAGCTGAGGGGTAAATAAACAGAGCCAGTAAGCTGAACACATGCATCTGTCTGCCACAGTAATGCATTAGTGTACTCTGCACTTTGGCTGGGAGCACACAGAGTCTAAACAAACTTCAACCAAATACTGTGTGTACTGTAAATAGCCTTTTGTGTAGTTATTTTTTCAGCACCAAAAATAGAAATCACGGATAACATATTCATCTTTATTTTAGGGGGTGAAAGAGAGCAAAATATCCAGGGGAGAACCAGAGCGTTCTGTGATGGCTTAAAACATATAAACTTCTCATCAAAACACACACACACAGGACACATCAGGAAACCTCACACTGAGCCATTACGACAGAACTCTATTAAAATAAGTATGTCCTGCAAAAAAAAGCTTGCAAAGCTGTTATAGGCTTGTTAATTAGAACCAAGATTGGGTGAAAAAAATACATATTTCCAGGTGGGCCAAAGAAAACCCTTGAAGGTCGCAGCAATTATTTCACAAATGAATAAGCGCAGTGTGGAAATGGCAGCGAGTTCAAACAGAGACTTCTGCGGGACTTGGCATCAAACTGCATGACGTGACATGTCAAATAAATGTCGGCAAAGTCCTCGGAACGCTTGTCCACCTTAGAAAAATGCACTTACTTTTCAATTAAAAAAGTCTACGCTCTTCTTTTTTTTACACTGCCACCTCCCCCAATAAGGAAAGCTTAGTGTAGTACTGTGTCTTGTTCTTTTTGGCCAATGAGAGTGTAAAAGTGTCATAGGCTGTGACTGTGTGGGCCCTTATGGAGAGGGTAAACCATGCCAGAGCAGTGAAATCACTCCAATGGGGAGAGAGAGAGAGGCTGCAAACAAGAATTGCAGCAAGTTCAGTTAGACGATCCCATTAGATATAAATGTCATGTGATTGGCACGATACGATTAAAGATTTGTACATTGTCCAGCTTTACACTATTTTTTCCAAAAGTCTGTTGTTTACTCACAGCATCATGTCTTTCCAAACCTGTACGACTTATTTTTTTCACAAAGATATTTTGAGAATTTTGTCCATACAATGAAAGTCAGTTTTCCTATTTTTGTCGTTTTCAAGTATCTAAACAATCTTAAAACAAGATACATTTACTCAAGAAGCAAAACGACTACATAAAGTTTTGTTTTCTGAAAAATGTATTAAAATTAAGTGTGTTAATGCATAAAACAAGAAATATTACTGCCATAGGGGTTAGAAAAATAAACTTAACTCAAAGGGAACTTCACTGGTCAACACGCATAAATCATATTTTAAGACTTAATATCTTGTCATTTTGCATCTCAAGTAACTGTATCTTGATTTAAGAATGTTTAGATGTATGTGCTTGAAAACAAGACAAAAATACTGAGTACAAAAATATTGCCCAGGATATCAGATCGATGGGGTGTTTTACATACCGATTTTATTTGATCACTCAGATCAAACAATTAAGACTTCACAGCAATAGTCTTCATGGCCTTCTAAGGATGAAGAAGAGTCTTTTGGGAGAGTTAAACTCAGTTGGACAGTTTTACGCACAGCATCATGGGTGCACTACAGTGGCTGCCGTCCTCTAGCCCTGCGGTTCAGCCAGTGTGGCCGGTGGAAAGTTTGGTTAACCAGGGGCGGTGTCTACGTCCCACAGAGCTCCAGAGAGCAGAGTCGTGGGCGATTAATAGCCCTCTTTGTATTTGTTAATGTAGCTTGTTAGGGTTCAACCTTATATTGATGTTGTATATACAGTGGTAAACGTGAAAGCTGTTTTTATTCAGTAATAACTGTGTTTGTGGCGGGGAAAGTTAAGACAACATTTATGCACATAGATGTCAATTTTTCACACTTCTGACAAATATGGATTTTCTCTGCTTAAGTGAACAGGGTCAGTTTACTACATTGTGGATATTGTCCAAAGCAAACCTACACTGAAAATAAATTGGTTTAGGATTTACTTTGAAACCATTTTTCACTCAGAAATTGCGAGTAAATTTCACAAATAATTATAAAAAATGTTAAGTAACAATTAATTAAATGTGGAATTTTGAAGTACAGTATAGTGGCCAAAATTGATGTCCGGCCTTGGAAAATGGACATCTTCACAATTTATTTAAATATTATTAACAATTTATTTAATGATTTAGTAAATATATTGCATAGTTGTGCTGAGAGTCAATTGCTTTATTTGTGATAACGCCAAATTATGCACTTAATTTTTAATTATTAATTTATAATTAATTAATCTGACTTAATTTTTGAAGAAATTATGAACGCATGCAAAAACAAAAGAACCTATGAAA
The DNA here is from genome assembly GCF_019924925.1 of Ctenopharyngodon idella. NCBI lineage: Eukaryota > Metazoa > Chordata > Actinopteri > Cypriniformes > Xenocyprididae > Ctenopharyngodon > Ctenopharyngodon idella. The sequence goes on from NC_067223.1 coordinate 16,856,346, forward strand.
TATTAATAACTGTTGTAGTCAATGTATGCTTTTTCCTGTCAGCTTTGTTTTTTTCTATGTATTTTTTGCATAGTTTGCCAAATAATTTTGACAGATAGATTCATTAACCATGTTTAGTGTTTTGTTTTTCCTTCATATTTAAAATACCTATATATATATATATATATATATATATATATATATATATATATATACTTATATATACTTCAGATGCAAAAGCCTCTAAGTGCCATCTGAAATTTTCTTATAAAATGAGCATTTTTTATCAAGCTTATATGTTTATGTTCAGTTATTTCACTTTAATGGCAATGAAAAGGACCTATTAATTGCCATTGAAGTGAAATTACTGAACCTAAAAATACAAGCTTGATAAAAATTTCAGACGGCACTTAGAGGCTTTTGCATCTGAAGTCTTCATATATATGTATATATATGTGCATATATATATATATATATGCAATATAAAATATTTTCTTCATATATTGATCATTTGATCAAACTTGTAGGGTCATAAAAAAAACAATATCCCCTCCAGACATCACTTTTGGCCACCACTGTATAAAGCCTGAAATAATATTTTCTTGTAAAACATACTCCAATAGTCTCTGGTTTGCAAGCTGTAGTTCTGACTGAAGTGAATTTTTCTTTAGTCATTCGCTATAATACCTACATCCAACTTATTGTAATTAGTAAATTCCCCCTGAAGGGTTATACCAACCAAGGCTCATACCATTCAATGTGACCAGGATATGATGATATGGTTGAAACTGAGTGGAGTTCAAGGAATGCTGGGACAGAGCAGGTGTATCCCTACCTTCGGATTAGTAGAGTGACATGGCAGTTTTGTTGCTGGGCCACAACAGCATTTCACCACCTTCAATTCAAAATAGAAAAAAATAGCAGTTTGTTTTACATTCATTCAATTCGGAAAATATAGCTTTTGTATGCTCCATTAACAATAACAATTTTGTATAAACATTGTTTCTGAGTGATCTAGTAAATCCAGTGTAATTATGTCACATAGATGTGAACTCTACCTTGTCCTACTGAGAATGGTTTAGTTCCTCAGGAAAGGTCTGATTTACTTGTGCACACAATAAAAGAGAAGATGGAGAATCCTGATAGGACCCGACAGACGTCTCTATGGTGGTTGTCTCCTCACAGACAGCGCCGTTAAAGATTAACACCCTCCTGATGAGAATAGTGCTGCTGGATACCTGATGAAGGAGGTTCAAACTTCATCCACAATCCCTGTGGTCAGAAAAGCAGACGGGTCCTCACCATGGAAAATATGATTCATTATTCAACAAGTCCTCGACCCATAATGGCTGCAGTTTAGGGTGTTGTAACTATATACTCACAGGGGTGAAACTAAGTTGCCAACCACTGCAGATCGATAAATGACAGGAGACAGGTCTGACCGCAAATCTTGATTCAACATGCAAACTTGCCTGTAGTTGACCCATATTACCTGCATTGAAAATGTTAAAGGTGCACTTAATCATTTTCTTTCTCCCATTGAAGTTTTACGGTATTAAAGAAATTAATTGTATTTTTGACCAATATTAGTAAAAATACTCACATAAGATGACTCAAGCTGAAGAAAAAGCCATTATATTGTGCATAAGCGTGGTTTCACCCTCGGTGATCCTACAATTCAGAGCAAGTTAAGTCATGTGACGCATATGGAGTGGTGGAACTATGACGTCACTTTGTAGGCCAATCAGATATTAGCATCACGCTGGTTCCCTATACAAAAACCCAACAGGATCAACAAAAGTTTATGATACATCACAATTTCAACGTCACCTTCCGACAAATCTTTCAGTCTTTATCTAAAAACATTTTCCCTGAAAGTTTGAATTAGAATAGTTTGTAAGAGCGCAGTAATAAGCTTAACTAGGCTGTAAAAGTGGACTGAGCTTACCTGTTCGTCGTGACAGCCTCTGTAGTCCAATTTACCCACTTGTTAAGAACTGTCACTTTCAAGACAGGTAACAGCTTAAATAAATCACAGGTATGTTAATAATACTGATGTATTGTATGTCGTAGAATAAAACGTTAAAGTATCTCGAGCTTGTGTTCACCATGGACCTTATTTCAGCCTATTAACCATAAACACATTCAAAAAACCCATTGACTTTGGAACAATAGAACTGGAAGTGCTAAAATGCTAACCTGCTTCCGGGTTTTGGCCTACAAAAATGTGCCATAGTTCCACCACTCTATTGTACCCATAGATGTCTATAGCATGTGCCAGCTATGTGTTATTCACTTTCATTGTACAATCTTTAGATTACATTCCTGCAAAGTGACCTTTAATTACGGTTTACGCATGCGCAGTAAGATGATTTAAGGCTTTTCAGATGTTTGGACAAGCAGCTTTTGGAAAACAAGAGCATTTTGAAAAGAAAATGTATGCCGATTAATATAGACGTAGCTTGAGACAGAGAGAGAGAAAAAGCCCACTACCAAGACCGCTGTGAAACATACCTATTTGCAGCTTTAAAACATTCTTGAAACTTGCATTCCGTTATTTGAATTAGAACTTTGCAGATGCACTCGAGTGCGTAAAGGCTGTTCATGCCATTAGCTGAAGCTGAATATTTACTCTATATTATACACAATTAAGAAAAATTATTCCTAAACAACATGCTTTCCTGACTGGGTGCAGTGAGAATGACCTGTAATAAAATGTCAGCAAATGGATGAGGAGCTTGAACGAGTGAGTGAGAAGATAGTAATGAGGAGACATGGACACGGCAGTGCGTTTGAGAGCCCGGGAAAGTATCCTAATGAGAGCCACAGGTTCTATTTCCTGCTCGGTTGTGCTGCGACTCTGGCTTTCAGACCCTTCTCCTATATCCCATCATCCCTTGAGGAACTGAAAAATTGGTTGCATGGAGTCAGTTGTTTTCCTAGCAGTCGCTGACCCAGCGAGTGTTGTTCTTGCTTGGGTTTGTGTTGTCATTTAAGTCAAAACCCGACTGGTTGTCGTTGGCTGCATTGCAGAAAAACTTCTCCAGCTCAGAAGCCAAGAGGTCATATAAACCTTGATGCACTCAACCACTCACTCACTCAGCTTATTTAATTAGCTAAACAGCCTTTCCATATGGAAGAACTTTAATTGCTGCAGCATTGATGAAGCGTTTCCCCAACAGTTAAGAAACCGTTACCACCACAGTGTAGGGCTATATTCTTCTTTACACTGGAACAAGACTGATGAGATTGACTGGACTGGTATAAACTTATAAACTTATCATAATGTCTTCAAATGATGACTCTCGCCACACATAAACAGGAGCGAGTCCAGTCTGAAATGATCATCTTTTTCATCTCTACCCAAAAATTCTCATGCCTGAAGAACTGAGCATCCACGAGCAAAGATGGTCCATTTTCCAAAGGGTCTTGGGCCAGCCGAGCAATTGCCTTTGAGATAAATGGGAATGCTAAAGGATAACACTCCATCATAGACCTCTTTGAGCTCACTAAGGCAAATCTGGTTTTGCTCTACTTCTTTAAGTGCACTTTAATGTGAACATGTGATGGCATGATTATTTTACCCTCTGGAAGCAGTTCATAGAAAACATTAAGAGCACTTCTAACGGTCCAATGTCTTTACCAGCAGGTTAATATGAAAAGGTGTATGTGTGTAGCTGTTGAAATGCCACATTTCTGTCTGCTGAATCATAGAAGTCAAGCCAAGGAAATAAATCCATTCAGCAATGTGAGCAAAATATATGCACGCCCCCCTCTACGGCTCTCTCCTGCTCGCCGTCTGTATATATTTGATTCAGTGTGCTTTCGCAGTCTGTGTGGTCACTGTAAAACTTTGCTACCATGACTGCTGTTTAGAACTGCTTTCTTCCCATTTCCCGAAGGCTGTGTAGCTGATCAGTGTTTGTGTTGACGTTCTTCAGCAGTGCATGTGTCTGCATTGAAGTTTTTGCTGTCTGGTATTTCTGTTCAGCCTGAAAAATGAAAGAGACTGCAAATATAGTATGTCTACCGTACCTTACATGGTAGGATAGCCCTTAAGACACACACTGGGGAACTTTCTGTAGACCAACTTCAATTGGAGTTCTGGTAAAAGCCTTAGCACTCCAAAGGCCAATTGTGTCCAAAGTCCAGTGGTCAGCGATCATTCGGTTGGTCCATGTTCTGAATAAAATAGGAATCCAGGAAGGAAGTCGTTTTCAGAGGACAATTGATGTTTTGTTTTTGAATGTTAAATCTGTTTGACAGCCAGATATTAGTTTCCCTGATGTTTCCTACTGTAAATTCTCTCCAGTGAGTCAGCCATCACATTCGTTTTTTTGGGGAGGAGGTGATTTACGAAACGGCTATTTTTTGACATTTTCTTGATTTCGTTTGGAGCACGAAATTCGGAAAACTTTCCATCACATATCATTTTACAAGGATTATGGTATATCTATCAAGCCATTGAATGCAATAGCCTGCTGGGCATGCGCAAGGCGTATTTCAAGGAAGTATGCAGCGGCAATGGCTTCAAGAACAGCTGATTAGCCTTAATGAACCCACTTAAGTTGCCGAGTGTGCCTGAGATCCATAGTGACTGTAGGCTCATTGAGTTGCCTGACAAAAGAATTAAAAGCGAGAGTTTAGAGTACTTGAAGATCCACCTGTGAGATGTTTCAGTTTCAGGAGGCAGGCTCAAGTACCGTTTTAATGACAATACCATCCTCAGTGTGGTGAAAGAGATCCTTAACTGCCGCTACTAACTTCCTTGTTGCGACTCTCTGTGGCTGTAAATTGTTTTAAAATGTCTTTGTGGAGAGTGAAAGAATTTAAGGAGTGGGCAGGCAGTTAATTTAGTGTAGTCCCTTCAATTCCTAAAAAAAACAAAAAAACAAAAGTAAAAGGTAAGCTCCTAATAATAATCACGTGAAAAATAACTGAATGTCAATAACAATACCATAAATACCAGCAGGACGGGAGCTGGTAACATCAATACATCCGTAGAGACTTGAAATATAAAGCTGAAAAGCATCATGATTTTAGCTTCCCATTCTGAAATAAAAGAGCATTTTATAAGTTATTTTCTTGTATTATGTAGGTACAGCATTTACATTTTTAAAGTGGACTAATACTTAACTTCTTTCCCAGGCTAAATCCAGACGAGTTTCCCTGTCTTGCAATTGAAGACCAAAACTTCAACACTGCAGCTTTCACGTACACTTTCCAAAAAAATGGCAGCACGCTTCCCCCTGCCGCAGCCCCTCCAGAATGGCCTGACATATTCTACGCTTGCCTGTCCAGCAGTGTTTGTGTGTGTGTTGGCGTGTGCGTGTGTGTAAATATTTGGTATTCTCTCTTGACTACTCAAGAGCTGTCTGACATTTTCTGCCCTTTTCTCTCCAAATAGCATAATGAGAATTTACTGCATCCTGTTAGTACTAATCTCGTAATCCTTTCCTCTCAATTTCTAGAGCAGCGGGCGGCCAAAACTTCTCACAGTTTCAAAGGGGCTCCCGTGCTCCTTGTCCTCTGGCTTTTCTGATTCAAGATAATATTTCTCCGAAATGAGAAATCTGTGATGAGACTGAAGTCTCAGTAAGGTGTAGAAACATACTGACGCCTGTTCTAAAGGTATAGTGACCAAGCATCCTCAATTAGCTGGACATTGCAAAGTGCCAAAATGGACATCTGTAATAACTAATATCACTTCGCTGTTATTTTTTAATCGTTTTTGACACTGGGACTAGCAGCGACTAGGGCTGATTTTAAGAAATATACTACACTGTGGTATAACGAAGTAGTTTAACACATTATTCCTGAAAAATGTTAATGCAGAATAGCCACATTACAATGTGTGTAAATATTTCATAAAATTTGCCTTGCAGAACATTTTACAGTTCATTAAGCCCGTGAACAGTGTCCAATAAATTTGGAGTAATCCAGTAATTTTTCATTACAATACTACAAGAATGCAAATAAAACATGTCATCTACTGTCACACTGCACAAATACATAACGTAATATATTTTTGAATAAAAAAGGATATTAAACAAGAAAATATATGGACGGGACTTGATTCTTCAGTTTCGTATTTTAAAGTGGTGCAGCTCACAGCAGAGCTGTGTTATAATTTCAGTTTGTCTTATTCGTAGATTGATCAATTGAATTCTCTACTGGAAACAACTGTACATTTTATTTAATTTCCTCTGCAAATAATACCGTAACTGACTCCAGCTCAGCCCCAAGGTTGAAAGGCTACAAATCAGCTCTAAAATACAGGCCTATAAAAGTGTTCACCTCCTATTTTATGTTTTGTTGTTTTACAGCATGAATTACAATCAACTTATTTTTGGATGACTCTTTCATGTCAAAGCAAAACAGATCTCTACAAAGTGACCTGGAACATTATGAACAAAATCTAAAATAGCTGTTTTCTTAAGATTTTTTTAAAAAGGCTGTCCAATCACAATCTCCTTGCAAGTTTGAATGGTTTCGCAAGAAATGAGGAACAACTGCAGTGGCCCGAATTGATGCAGTTGTTGCCCAAGATACTGATTATTATTCTGATCTACTGATTAGGATTATTACTGCAACTGCACTCTATTGACCAAATCATATTTTTTTCTATCAATCCATGTCAAAAAAGCCAATAAAACGTCCAAGAAAGCAATTAAATCTATCATAACATCATAATTATATTTGTCTTAAAATATTATTTTAATAATATGAACACTAAACATGAGTTGATGCTAGCAAAAATGTGTTCTGAATTAATGTCTTTCAATGTGTTGTAAATAAATGTGTCATTACATGCTGAGTTTATGTCCGTCAGTGGAGAAGGGCAGCGAGTGCTAGACTCTGGATTGTTTTCTGACCCCTTAAAATAAAATCACATGCATATTAAGGTTTCAAACTTTCAATTTGTTCTTAATCTAGAGGATCCCATGAGACTTCTCTCATGAGACTTACGATATAGGCCTACAGAGTTCATGTTAACTGTTCCCTTGACCACCTTTTCACAAGGACTCTTTATAAAACATTACATAAAACACCAACCAAACAATCCAAATTCACAATGGCCTTTATTGTTTTTCATTTCAGTTTAATTCTGTTTTTCATTATGACACAGAAATCACTCACATAACATTCAAGTTTATAATGCTCTACATGTGTAATGAAATGGCTTTGATTGACCTCCCACGGAGAGATGCTGGAATAATATCAGTGTGGTGTTGTGTTGGGTTAGCAGGATATTAGTACAGCGTTTCTCAGACGTCAAAGTGATTTGACTAGCATGTTCTCAGAGGCATTAGAAAAGTTAACTGAAAAGCATTCAATCAAAATGCTGCTTTCAGACAGCAAATGTCTCAAATTTGTATGATTCAGTCAGAGCTTTTACAGGCGTTATTTAAGCTGGCGCGGGACGGTTGGAGGAGATGAACTCCAGTCTGCATTCAAACCACTTTCCCCATTTTTTTTCTTCCCAGAACAGAGACAAGCTAAAAATAAGACTGGGATTTAAAGAGTGCGGCTTTTAATGGCAGCATGTAAAATGTGCTGTGTGTTAACAGCCCTGCTGAGGCCAACCAGAAGACATGGTGAAGCAGCCCCAAAACAAATTGGGACAACAAATAAAGGAACAGGCTGGTTCTGGAGCAGCTTTATTGAGTTGTACCCCTGTCTACCATGTTTGATCAGTCCCGGTGACGTCCACATTAACCATGAATGGGACATTTATTGACATCACAGCTACACTGAAAAAAAAAAAATATATTTTTTGTCTTGTTTTCCAGAACAAATATCTAAACATTCTTAAATCAAGATACATTTACTGGAGAAGCAAAAGATATTAAGCCTTGTTTCTGGAAAAAAAAAAAGGCTAAATTAGTCGAGTTTATTATCTTTCTGACCCAATTGTTTTATATTATTACTTATTTTATGCATCAACTCACTCAATTTAGATTTTTTCCCCCAGAAAACCAGACTTAATATATTGTGTAATTTTCCTTCTCAAGTAAATGTATCTTTCAGAATGTTTTAAGAATGTTTAGTTTTAGATATTTTTAGTTTTTCATATCCACTGTACACGCAGCAAACTCTAACTATGCTTCTAAGCAGCAGCTTTAAGCAGACTTGTTTACTGAAGAAAATGTTGGAATAGTTCTGAAGAACAGAAAAGAATAGATGGAGTCGTGGCGTAACACTTTGATATGGCGTAACGCTTTGATGTGGGACCCAGAAAAACGTTTTCTCTCATAACACTCACATTTATAGAGAGAAGCGGAGGCAACGAAGCAGTTGGGATTCCAGAGGGGCACATGGAAATTGGCTGCAGTGATGTTGGGAGGAACGGGGCTTTTGTAGGGAGATCAGCGCCAGTGCTGCTGGAGCTACCATGCAACAGGCACCACCCAAGAACTGCAGCTCGCAAATAAGACTTTCCATCAACTGATCCGTGCTGCGTGTATTTCTCTCTTTAGTGATCTCGTAATTCAGACTACGTCTACATTAATCCAGATAAATTTGAAAACACCTATTTTTTCTCTACGTTTTGGCCTTCTGTCCACACTGAGACTGCATTTTTACTTCAAGTTTTTTTTTTCACGTTTCACACTGCTTATAATTTACCCAGGGGTTAACAATTAATTAATTAAGTCATTTCACACTATACACTCCTAAACTCTGGGTTAATGTCTTTATTTGCATATTTGCAGTGTCAGAGTCACTGATTGGATGAACGCTGCATGCAATATGTTTACATAAAGGTTTTTGCATTGCGCATCCTCATATTTACAGTATATATTGCCAAACGTACTATCAAGTTTAACCTGAATGGACTTTTCAGATCATAAAGGTAAGAATGAAATGGTCTCTGCTTTACTCCAATTGTCATAACATTTTCACAACTGAAAACTACGGTTTATACAACGCGAGGTGTTTCTGCGCACGTGAATATGAGGTAAAAAGCGGTGCTAACCCTGCTTCTAAACAAGTGTGAAACGTTCCTTTACCCTTGGTTAAAAGCGGTGTTTAAAAGTGCAAGGCTGAATACTAGACCGTACATGAAATGGCGATTGAGTGCGACCTGGATGCACCATTGAGTGGTGGGATATTTTGATAGTAAAATGATTGTGCCTGAAGAATAGCATGGGAACTTTATTATGTCTGGTCTCTCTGCATCATCAGGGTTTAATTATGTTTTACACCTGCACCACTGTTAATTTAAGCATTTTCCGAAGTTTGAGTGTGGATGAGCAACTTTTGGAAAACGCCTGAAAATGCTAGTGTGGACGGATACGAAAATGTATCCGGATTAATGTAGACGTAGCCTCAGTTCCTGTGCGAGTCCCAGATGCATTTTAGCTGCTGGAGACTGATGTCCGTTCCTGTGTTATGAAAACACACGGTTTGTTTTTCTACTGACGTTGGTGAACGCATATCAAAAAATGTCACCAGCTGTGCAGTGGTTACTAAGTATAAAATCCAGCAACCTAAATATACACTTCTCTCTGAGTGTATTTTTCTCCTTTGACTAAAAACATGCGTAAAAACTTTGCTCCTACTGTAAATATGGAAGGTAATGCTGTGTTCGTGGCCACCGAGGCTTTGTTCTGATGATACGGCTGCTTGTTTTTTTATTCATACTGCGGATACTCCCACGGTTATGCTACTGAGCGGAGACATATCACTTTGTTGATGCGGTAAACTGCGATGATGCAACTGTCCCTACGGAAGGGTGTCGTCCAGCCCACAAAGTGACGCATTTCACTAGAAGCTACTTTCTCTCACTTTCTGTCTCTTTTTCTGTGTCTAAAAGGGCTTTGGTCTGGCATGTCACCAGCAAGCAAAGGGACTCTTTAGTGGTCACTGGTTAAGTTGGCCAACAAAATATGTTTCTCATTCAAGATTTTCTTTCTTTTTACAGTTTACTACACTGACGTCAAAGACATATTTTAACATGGTCTGGTTTCTAAGTTTGACCAATTCAGTGTTGGGGAGCAACTAAAAGTAGCAATGTTACTAACTTAAAGGCATAGTTCACCCAAAAATGAGCATTCGGTCATCATCTATTCATCCGGTATGACTTTCTTTCCTCTGTGGAACACAAAAGAAAAACATATATATATAATTTATGGAGTTTTATTGTGTTCATAGTGAATTATCTGTTTATATAAATATATTTGACGTTGCCACACAAATAAATATAATATTAAACTGCCCTGTTTAAGTGAAGTACATAATATGATATTTACATATAAGGGTCAATCACTGTATCACTGTAGGGTGGTATCTTTTGGTGTCCTGTACATAAATAACTCATTTGCCATGATAAATTAACATAAAAATGACTATCAAATGGGTGTGATATAAGGCTAAGTTTTTATATTCATAATAAAAAAGCATTACTTGGTTCTTTAGATACATTTTCTAGATTTGTTTTAGTTTTGTATAAGAGGATGCATGTTATTTTGCTATGTCCCATGCACTGCTCTTTAAATTTGAATGAGAGCAAAATATAGTCAAATAATTTTTTCCTATTAATATTTTTTTTTAAACAAGAGATTACTCAATTTGAGTGTACTGATCATTTGGTAATAAAAACAATATTTTTATTTAATAAAGTTATTTATTAAGAGTTTTTTCATGTCCCTTGAATGGTTGTCCACCCTGTCGTATTGGGGAATCGTCCCTTTAAGAAAAGGCCATCCCCTTTAGTGACATCAGGACAACAGATTTTTTGTTTCTTCAGTGGCGGGAATTTCAACGGCTGAAGTGAGTAAGTTGGTGACTTTCCAATTGACAAATTTTCTTCGTTTGAGTTTGCTTACTTGTTTTGCCAAAGCTTAAAGTGTTAGTTCACCCAAAAATGAAAATAACATCATTTATTACTCACCCTCATGGCGTTCCACACCCATAAGACATTCGTTAATCTTCAGAATGCAAATTAAGATATTTTTGTTGAAACCCGATGGCTCAGTGAGGCCTCCATAGCCAGCAATGACATTTCCTCTCTCAAGATCCATTAATGTACTAAAAACATATTTAAATCAGTTCATGTGAGTACAGTGGTTCAATATTAATATTATAAAGCCACGAGAATATTTTTGGTGCGCCAAAAAAATAAAATAACTACTTATATAGTGATGACTGATTTCAAAACACTGCTTTATGAAGCTTCGGAGCGTTATGAATCAGCGGTTCAGAGCGCCAAAGTAACGTGATTTCAGCAGTTTGGCGGTTTGACACGCGATCCGAATCATGATTTGACACGCTGATTCATAACGCTTCGAAGCTTCCTGAAGCAGCGTTTTGAAATCGGCCATCACTATATAAGTAGTTATTTTGTTTTTTTGGCGCTTTATAATATTAATATTGAACCACTGTACTCACATGAACTGATTTAAATATGTTTTTAGTACATTAATGGATCTTGAGAGAGGAAATGTCATTGCTGGCTATGGAGGCCTCACTGAGCCATCGGATTTCATCAAAAATATCTTAATTTGTGTTCTGAAGATTAATGAAGGTCTTACGGGTGTGGAACGGCATGAGGGTGAGTAATAAATTACATTATTTACATTTTTGGGTGAACTAACCCTTTAACATGTCCACCCTGTCGGCATAAAATATGCCGGAAGTTATAAGAAAACAATGCTTTCAAAATATGTAAGTTTAAATACACCAAATTCTAATTCAAATGTTAATTGAAGCTCAAAATGTCCACCCTGTAGTTGACCCAAAATATCCACCCTGTCAGCCACTTAAGACTCGATAGGGTGGACATAGCATTCATTTGTAGTTAATATTGCAATTTATGTAAATGTAATATTGTAATTCATAGAACCATCTGCTGTAGATAATATTTTGTAATTTATAAATGATTTATTGTTTGTGTTTTAGTTATTGTTTGTGAATGTATATCTAGATTTCTTTTCAGAAGTGTGTTTCTCTCTGTTCATGATATGGTGTTTACATGAGGTTTTTAGTTAAAGCTGCAGTCCGTAAGTTTTGCCTCGTTGTCGCCATCTCTGTTTGAACCCTGAAATTGCAGTTATTTGTGGAATTATCATCATTACGTGGGTTGTGCATCGGCACGGCTCCTCAGCAAGGAAGAATCTAATGTTTTGAGGTGTAGCCTATATGTGGGTTGTCTGTCAATGCACCAGTTGTTAACAATGATTGTCGTTTTGAACTTGTTGGATTACAAACCAGCATCAAAATGACAAGTTTAATTACATTCCAGCTGCTGTAAGAAGAGGCTACACACAATCTACCGCCTGCTGCATCCACACACACACAATATAGCCTGCTAGCCGTAACTCCTGTATGTATACAGACGTGACGTAATGAAGCAATGACGAACGACGGAAGCTCGAATTTCCCGTGTAAACCTACCAGTACCACTCGAATTATAAAACATTATTGCAAGCTTACCGTTGTGAATCGGGCTAAGGTAAGGAGATCGTTTTGAACGCTGGCTGGTTATGCACCTGCTCAAAATTGATTTTGGATAATTCTTAACCAAAAAAAAGTTACAGACTGCAGCTTTAAGATGTATTGAATCAATATGAATTAAATTAAAGTAAACTAAAATGAATAAGTGGCGGGGGGTTGAATAAATAGAAGTTGAATAAATGTTTCATTGTCTTATTTTGTCATGCTATTTTAAAATAATATTTTAAATAATAATTCAATCATACCTATATAATCCAGTGTGTTCAATAGCTAGGTGTGGGGGCAATAACATGCAAACAAAAAACTGCATCCAAATATCACAGTTTTCTCAAAATAAGAAAAAATACATGTGCAAATTGTATGAGTTTCTTTAAAAACACATAATTTGCATAAAATCTTTTATGTATTTATAAAGCAAACAAATAACCCTGTTTAGGAAAGGGATGTCATACCTTTCAGAAAATATAATTTGCATCTTAATATTGCAATTAAAACGTATTTAACAGTAATTTATATGTCCACAACAGGGTGGACATATCTTATGGTTTATGCTCCGAATAATGGCCCATACTTATCTAAAAATATGTGTGGGAGCTCAGCTATATATTTTTTTACAGTACTTAAGTGTCTACTATTTATGACAAGACATAAAGTAAATGGAAAATTAAAACCAAAATTTTTGAGTATTTTGAGGGTTGAAAGGCACTCTACGGTGATATTGACCCATAAGATGTTAGCCCTTTACAAAGCTATTTTTTTTTTTTGTTAGTAATATGTAGTGTAGAAATTAAGAGAAAGAAAGCATTACCAACAGCGAGACTGAAATTAAATACATAAACCTCCAAAAACAAAACAATGCAGAGTAATGACTCCAGTCTCATAAAATGGCCCGTAAGCCTGTACACTGTAAAAGCCTGTACACACCCACGTCTATTTTGTAGTACAAATTGTTTTGGGTTAAACCAAAAAAATTAAGAGAAGAAAAGCAAACCAACAAGCAATTGCAGCAGCCGTTTTGTGGCGTGGAGATGCTGTGGAATCATGGCCATAATTCACAGACAGATGACGTTTGGTTATCTTCCTTACATACTTTATAACATATTTCAATGCATTTTTCCTTCTGCAGTGAGCCCTTTGTAAAAGCCAATCATCGAGTTCTTCCTGTCTCTAGTTATTTTAATCTTCCCCTTTTCCAATAATTTATGAAGGTAAGTATATACCTTCATAAATTGAGTCAAGCTTCTGTACATCAATTCCATTGAATTATTCAAGAAAGAAATTTCACACACAAACCTATTCAGATAATATTGAGTCACAGAAAATGAGTGATGTATGCCAGCTGGCTGCTTCAGAAGGGGAAAAAAGAGTTAAGCAACCTGATAGGCGACCCTAAAGATGAAATCATGGGATTTGTAATTAAGTTCTGTACACAGATCTTTCTTTGAGAAGCACCTCTGAGGGATTCAGACACTGGACCAGAAGCTCACTGGCCCAGTTTCCAGCGCCTCTTCATCAGCACAAAAGCCAGTGAATGTGAGCTCATTGTTTTCAAAGACAAATCAGGTCCATGGATGAAAGGGAAATGCAGGAACATTTAAAGGGTTAGTTCACCCAAAACTTACAATTCTGTTGGTAGTTGCGTGGACTCTCGATGGAGGGACAGAAATCTCTCAGGTTTAATTAAAAATATCTTCATTTGTGTTTCGAAGATGAACGAAAGTCTTACAGGTTTGGAAAGACATGAGCGTGAGTATTTTTATTGCTTTCCCTGGAAATCGAACCAATGTGTTACACTCGTTTTGATAGCTGAAAGCAAATTCAAATTAGCCAAATAGTTAATAAACAAATGAATAATCATGCAAATTGCTGATGTTTATAAATTTGTTCTTTCCAACATTTTGCAGAGTGCATACCTGCTAATATAATGGTAGCACTTTATTTTACAGTCCTATTTTGCATGAACATACTATGTACTTATTGTAGTAATGACACTAACTAGGTACTAAGCCTAAACCTACCCCTAAACCTTATCTTAACCCATGTAGTTACCTTACACTACTCAGTACTTTTGTGTGCAAGTACACTGTAAGTACATTGAAAGTGTATGCAATATAAACTAAACTAAATACAACTTAAGAGTACAAGATCCTTGAGGATTGCACAAACATTGTTACTACATTTCCCCCTTGTCAGGAGAACACCTGGATGTGTGTGAAAGCTTTGTCATTTAGTCTCTTGCTGCCATGTATTTCCTCCAGAACAGCAGGCGGGAGCACGAGGAGCCGTTACCAGTGCTTGTAAAGAGTATTAATGCTTTAGAAGTGCCGTCTGAAGCCAGTACGAGCGGAAATTATGTGAAGGTGAGTTGAGGAATGTTTGGAAAGTTCAAGGCCCAGCAGGCATCCTGTAGAAATGCTAATAATCATTCTGTATGTTAAGATTTCCAAATTATACAGGATAATGCGCTCTAGAGCTACCTGGAATTCCTGTCTGTGAGGACGTGCATTAATCTCTTCAGCATGGAAAGAAGCTCCTTGTGCTTGACCACTGCTGACTCAATAAAAGTACCCGGTGGATCCTCAGTCTGAAATTGAAAGTGTAATTTAATGCAAATCCAATGAAGCAGAACATAATGGGAATGGTTGCACGATCAGCAGGTAATGACTGTACACAGATGTTCGTATTGCATTTTTGTCTGGTATTCTTCCTGAGAATGTTTATAGTCAGGAAATGACTAAGATGATGTCATGTAGGTCCCTACAAGAAGAATCAAAAGCAAATGTTCAAGGAATACAGATGAAAAAAGATGGCAAAGTAAGTGATAAGGGAAGAAAGTGCAGTATCTACAAGTGATACGATCCAAAATTAACCAAAGACCCACTTAAGCTTTGCTTGTTTTAATGCGAACACGTCAAAGTTCCTCTCTGTGAGCTCTGCGGTAGGCATTGTGGAATGGCTTAAGTTTCTCAACCCTTGCAAAAGAAGATGCCTCATGGAGCAAAGAAAAATACCCCCACCCACAGATTTGACAAAAAAAAAGGAAAAGGGAATAAATAACACATTCTTACTAAATCTGGAGCGTCTTGTAAGCCCCGTCCAAAGTAGGCATGTGTAAACCCGAGCTGAATCAGTCGGACAGATCATTGTGCTCTGGCTCGGAGACAGATACTGCAAACTAGGGCTGCGCGATTAATCATATTTTAATTCGATTGTTTAAGCATCGTTTGTGATCTTTGTGATATATGCAAACATGAATCTCGACTATACTGTTTGCGATTATGGTTGCTGAATAAATGCACTTACACAACTATAAACTTACACATTTGGCAGAAGATTTCATTTCTTTCCCTGGAAATCGAACCAATGACAATGGCGTTGCTAGAGGCACTTTGCACTGTTTGAGTTACAGGAAAGATGATAAATGGTGATGTGCAGGTCCAAACAGAATTTGCAGGCCAAATTTACTGCATTTTCTGTTTATTTTGCCGGGAAATCTGTGGAAGTTTGCAGAATGGATTTAAACGTGGATTTAAAAATGTGCTACACATTTTTACAGGCATCTGTGATATTTGTGATATATGCAAACATGAATCTCGATTTTACTGTTTGCGATTATGATTGCTGAATAAATGCACTTACGCAACCTCGGCACACAAAGTCTTTTTTGTTGTTTTAATAGAAAAACATTAACATAATTTGAAATTATTGTAATTGGAATTTCACTGCTTCTTAAGGTTTTAGCACTTTTGTAGAGAATAAAACAGATCTTGCATACGAGTTTACGTTTAATTTGTGCTTGCATTAAAGTGCAATAATTTTAGAAATTTCTCAAATGGAAACGGTCAGAATTAATAACCACAATTATAACTTTTGGGCATAATAAATCACGATTATTAGTTTAACGATTATCCTACTCCAAAACCCTTTCTGCAGGCTGAAAACACCCTGTCAGAGCGTTAGCTGCTGCAAAATGCTTTGTTATTTCATTTAGTACGCTCATAAAGGCCACGAAAAGGGAATAGCTCTGTCACCCGCCTTGGGCGGACCTACTCAAATGGCTTTTTCGCCCCAAACACTTCTACACACATTATAAAAACCAAATCCCCTGTAGGTGGGACGCTTGTTTACACAAACAGACAGGCGAGAGTGAGAAAGTTTGGATTCGATTAACATTAATGACCCTGCCTGTGGTACAGAAGGACACAGCAGCGTTCAGCGCACGCATGTTCACGGTTTGTGTGTTGATGTGCAGGCCGTAAGACTGTGGTCAGGCTGTGGTATGCCGGGGAATTCCAGTTCAGAGTGTTGTCACTGCTGTGGAAGGCCATTCTCCCTTCATCTCAGCCTGCGCTGTAAACATGGCTGCACGGTCTAAGCCGTGGGTTGAGTTGTGTCTGTCGCACCGAGTCTGATGTGGGTTATTAGTCAGTCATCCTGCTGAGCGGTACCACCCTGAAGCTCCTCTAAAAATAAGCTCCATTTTACTTGTCTAACCCATCTCCTTAACTGCTCTTTCTTTGCGTCTTACCAGTTACAGTAAGTGCAATCGGTGACTCAAGTGTGTTCCTGCTTTTCGGATCCTCTGTATAAAGCCCAAAATATAATTTTATACTTGCGCTAGTGTAAAAAATGCCATGCGCATGTGTGAAGTATGCGCATTTATAAAAATCAGGTGTTGAGCATACTATTCTGGTGACGAAATTTGCATCACACGCACTGTACATGGGCCCTCGCGTACATGCAAAAAACGAAATATACTTTTGGCTTAAATGTGCTTTTACCAAAAACACGTTCTAGACCACACAGAGAGCCAATCGATTTCTGAACCACTTCAGCCCACATATTGGATTGTGTCTGCATCTTGCATGCTGGTCCATTTCCAGCTCTTAAAAAAACTCTGGATGTGACAACACTAATTGTCTTTTGCTACATGTCTGGCGTGCATTTCCAACAGTCTCCAATTCGTAATTCACAACAATCAAGTGATTTTCCCGTAACGTTCTGGCCTTGTGTCAGAGTCAGCTAAAGGATCCTCTTGAGTTCAACTTTATTAGCTCATTAAGTGTGTGATTTATGATTTTATCAAACAGACAGAACAATGGGCCACATGTTCCTTGTTTGAAGTTACTGTAGTATGTTCAGAACGGAATTCTAGTGTTTCATTCAAGTATTCCATTCTGATCATACTACAGTAAGGTCAAGTGAGGAACATGTGGCCCACTGTTCCGTCTGTTTGATAAAATCAATAATCACTAGTATACTACTTATAGCGCAGTGTACAATGTATCCTACTGTATTATTTTTACAAATGATGTAAAACTGTACTCATTGTGCAACTTAAATGTTAATATGCTACATCGTGACATGACTGAACAGTGTACTATGATTGAGTCAGCAAGTGGTGGCCAGTTGTTTCAGAAATTAATGTTTATTTTGGTTTTTGATTCTAAAAAGAAGAAAAATCATAGATATTACTCCTGGTTCATTCCTCACACTGGCAACGGAAGCCCAAAATGTCACTATTTACTCACCCTCATGTTGTTCCAAACCTGTATGATTTTAATTCTGTGGAACACAAAAAAGACATTTTGAGGAATGTTTTTGTAAATACAGTTAAAGCCAATGGGGTCCGAGATATTTTACAGAATCGTATTAAGGAGTAAATGATGAGAGAACTTTCATTTTGGGCTTTTTAAGTCAAAAAGTGTATTGCATTGTGGGATATAGTACCTAGCAAAGTATGTTATAAGCATATTTTAGAGTCAGACACAGAAACTATGCATGCTGTGCTATATATATATATATATATATATATATATATATATATATATATATATATATATATATATACATTATATACTAAGGAAATGATACAGTGGTGCTTTTTCATTATCTTCTGTACTGGTTACACCAGTAGCATTAAATGCTGATTTTCCTATACATGTACATTGTGTTTGGACTGGCGGCCTTGATTCTTTCTGATTTAATTATTATGCAAGTTTTTTGTTACACTTTCGTAGTTGTGTTGCAGTTGCTATGGTACAGTTGTAGGTTGTACGCTTTGTATTTGATTTTAAGTGGAAATGACGGCAGACGGCGAGGCCACAGAACCGCTGAGACGGCCACAAGTCTTACTGCCTTTGGCCCAGTTCCTCCGATTCTCATTTTGAGGGAGGTCTCTCTCTCTCTTACCTTTACACAGACTCCCTGTCTTGTTCTACCTAGTGCAATGCCTGCCAATTATTCTTGTTTGCTTTAATTCTAAGCACAGTAATTGCCAATTACTGGTGGGTGCCAACCAAAGGGCCTCAGGTGGGTGATGGCAGCAGTCGTCAGGACCCTCGGCTCAGAAACGCAGGGTTTTATTTCTGGCAAAGTTAAGAGCAGGACAAATGAACAAGTGTCTCAATGTCTGTGCTCCCTCTCCTCCTGCTTGTGTAATATATCTTGCTAGTGATTAATTAGGCCAATAGTTAGGGGAGGCAGACAGAAGTGGTGCCAAATCCTGGTCACTGGGGAACTGGAGCAAGGCGCCTTAATAGATTAAAGAGCGGTTATGCCACACACACACACACACACACACACCTATGTATTCACAGCCTCGGATACTATGACATGACAGGAACACACCCAGTGCACAGGTAATAATGTTGGTAACACTTTACAATAAGGTTTCTATTTATTAACATTAGTTCACCATAGTAGTTACCATAAACTAACAATGAACAATTCTTCTACATAATTTATTAATCTTAGTTAATATTAATTTCAACATTTACAAATACATTTTTCAAATCTGTTAACATTAGTTAATGCACTGTGAACCAACATTAATGCACTAACATTAAAGGAGACTTATTATGCCCCTTTTTACAAGATGTAATTTAAGTCTCAGGTGACCCCGGAATGTGTCTGAAGTTTTAGCTCAAAATACCCCCCAGATCATTTTTTATACCATGCCCTAAATGGCCCTTTTTGGGTGGAAGCAAAAACTGTGTTTTCGTGTGTGTATCTTTAAATGCAAATGAGCTGCTGCCCCCCGCCCCCCTTTCCAGAAGTAGGCAGAGCCTTTACAGCCTGCGCCTCGATATTCCGGCAACAACTAAACAGAATGCGTTTTTGCATTCCACTGGAGCTAAGTTAATAGGGCAGATTACATCGCCAGTGGTGGGCGGGGCCCTTTACATTGTAATGTCACAATGTATAGAAAACGCAAACGACTCATTTTGAGGCACTGTTTATGATTTATGGGAAACATAAAAAAAAGGAGTGTGTGGATTTTTACCATTATAGGGTGGTTGTGTATACACTGCTGATGCACATTTATGTTCAAACACCATGAATTTTGCATAATAGGTCCCCTTTAACAAAAATTATCAAAAGCTGTAAGAATTGCATTGCTCATTGTTAGTTCATGTTAGCTAATTCATTAACTAATGAGACCTTATTGTAAAGTGTTACCATAATGTCACTGCTGTAAGATTGCATCCAGCAAATGAATGCATTCGGTCAATCTCAATATAGTCCCAAGTTCAGTAGTATGTACACCATCATTTCTTCTCAAAATAATTCCAAGGCACTGAAACATACGCTCCCTAGAATTTTCCCAAATTGCATAGTAAAAATCTGCACACTACTGGAATGTTGTTTTCTCAAGTTGAAAAGGAGGACAAGTGCATATTTCAAAATGCCACTGTGCTTTTCAGCAGCTACGAAGACGTACGATAAACAGACCATGGCATGTTATACAGCAAATGTTGCTTGTTATTACCAGTTACACTTTAATGATCGACCTTGTAACCACGACGTACATAGTCACAAGCCGTGTTTACTGGATAAAGGCCCAAATTTGTATTTGCAATTTACAGATTAACGTCATAAGGATCTAGGGAGTGGAATAAAACACCACTGTGTCATTTTTATCGCTGAGTTCCAACATGTGTTTAGGAATTTGCGAAACTACAAATGTTCAAAATAGACTAGTTGGTAGGTTGCTGCTATTAAAAACCTGTAGTTACTTCAATCTTTCTAAAACCAACAGGGACCATCATCAAGTCACACTATCTGTCAGAAAGCCCATGTATTTTCCTGCTTTGTATCCTCTATTATGATTTTAGAGTTCCAATGACATTTCGCACATCCACCATCACGTCTTTCCAGCAGCGCACAATGAAACATTGCGAACTTCCTCTGTCTATTTCAGGAGAGCTGTTCTAAAAGAGTACTGTGAACAAACCAGACCTTTCCAAATTTAGTTCTGACTTTAAGAGAGCCATGAGTCTAAGTGATTCCCTTCATGCTATATTTATAAACCATGGCCAAGCCATAAGTCTTATTTCCTGACACTGAGGCATGTTATGACCTCTGTCATTTTGGTCTGCGGTATGGAGCTTGTGGGCAGCGTTCCCTGCTCTTACCCCGTCACTCATCATTTACAACGGGGTGACATACTGAGGGACACTTCACACCGCTCGCTGTGAACCCTGCAAAAAACGTAATAAATTGTGCTCGGATTTGTCAAGATACCAAAGTCTGGAATTAAAAGTCAGAGATATCAATATTCCCAATCATTTTATTGCTCTACACTTATACTGTACGTCAACAAATGACTCATTTGTCTATTTCCTCTAAGGAATTATAGAAGACAAAATGTTGATACTTAAAATGTCTCCTGAGTCAACCTCTGAGCAATAAAACTTTCCTCTGGGAAGGGCTATTGTGAAGTATAGAATTTTGTAATAAAAGCCAACATGTATTAAGTTTGTTCACCACTAATTAAACTGGGTCTCTTGGAAGAATAAATTTAACATGCAAGGCCCTTTTCCGCAAACTAACTATTCGCTTGATTTGAAATTATGGAAATGAATAGTCTGATTATTGCTTGGGGAAAAAGTACCCAGACTACTCTGTGTTTTGTAAAGAAAATTGACATTTATCTCATCAAATGAAGGAAGTGAGCATTGCAGCATCCTGTTTGGGTTTCTGACTTCACTGGCTCAGGACTTTAGATTGCAGAGTTTGGATCTGGTTTCTAGGAAGCCTCTTTAAACGAGGCAGAGAATGATTCTGCAGAGGTGGCGGTAATGCGCCATGCATGTCTGACTCCTGATATGTTCATTAATCAAACTGCTTTTTCCCCCCTTCAGTTACAATTGGGAATATCCTGGCTGTTCCACTCTGATCTCCACTTCTCAAATATTTGGCATGATGCTTTTCTTTCCTGAGCATGATTATATTTGGACACTCATGGTTAAAGGACAGCATTGCAGAGTCTATTAAAGTCTATTAAACCACAGAAAGATGATCAGTGTCAGACCTCCACGGTGATACTGAATTTATTACTAATTCCTCTCTTAAAAGTTTTTGAGTTTTTGCCCAATACTGATTTGTCCTATAACCTGTGATGGCATGGAAAGGCGACTTTTAATTTCAGAGAAATACTAAAGAAAAAAAGTTCACGGAAACTGGACCAACACATACAGGCACATCAACAAAAGCAGATGTGGGTCAAAGTTTTATCGAGGCCAATTTCAAGGTTTAAAGTAACTCATCTAAAAAAAATAACCATCTTAACTGAGCTGGTGGTTTCCATATAACCTTCACAAGTCAATTCAACCCTTAGGCTGGGTGAACACGTCTCATATTTGAGCAGGTTTATGAGCTCTGCGTACATCTGTCCATTCACAGGTAATGATTCATTTTCACTTTCAGTAAGGTAGTTACACAGAGTGACTTAACAGAACATAAATCGTTTCACCGTGTGCACTTGATGATTTTGTAACTTCACGCACATACGCGGTTGGACCGAACATGGTCTATGAAAAGGAAACGGTTCTTTTTTAGTGGCAAGATGACCACAAATGATTCATTGTTTTTGAATAATTAAAAACCTCACTAATCTTCCAAGACAACTTACAGCTACAAATATTAACATGCATGGTAAATATGGGCTGTTTATCCTATTAAGCTGCCTTTTCACCAACACTCGCATCACATAATGTTGTACTGAACTTTCAAATCAGTCGGAATGCGAGAAATGGCCGCCAATACTTTCACCAATTTTATCCAATACTTTTGCAAACTATTTAATCCTTTTTAAATATTCATTTTGAACTTAATTATTCATAACCGCCCATTCTACAGAAATCATGTATAAAGAGCATAGATTTTGAGGAAAAAATATTGATTATTCTCACCTTACTCTCATAGTTTCTGTTGAAGTACCTTACATCCAGTCGGACGGTCACATATGGTGTAGTCATAGAAGTTATTATAATATTTCAAAAGAAGCTCATCTGAAGCTCCAATCGTATCCAAACATTCTGCATACACATGTGATCAGAACTCCACGCAGCTCCCATGCAACTCTCCATAGGAAAAGAAAGACTTCCGATATATCATCTGTGAGACAGTGAAAAATGCGGCTTTAGTCTTTCAACTGAAATATTCACAAAAAATATATCCTTTAACTGAAGTAAATTATCGGTGTGTGTGTGTGTAAACCAAATTGATTTTCTCTAAAAAAAAGGTAACTTAAGTATAGTCCCATACACATACCCCCGGTTTTACAGACAAGGCTTAAGCTAGTACTAGACTAAAATGCATGTTTGAGCTGTTTTAACTGAAAGCACCTTGAACTGACATATCTTAAAATATGTCATTGCCATTGTTTTGACTCAAGATGCACACCAGTAATGTGTTTCTCTAGGGTACGTTTATAAAAGCTACTTAAATACCCTAATTGAACTAAGACCTAATCCTGGCTTAGGCTAAGCCCTGTCTGTGAAACCGGGCCATTGTGTTTCAAAGACAGTGTAAATCAAGCAACATAGTCACTGATTATAGCTTATAAATGTCTCATATCCCATCTAACATACCCACAGCTATTGTTGTGGTTTTCCATGAGCTAAATACTTTGGTAGATTACTTTGGTACAGACAACTTTTATGGTGCTTTTTGGAGCTATAGACAATATAAATTCTCTCAAACATTCTAACATCTTATTTTGTCTTGCCAGGAAGAAGGCTAGTTTAGGTTAGCTTAATCATATTTTTTTTTTTTTAAATCTTTTTATGGTAACCTGCTGCTAAATTAACTCCCAAAATGAGGTCGCTTATAAAGACAATATTGTATTACAAGTGGTAATGATAATAGTGTCAAAGCTTAGTGATCACTAATGTTATGCATGCCAATTACAGCAAATAAAATTCTCATAAAGTAAAAAATGACTTCATACCGATGCTCGAATGCATACCTGGACTATATCTGGAAACAGGTTTAAACAACATAAAAGGCAGCACCTAAACCACACCATTTAATTAAAGAATCTCCCTGGGCTATAATGTCTGTGTTGGAGCACACACACATACACACTCTGACAGCTTGGCAGACACAAACAGCACAAAATATTTACAAGAGGAAATAGCTGCGACATGCAGACTCAGAGCTGGGGTCCTGTGTGGTCCGCATCCATTATGAGGCTCCATCAACACAACTGATCCAGAGTCAGTGGGGGCCTGTTTCACTGGAGCCAAACGGAACCCATCGTCCTGATCAAGGATGGCATGTGGACAGAAGGGGGGTGCCATTCATCTCCAGTTTAGACAACAGCCATCATCTTATATTAATAATGACACAGAAGTCTGAGGTCATGCGTCGTCTCATAAACCACTTGAAACATGCTAAATGAGGAAAGAATTAGAAATTTAAACACACACACACACACACAACTAATTAACAAAGTTCCCAGGCCAAGTCAAAAAACAAATATTTAAAACTTACATCACTGTTTTGTTTTTCCACAGCAGGTGTTTATTCGGAGACTTGAGCATGCCTTGAAGTGTAAAATTACACGCTGGAATTAAAACATGACCAAATTAATGATTGAATTAACAACTCTGAAAAAAAAAAAAACTTTTAGAATCTTACCTGAAACAAGCCGAAGCGATCGTGAAACTCCATGATGTAGCGACTTTTTGGTTATTTCTGTTAAAACAGACTTCTTTTTCCACAGATCATTCCCTTGTTTCACCAAGCTGACTATTTCTCGTGATGGATAACTTGACGTCTTACCTGCCAAAGAGACATCTGGAAAACCGCGACCCCCATCACCCCCAGGAGACCCTCAAAGTTTATATCTGTAAGCCGGATTATTACTTTTGATTGAGCATGACTTAAAATAACCTGCACTTGATGGGCTTTAATTAATTTTTCCGCACCTGGACTGAACAAAACTTTCCAGAGGAATTATGTAAGTCCATCTGTAGGTCAGGGATATGGTAGCCATCCCTAAATGCTGCCCTCTCATGGATGGCGTGTGGAAATGCACGCAGACTTTCTCGATTTTTTGCATGGCCGCATTTCCTGGATTACAGCATACACAGAGTAATTAAACACAAACTCCCGTCTTCAAAACAGACTCCCCTTCTGCTTACTCCTAAACACCTCAGTGGCTCACTTCTCATTTTTTTCTCTTCTCTCTCTCTCCTTCATTTTTTCCTTTCCCTGAAACCAAAGAGTTGCTCGACACTCTCATAAATGCTACATGGGAAAGGAATGTATTGACCCATTTTTTGGTAAAAACCGTTCACTGCATCGTTTTGGTCTGATGTGGATCTGCTCGCACTTTGCCATTAATGTGTTTTAAGTTCCTCATTGACCCCTATTTTTGTCTTACATTAACGTGATATACTTACAAAAGATGATCATGTTAAAAACTAAAGACTACTGATCACATTTTAGGCCCACTTTGCAGCTAATTCTGGTAAAGAACTGCCAACTAAGACAGAAAAAGATATACATGTACAGCGTGCAACCATAGTTCTTTTTGCTCTTATGTGGTGAAACTGGTGATTTCGGTCAGATCTTGCCATTTCAATTTGCATCATACCCTCGGTGATTGGATTGTGGGCGGTCTGACACTAGGACTAGTTTACCCTGGACTGATTGCATGTGTCCTGTACTGTATTATGAATGGTTATGCTTGAGAAACGGTTTGCTTATTTAGACCCTGCATTCAGTAGGATTTGTTAAGCTGCAAATTTTAAAGGACTGGGTGAATATCTTGAAGTGGTCAAACGTGAGAGTGTTAGTGTGTGTGTCACTGGCCATCCATGCAGTATGATTAAAACAGGAAACATAAAGCCCAGACCCACGGCAGGTAAGAGCCCTGAGTGATTATGTTGCTCTAACTTGTACAAATATTTACAGCCTGATTATTTTGGGTCTGCCATGCTGGGATTTTTTTCACTCTGCCGGTCTTGAGACTGCACAAACACAGGAGACCCGACGTCTGAACAAGCTGTCTGTCTAGCCATGACAGGACACCCATAACCCAGACTACTGCCACTTTCAGAGCACTAGACCTGACCACACACATAAATACACTCATGCAGTCCTGTTCATATGCACAGTTAGGCACAGAGACACATAGTTTTACCAGTGGGAAGCTTGAAATAGAAAAAAGAAAAAAAGAAAATTCTGGCATTATTTACAGTGCACAGCATAAATGAGTACAACCCCTCTGAACAAATACAATTCATGGAAAGATGGCAAAACTAAAATGTATTAAACATATACATAATAAAAACTAAGAAATATATGTCATTAATAGCCATAAAATAAGTAAATTAGCCAATTTTGTTTAAGTTAAGGATTGCAGAAATGAGTACACCCTAGATTTAATTCAACAAATGTATAATATTCTAGCAATTAGTATGCCCTCCATAATTTTGAATATATTGCTCTGACCCTTCTTGGCACGGAGTGTACAAGTTCATGACAAATTGTCACATCTGTCCTGTTTAACTCCTGGATGATGAGCTCCTTAAATGTCCTGATCTTTAATGGGGAGTGTTGCTCAACTCGTCTCTACAGAATCCCCCACAGGTGCTCACATCCCTATATAAGAGCTTTACTACCACTGAACTTTACTGTGGGAACCAGGCACTTCTCATTGTACTCCTCCTCTAGTAACACCATGCTGTTAGATCCAAAATGATTGATTTGGTCTCATGAGACCAGAGTATTGATTCCCAGAATCTATATTTTGTAAATATTGGCTTTGGAAATGGCTAACTAACTTTATTGTGCTTTGGCTACAGTAGGTAGTTCCAGTGCATGTCATTTCTGCAGGCTGCATCTTACTCTGTGAGATAAACAGTCACTCTTTTCATAGCTTTTGCTGGCTCTGAGACACTCACTTGGTATTTCTCCTGCTCTTTGTCTAGCAAAAAAATCCCTCATCACTAAATGAAAGCTTAAAATGAAGGCCTGATTTTTTCGGGGGCCTTGTCACAAGTCCATTGTTTTTGAATTTCTGTTACTTTTGCTATATTTTCACACTTCAAACAATGTTTTGGTAATCCTCTTGTACAACTCTCCTCTTTTGTGCTAAGAAATAAGTCTCCTGACAGTTCTCTCCCTAGTGCTTCCATTGTTGTCAGCATTAAGTCTGAGAATGATTCAGTGGGCTATATAACACTTTCAAATGTCAAGAAATTACTTTTCTTTAAATGTTTTGGTTAACATACTTACCTGTTGATCAAACATTACCTTAAACTTACACCAAAAAAATATTTATTTCGTTTTATTTAGTAACTTTTAGGAGGGTGTACTCATTTTTGCTACACAACATTTTATCACCTTGACAAGAAAATCTTATTTTCCTGAATAATTTTGACATGCTTCTTTGGTAATTGATTAAGCAGACTTGCTGGAACATTATATCTCTAAAGAACGCTAACATGTCTTCTAAGTAATTGAGAAATTGCTGACTTTCAGAAGTTTCAGAGGGGGTGTACTCATTTATGCTGTGCACTGTACTTACCTTCATATTGTTCCATTCCTGGTTGACTTTCTTATTTTCAACACAAAAAGATGTTATACAATGAAAGTGAATGGGTTCCAATGTTGTTTGAAAACACTGGAAAAAGGTCAAAAGGTGCAAACATTCAACAAGGCTTAGGAAGGCTCAACCAGATGGATGCAAATTTTTGCAAGCAGAATGATCAATGGATCGCTATTATTTTGTCTTGCAATATAATCAAAGTGAATGGGTTCCAATGTTTTTGAAACACTGGAGAAAGTGATGATGAACAGTAGCATGCGACAGACATGCGTCAGTAGAATCTTCCTCAAAGCAGAGCTTTCAGCCAAACAATGAAACATCTAGCCACTTTCAAATGCGTCAACACAGAGGACATGTGCAGGCAAGTCTCTTTACAATGGATAGAATTGTATGAACAGAAGAGTTTGCTCAAGATAAAGGTGGAAAGAATGTTGAAAATCTCAGTATTTGCAAGACCGCTTTCACTTTACCCTGAGGTCTCTGTAGAGTTCGGAATAACCCGAGTTTTGTGCAACAGCTTATGGTCGATGACCAACAAATCTGCACTCCACCCACTGTGTTACTCAGCAGTGATGCACTTCCTGTACCTATGACTAATTGACCTGTTTGCTCCAACAGGGCTCTTCCGAATTGACTCTAAATAATGGGATACTGATAAACCGAATGATGTCAATTTTTCCAACACGGCTGACATTGATGTGGACCACACAACCAGTGTGAATCACAGATCATCCCCCTAGATGTTCTGGCTCTCACCAGTGCTCGGCTCCCTCCTGTGTTCTGTGTTTGGACCACATGGCCCAACACAATCAGGCCTCTGTTAGAAAAGGTAATTATTTGGAAAAATGACTGGCAACACACCTTAGCTTCTCCTGACAGCTCCATTAAATCTGACATGGCTGCGCTGGTCTTGGGAATAACGGTCAACTAAGCAGAAGGCAGTTTCCTTCCCGCTACCAGGACAAGTTCTGTAGAAGATCAACAGAGACACGACTGGACGACAGCATCTTCATCCAGTCACATAGCATAGTCTTGCTAACTGGCCTCTGAGTGAGATGGTGGGTGGTTTCAGCAGTCAACCCAGTTGCTAATTCATTACATAACTGCAAAATGAAGAGAAAGGCTGAAGGAAATTGAGATTTATTTCAGTGGTGAAACTGGTTGTGTGTTTTGGACCGCACTGCTGTTTTCTAAACATGCCGGGTGCGTGTTGGTCAGAGGGGAGGTGAACAGCAGGCCTTTGTGGCCCGGCCCGAAGCTAAGTGTGTTTGGGCTTGTGGTTTTTGGGAGCCCTATGGCTGAGATCGGACGTTCTACTGTCGATGGAAACTGTTTAACAATAAACCCATAAATAGCCACTGATTCCATCCCTCCTGTTCTAGACTAGTTGCCGCAGTGTGTCCAATGAACATCTATATGTAGCTTTTATAAATTAAATGGGTGTCCTGGTTAGTATAACAAATTAAATGGGTCTCAAGTAGACATCTATCCGACATAGGGGATATTAATTAACTGACAACCAAAGCTTGTAAACCGATCATTAACTGTTAACCAACAAGATCATCATGTTGAATTATAATTAAATGAATTTAGAATGGATTAGTGTCTGTGACCCATTAAAAATAGCAACATTTGTTTTCCAGGGCTGAGGATTCATCGACGAGGATTCATCGTCACATCACGCATCTGCAGCGCTTCTGTGAATGGAGAAAGACAAGAAAATCATATATATATATATATATATATATATGTATGGAATAAACATTCAAAATATATTTTACTTAATAAACAGATTAACAAAACAAAAGAAAAAACTGTGCGACAAATAGTATATGCTGAATTTTGGTTCATTTTTGTGATGCGCTCCACAAACAAGTTCACGGAAAGTGAACTCTTAGACGGCAGAAAGCGGCATCCAGTTTGTTTTCTTTATTTTACAAAAGCACAATGTTTTGTTTTTATTGTGTGCACAAAAAGTAAACCCTATACAGTTTCGAATGATCTCTTACTCTTATCTGTATGAACATAAATAACAGTATTTTAAGTTGTTTCCGCTGTTATCAAAGTTATCAAAAAATTAGCACAAAAAAACGTTATTTAAACATCATTCATGAAATGTTTTTCTGAAACATTTTAGTTGGACATGTTTGTTTTTTACTACGTTACTACTACTTTTTGTCGGATGGTTCAGAGAACATTCAAAAGTAACGTTCCCATAATACTTGCAAAATGATAAAATGGAGAAAACCTTGTCTCTAATGCTCACATAATCAAGAAAAAATGTTTTTAACAAAAACAAAAACTGGACGTTTTGAACGTTCTGAGAACATTCAGAAATAACGTTTTTATTAGCCTCGCCTTAAAAAATGATATTGATGAATCCAACCTTAGGAACTGTAATTAATAACTCAATCTTAATCACCAAGAGCTCATGAAACAGAAACACGTCAATCAAATGTTACCGAACTACGATACTATGACGCTGCCTTCCTTCTAGTACAGGTTAACATTTTTGTCACCCTTTACTGACATCCTGTTTTGTTCAGAATGGATTTTTTTAAAGTTCTTTTCTGACATTTCAGCTTGTTTTTTTTTATCACCACAAGCATGAGCTTCCTCTGATCTTCTCCCTATCTGTTGAAGGTCATGGTTGTTGTGCCTCTGGGAGTTGTTCTCAACCTAAACCAGGCTATACGTCAAACCCTCACACCAAGTATCTCCAGAAGTTCACTAACATCATGGCAGAAATACCTGTAACTTCCTGTCCAAACTGCGCTTATCCCACACTGTAAGTGTCATAGACTTGTGGCGGCAAAGAGTCACTTTACAGTCTATTCAACTCTGCTCAGTCGTGGTGATTCATTATTGGCACCGACACACCATTTATTACACACAGTTGTGTAAATTATTGCAACGGGTCTCCTTTAAACAGGCACAATAAACTCGGTGCCAAAAATATTTCAAGTGTGTGGTTTAATCTACCTTCTCCACACTCCAGAAAGCAATGAAATTGACGGGTGACGATAACAGGAAATTATCAAGATACTTAAGAAAACAACATCATAAAACCATCCATATACAAACCAACACACTTAAGCTCGGTAAGCCACCCACGGACCTAATGCCATTTCATTAAAACCTTTTATAAAATGTGACTTTAATTTTTTTTAAAGCGGCAACTGTACTTCATAAATTCGCTACCTTTACAGAACACTCCCGGGGAGAACTTATATCTAATCATGAAAGAATCTGAAGTCTTTTTTAATCGCTTGCAGATTTTCACTGCCACCCAAGACTGCAAATCTTTGCCTTTTGCCTCATGCTGGGTTCACACATGCACAGCCTTCAACGTCCTTAATCAATAAATTACAGCACAACTCATTTATATTTGAAGTATGTCAGTCTGCTCTCATTTGTAGAAAGATTTTTACGTTCTAAATAAATGAAACAAATTTGCTATTACAAAAGTCACAATGCTAGGGTGTTCGCAATGTGATTTCTTAAGTGTTTTGAGTGCTTTTTCATATGTTGCTAGAGTGTTCTGTGTGGTTTTCAAGTCATGAGATAATCTCCTACTCACTACGATATTCTACAGTTGAGTATGAAATTTTCGTATGCATTTTTCCGTATTTGTCATCCTCAAAATTCACCAAGCACAGAAACTTTGCACACTGAGTCCGATGTGTATTAATTAATCCGTTGTGAAAAAAATCCGCAGAATACAAAATGGAGTCTTTAAGCAGTGAGGATGATTTTGTTATCTTCTCTCGTCTTAAAAAGAGAAGAATACTGCACAATACTGTATAATCTTTCACACACCCTTTGTTTTTGAAATCAGTACCAAGCTGTTCTGCAATCATCCGCCACAATCCATCTTTATATTCCATCTCTTTGTATTCCGCACTTTGTTTGTCATACTGTGCTTTGTGCGAAAGATGAAGTGGATCAACATCGTCAGACGCCATTCTGGATTTTGCCGTTCACTTGTACGGTGGCTCTGAATTGTCAAAACACCTCTCAAAATTCTTGCCACGGATGCAAAAAACGCTAAAATTATTTATGATATGCAGTTTGTAAACGTAATTGACACAATGTGAGGTTGTATTTACGAAAATTTCGGACGCAATATGAACTTGCGACAACACCGGTATTATCGATAACACCGGGGGTTGGAGGCGCTTATGAATGCGCGCTCACTTTTCATTTTCACTTTTGAATTCGTGATCATGCATACTCCATCTATAGGCGTATAACTTGCAGATATCAGGGAGTCGCTATCTATATGTGGGGTACTGAAATCGCTTTTGAATGTTGCTTTTCACTTTCACTTTCAGAGCAGCTGTACTGTACTGACCGCACATTTTACAAGATAATTGTAAATGACACTCAGGATCTGTTGCGCACCAAATCCTCCGCCATTGTCTTGTCAGTCATCTCATCTCTCCTTACTCTCATCATGCAACAAGTGAAATCCGACTCTGCAACTCGTGCTATACGGAGCGGAGCAGATGCTTTCAGTTTATAATTGTTGCATCCATTGTCCAACTGAACTAAATGAGCTTAACCCCTGCTGTCATTTTGCGTTTTTATAGAAATAAAAACCATTTAGGTGTAACATTGACTAACGCAGCAAGCCTAGCCTGATTGCATAGAAAAGTAACAACACATCCAATGCATTTTTATCACTGCACACACTGAGAGGGTAAGTGTGAATAACAGTAGAAGAAGACAAGCTCAAAATGATCATAATGTTTCTAGTTCCATTAGCTTCTCATTTTTTGTTTGAGCTATTTCAATTGGAGTTCAGTCTAGGTTCTGATCTTTTTTGTTCTCTCCAGAGAATGATGGGAAACAGCAAGTTTTTTACATCTAAAGACTTACAACGTATTGCACATTGGATGTTTGAATCCTAACCTAACCCTGACCCAGTCCTGGAAGCACAGGGCTACCAGTGTAGACTAGTTATATCACATGACAGCATGTCCAGTGTAGACGGTGTTATGGTCACACACCATCACTCAAGTCCTGCATGAGACCGCAATTCACCTTTATAATGAACCTAGAAAACAAAACACCTGGAATATTAATAGAAATTCAGTAATTGCGGAGAGAGGAAATAGGCTTGTTGCACAGCCAAATGGTTTTTTGTTGGACTATGGATTTTGTTCCAGGTTTTTTCTTCTGTTGGGCTCTTACATATCCCAGTGAGATCTACAAGGAACCGCAGGTGATTACTTGAGCAGAGTTTTATGCTCTGTGGTGCAGGTGGTTGATAAATGGCCCATGTCTAGTTTAATGTGAGTCCTACGGCTGTCTGAAGTGACCACGTTTATATTAAATGGGACAAATGACGGATAAAGTTGACTGTGAGATGCAATATTTGATTGTGTTGAAAGTTCTGTTTTATGTGCATAAATCCACTTCAAACAACAACTGTCTCATCAACATCAGTTTTATAATCCAAACTTCTAGCAAATGAGAACAGTCTATCTAGCCTATAAACCTAGAAAGCAATGAAATTAACACATTCAAGGTCCAGAGAAGTAGTAAAGACATCGTTAAAATAGTCAACGTGACTACAGTGGTTCAACCTTAATGTTATGAAGCGACGAGAATACTTTTTGTGCGTTGAATAAAGTCGTTATTTTTTTGTTTGTTTTTTGCACACAAAAAGTATTTTTGTGCTTCATAACATTAAGGTTGAACCACTGTGGTCACGTTGACCGTTTAACGATGTCTTTACAACTTTTCTGGACCTTGAATGTGGTAATTTCGTTGCTTTCTATGGGAGATAAAAAACAAACAAACTCGGATTTCATCAAAAATATCTTAATTCGTGTTCTGAAGTTGAACAAAGATCTTACGGGTGTGGAACGAGGGTGAGTAATTAATGACAGAAATTTCAATTTTGGGTGAACTAACCCTTTAAGTAAAATATCGAATTCAATATAGAAAGAAAGGAGCCCAAATTATAAAGAAAACCAAAAAAGACTTTGACAGAAAAGCAAATCTTGCAGTGGCCGCTCACAGGGTTCAAGAGACAAGCTTTGAAAGGCGGCAAATGTTCCAGCTCTTTACAAGATACTTTCCATCCAATTTAGGGGCCCTTCAAGAATTCACACTCTTATATTTGGCCTCCCAGGAGGTTCGAGGTAAACAAACGAGCGAGGGGAGTCCCGGTGCGTATATCTAGGGGTCTTTCTTTAAATAGAAAACTTCAACTGAATGGCTCTTCTGTTAAAGTGATCAACTCAGAACTTTTTCTGGAACACACATGGGCACGATTGGGGGAAAAGGGGGCAGTTGACCTCCGCTCTCGTTTGAGGTAATGTTTAAAAATAGCACTGGGTACGTTTGTCTGTGTGTGGGTTGTTTGAGGAGGTTAACGAGCTGTGCGGATCACTCTAAAGGGTGAGCTTTCAGGAAGCCCCCCTAGTGCACTGTGTCCAGGAAACTATCAGAACTACATAAACCTTTAACCTGAGAGGTATGATTGCACACTGCCTGCACGAGATACGCTGAGGGTTTTGCGTTCCCTTTAGAAGAGTGCTGCTGTTCTCACTGGAGTTCCTGAATAGCTTTAACTCTTTGGCTCGAAGAATCTTTACCTTTCAACAACTCACTAGCTTCTTTTTTCCGACTTGTGTGTTATGTAAGCTGCTCTAGATGCTGAAACAGAACAGAAGAATTCTTTCAGAGACACTGACAGGAGGGTTTCATTTGGTCGCTCGATATGAAAAACAGATGGTGAAGGTCATAAAACTGTATTTTTCAAATATCAATTTTTTAACTGAATAGTACCGATACCATACATAAGAAAATATAATGGACAAGGAAAGAGATTGTAAGCCAGCATTTCTTATAGTTAAGTAGTCCCTAATAATAGAGGAAACTTAAATTAAATGCACCATCAGACCATCAAACACACATGAAAGTCTATATATATATGGATCCCATTGGGAGCTCACGGTATCTACACCTTTTGGAATGAAAGGTGGAGGGAATGAAAAGTCTATTGTGCTTTCAGCCATTTGAGTCAGCTTGATTCTATGTTTTGGACTACACTGCTAGTTGCACATAAAACAACATGGAAAGATGTGATGTCCATTTATCACGTTCACGTCAGACTGCTAACTCGCAACAGCATAGAAGAAAACAATGAAAAGGAACCAACAACATCTTTTCTTCCATATCGTGATGTACAATAATCTGAGTGTGACAGATTATCGAAAAAGAAGAAATGTACGGTGGGACATATGCATCGGTTGTTTATTGGATGTTGAGATGTGGGCGTGGCATTCAAAAGTGTATGCAGATGAGCGTGAGCTTGTAACACTGTCATATCTATAACATGTCATATAGCCTGTAACACGCTCTCACATGTTTATTTTTTACCATTTTGGACGGAGTAAGATTTACATATGTGGTTTCAACAACCAGATGCATTTAGACTTGTCCAATTTTGTCTGAAATGCGTATCAAACCACATCCTGAAGTGGTTTGAGTGATCAGATTTAAATCTGTCTCAAAAGTGTTTCGGAGGGCATTCATACCTTGCCTTTTCATGATCCGATCAGAGAAAACTGTGTCGTCTTCGTTCAGCATGTCTTCCACACTAGTAGAAGAGAATTTAGGAAGTGTTGCAGCTGATTCAGAAGAGCTAAAATTGCTTTAGGCACCACAGCCACCTCTATAAACTCAAGACATTTTTCTCCCTCTTTCTGTATCTTTCCAGAAATGTGCTTCTCCCAGACAGTCTTTGTTTGGTGAGTCCTCGAAATGGCATGTGTGTCCATTCCCTCCGAAGGAATTTTCCCTCCTTTTCATGGCTAGGTGTCTACATCCAGGTGGGCTATAGAAAGGAATGAGGTTTATAACTTTAGGCCATTGTTTGAAGTTGTACTTCCTGGTATGTCTTTTTGCAAATAAACAGACGAGAGCTTTGGCCACGGTGGAGCACATGATGGCTAAGTGAGTGGCGAGAGGTAAAAAATCTCATGGAAAAAAGAAGAGAATGGAGAAAGACGGGAGTATTTTGCACGTTTCTTCCTGTTGCTTGTGTTAGCAAAGCCACAGTTGAAAAGATGAACACCTGGTGTTGCTCCTCGTACATCCTGAAACATACTGGTGCATCATCTTGCTGCTCTGGTGTTTAGAACATCTCCTCCTTTTGTTTATTGAAGACAATCTCCGTGTCCAACATGGTGGAGAGTGGTTTCTTCCTCGTGGCTTTGCCACTCCAGCTTTAAAGTACTTTCTGTCATGTGCACAGACACATGGTAAATGCCTGTGGTGGGACAGTGGGATAGTCATGTAATTCTCTGCCTCTCAGTGTGCGTGTCACTGTTGATCACTGTATCTCCTTTCAGGAAAACAAAGGTCAAGTGCCACCACATGGATCACAGACAAGGACAGGGTTGGAGTGCGGTTGTACGATGACCCAAACAGCACCTGAGACTGTTAACGAGGCCTTGTGTTGTTTATAGGTGTCAGAACAGTTCCAAGCCTTGAAAAAAGCAGATGTATTTTTAGCTCGTTGTGCAGGTCAGACCATCATGCTTTTACACTGCAAAAAGTGTAAATTCTGAATTCTTATTCTCTATTTTTGACTTGATTTCCTGTACAAATATCTTAGCATGCAAAATGACACCATTTTGCTTTTTCAAACATTACCTTTCACCTTCCAGTCTCACTTCCTGTTACATACCTGTAACGAATTTGCATAATGCCTGCCTATGGTTTTCATTGGCTGTAGGCGAATGACATCTACTTTGCCCCGCCCTCAAACACTATAGTTATATCTGAGACTGGAAGAGTTTGGTTTGTGTTATTCATGTCGAGAAGATGCTGTTTTCAGTTCAAATCCACTTTGCATGCTCTTCAAAAGGATGAGGACTTGTGCTGGAATTGATATGGAAAACCCGACGCCGTCGTTTGTATCACTGTGTATACAAGCCTCCGGAGATGAAATTCAGGTAATAGGCGTTTCATTTCCGACATGCGCTGTAATCAGTCGACCAATCACAAAAGACTGGGCCGTCTGACCAATCAGAGCAGAGTAAGTTTGCAGAATGTTTGAGAAATGAGGTGAGAAATGAGGAGAAGTGCATTAGGGCTGCAACAACTAATCGATAAAATTGATAATCGTCGACAACGAATGTCATTATCGACTGGTCGCGTCTGCCCACCGTGCACTGAAAACTTCCGCCAGTCGTGTCAAATTACAGCACTGAATAATGCATTTCTATGGACAAAATGCATCTAAAAATAGTGGAGGAAACGGAGTGAGCTGCTGCGGGAAAGGTACATGATCCAAACTAAAAATTCTGTATTTTAAGCTTCAAGCTAATGCATTAATGTAATGTCTAACATGGCTTGCGCGGTCAGGCACTTTGACAGATGGGTGTGCTGTTTAATGTGTGATATGTTTCCTCAGCGCAAAACTTACGGTAATATCCTTATCTGTAAGCGTTAGAAATTTCGCATGAAGACTTGTCCTGACAGTCTGCGTTAAACTTCAGCTGGCGCTCACATGTGCGTCAAACTGACGGGATGCATTAGAGAGGAAGACAATTAAAATTCAGCGCAGATTTAAGCTGTCTTTTTGCTTTATAGCTCTTTTGCATATAGATATATTCAATATATATGTTTTCATTGCATTCAGTTGGCATGTTTGTTTGAAGGACAGCATTGGGCAGGATGTGGAATAGTGTGTTTTGTCAATAAAATAAAATAAAAAAAGAAATCGCCTTTTTATCCGATTATTCGGCCAACTAAATGATTATCAAAATAATCATTATTTGCAGCCCTATAATGTATATTAGGAGAAAATTAAAGTGTTTTTTTGACCTTGGATGCATGTAAATCTATTGTAGGAGACTCCAAAACAGAATTAGGAACCTTTAAAATATCATAACGGGAAATTTAAGATATATAGATATATAATGACTTGAAAAAAATGATAAAAATTAAGTGGGTTTATGCTTAGAACAAGAAAAAATATCTGCCAATGGGGTCAGATGACTATAACAATGATGTTAAAACCGGAAAAAATAAACTAGTCATGTAATATGATTCTATCAGCAGAAATTAACTGCAGCTTCAAGTGATGCAGATTTCTTAATGCTATCCATGTTTTCATGAAAAAATCCATAATGCTTTCCATGCTCCGCTGATCTAAATCGGTAGAAATGTTTTCATTTTTATATGCAATTATGCCTGTATGTGCTACACAATTCCAGTCACTGCAAACAAGTGCTTATTTGTCTCCGTCTTAACTCAAACCACACACACTCGGCCTCTCGTCTTTTATCAGCGAACACATCTCTGCCGCCACTGGCCAGGAACTGCAATGAGGTCATGAGCACCGTGAAGTGGCATGGCTTTCAATCAGGTCCTCTCCTCAGCTGGCCGTTCTCACGGCCTGCTGTTGATTCTACTTTGGGAGGGTCTGGACGCTTTGAAGCGTTATGTAAAAACTGTACAAACAGAAATGTGCTTGAGGACGATGGCATCTGTGTTTATGCTCCCAGCGCCTCCCTGAGGCCCTTCAATCCCTGAATCCAGCTCTGTCTGTGTGAAGGTAAATCAGGCCTTTGATATGATCCATGTTACATGACTCACCTTGGGTTTATCTGTAATACTTACCCACCCAGGCCGATTGTGCTGAGCACCAGCTGATATGTAATATCAATAAGGAGAAAACGCCCTGAATACAAACAACCCGGTCGAGCCCCTCTTCTCCCGTCTGACCCTCGTGCTCTGAAGGTGAGGTGTGGAGTTTGGCATGGACAGAGGAAATTGAATCCTTCCATTTATTAGTTCCCGAAGGCTGTGTTGTTGTAAGGATTAGGGATGAAAAAGGCGACAGGATTAATGCCATGGCAAGACAAACAAGCGCCAAGCGTTATTTCCCTGCATAAAAGACATTCTGCTGTTGGCTTGTACCTTCGCCCACCCTTTCCTCTGTACCTCGATTTAAACGACGGTATTGGGTTACGTTTTATTTTGTAGTTTTTAACGGCAGAATTTACTTCAAATGTGCTCTTTATTCTTTTACTTTAATGCAATAAAGCACTTGAGCAAAAGAAAAGAGACTCTCTTGCCAATGTTCTTTGGCCACATTTGTGTGATTTCCCTCCTTATCTCTCTTTTCATCACATGTTTACAGAGATTTTTGTTCCAGTGATCTTTGGGATGTACAGGATCACATTTTGACTTTTTGCAATCTTTGGATTTTCTGTTTGAACAAATGTACTATTTTTTCTAAGTGGCTCATTCAAAATCGAGTAAAATGAATAAAATGGAAAATATAACAGCATATGTAACAGCATTTTTCCATGTGTGAACAAAAGCTGTTGTCAAAATGCCAGAAAAGACGGCAATCTAAGCCAATCACAAGTTCTTAAGGAGGTGACACAATTACTCCAAGTCGTTTAACACAGTCTTGATGATCAACTTTAGTGATTCCCAAAGTTTTTTGTGAGCTGAACCTCTTTGAACTTTTTCATTAAGGGGCAAAATATGCCACCTTAAAGGATTAGTTCACTTCAGAATTAAAATTTCCTGATAATTTACTCTCCTCCATGTCAACCAAGATGTCCATGTCTTTCTTCAGTCGAAAAAAAATAAAGGTTTTTGAGGAAAACATTCCAGGATTTTTCTCCATATAGTGGACTTCACTGGGGTTCAACGGGTTGAAGGTCCAAATGTCAGTTTCAGTGCAGCTTCAAAGAGCTCTACATGATCCCAGACGAGGAACAAGAGTCTTATCTAGAGGAACCATCGACCATTTTCTAAAAAAAATAAAATTAGATACTTTTTAACCACAAATGCTCGTCTTGCACTGCTCTGTGATGCTCCACGCATTACGTAATCACGTTGGAAAGGTCACGCATGACATAGGCGGAAGTACTGATCCAGTGTTTACAAAGTGAACGTACAAAGACTAAGTCAAACAGCCTTTACAAAAAAAGGTAAAACAACGATGTCGGACGATTTTGAAGTTGGAGGAGAAAATGAGATGGAGTTTTTCACCCGGTACTTCCACCTACGTCACGCGTGACCTTTCCAACGTGATTACGTAATGCGTGGAGCATCACAGAGCAGTGCAAGACGAGCATTTGTGGTTAAAAAGTATCTAATTTTATTTTTTTTAGAAAATGGTCGATGGTTCCTCTAGATAAGACTCTTATTCCTCGTCTGGGATCGTGTAGAGCTCTTTGAAGCTGCACTGAAACTGACATTTGGACCTTCAACCCGTTGAACCCCATTGAAGTCCACTATATGGAGAAAAATCCTGGAATTTTTCCTCAAAAACCTTCATTTCATCTTGGATGACATTGGGGTGAGTAAATTATTAGGAAATTTTAATTTAATAAAGTGAACTAATCCTTTAAATTGATTTCCATGGGCATTTTTACCATTATGCGGGCATTTTTAAAATCTTATTAGATGTCTGCATCATCTTTTACACTTAATCAGTAACTCAGTTAGACTAATCTGACACAGCTTCGTCATCAAGTCCGGAACCATCAACGTTTTCAGATTCTAGGTTGACGACACTCAGTGGACGGTAGATTTCTAATCTAATGCCTGTGTTTATTTTGTAATCAGGGAGAAAATCTTGACTCCCAAAAGCATTGTGAGCCTAAGTTGATCATAAACCAATTGCACCAAATGTCTCTGCGATCTGCTTAGGCTTATGATGATGCTTTAGGAAATGGAACACTCTCAAGGCATGTTTTTGCACACACTCGAGCTTCCACATTAAAAAAAAAAAAAAATCAATACAATATCTTTACATTTACCGCACTATCCCTCAAACGTAAGCAACTCCTCTGTCTTTACCTTTACTTCACTGAGTCTTCTCACACACAGACTGTGGGCTCTGGCAGATTTTGCGCTCTTCACATCTTCCTGTCTGAATGAGCAAGCGTCTGTCCTCCATCACCCCCCTCACGTCACCCCTTCATCCTTCATCCCTCCATCCAGATGAAAGGCTCCAGCATTCTTCCCTGAAGTCAACGCTCTGCTTGTGTGGTCCCTCCAGTAGGAACGACGTAATGCTGTCACCCTGAGCCCTGCATGCGTGTGTTTGTGTGTGTAGACCTGCTCTCACTGATGGCTGATGGTCATTTTCCACCTGAGAGTATCATGGATGTTTATTGTTCAGTAGAATTGGGAGCATATTTCAGCTGAGATGGTGCTGAGTGAAGTTTTCGTTCACTGTCCTTATGGATTTTCTCATTCCTCTTCTAGTAGGCTGATGATGCAGGGATGTGCCAGTACAGGGTTTTATCTGCGATCTGTCGTCGCTTATATTCATGATATATTTTGATGTTTTTGGCGGTGAGGTGTTATGATTATGATATGATTAATGAGAAGCACATGTACTCTGAGGTATTAAAACAGATGGTTTAGTGGGTCTTCACTGTGGCTGGTAAGTGTTACAGGCTGGCTCAGGATGTCGGGTAAATGGATAAGAATTCCTGAAAGTCAAAAGAAACAAAATGAGAGGGAGAAATCATACAAATTCTTCATGATTATTTCTAAAGATTTCTACGATAGTTGCTGTCTTAATACTCTTAATTCTAGTGCGGCACATAAATAATGTCTCCAGTTCTATCAATGAATCCCACTGCAATCAATTAATCCAACTGAATATCATCAGGTAACAAAAAAACAAATGAAATTTATACACAAGTGATTTTCACACAAAAAAAAATCATGCCATATTTCACCCCCAAATCAAATAAAAATATTTATTAAATATTTGATTACCTCAATCTCATGACTGAGATAAAAAAAATAACAATAGTTAAATAAATTAAAAGTTGTTGAAGTACTTAAATTTGTGTACTAAATTTAGCTTCTTTCTTTTTTAAAATCACAAAACAAAAATGTTTAATGTGCCTAAACATAATTTAAAAAAAAAAAAAATTCTCGTCTGTTTTAGAGGATAAGAATAGAAATTTCTTCTCTATTTTCATATAGATTACATACATAGTCGTGTTTTTACTCTGTTCTGGGTACAGGCTTGCAAATGGTGTCTAGTCTACACAGTCTAACTACATCTTTTCAAGAATATTAATAATGAAATCACACTTTTGTAAACTGTTTTGTACAAAATGTATTGAACTTCTTATATAATCGTTAACTTAAATTACGCATTTCTTGTTTGCCAAGACGTCGACGTCACGCAACTAACCAATGAGACGAGTTATGGGCGGGGCGTCACGTGCATCCCAGACCCGGACAGCGCTTATCACGTGCAAAAAAAGCCCGCGCGTTTGCCGCGCCAAATATGGACATACAAATTCAACATAGTTTAACCTAATATTATATACATATCATCTTCGTAATGTAAGTCTTTATTGATAAAAAAATAAAATGCATGCAAAAAATCAATAGCAGGTGAATTAACTGTATCGATCATTTTTCTATTCGTGTCAAATTTTAAATAAAGAAGTTTAACACCAAACGCAATGATGTTTGAACTTATATACTATCGTTTAGGTTTGAAACGGAGATGTTATGTGAACATTTTTCCCACATTACCTACCTTTAAAACGCGAGGAATTACGAAGCAGGACTCAGGACCCCGACCGCGCGCCACTGTTGTGAACGAGCATGCGCAGTACCACCGTATCTCATCGGTCGCTTTACAAATATTTCAAAATAAAACTCCTAGCTTAATCGATGTTTTTCTGTGCCACGCAAATTTTTATCAATTTTATCAAGTGTTTACAATGAATAAAATACATTTTATTTATTTTGTGTATTATAAATTTTGCATGCATTAATTGCATATTATTTATGTATTTCCTTATATATTTTCTTTTTTTTTTTTTTTTTTAAACAC
This sequence comes from Ctenopharyngodon idella, assembly GCF_019924925.1. Classification (NCBI taxonomy): domain Eukaryota; kingdom Metazoa; phylum Chordata; class Actinopteri; order Cypriniformes; family Xenocyprididae; genus Ctenopharyngodon; species Ctenopharyngodon idella. The sequence goes on from NC_067223.1 coordinate 16,898,492, forward strand.
CTCTCAGTGATTAGGTTATATTGGTTTTATCCAGAGAGAGAGAGAGACTTAAAGTAGAAGTAATGATGTGTAGCCTCGACTGTAAAGGAAAACTTTTGGAAAAAAGACGTAATGCACAAGAGGAGAGTTTGCCATGAATGCTCACTTTGAGCGGAGGTTTTTCCCTCTTTGATGGACTCAGTGATTCAGGAGGGGAGAAGATGAACTGAACTTCACTAGAACGATGTATGAGCTGGGTGGAGTGTGCAAGCAGTGTTTTTTTATTTGGATGATGTCAGTGTTCTAGGATTGCTGGCACGGTGGCTCCACTTCCAATGCCACTTTGGAATGCCAATTCTATGCTTCCAAAAACACCTAAAATGAGTCAGAAATTAACATGGAATGTGGCATAACACGTCAGGGGCCAGCTTGGAAAAAAGTTCATATTGTGGATGTATTTATTGAGAAGTGGCATACACAATTAAAATTACATTAAAGTCACCATGATATCAAAATTGAAAATTCTTTTTTTTTTTTTACTTCATGTTCCTCGTAATCTTGAATCAGAATATCTTCTCCTCCCTCTTGCAGCGACTTCTCTGATGACGAGGGCGGGGCAACCTGTCACTCACGTGAGATCCACCAATACCAAACCACAACCATCCAATCAATTCCCCACAGACAAAATCAAGCCCCGCCTTACATTTGTTCTTGTTCGTGAAGCCGTTTCACTCGGATATACTTTTCACAATAGGGAAATGCAATTTCCCTTTCATGCCAACTGTAATTGTGAGTAACTAATTGTAAATTCAGAGTTTTCCCTACTCTCCATAATGATATTATTGAAACTTTTTTATTTACCCAACAGTTGTCTTTTTTCTGTTCATAATAGTCAAGCCCAGCAGTTGACAGACACAATGAAGAAAATATAGTCATTCTGTTTTCTTGTCATTTGTGGGGAATTGCGCTGAAACACTGTTTATAGAGTCTGTTAGTAAATGCATTTGTTTAATAATCATTCACTCAATGTTTTTGAGTGGATGAAACAATGGCTCACTCATAATACTGTAAAAAGACACTCACTGGTCGCCACCTACTGGTGTAATGATGTAAGCAAACAAATCAGTGGATGATCTTTTTGGTAAACAGAATCAAAAGATTCAAATCAGTGGGATGAATAATGCAATAATTTTCAAGCCAATATGCACAATGCAATCCACAAGCTGAAATTCAATATATTTTATCTTATCTTATCTGCTAAAAAGTGCAGAAACATACTGAAATAGTCGGTTGGCTTGAGGTTATGTGTTTCTAATACATCCGAGCGTTTCTCCAGTGATACTAGACATTCAGTCTGCATGGCACTTCATTTTAGGAGAACAGAGCTCAAGTTTTAAGTTCAAGGTCAACTTATTAAGTTATGATGTCTGTGGTATCGTCAACACTGTATTGACAATAATCTTATATATCACAGCAGTTATCCGGGGAACAATGACATCATTGATAGAAACCTTGTAGAATCACGCTGCGGGTCCCATTAAAGTGAGAGTGTAAAATTGCTGGTTATCAAATGACTGGCAATTAGTCAGTTCAATCCTTCACCAAATTACTCCCAGGTATCTTTTTTTCAGCACTGAACTGTGTGTATAAAAGTCAAATCAAATATGTTTGTATAGAGCTTTTCACAATACAGCTTTACAGAAAATCATGAGGTTGAATAAAGATACATTTACCTGAGAAGCAAAGGGACTTTGCTTCAAATTAATCATCAAAATTAATTCTATATAGAACTCTAAGGTTCTTGACTCAATTTTAAAGAACGCTTTATGCCTAAAAGGTTCTATATAAGGAGAAATGTCTTAAATGATTGCATAATACTTTCATGTTTAACCAGGGTTGCCAGGTTTTCACAACAAAACCCGCCCAATTGCTACTCAAAACTAGCCCAAAATTAGCCCAATCGTGTTCCAGGGGGTAAAATCTGTTTTTTGGCGGGGTTCCCCTGGTAAAATTCACATTCCAGAGGCTAAATATCATGTTATTTGGGGTCACTTCAACCCGCGGACATGAAAAACAACCCGCGGCAACAGTGTTAAAGTAGCCCAATTCCGCGGGAAAACCACGGACTTGGCAACACTGTGTTTAACTTACATTTTTTGATGATATAAAAGAGCCTCTCTTTGGTGTTTAATCTGCAACTATAGACATCTATGGTCTGATATTCTGCCTTTTGAATGACTGTCATAACATGTCAAACAAGTTGAAAACAATAAATGACAGAATTAGACAGAACTGCTTTCCATTGTTGATATATCCTTTCAGTTTCTAAATCAATCATCTGAGTTTGGAATTGGACGTCTGTTTTTTAGAGGTTTTTTTGGTCCATTTTGGCGTGGTAAAGGCCTCCTGCTAACAAAACCATTTCCATTACGTTATGAAAACGTTATTTCTGAAGTTCAAAATGTTTTAAAAACAGTTATGCGAAGGTTAAAGGAACATTCCATTTTGCAAACACTATGTGAACGTTACTTTTGAATGTTCTCTGTCTGAACATTCCGAAACAAGTAACAGTAACACAGTGTTGGAGGAACAAAAAGACGTTCCATGATGTTTTTGTGTAACGTTTTGAGAACATTATTAAAGACCAGATAACATTGAACGAATGTTCTATGAATGTCACTGGAAGAACGTATTAAGAGAACCTTCTCTGTTCTCTGGGTCTGTGGTGCTGTAGGTAACACTGATATCATGTTTTCCAGCTGCGCTGATGTGCATGAAGTAAATGAGGAATTGCACTAGACTCGGTCTCTCAGAGCGTCTTGTTCCTCTCGGCACTGATAGTTTGGCCCATCTGTGACCTGACAGCGATGAGGAGACGATCAACATTAACAAGCGAAATCGGATGATTCCCAGATGTGAGTGCTTGGCGAGATAAATTACCTTCAGCTAATAATTTGGCACTCGCTCTGGGTTCCTCTTTGATTTTCGGCTCCCCATCAGGTACCCCGATCTCAGAGCCGAAGAACAAACACCTTTCAGCTCACCAAGGGTTTCTTCTTTTACCCTGTTGACGTGTTCGGCCGCCTCGGGGGAGTTTTGTGGTCTCTGAAACAAAGCAGCACACACATCTCCTCACTTCCTGAGCTTACAGGAAACTCTCGCTCGCGCCGAACCGCTTTGAAACCGGGACCCCCCACTGTAGGTGCTGCGGCTGCCAGCTCCTTACAAATGATACGCAGATCCAGCGTTTTGAGCAAACTACGTCTGAGGTGCCAGACTCTTAATAAAAGCAATTAATTATGTTACATCGGAGGCCCGCCCTGGATCATGTGTCTAGTTATTCATTTCATTTCAAAACACGGTTCACAAGGCAATGCTTGTATGAGTTGCTCAGTCTTGCCAGAAGGGGCGCTATAATATGAAAGCTCATTTCCACCACACAAGGTAAATGCAACTTTTCATCTTACAATTCTGACTTTTTTCTCAAAATTGCGAGCTTATATCTCGCCATCTTTACTTTTTTCTCAGAATTGCAAATTTATACTGTATCTCACAATTCTGACATTTTTTCGCAAAATTTCAAGTTTATATCTAATTCTTACTTTTATCTCACAATTGCAAGTTTATATATCGCAATTATGACTTTTTTTTCTCAGAACTGCAAGTTTATATCATACAATTCTGACTTTTTGAATTTTTTTCTCAAAATTTCAGGTTTATATTTTGCAAATCTGACTTTTTTTCTAAAAATTCCATGTGTAAATATCGCAATTATGACTTTTTTCTCAAAATTTCACTTTTATATCTCAATTCTGATTTTTTTTCTCAAAACTGCAAATGTGTATCTGGCAGTTATGACTTTTTCCTTAGAATTTCGAGTTTATATAGTACAATTCTGAATTTTTTCTTGACAATTGCTAGTTTAAATCTCGCAATAACAACTTTTTCTCAAAATTTCAAGTTTATTTCTCGCAATTATGGCTCAAAATTTCACATTTATCTTATAATTCTGACTTTTTTCTCAAAATTACGAGTTTATATCCTGCAATTATAACTTTTTCCCTAGAATCACAAGTTTATATCGAACATATCTGACTTTTTTATTTCAAAAATTATATCTCATAATTCTTACTTTTTCTCAGAACTTCGATTTTATATCCAATCATTTTGACTTTTTTCTCAGAATTACATGTTTATACCTCATAATTCTGACTTTTTTTGTCTCAGAACTAAGAGTTTATATCCCACAATTTTGACTTTTCTAAAACTTTAGCACAAAAAGTTGCCATTTCTAACCAAAAGACAATTTTATGTCAACAATTTAACTATAAAGAGAAAGGTAACGTGCAAAAGTGACTCTGGAATGTTGATGAACCTTCATTGAGTTGTGTAACTTTAAAAAGCAATATGTTGTTTTACTTGTAACTTCCATAAAGCTATTTGATTTATGTGTTAGTTGTAGCTATAATGACACTATTGTCTTCTGTAGAGCTGCTTCACAGTTGCATTGAGTTTGTTTCATGATTGAAGATCTTTGCAACACTGACACTGTTATTGAACTGAATCAACATTGAATTGAGCTGAATACTGACACAGTTTTCCATAGAGCTGCTTTACAGTTTTATAATAAATATATAAAGCTCTATATAGATAAACGTGCGTGACTTGAATTGTAACGCACTGGCCCAACACTGCTCAGGACAGAAAAGGACAAAAACAAGTGCTGTGTGAAAAATGTAAGAATAATTAGAAGAAAAACAAAATCCAGCTTCTCTCTGTTCTTTCCTACACAAACCACACAACTCCAAACGCACACGCTGTCCCACACATTTCCCTCTGTTCAGCGTCCTGCACATTTCCAGCGGAAAAGACCTGCGACACGCAGCACAGTCGGGGGCCGCGCTGCACAAATTCATTTTTCAGAGGGAAACCATGTTTCCCCCCTAAGTACATTATACATGTACTGTGTGCTTACGGTGGTTAACCAAAGACTTCAAATTGTTTTCTCAAATCACAGAGTGTCCAAGTGAAATGAATGAGGCGCTCTACATACATCTGGCTGCTCTTTTCAATTACCAAGCCGTCCAATTCCACCTCGTGTTGCGTGCAAGAAAAAAATCAGATATGGGTTTATATATGAAAGCTGAGCCATCAGCTTATTATTAGGGTGTGAATTTACTGTAATCACTTACAATTAGTGGTCTTGGTTAACATTTGGTCAGCAGGTTTTAATTTGTGACGAGATCAGACCTGACAGGCTGGATGAGTGTTTTATTTAAGTACATTATCAGGTATTAAATGTCAAAGTAAAGGGCTGTGTGTCCTGCGCTGATGTCCTGTCCTTCTCCATCACGGCCTGCTGTTTGAAAAGAGCAACACGCACTTACTGTGTTCATTAATCACCGCATTAATCAACCAAACCATCAAAAAACTAAAAAGAACCATTTTCTTAGTGTGAAGAACATTGTAATATTCTAAAGAATCTCTTTTTTTCATTATAAAGAACCTTTTGTGCAATGGAAAGTTAAAGGCTCTTCATGGAACTATAGATGCCAGTAAGAATCTTTATTTTTAAGAGAGTATGAATGATTCCTCTCATCATGTGTCTGTTGAGGACTTTACTGAGTGATCTGATGCACAGTTTTCACCTGGCAGAAGATAAACGAGGCGAAACCGTCCAGTACACATAGAGATATCCAGTATCTAGAGACCAGAATATGATCGGACGCAGAGTTCCAGTGAGTTCATGAATCACTCCAGATGACTAATGAGGAGAAAATCGCTAAGGACTTTCCGTACCATTTGAAAATCCTGTATTATTTTTAGAAGGCTTCAGATCATTGATGGAGTTTGACAACTGAACTTTTAATGAACTACAGGAGTAGGTAGTGCACTTCTCCATGTTTTATAAGTGAAGAATGGCTCGAGGACTTCCTCTTCACACGCTGCTGTCAGATCAGGTTAACGACCGCATCGTTTCTCAGTGTTTAATTAGTACACACTGTGACTGACCTTTCAGCTTCTCCACTTTAATAAACATCGGAAATAAACTCATTAGCACATTAGAGCCTCTATCTATTTACTAAATGCTCTGCTTCAAAATGTTTTGCACAAACAATCTGCAATGTTCCTGTCTGTATGTGAACCATGAAACAGTTTTTGGGGGATAATGACCGCTGACATGTCAAAGATAAACATTTTCGGAATAAATGAGAAAAACTAAATATGTTAAAATGATCCCCAAAAAATTTCCATCCATTTGGATTACTCAGTTTTAACGCTCTGGTGGTGCTCGTGTGGTGGTCAAAAATGACCAAAATTATTATTTTAATGAAATGAATGTACTATATTTTAATTCAATAATGTTTTTAATTAAATATTTTGTATTTTACGGGGATTTTATGGTACTGAATTATATTTATGGAATAGTTATTATCCATTTATTACCTGTTAATCACTTTTTGAGCACAGACCTGAAAATTAAATTTCCAACTTAAACTGTGGTAAACCTTGAATCTTTTAATCACAGACTGAAGTTTAAAGAAGACACAGATTATTGCTGAAGTGAATTTTTTTTTTTTAATAGTGAAACTAATAGAAAGTTATAGAAGTTTAAGTTTATTATTATTATGAAAAATGCATAAAAATACAAATTTTATACAAAATATATATATCCTAAAACATGTTTTACTCTAAAGCTGTGAGAAAATCAAAGCCATAAATCTAAACAAGTTGTGTTCCAAATTTGAGGTTGATATCTCAAAAAATGAGCCTTCAGTAAGATTTTGATGGGCGCATTATTAATGTTACCGTAGTATGAAGCAGAGCAGGAGTATGAAGCAGAGCCGCTGGAGCGATTGCTAATGAGAGACGAGCGCGACACACGACTCGAGAGCAGCGGGACTTTTATTATGCCACAGTCGCCACTTCCGCTTCTTCCGGTCAAGCGTATGTGGGGTAACACAGCACTGTTTATCATATTAGATACATTTGTGTGTTGAAAGTTGTTATGACGCTACTGTGCGTTTGCTCGGCGGCTGCTATGTGACATTTTTAATCCAAAAAATCTTACATATTGTGCCTTTAATGTGATGCATAGTTTTTAGTTTATTAATTAAGCAAAAGTTTATTAATTAACTATTTGCATCTATTTTATTTATTTAAATAGTCAAAATGCATTTATTCAAACTGCATAAATCTGTTCATTGAGAAAATAATTAGATTTGTTCAGTTAAAAAGTATGAACATGGTTAAAGCTGTGGAACAAGCAATATTCATTTAGTGAAAATGCATGCGATTGAAATCATCTGATGATAAATAAAACACTCTCAGTTTATTAGTAGCTACTATTACAGAAATGTGGCCTGTTTCATTGATGTATGACTGACAGATATGCATCACATTACGTTTATTAGTTTATCTTGAAACTGTAATCCAAACAGATGGAAAGTTTATATGCAATTTAAATACATATGCAATATTTTATTTTAAGTGCATCTGTATAATGTTGGTTTTAGAGGTAATGAAGCGTGCTCATATTATATGTTGATTGTGCTGGTTGGAAATATTTAAATATGCACCCATATTTAAACTAAACAACAGTCAGGCTCAATTTGATTATAATGGACCTACACTCATTTTACCAACCAAACCTGAAACGCAATGGATGCTAAATGCAATTCATGTTCATGGGGCTCAAGTACAACTGCTTTTGCATGAAATTTTGCTTATCAAAGTGTGTTGGGCGAAGCACTGAGGCAGGTCGAGATTTCCAGAGCAGTTAGCAAAGGCCGCGGTTTGACCCCTTCCACGGATTTTAGTTATCCATTAAAGGAATTTGTGTGTAATTGAGTTTTAAAATGACGCAGAGAGGAACAATCAAATGCGCACCAGACGAAGTGCTGGAACAAAGACACTGTTCAGTCGGTGCCGACGGGGGGCCGTATCCCATCTCAGCCCTAATGTGGACCCTGAGTCCTGTCAGACCGACCAGGCCCGTTGTCTCATTATGCTTTCCCAAAGCGTTCGGTAATGGCCTGAGAAAGGCTCTGTTATGACAGAGTATGTTTCAAATTAACCAGCAGCAGTAGGAGTTTGCAGATAAAACTTATCGCCACGTTCCCTTTCCTCCAGTTTGCGTGAGGCCTTTTAACTAAAGAAAAGCGATGTTTGTTAACTGCACCGGCGGATTGTGTTGCACGTAAACGTCTTACAGAAATATTACGGGTGCGTTTTTTCAGCCTGACTGTTTCTTTATTCAACGGAGCATTTATGCAGCAGTTGCTACTCAGCTATTTGTCTACACGTGAACGCCAGATGGAGGTGTTTGGTTTATACTTTCAGACTAGAGATGGCGATCACAGTTGGGTTAAGCTGATGTTGGGGTATTACTGGTAAAATTAGGATGAAGGTCATCCAAAAACACTTATTTACTCACCCAGGTCTGCTGCTTTTGAAAACAACATCAGCACAAAGCCATAGCAACACATATTTATGCACTTTTGTTTGTTCCTTTTAAGCACATTTGCAGACTGAAGAGATTTATTAGATTGTGGCAGCATATTTATTATTGCTATGCTACGTAACTGTCTATACTCTCTTTGTGTGACTTATCATGACATTAGTTAAACCATACTGAATCAATACAGCATGTAAAATTACTTGCAAAGTCATTTATTTTCATTCACTACAGACTCTATAAATAAATTACAGATATAATAGGATTTATATTATAGATAATATAGCAATATTTCAAATCAACATGCCACACACAACTCCTGTATCATTTAGATTTCCGAGTTTTCCACTCGTAAATACTATAATATTAACTTAACATTAAGTGACGTACATTTTAGACACAATATTGTCGATATCGACTATTTCCGCCAACAAAAAATAGTTTCAACAGAGTCACAGCAGGACCGTTGTGATCAAAACAGTGGCGTTTTATTGCTAAATGATTCACTGTTTTTGAATGAATCGGGTGAATCAATGATTCAATGACACATTTGTAAAGACGGCATAAAATTTTAAATACTACACCCTAAAAGTATGTACTCCTTTTGTGAAGAAAAAGTTAATGGGCAAAAGTCCACATTTTTATTGCAGATGAAATATAACACGGATAGCATTAAATAAATATTTTTTTATCAGGTTAAACTGATTATTAGTCACTCAAACATTTATTGAAACCTCTCACCGTAGGTTGCACATATCCACCATGTTTTATAGTTTTTTTAAAACACTTTTTACTTTTACTTTACTGAATCCTCCTCCTCCAAAGCGCATCTACTGGAAATAGTAGATCATTTGGGGACTTTTGCTTTGGGACACTCTTATTTTAATCTCACATACTTTTTAGGATGGATCATATGGACATTGGGATGCAGGGAGTCACTTGGTCCATTCCTGAATGAATCAGCCATTTTGAACAAATCGGTTGCACGAATGATTCAATGATTCACTCATTAAGACAGTGATTTGCTGCCATCTACTAGCGGATTTACTTTCATGTTTAAAGTATAATTTTACTATAATTTTACATCTCCCTAATCTATATTTTACATTTAAAATGTTAACTTGTATAACATTATTCATGCAATTGTAACTGAATGAAAATGTATGTAATTGTAAATGCATTAAGCTTTGAATCAATGAATCAATGAATCACTTCACAAAATGATTCACTGTTTCAAAGCTCCACACAGTGAGGACATCTGCTGGTTAAAAGCTGTGTAAATGCAATGAGAACGCAGCAAAAACATATGTTCAATGACATGTGAAAACACACGCTCTTGTAGAATTAAAAGGCGATTTAGCTCCTCCAAATCCCCCTGTAATTCACACCCTGTCCTGTGAATCTGATAATTACCTTTAAAATACCCCAAACCTAAACTATGTGTGATCCACAAACTCTGGACCGCATGAGATGACAGAGCGCTGACAAATGTAAAAACTGACCTACTTTAAGACACTGCTGCTAAAAATGGCTTCTGGCTTGTTATTGCAGACTTCCTTTGGTCAAATCTTCTGGAACACTGCAAACACTTGTTATTCAGCGTCAGTCTGCTTTACACATCATTTGTAGCTGACGCCTTTACTCGGGCTGCATCGGGTACGAAGTGCAGCAGCTAACAAAGAACGTTCTCAGAGAGTTCTGAACAAACGTTCCAGCAACGTTAATAGAACGTTCGGTAAGAGTTATTTGGTCTTTAAAGTCCCCCTGTGGTGAAAATCAAGTTTTTAATGTTGTTTATATGTCTGTGTGGTGTTTTAAATAAGCTTTAAGACATTACATACCATTGCTCTCTATTTTCTCCTTAAAACTGCAGTGATCTAAAGACAGTTTCAAAAACGCGGATTGAAATCGCTGGTGTTCCTTACGTCACAAACTATAACCAATCATGTCAATGTGCCGCCGTTTTTTAGCATATCATCAACTATAACCGCTCTGAAGCAGGGGAGTCTCGAGAGAAGCCAGGTTATCCTGGTATATTTTTCTGCTTATATGAAAAATCATGCAATATGGCAGGTGTATGATTCATATTAAGATGTTATGCTGAACTTATTGCCTTTCTTCACTGACGTTTTGAGTTGTTAAAGCGTTTCTCAGGATACTGATTGTTAGAAGGCAGCTGACTCTGAGACAGGAACATGGTTTGTGTAACATTAGCAACACATTATTAGCTGTTTAATAACAGTCAAGCAAAAGGCTAATCATATTAATTACCGTTATGTGTCCGATGTTGTAAAGAGCGATACCATTGTGCAGCGTTTACCTCAGTAAGTTGAGCAAATGTATCTTAGAGCTTGTGCGATAGGGTTGCCAGGTTTTCATAACAAAACCTGCCCAATTGCTACTCAAAACTAGCCCAATCACGTTTCAGGGGGGGTCCCACGGTAAAAATCTCGTTCCAAGGGGTAAAATCTCGTTTTTGTGGCAGGGTTCCCCTTGTAAAATTCGCATTCCAGGGGCTAAATATGTTATTTGGGGTCGCTTCAACCGCGGACATGAAAAACAACCCGTGGCAACAGTGTAAAAGTAGCCAAATTCCACGGGAAAACCGCAGACTTGGCAACACTGCGAGTGAGTGGAGGAGGGGCTAATTAGCATATTCATGGTTCCGCGTATAATAAATGAGGCAAGGGTATAGAGTTACATTCAAGCTATTTTAAGGCATGATGGAAATACGTTTAAATATGTCATTTTGGTGCTGAGTTTTAAGAGATACAATTATTGACTACAGGGGGACTTTAATAATGTTTGTCGTTCATGAAAACAAAATCTGACCCGTTTCATTTATGCATGGCTGACAAATATGCATCACATTGAGTTTATTAATTAATATTAAAACTGTAATCTATATGCAGTTAAAACACATCTCAAATCCTAAATATCTTTTTGAGTGTACAAGCAATCAACATACATTTCAACTCTATTAATCAAATGTAATATATTTTTCTTGGGAATAAACACTGTTGCAGATCTCAGACTGTGAGCATGAATGGACTTCATCAGGGCAAGTCAAGAAAAAATGCGGATATAGTTTATGATACTGATCTCATGGGTGTGACATCATAATCATAAAGCTGTGAAATTCAATGTATGGACTAGATATGGGTACTATTGGGAAAATAGTTACAGAATAGACATGCATTTCTTCTGCGAACTCTTCTGGATTTACACGAGCATCTTATTAAATGTTTCTATGACATGCAGACATTAGGGTTCAGAATGAATGTTTATGGTGATGTGTTGTAACTCTGAAGCCCTCAGGAGCCGATCGGCTCTGGACACCGACTGAGGGAAAGTGTGAGGAGAAAAACCGTGACACGCACAAATGACCGGCATCAAAGGTGGCGCTGGAAAAGTCATTACGAGCGAAAGAGAAGGAGAGGGAAAAAACAGACATCTGGGGAGCAGTAATATCTGCTTATTTCAACGACCTCCATCACTAAAGAGCTGGAACCGTCAGTCCGTTTCTGAGTGTTTAAAAACTGTGTGTGTGTGTGTGTGTGTGAAGCTAACAGGAGAACTGTCTAAATGTTGGGATGATATGTTGGGAAACAGTGAATCTCAAGTGTTCAGTATGCTGACTTTATCTGCATGAACTTCATCATGGTCTCGTGTTGCTGTAAATTAGTGACGTTTGCAAAGGCACCAGAGACCTGATCAAACCTCGAGAACTATAAAGTATTAAAGTTCAGTATCTGCAGCAAAACCACCTATTAACCATCCAGAACACCCTAGAAACCAAACTGCAATAGCCTGGCAACCACCTACGACACCCTAGCAACTGCATAACAATGCCCATGACATCACTGGTGGGCAAACACCAACATTTACTCCTAAACCTTCCCATCACAAGAAACTGTCCGCATTTTTTGAATTAAAAAAAACACTGTTTAGTATGTTTTTTAAGCCATTTGGTTTACGAGAACACAGGAAGTGTCCTCATAAACCATGTTTACGTTGTGATAACCATGTCATTATACACATTTGTGTCCTCATAAACCATATATACAAGAACACACACACACACACACTCACACACATGATTCTGGCATGACACTCATCTCTGTCACATGCAGTGAGTGTGCTGTAACATTTCCCAGACTCCTCCTCTGATGATGTGCGTCTCCTCATCCAGGAAACTGGAGCTCTTTCCCCTCACACACCCTCACCCGAATCTAGATATCAGAAGCGTGACCCGTCACAGCCCAGAGGTGCCAGAAGAGGTCAGTGTGTGTGTCTGAGGCCTGCATCACACATCAGCCCGTTTAGGCCACATTTACTCTGCTCTTATCCTGCTTACACATTCGTGGGTCACATCCGACCTGTGCCACACGGCAGGAAAATAATCAGAATTGGGTCACTTGGATCATGTGATGTAAATGTGTCCTCAGACTGAACATGAGCTTGACACCCCCTGATCTCCATCTGTGGAGCAGTCCTGACATCTGCCAGTCAGTTCCTCTGAGCCGGTCTGGTGAAGCGTCAGGCACGGCCCATAAAGCTGCTGTCTGACCCTTCACCCCCAAACCAGCCCTGTCTGTCTCTCCGAGTGTCTCTCGCTCTTTCCTCTCTCTCTTTTTCCTTTTCATCCATCTGTGTCTTTCTCTCTTCCGCAGAAGCATCAGCTCGGTTTATTTAGGTTCAGCTTGTCTGGTGGGATTCTCGCCACACCACATCCATTTTATACGTGCGGATAAAAACACTGACACACACACGAGTGACGAACCGCATGAAAACATGGCCAGGTCACGTTTAACTTCAAAATCAATATAAAAAATATTTTTAATATTTTTTTCACAATTTTAAGAAAATTAAGCCTTTTTTTTTTCTTAAAAAAGTATTTTCTTTTCTTTCTATTTTCTTAAAAAAATATGAAAAACATACATGTTTTTTTTTCCTATAGATTTTTCTGTTAAACGTGACCTGGACATGTTTAAAAGCAACTAAATAAAAAATAAAATGTAGAAAGAAAACACAATAAAAATAATACAAACTATAAAAAAAAAATACTATCCAATTTTGTGACATTTTTGTGACAGTTAAGCTAACTTTTCATTACTATGATGCATCTGGATTTTGTTTATAGTTTGTATAATTTTTTATTGTGCATTTATTGTGCTTTTATTCTGTATTTTATTTTTTATTGCGATGCTTTTAAACATTTCCATGTCATGTTTAAGTTTAATTTTAATAGAAAACAAAAATATATTTTTTATATTATATTTTTCACATTTTCAGGAAAATTAAGCTAATTTTAGGACCATTAAGATTTTTTATGACATTATTTTTGTAACAATTAAGCTAATTTCCCCCCAATTTCCAATTACCATAATGCATCTGCATGTTTTTTGTATCATTTTATTTTTTGTGCATTTATTATGTTTTCATTCTATATTTTATTTTTATTAGGTTGCTTTTAAATATTGTCCAGGACACGTTAAACAGCAAAAACAATAGAAAAAAAAAATATATATATATATATTTTTCAATTTTTTATATTATATATTTTTAACAATTTTTAACAAGCTTATTTTTAGATTTTTTTTTGTGACATTATTTTTGTGACAATTAAGCTAATTTCCCCCCATATTTCTAATTAAAATAATGCATCTGCATGTACTTTTTTTATATAGTTTGTATATTTTTTTATTGAGCATTTATTGTGCTTTTATTCTATTTTTTATTTTTTATTAGGTTGCTGCGGTCATGTTTAACCTTAACGTTTAAAAAACATTTATGTTAAACATTTATTATTATTATTTTATTATATTATTATTATATTTTTTCACACTTTCAGAAAAAAAAAAAAAAAAAACCTTTTTTAGGACCATTAAGGTTTTTTATTTTTCTTATTTTTAAGACATTATTTTTAATTTTTTATTTGTACATTATATTTAATTTATTTATTTATTTATTTAAATACATTTAATTTATTATTTATGAATATATATTTTTATTTTATTTTTATTCACACATTTATTATTTATAAATTTATTTTATTTATAAAAATTAAAAATGAATGTCCACTGGTATCTGACACTAATCACTACAGGTTTGAGATCTGCAGGTTTTTCCACAGTGGAAAGGGCAGATCTGCGCAGCGGCTTTGACACCAGCGGCCCGTCGCAGCATCTGTGTGTGTGCAGACGTGAGATGAGCACGTGCAGTCGGAAACGTTCCTGTTTCCAGCTGTGAAACACACGGTGCAGCAGAGGATGGACAGACGTGTGTCTCTCTCTCTCTCATAAGTGTGTTCAGATGGCGTCCTGCTGCAGGACACATGCAATGTCGGATTATTTTTCTTCATGTTGGTTCAGCGTTAAACACAGCGCTTGGACGCTCTACAGATGAAGATGCGTTACAGACACACTGACCATCATTAATCATGTGCAGGTTATTTTTAGTACAGAAAAGGCTTCCCCAACTAACTTTAGTGCAAGTTCTATGGATGCTAAACTTCTTCAACCATCAATGCCAATGAAGAACCTTTATTTTTAAGCACGTAAGACAGTTCTG